>NC_083411.1:15314512-15941387 GCF_020745735.1 Hemiscyllium ocellatum | reverse complement strand
GTGTCAGTGCTGAAGGAGAATGAATGTTGAAGATGGTGGATGGTGTACCTGCTTTGCCCTGGATGGTGTCAAGCTTCCTAAGTAAAGCTGGAGCTGCACCCATCCAGGCACTGCTATAAGTTAGAGTTTCTGTAAGTTGTGCTATGAGTGATAATTGCCCACATCTAGCCTGTGGCGTACTTTGGGCAATTCAGTATGTCCGTATTCCGATTTACACAGCTCCACTGTTTTAGATGTTTACAGTCATAGAGATATACAGCATGGAAACAGACTCTCCGGTCCAACCTGTCCATGCCAACCAGATATCCCAACCCAATCTAGTCCCACCTGCCAGCACATGGCCCACATCCCTCCAAACCCTTTCTATTCATATACCCATCCAAATGCCTTTTAAATGTTGCAATTGTACCAGCCTCCACCACTTCCTCTGGCAGCTCATTCCATATACGTACCACCCTCTGTGAAAAATTGTCTCTTTTATATCTTTCCCCTCTCACCCTCAACCTATGCCCTCTAGTTCCGGACTCCACGACCCCAGGGAGAAGACTTTGTCTATTTATCCTATCCATGCCCCTCATAATTTTGTAAACCTCTATAAGGTCACCCCTTAGCCTCCGATGCTCCAGGGAAAACAGCCCCAGCCTGTTTAATCAACCTTTTGTATTATGTCACTCTTCTGAAATAGGTGACGCTTGAACACAGGACCTTCTGGCTTAGAGGAATGCTGTAAGACTCCTAGCTCCACTATTTTAGGACAAGTCAACTCATCAACCAGCTGTTTATACCTTGTTAAAGTGCGATTAAGTTAGTGATCAGACTGCAGATGTAACACATGAGGATGGCCCTGTGTTTAAAAATACTTTGGTTAGTTGGGACTTCGATTTTAGCCAAAATAGTTCACAGCGATAATGCACTGATGCGGTCTGGTTTTTAATTTGCCAGTGTTGTTGATGGAGCCTGATGGTTTCTCCTGTTTGTACAGCCCTCCAGGATCTCATGTTGAATGGTGTAAACAGCTCATTGCTGCTACAATATCAACCCAGCTTTCAACGACAGCAGCTCCGGATAATGTCTCCAAAGATTACCGGGTAAGTGATGCCAGTTGAAAATCGTAACACCTGCAGTCTTTAGAGTCTGTTTCTCACAATAACTCCTCTGTCTCTTTGCCTCCTCTTCAAAAATACCCTGCCACTACCAGCAAAGCTTTGTGTGTCTGTCCAAGTAATTAGCAGGAGTTGTGCGAAGGTCGTTTTCTGAGTCATCCTTCCTGCTGGTTAAGCATCTCCCGAACACCCTCCACAGTCTGCTTCATAACTTGGGCAATAAAAACTTCACTCTGGATACAGATGGATGTTGTTACACTCTGGTGTTTGTAGATCTAATGTCTCATGGCACTGACCTGATTTATGTACATTAAAAAATATGGAAAATAATTCTTGCTTTTACTATAGAAGTATTAATGACATCAAAGAAGGTAACTAATAGGTGATGCAGATTACATTCTGTGTTTTAGATTGATATTCTGGCATAAGGCTCAGCACTGGTGTCTGTAGCGCAGTATAATTTAGTTAAATGCTTTCACTTACAGCAGTTTGAAATATTTCAGTGTTGCATGCAATGAAAGCAGTAAATGCAGAGGCAGTGCTGTTGGTGAAGGATAGAAAATCCATTATTTGTGTTCATCTTTAAAGAGGATTTACTCAACTACAGAACTAATAAGGCAATAGAGGATGTTGACCAAGTTTCGAAGCAGTGGGTGTTTGATCCTCCATTTGACATGGGTGGGTGGGTAAACCGATGGTTTGGATGCAAAATTGGCTCAGACACAGAAAGTAGAAGTGTAGTGGCAAAGGGTGTTTTTTCAGACTGGGACTGGTGTTTCACAAGGAGTAATTTAGATCCATTACTCTATTCAGTCTTTTTAAGTACCTAGACTCTAATGCATGGAACCAATTATAATGCTTTCAGACGATGCCAAATTTTGGAAAGTGGATGAGGATAATTAGTGTGTTCAGGATGACCAAGGGTAGGCTGGTGAAATGGATGATAGGGTTCCATCCAGAGAGTTGTGAAGTGATGCTGTTTGGGGATCTAAAATGGAAAGATGGTACACTAAGTGGCAAAATATTGCCAAGTGTGATGAGCCCAGAGATCCTGTTGTCCATATACACCAATCCTACGAAAGGTGACAGAGCAAGTTCATAAAGTGGTTGAAAAAGCATATGGGTCATTTATGTTTATAGAGTGTAAATATGCAAGCAAAGGCATCAATGCCATAAGTGTACAAATGATTGTTCATATCTCAGCTGGAGTGTGGTGGATGATACTGGGCTCTACACTTCAGGAAGCTGTCAAGCTCTTTGAGAGGACTCAGGATGCGATCATATTATGAGGGCCTGAGGTTGTAATTATTAGTACTGCCCCCTAAGGAACAGAGAAGGTTAAGACGTAATCTTAAGAGAGATCTTCAAGATGCCCCGAGAGTTTGATAGATGAGTAGGAACAATTATTTTCTCTGGCAGGTGAGTCATTAACTAGAGAACCTGGATTCCATGTAATCGGGATATGATCTACAGGAAATCCAAGAGACATTTTCATATAGCATGTTGTTGGAATCTGAAACCACTACCTGAAAAAATGGTGAAAGCTGATTCCTTAAGTAGTGTTAAGGAGTTGGAGAGGTCCTCAAAGGTGGAGGAGCTTACGGGGTTATGGACAAAATCTGGAAATGTGAGGCAAAGCAAAATTATCGAAGAGATGCAACCAACTGGATGGTCTTGTTCAAGGCTGCAAGTGAGACTGCAAACAATATAATCAGCAAAGCACTATCTCATTGCTTCTCCATGAGTACTGTAGAATATTAGAGTTGAACAATCTAAGCCTGTGCCCAGTTAGTTCAAGAAAGGAATGGTATTATATTGAGGAGACGATGTCCTTTTATGTTGGACGTATAGGTTGTGAAAACCTTTTGACTGTCACATTGTTACTTGTGTAATATTCCAGCCATGAGAGATTGTTCTGTGAGTCAAGTGGAGATGCAGTTGATACTTGAGATGGTTGTCAACTGTCACCCCAATGACTGAAAGGGGACTGACAATCTTGAACCCTGACCCAAACCCATAAGTTCTAGACAACTTTAATACAACTGAGAACTCACATTATTTGGACAATGACACGACAGAACTGACTGCATCAACCTTGCAATGGAATGTGCTGTGAACAAGCACTTTCACTGTGACACCTGATTGAGATACACTTGAACAAACTGATTAAACTTTGCAACCAGTTCTTTCCTTCAAATCTAAATTTACAAAAATGAGTTGCTGTAGTTTCTTTTTGTCTGTTGTTGGGGTTCTGATGATTTATTGCTGGATTTTTCCCCACTCGTTCCTTTTTGAATAGATGTTTACACTTGGTTCTTCAATGCTGTGTTGGTGTTTTGTGTAATATACCTCTGTTGTGTGCTCCCATTGCCAACAGGAATGGCCCTATCTATACTGTCTGACTTGATCATAGCTTTACAACATCTTTCATATCATTTGACCAATAATTTTATGTTATTTGTCTCAGATTCTTCTCAAACATCTCTCTGTCCGTTACAGGCAGTGACATTACTGCAGATCCACATGATCTCACAAGAAGTCTGGATTATTTCCATTCCACCTTTTTGCAAAGATGACATTTCCTTATCCTGGTTTCCACACCTTCTCTACTCTGATACCTCCACTGTCCATATTGGGATTTCTGAAATCCCAAATTTTCCAATGGTTTCTTCTCCATGATGATTGTCAATAACTCTGACATGGCCTGCTCCGTTGCCCGAGCCACCGTGCTCATTCTCCTCTCAACAGCGGTTGCCAAGGAACCCCTTTCCCTAACCATCAACACCCATCAGCTGCCACTTTCACCAGATCCTCTTTCACCACTTCTAACAAGATACCAACACTACCCTCCTCCAGGATTCTGTTTTCTATTCTTCTCCACAGGCAGTCTGCTGTGTAAGGGCAGCAGGGACAGCAAATGTCTATTTTCCTTCTCCAGTGCCTGAGGCCTATGTGAGACAGTCATCTTTATGTATTTTTGTGTTGTTTGCTACTCCAGGTCTCCCTTCTTATTTCTTCCAGTCCTTTACCAAGAGTTTTACCTATTTCCACTTTTCTGCTTTTTTCCCTTCTGTTTCCTACTTTACTAAACAGATTTCTAACATTTTTGTTTTGATCAAGGGCATGCACCAGGAGGAGTAATCTGCCCATTTTCTTTACAGATACTGGCTGACTGCTCTGGATTTGCAGAAGTTCTGGTTTTAGTTTCTAATTTCCAGTATTTACTTTTCATGTATCATTTACTCTTGACTGCTGACAGTAACACTCTGAAAATCTCTACCAATCTGTGTCCTCAGAAAGAATCTTTCCATAGGCTGGTGCAGCTGACAGAGTAGAACTTGGTATATGTTGAGCACACTTTTCTGATAGACTCTGTGACATTTTCAAAACAAGGTGCCCAGTCTCCACGGTTATTGGTTTGGCTGCCATATTTGTGGAGACCATTTTGTTTAGGGTGTCCTTCAAAATAGGAGTTAGGCCCTGCGTCTATGTCAGTTTGTCTTTTTTGTTCTTTGATGGGATGTGGCCGTCTCTGGTAAAGACAGCTCATCTTTAATGTCCATCAAGCTGGGTGGCTTGTTAGGGTCTTCTCAGAGTGCAGGTAAGAGTCAACCACATTGCAGTGGATCTGGAGTCCCACCTAGGCCCGACCAAGTTACCAGATTCCAGAAGTGAAAGTGATGATCAAATGGTATTATCACTAGATTATTAATCCAGGGCTCCAGGTAATGTTCTGGGGACTTGGGTTCAAATCCCACCATGGCAGATGGTGGATTTTGAACTTAATAAGAATCTGGAATTAAGAGTCTAATGATGACTGTGATCTGTTGTTGATTGTTGGGGGAAAAATACATCTAGTTCACAAATGTCTTTTTTGGGAATACAGCTGCCATCTGTACCTGGCTGGCCTACATATGACTCCAGACCCATGCCAATGTGGTTGACGCTTAACTGCTCAAAGATATTGGGGATGGGTAAGGAGTGCTGGCCAAGCCCGCGACACCCACATCCCATGAATGAATTTTTAGAAAAAATAACATTAATGAAGCAGAAACAAAAACAGAAATTGCTGGAAAAGCTCACCACGTCCAGCAGCCTGCCTGTGGAGAGAAATCAGAGTTAACATTTCCGGTCCAGTGACTCTTCTTCAGTACAACTGTGTCAAGGTGGGTTTTTATGATAATGAATGTGATCACTATTCCTGAGGCTGATTTTTCAATTCCAGATTGTTTTGATTGAACTCAAACTGACACTAGCTGCTATGTTTTGGGATTTGAGTCCATGCCCTCGCTATATCTGCTGAGATTCTGGATTCCCAGTTGAGTGACAGTGACCCTCCCCTCCTCTCATCCCTGTTGTAAAGCCTCTATTAAAATCAAACTTGTGACAGTGTGGCATGGGGCAGATATCAGACCAACTCTACTCATGAGTGATTAGTTGTCCCAAAACAGAACTAATTATTTTAATCTTGCCAGACGGAGCAGTAAGGCTGCACTGAGTCCACAGGAGCTGAGATTGTCTATCCCCTGCTGAGCCCATTCCTCACCACATCCGGTCTCGCTCCATTGTCCACCACCACCCCAAAGACCAGAACCCAGATGAGGACCAATTGCAGTCCTTCCTGCAGTGTCCCATTGGGCGAGGTAGTTGTGAGGATTTCACCACAGCACACCTCAGTTTATCCTGGCTGTGCTTCGTTTCCCTTCACCTTCAGGTCTCCAGCATCCAGGAACTGAAATACTGGGTCCAGGACTGAAAAAATACTGGGGAAAAAAAAACCAAGCCCAGGACCATTTTATTTTTTGCAGCTTCCTGCCTCTCTCCACACAGTGTCCCACTTGGCAATCTGTCTCTGGAAGCCCAGGACTCCTCATTGGCACGGGTTGAAAGGTTGACGGCTCAGAGTTGTAACCGCAGAGCTGAGGAACCATAGCTAAGAGTGGCCCGACTGCCCTCTGAACTTAACCTGAGCTGTATGAGGAAGCTGCTGTCCTGAATCCCGTCAGAAATACATCAGAGGTTATGCTGCCAGTGTTCCACTCCTTTCATTTTTTTTTAAGATTTTGATTTCTCTGCTCTCGCCCTCTGTGCTGCTGTCCAGCTGAGGGGAAGGCTTGGACTCAAACTGCTGCTGAAAGAACAAGCCCCATAGGACTTTTTGTGTATTTGCTTGTTGTTTGACATCAGGAACTCTCTGTATAGGGAATTGCGAACAAGAGGCCACATCCCCCAGTCTCTCTCCCTCCCTGTCTTAAAGTGCCTCAGTGTAATGGCCAATTGAAGCAGTGTGTTGCCTGTGTTTGCATGCTACTGGGAGACTTGTGTGATCACAGTGCTCACCAGGACTAACACATAGATCAAAAAGATTACAGCTAAACTGTCTGCTGTTATCCTCACGGCTTCACCCACTTCACCCTGTGAGCCCTCTCTGAAGGATGACTGCTAAATGGTGCAAAACTGACACACTGATGAGTTACATTGTGGATTTCATTGCTTTTGTGATGTTATTTTGTTTTTGATGTCACTGGACTGGGATGAGAAAGATTCAATGTTGGGAGACTTTGACCGGGATACTGAATGTCCTTTATTGATTTCTTGTCAATGTATTTTAACTAACAGGGTCACAGGAGGCCTAATCTAAGGGTAAGGATGAAACAAATCAGGAGCATAGCAGGCTTCTCTTCTTTGCTGTTTGTCTCTTGTACTCTGACGCAACGCTTCCAGTGTGTTTGGCCTCATGTTTCCTGTGTTTTAGTGTCAGTATAACTGTTATACTTTCTGCCTCCTTTTAACGGAGTGGGATTTTCAACTTTTGCAGTGCTTATTAAAACAAAACTACTGTTGACCAAGTTGATGTGTGTAGCTTTGTGGCAATTTGTAGCACAAGGATTTGCTCTCAGCCAGTGTCATTCCTGCTCCAAGCATGTAATAGTGTAACAGACCGCCCCTATCCCCAGACCTTTAAATTGAAGCCTGTTCCTTTGGTATGAAGCAGGCTAGTGGTTACAACCTGCTTGCTTTCTAAACCTCCCTCAGATCTGATTTTGTAAGACTGATCGTGAAAACCGCTGTTAAATCCTCACAGAACAATTGAAGTTGGGCTGGTTTTAAATGATTGTGTCTTGAAGTCGCAACACAGCCACAGAAACCACACTGAAAATACAGACACGTCCCAGGTGATGACATCAAACTAAGGGATTTATGGTTAATACTGAGGAAGATGTTGGCAAAGGGTAGATTAATCTGCAGAGTGGCTGTGTTAATTGCCAAGTGAATATCAATATGTACAAAATAATAAGGTCTTAGTGATGGAGGGACAAGGAGACGATTAATTCTGGTTAGATTTTTAAAAAAGAAGGGCAATTGAGAGATACAGCTCACTAAGACACTGTTCATTAAGACTGTAACAAAAGCAAAACATGAAGCTGCAAGCATAGAATTTGGAAGCAGAGAAACTATGTTAATTTTATGTAAATGTTTGGTGAGACCACAGTTGGAGTAGTCTAGTCTGCAAGTTAAAGCATATAGAGGCACTTTAAAAAGATTGATGAGGACGATAGCAGAAAGAAAAAATCGAAAAGGGGGGCATTAGTGGGTAACCTGATTTTGAGGCCTTTAAGATTATGTAATGGATGGAGTAGGTAGAATCATAGAATCCCAACAATTTAGATAGAGGCCATTTGGCCCATTGAGTCTGCACTGACCCTCCAAAAAGCACCCCCTATTCCTGTAACCCAGCATTTACCATGGCTAACCCACCTATAGCCTGCAGATCCCTAGGCAGTACAGGCTAATTTAGCATGGCCAATCCACCTAACGTGCACATCTTCGGACTGCGGGAAGAAACCGGAGCACCCGGAGGAAGCCTACACAGATATGGGGAAAATGGTCAAACTCCACACAGACAGTTGCCCAAGGCTGGAATCGAACTCTGGTCCCTGTGCTAATAGCAGTGCTAACCACTGTGCCACCCTGTAGGAACATGGGAATTGATCCCAGTTATGGAGAGACCAAACCTGGGCCGCATATCTATACAATAGTGACTGATGAATCCAATTAGGAATTCGGGAGGAATCTGCTTACCCAAAGAATAGTGAGAATGTGGAACTTGCAACCACCCCAGTTGAGATGAGTAGCTTAGTTACATTGAAGGGAAAGTAGTTAAACAAATGAGGGAGAAAGGAATGAAATATACGGGGTAGGAGGAGGCTCGTGTGGTATATAAACCTCTGCATGAACAATTATGACTGAATGGCCTGAGGTCTCTGTACATAGTGTCAGAGCTCTGTGACCCTGATTAAAAATATAGACTCGCTGGTGATGTTTTCTGTAGTTACTGACAGTCACCGAAATCCCATCAGAAACACTGGCACACTGCCTGACACTCTTCACTTAGTATTGACATTTTACAGTACAATCCCCCCGTCAGGATCAGCTCGTTCCGTGCAATGCTCTTGAATAATTGTACGTTATTAGTATTTCAGCTTCTAAGAACTCTAATCCAAAGACTGCCACCATAAGCATAGGTTTTGCATACAGCAACAAAATAAGTAAGGATGTGTTTGTTGGAATAGGGATTTTACTTTTACTCTGTAGTGATTCTACGATTCTACATTTTTGAAGGTGGCACGGTGGCCCAGTGGTTAGCGCTGCTGCCTCAGCACCACATTCAATTCCAGTCTGAGGCGACTGACTGTGTGGAGTTTGCACATTCTCCCCGTGTCTGCGTGGGTTTCCTCCGGGTGCTCCGGTTTCTTCCCTCAGTCCAAAGATATGCAGGGCAGGTGGATTGGCCATGCTAAATTGCCCATAGTATTAGGTGCATTAGTCAGAGGGAAACAGGTCTGGGTGGGTCACTATTCGGAGGGTCGGTTTGGATTGTTGGGCCAAATGGCCTGTTTCCACACTGTAGAGAATCTAATGTATATCTAATAAAACAAACCAATTAAATTAACAGCCCTTTAAAGACATACAATAATATAAATCAAAACTTTAAAGGAAGTTTATTAATTTAAATTAAAATATTATTCTGGGCTTGCAGATACACTTTCAGGTCCCATCGGTCATATAAGGCCTCAAGCAAACTGCAGGACATGATGTGCTCCCTCTCCAGCAATAGCGGGGCATGGACATAGGGGATATATGTGCATTAATCATTGAAGCTGACAGGTTAGGTTGAGATGTTGATTGAAAAAGCAAGCAGGATTCAGGCCTTTAAAAATAAAAGCATACGGAAGACTTTACGGTGGACATTTGCAAACCATTAGTTCGGTCTTAATTGGAATATCATGTACAGCTCAGGGCACTGCTCTTTAGGAAGAATGCCACTGTCTTAGGAATGGTGCAGAAGAGATTTATAAAATGCTGTCAGGGTTGGGGGCTTCAGTGAAATGGATACATTGGAAGCTGGAGTTATTCCTGTGGAGAACAGGAGGTTGAGAGGAAATTTAACAGAGGTTGTTCTAAACCGTGATGCCTCTAGGCAAAGTAAACAGGAAGAATTTGTTCCCATTCACAGAAAATTGAGAGTCCAAAGACACTGCTAGACGATATTAACCAGTCAAAAGAATTGAATCTGAGATGAAGTGAAACAATTTTCTGCAGAATATCCAGAGGATTTAGTTTGTGATGTTTGAAAGGATGATGGAGGGAGAAAGGGATTTGGATCAGTACTTGAAGGGGTTCAACATTCAATGTGTGGCTGTTGGATTTACTGGATTGTCCTTGCTGAGTGTTAGTATAGACTTGATGGCCCAAGTAAATAACTTGTATGTTAGAGTCGATCTGTGTTTAGTGTAAATTCTCAGGAGAGTCACTGTTGGTGGTTGTTTTCAAATGAATAGCATCTCCTGAAGCCCTGGGATCTTCCGGTTAACTGAATAACTGATTTAGAATATTGTAACTTGGAGCAGGAATAAAAACTAGTGAGGCAACTTCTTAAAAATGAATATTACCAGTGAATATTTTGCACTAACTGCTTGTTACACCGTAGGATTATCTCAAACAGGTAATACCAATATATTCCCAGAACCAGCACATCGCATACACATTTGTAAACTTGATATTTGTGATGTCTTTGAAAGAGATGTTTAAGTACAACATTAGGCAGGGTAATATTCTTTTTTTTTGTTAATCTGTTTCAAATTCAATATTAAATAAACCCTCCACATTTACAGATTTTTTTTCCCCCCAAATCAACCCATTCAGAGATGTTGTTACACAGCTCAGGAGCAGGGGAGACTTGAACATGGGCCTCCAGGCTCAGAGTAGGAATATTACCCCTGTGCTACAAGTACCCTAGATGACACATACCTAATGCCAATCATTGTGATGTTCTTCCTCTTGATTCACACCTAAATAATTCTTTATTGTCAGAGTAAAAGAGCATTTTGCCTAAATTGGTTACAGATTGTAAATCATATTGTATATAAAAAAAACCCTTCCCTTCTGCGCACACTGTCGAGTTATTGAAATGCTGGGTCAGTTTGAACCTTGAAATTGGTAGTTGTTGCAATCAGCAGTTCAATTGGACCCTCCTGTTTAGTGAAAATTAGGCCGGAAGTAATTATCAGCAGTGTATAACTTGAACCATTTATTTCAAAGCAGGTGAAATTCACAAAGACTCATTTCAGGTGAAATTCAGTGCTCTGAACACACAAAAGTATACTTAAGATGTTTGAATGAATCATTCTGTTGTAATATCGATTTGAAGTGGTAGCTTTGCACTTATTATGACAAATGCGGGTTTTTTTTAATCAAGCCGTGCAGTCTGGATGGAAGGTGGAAGTGTTTTGCTTTAATTATTTTCTATCTCATTTTGAAACGGCCCTTTCTGTGGGTCAGAAATAGATATAAGATGTGTATTGTGACAGTTAACTGTTTTTTTAGCTTACAGACCTTCAGAAAGGTGGTTGTTTTGGAATACAGTTCCTGGTAGAAATGGTGAAATGGTTAATATTAGGAAGTCCAAGATGAGGGCTGTGCTTTTGAAGCCACATTTCGGTTGGTTCATCCCGTAAGGAGATTGGATTTGTTGTTTCTGAATGTTCTTTGCTGGAACTGCCAATTGGGGATGGTAGGTATTTCTGGTCAGTGCCCTAAGGGTAAGAGCTGACTGCATTATGGAGGGGAGACAGATTGATTGGTGGGCATGGAGGAGATTCTGTCTTGACTTCCGTGGGTTTAAATGTATTCTTGTTCATAGATCTTTTTTAGTCAACCTGTTCAGAGATGTCATAACACATATCTGGAGTAGAACAACCCTGATCTAGAGCAGCTACACCCTCCACTCTGAGTTAACTGTGGTTCTGGTGTTCAGTTATCACTAACTTTAAACATGAGACGTTATGGTAATCAGGGACATGTTCAAGCACTGAATAATTTATTAAATAAGTGCTGAAATTTCTGTATTGTCGTTTTCATCGCTGCTCGTGCATGTGGGGGGAAATTGCAGAAGTTGGGACTGTTGTTCATGGAGAGAAGGTCTGGCCCAAAGGAGACCTGATTTTGAGGTTATTATAATCATGAGCAGGCTCGTTAGGGTAGATCGGGAAAATTCAAACACGGTGGTTTGTATGTGGAATGAACTGCCAGAGGAAGTGGCAAATGCAGGTACAGTCGCACCGTTTAAAAGACATTTGGGCAGGTACATGGATGGGAAAGGTTTAGAGAGATTTGGGTCAAATACAGACAAGGGGGACTAATTTAGTTTGGGAAACCTGGTCAGCATGGATGAATTGGACTGAAGGGTCTGTATGACTATAAATTATTCCCAGTTGTAAAAGGATCACGAACAAGAGGACGTAGATTTAAAGTGATGTGCAAATGAAACAAGAGTGAAGCGAGGAGTTAAGGTGTGTAATTCACTGCCTGGAAGTGTGGCAGAGGCAGGTTCAATTGAGGCATCCAAGAAGGACATTGGATGGTGATTTGGATAGAAATAGTGTGCAAGGGCATGAAGAAAAAGCAAGAGATTGGCATGAGGTAATGATGCTGGTTTGAAGAGCTGGTACAGTCAAGATGGGCCAAATGGCCTGCATTGTAAGACATTCTGTGAGGACCAATGACATTTAGTTTAAAATCAGAATGTTTTAAAACCACAAAATTCTTTAATGTTACAATCTGACTAGTATAGATTAAATGCAGCCTGTGAGTAGAATTTTGGCTTGTCAGTGCAGTTGTAGCCCTGATACCCAAAACAAGGCAGTTCTCCAGTGTTGTTGCTGATCCTTAAGCTCACACAAGGCAGGATCGAATCCCAGCTCTGGATTCTCTGTCCAGGTTTTAGAATCACTCGACTAGTCCACTGGCATCAGTTTTCCAGTTCTCGTCCACTGATCGGAAATCAGCAAAATCCGGCACTGGCATCTTGTAGACCATGCTGAATCCTGACACCTCTCAAAGCAGGACAATTATGAACCAGCTAAAGGGGAGACCCTGAGACCAAGTATTCAAACAGAGCATGTAGGGCACATAACACCAGTTCCAAAGCACGAAGGCAGAAACCCAGTCCATTCCATTTGTATTTTTCATGCTGTTTCCCATTATCATTGTTGATTTTAGTCAATAGATGTGAGCTGTTCAAACTTTTTTTGTTGCACTGAATTAAAAAGCTTTAGTTTTTTTTTTGTTTAACTCAGTGTAAAATGTACATTTTTTTAAAAGGAAGGAAAGTCTGTAAAATTGCTCCCCAATGTGTACTAGCCTTTTGCTGTAGTGTTTGCACGTTAGTAAACTGTAACATATGTTACCTCTCACCTTGTGCATGCTCCCCTGCTTCCCCCCCCTCCGCCCCACTGCTGACGTTGATCTGCAGGACAATCAGGATAGCTGCAATGGGTCCTCCCATTCTGATGCTGACCCTGAACTGGGTGTTCAATCCTTGGCAAGTGATCTTTCTCTTTATTGAAAATGTGTGATTTTTTTTCTTCCCCACCACTCTCCTTAAACCTGTAGCTGACTTCAGCTAACCAGCACCTACCAATGAATGAATTGCATGCAGGTATTTTGGTTTTCAAAACAAAACAAAAATCCGTGTCAGCAAACTGCTCTCTCGTCTCCGACCAAAAGTACCCATTGTGTGTTGCATGATTCAGCAGGACAGTGCTAATCTGAATTGATTAAACTGCACAAATCTTCGCTGCATACTGTGCTTTACTTACAGTTTCCTGTGCCTCTCAGCTTGGCAGTCACTGTAAGACCAACAGTAAGGGCGATCATTCTCTTGATTGTTTGGGGGTGGTGTTCAACTTAAAAATATACTGGAGCCCGTATCCAACCGTGATGGTGTTTACAAATCGAACTCTCCGTTCAGAGTGCTGAAGTGCACAAGGTTCAGATTAGCAGTGTTCCACAGTGTTACTAAAGCAAACCATGAACTGTGCTGTGCTTTCTAACAATGCATTATATAAATATGTATGTTTGTGAAATGGAATGTGCATATATCGCAATAAAATGCTTCAGTGAGGTTAATTCATTAGTTTGATGTAATGGAGTAATTGAGCTGCTCTGTAATGGAATTCTACACCACTAAAGCAGAAGGAAAAAGGCTCATGCTGTGCTTGTGAGGGATTGGCTGTTCATCCGCATTCATGCCACGCAAAAGCATGTATCATGTTAATCCTGTTATGCTAAATTACTGCAGGTACTATGTACATTCAAGATGTTTTATTATTCTGCGCTGTATCCGCAGAACGGACTGCAATCATCCATCATCAACAGAATAAGGTTAATGATCAGAAGTGAGGGTGACCATAAGGCCTGCTTTCTCCAGCTCAGTCCCTGATCTTCACTAAACGTGCTCAGTGTCTCAACAGTTTCCTACAAGTAGTTCAGAACTCCTAGTTCCCACCTTTGTTTTGTCTTGAGGGAGGACATCTGTGTGAAATTTTGTCCTGCCTGTCACATCCCATTGTATGCAGCAGACCTGCATGCCTCCTAACATTTGCTCCTTGTTCTCTCCCAGAGACCTGTCACCATCTGGGAGCAAATTGCTACGGATGCTAGAATATGTACTGAAAACAAAAAAATGCTGGAAATCACAGCGGGTCAGGCAGCATGTGTGGCGAGAGAACAAGCCAGCATTTCGAGTCTAGATGACTCTTCACCAGAGCTGATCGGTTGATCTTGTGGATACTGATTGCCCCACAACTGATTACACCTTTAAATGATCTAAATAGCAGGGTTGCCTACTTTGGAACATAGCCCCATGGATGTCATCACTGCAGAGCCTCCCACCTTCAGTTGCCTCTCCTTCTTGAACATTGGTTTTCCAATGTGTCAGACCCCCTACCTGTGGCTTCTCAATCTGTCCCAGTTTTGACTTTTGAACGTGTGGTCACCCGTTCAGAAACAAGAGAATATTATGTCAGTAAGGTAGCAAACTGAAAGATGTGCACACTGTAACTGCAGAAATCATGCTGTTAATTAAACCAAGCTTTGTAAGCAGGGTTGGGGGAAAACATCCCAGAATAAAGCCACAGATATTGGTCTTAATTTAAGCTGCCTTTCTTTGATGGCCTGAAAGCCGTGACAAAGAAAAAGATGTGTTATTTCATAGTAATCTGCTGTGAACCATTTGTTTCAATTCCCTATTTATTTTGTAGTGGTTTTACTGTTTCAGATTAATGTGAAATATGAAAGGAAGGGGCGATTTTAATTTGAGTTTGTGAAATAGCTTTGAAATTTCCAAGTGGGTGGGTGGGAGGAAACTGTGACAGGTTTAGGTAACACTGGAGCCACTTTATTAAGAGATGGAGAAAGAGAGGTGATAGAATGTGTGCGGAGAAGGTGAGAGTAATGGGTGGGCTGTGCCTTTAACGGGTTTGGTTAATTGTCAGGTGCTGAGGGATGGAAATAAACTGGCTCAAATGGAGGAAGCACCACTTTTTCCAGGGGAAGCTATCAAAGCAATTGGTAAGTTTCTGTATTTTATGTTTCTAAGTAGTCTTTCAACTTTTCTTTTGAAAAAAAGCTTAAATTGACCAACATGAATAATAGCATTCCTTTGAAAAAAACGCCAAAAGTCATATTGGGTCCTGTTTCCAGGGACCCTAAACTCCGACAGGCAAAATGGTTGAGAGCACAGTGTTTTAAATTTGTGCAAAATTGCCTCACCTTGCCTTGAGATTGGTGCCTTACACAAAGTTGAAAATGTGTTGCTGGAAAAGCGCAGCAGGTCAGGCAGCATCCAAAGCGCAGGAGGATCGATGTTTCGGGCATGAGCCCTTCTTCAGAAATTCCTGCGCTTTTCCAGCAACACATTTTCAGCTCTGATCTGCAGTCCTCACTTTCACAAAGTCTCAATTGAAGCCAAGTGTGTACAGTAATTGACCAGATTTTTGTTTTACTGTGCTTTCATAAAAAGCTTTTTTTTGAAGAGCCCAGTGGTAATTGGAATCTTTTATCATTGATGGTTATATGTATTTTGTAATCAAAACGCTATTCTGAATGATCCAAGTCTGGGTGTTAGTTTTTAATTCGATATCCACATCCCTGCCTTTTCGAGCACTTACTTAAATACCAACTCCCCCCCCCCCCCCGTATGAACTGGGGAAGTGTGAATCGACAGGCTTTTAATCAGTGATGTTTTGCACCCAATTCATGATGTGTGTGCGCGTTGCCCAACAGCAACTAGTGGATAATGAGAGCAGTGGATCCCTCGCTCTATCTGTCCTCATTTCCTGTAAACAAGAGAGAAGGAGCAGGGGTGTTTCTGTGAAGGCGGAGAGCTGTGAACTCTGTACAGACCGGACAACAAACCAAGGGTTTCTAGGTCTGTGTAGCTCATATCTGTACTCGGCAGAGCTAGTAGAAGTGGAGCTATTGAGGTGTGCTCAGCAGTGAAATATTTCAATTTTACAAATTTCCGATAATTCAGAACTCACGTCACTAAGCCCTTTCCCAAAAAGTATTGTCCCACCACACTATCGCCCACGGTTTCCATTGCACATTCTGCCTGTGACTTCTATGCCCTCGCAATCAGCTCCAAGGTCTTCATCCTCACTTGCCTCTCTCACTTGCAGTCTTACCCTGCAGTTGGCCATTATAGGATTCAAAGCAAAGTTCCTGACTCCATCGGTGGAATTGTCTGCTCTTGCCTGTGGCTGGAACTCCATTGAATCAGCAGGATGGTGTCATAGTTGAACCCTACTGCCTTGCACCTCTTCCAGAATTAAATCTGGGCAGGGAGGCTCATAGCTGAACTTCCAGTCCCACTGCCAATTGAGGCCCTAGTGTGGCCAGGTAATACTCACTCAAAGACTTCAATCATCCACCCTGTCCTGGCTGATGCCAACAGTAACCCAACCATAGGTCACTCTCTTAGTATGTAACTAGATGGGCAGCTGACTGGCACAGTTAAGAGGTGTGTGAAGGGTCTGAGAGGGGGCATGGAATCCCTCGATTGAAAATATGCAGTGTCTGATTGAGGGTTTGGGCCTCAGGAAGGGGGTTCCCCACTTAGTCCATGCTGCTAATCCCTTGTCCACTTCACCCCACAAACCCCACCCCAATTAATCCTCAATATCACTTGCCCTTGGCCTATCTGGGTGTTCTTCCAGCAGCAACCACTGGATCCTCTTGGCGCTGTTGAGTACAAGAGCAAGCTCCTCTGGTTGGCGAGCAACATCCCACAGGCATGAACTCTGACCCTGGGCCTTGATTCCGGGGTCAGCCCTTGCCACCACCTGATTGGCTCGTGGCTTTGCGAGCCCCTCCAAAAAGAAGCTGGCAGTTCGCTCACTGACTCTCTAGCCAGGGAGGACACCCCCACCCCCATGGTTGATCCAGGATTCTCCATGTTTGCTGCTCCACCATGATTCAAGTGCTTCCCTGATTGCAAACCACAAGACTTCTCTCCCCCTCTCCTCTAACCTCCAGAAACCCCGTTAAACCTTTTCTGTGAATTGCCTCCGGTTTTCTCTCCTGCGAAATCCTCCTGTTGTCTTGCGAAGACTGAGAGATTCGTGTCTGTTTTCAATACAGGCAGCGGTTTAATGTGGACTTTGTTTGACAGCAGGGTTTTTATGCAGGCAGATTAGATTAGATTAGACTTACAGTGTGGAAACAGGCCCTTCGGCCCAACAAGTCCACACCGACCCGCCGAAGCGAAACCCACCCATACCCCTACATTTACCCCTTACCTAACACTACGGGCAATTTAGCTTGGCCAATTCACCTGACCCGCACATCTTTGGACTGTGGGAGGAAACCGGAGCACCCGGAGGAAACCCACGCAGACACGGGGAGAACGTGCAAACTCCACACAGTCAGTCACCTGAGTTGGGAATTGAACCCGGGTCTCAGGTGCTGTGAGGCAGCAGTGCTAACCACTGTGCCACCGTGCCGCCCACTTTTAGGTAATTTAGGGAGCAGGTAATTGAGGAATACAGCAATTTTGATTGATGCTTAATTCAAAAGGCTCGGCTGGAATAAAGTAGATCGACAGAGTTAACGAATAATATTTGTATGTTTGCTTCACAGCCAAAGATGTCACATACATCTGTCCTTTCATTGGGGCCATCAGTGGGACGCTCACTGTCACCGAATACAAACTGTACTTCAAAAGTGTAGAGCGGGTAAGTTAAACAGCACTGATGATGTATGCTCCTTAGACTTCAATATACCAGGGTAGTGTTTGCCTCTGTCTTCTTTTGGTGATAAAATGAGTGTTGTGAATGTGCTGGGAGCTTGCACTGACTGTTGATGACAGACCCACATTTGGAGCAGCTTTATATTTCATCCAGTGGAAAAATTAAAGAGAAGCTGTGCAAATCCTTCTCCAAGAAATGTCCCAGAGTATGAGGTGGCAATATCCTCTGGTGGCTTCTCCAACAGGTTGATGGTCCGTTTAAAATAAAATCTAATATATTTGCTGCTTTGACTTCTTTCGCTCTGGTAAGTGCCAACTTTGTACATTTTGTCACCCCGAGGGTCATAAGACCATCCTGATGGTAAGGTTCTGTTCCTGTCCCAAGACATCTGTCCCAGCGGGGAGTAGGTCACTTCACTCCTGGGGAGATCCAGTGCATTTCTCTCAGTGCTCGGTGCACAGTGATCATCTCTGGCCTTAACGAGATGAGTTTGTAATGGGCCCACTTGGACGCCTCGTGACTGAAAACATAGGAGCAGAAGTAGTCCATTCAGCCAATCAAGTCTGCCTTGCCCTTCAATGAGATTGTGGCTGATCTGATAATCCTCAACTCCACTTTCCTGCCTTTTCCTATAACCCTTGATTCCCTTACTGATTAAAAATCTATCTGTTGGCTGCTATACTTTCTGTCACCTAGATCTTGAGCCCTGAAATTTGTTCCCAAAATCGTTTCTTCTTCTTCTATTTTAAGATGTTCCTTAAAACCTATCTGAGTCGGTTGTTTGAACATAGAACACAGAATGTAACAGTGCAGTACAGGCCCTTCGGCCCTCGATGTTGTGCTGACCTGTGAAATTAATCTGATGCCCATCTAACCTACACTGTTCCACTATTATGCATATGTATGTCCAATGCCCATTTAAATGCCCTGAATGTCGTCGAGTCTACTACTGTTGCAGGCAGGTATTCCATGCCCATACTACTCTCTGAGTAAAGAAACCACCCCTAATATCTGTCCTAAATTTCTCACCCCTCAATTTAAAGCTATGTCCCCTCGTGTTAGCCTTCACCATACAAGGAAAAAGGCTCTCACTGACTGCCCTGTATAACCCTCTGATTATCTTAAGAGTCTCAATTAAGTCACCTCTCAACCTTCTTCACTCCAACTAAAACAGCCTCGGTTCACTCAGCCTTTCCTCATAAGACCTTCCTTCCATATGTGCAACATCCTGGTAAATCTCCTCTGAATCCTTTCCAAAGCTTCCACCTCCTACCCATAATGCGGTGACCAGAACTGCATGCAATACTCCAGGTGTGGCCTTACCAGTGTCTTGTATAGATGAAGCATGACTTCATGGCTCCGAAACTCAATCCCCCTACCAATAAACGCTAACACACCATATGCCTTCTTGCCACCCAAATTGATAGGGTTGTTAACATTCCCTTGCTTCCCTGAAAATCCGAGGGCAAATCCCATCCGGCCCACAGAGTTTATCTATTTTCAGATTTTCCAAAATTGCTAAAATCTCTTTGTCAACCGCAATCCCATCTAATCTATTAGCCTGTATCTCTGTATTCTCACTAACATTGCCCTTTTCCAGTGTGAATACTGATGAAAAGTATTCATTAAGCATTTCCCCTATATCCTCAGATTCCACACACAACTTCCCATTACTGCTTTTGATTGGCCCTAATCTTGTCCTAGTCATTCTTTGATTCCTGATATACCTAGAGAAGGCTTGAGGGTTTTCCTTGATCCTATCCACCAACAACTTCTCATGTCCCCTCCTGGCTCTTCTTAGCCCTCTCTTTAGATCTGTTTTGGCTAACTTATAACTCTCAAACCCCCTAACTGAGCCTTCATGCCTCCTCCTCACATAAGCCTTCCTCTTCCTCTTTACATGAGCTTCAACTTCTTTAGTAAACCATGGCTCCCTCTCTTGACAACTATCTCTCTGCCTGATATATACTTAGCAAGAACCCGCAGTAGCTGTTTCTTGAATAAGCTCCACATTTCAAGTGTGTCCATCCCCTTGACTTAACATCTCGTGTTTTGGGGTTAAGTTTTGACTTCATACTTTTATGAAGCACCTTTGGGCATCTGGGGTGTGAAAGGTGCTATATGAATGCAAGTTGTTATTTTAATAAATGAAAAGCAACAGCCAAATTGGGCACAGTCCACTTCTATAAACAGAATGAACTGTGATCTCTTTTTGAGAACATTGATTATGAAGTGAAGAGTCCTCAATGTTTGAGGAAGGGGCGATTGGTGAGGGTCAAAAGTTATGGGGGTCAGATGGGAAAGTTGATTTGAAACCACAATCTGATAAGCCATGTTGTCATTAAATGGTGGAGCAGGCTTAAAGGGCAAAATTGACTTCTCCTATTCCTAAATTCCTGTGTTGTGAAGAGATTAAATATACAACCATCAAAAAATTCCAAATAAAAACAAAGTTATGGAGAAACCCTACATGTCTGCAGCATCTGTGGAGAAAGAAAGTTAACTTTTAAAGAGTCTGATTCAATCCTGATGAAAGCTTCCAACCTGAAATGTCGACTCCCCTCCTGCTGTGATGCAGCCTGACCTGCTGTGCTTTTTCCAGCTCCCCTCTTTATCCACTCTGACTCTCCAACATCTGCAGTTCTCACTGTCTCTGATTTGAATCTTCTTTGGAACTGAGCTGTGTTCCAGAGAAGGGTCACTGGACTCGCAATGTTGACTCAGTTTCTCTCTTCATAGATGCAGCCAGACCTGCTGAGTTTTTCCAGCACTTTGAGTTTTTATTTTGATTTCCAACACTGGTAGAGCTTTGTTTCTGTCCCGTTTCTCTCTGATGGTACAAACTGCCCCTCACTCAGTTTTGTTTTTATAAACCAGGATCCCCCTTTCACCCTTGATGTTCCACTAGGGGTCGTGAGTCGTATCGAAAAGATTGCTGGCATTCAAGAGAACTCCTGTGGCTTGGAAATTGTGTGCAAGGTAATGTTTACTATTTATAACATCTTGTGATTGGAAAGAGGTAGAAGCAGTTTTACAAAGTGCTGGACAGACCACACATGGAGCTCTGCAAAACATCGTGAGCACAGCACCTTCAAAAGCTTTGGAAGGAGTAAATTGCAGGCTTATCAGGATGGGACTGTGAGCGCAGGAGTTAATTTACAAGGAGGCGCCACACAAATGCAAGTTGTAGTCCATGGAATTTGAGAATTTAAGGGATGGTTTGATTGATTTTTCAGGATATTAAGGGGAACAGCTAGGGATAGATGGGGAGAATATATCGCTGTTAGGTGGGAAGGTTTAACAACAGGAAGGCTGTGTCTGAAATGTGGAGGCAGACATTTCTGGGATGAAGTTAGGAAACAGTCCGTTATGCAGTGTTGTGAAGATTCAGAACTTGCTTCCACAAACGGTAATTAGTGCTGGGTCAGCTATTAATTTTAAAAATGAGAAGGATGGATTTTTATTAGTCTAAGGTATTAAAGAATACATGTGGAGTTAGACTGCAGATTGTCCGTGATCATAAGGAAGAGCTTGAAGGGTTAAATGTCTTACTCCTTGATGACATGGAACCTCGACCTATGAGTGTGTTGGGTTGTGAGCTCAACAGTGGACCAAACGGTAGAATAAATTGTTTGTAATCTCTCAGAGAAATAAGTGTCCTTTGAGTATTTCAGTTCCCTCGTGCTTGTATTTTACAGAATTGTTGGCTTGCATTTGCATTGTTGTCCATTTTAAAAGCAGCTTTTTTTATTCCATTCAAGGGATGTGGGCATTGCTGGCTGGGTCAGCATTTAGTGCCCGTCCTTAGTTCTTGAGAAAGTGGTGGTGAGCTGCCTTCTTGAACTGCTGCAGTCCATGTGTTGTTGCAAGACCCACATTGCCCTTAGGGGGGGAATTCCAGGATTTTGACCGAGCCTCAGTGAAGGAATGGCGATCTATTTCCAGGTCAGAAGGGTGAATGGCTTAAAGGTGAACTTGTAGATGGTCGTATTCCCATGTATCTGCTACCTTTGCCCCTCTAGATAGAAGTGGTCGTGGGTTTAGAAGCACTAGCTTTCGAAGCGTTGCTTCTTCATCAGCTGGTTGTGGAGCAAGATAACGCAGCACTTTGAAAGCTAATACCTGTACCTCTGAATAAACCCGTTAGACTGTAACATTGTGTTGTGTGACTTTTAACATTGTCCACCCTATTCCAACACCAGCAGCTCCAAATCATGGGTTTTGAAGGTACTTTCTAAGTATTTTAGGTGTATTCCTGCAGTGCATCTTGTACATAATGCACACTGCTGATACTGAGCGTGAGTAGTAGGAGGAGTGGTTGCTTGTGAATGTGGTGCCAAGGAAGGGGCTGCTTTGTCCTGAATGGTGTTGGGCTCTTGAGTGTTGTTGGAGTTGTATTCATCCAGGCAAGTGGGGAGTAATGCATCACACTCCTGACGTGTGCCTTGTAGATGATGGACAGGCTTTGGGGAGTCAGGAGGGAGTTACTCACGACAGTATTCCAAACCTCTGACCTGCACTTGTACTTACTGTGTTTATGTGGTGAGTCTAGTTCACTTACTGGCCTTGGGTAACCCCAAGGATATTGATAGTTGGGGAGTCATTGATGGTAACACCATTAAATGTCAAGGGGCGATGGTTAGATTGTTTCTTGTTGGTGATGGTCATTGCCTGGCATTTGTGTGGCATGAATGTTACTTGTCACTTGTCAACCCAAGCTTGGATATTGTTCAGATCCTGTTGCATGGACTGCTTCAGTGTGTGAGCAGTCACGGATGGTGCTGAGCTGATCATTGTGCAGTCATCAGTGAACATTGCCACTTCTGACCTTATGATGGAGGGGAGATCATTGATGACCTCGATTGTTTCTCGATTTCCCAGCCTCGAAATTTAGCATTTCCTGTTGCAACCAAACCTCATAGGCTTCAGCTTTATTTTTGTGTTTTCAGTCTAGACGTGATTAGGTTTGACGTTGTCCAACTGTGTTAACAGGATATGAGAAATCTGCGGTTTGCATACAAACAGGAAGAACATGGTAAACTCGAGATCTTTGAGAACCTCACACAGTACGCCTTTCCTGTCTCGAAGAACTTGGTAAGTCTGCCTGGCGTTGTGCTGTGTTTGTACTGTTCAGTCAGTGTAACACTGATAGCTGTCCGATAAGCTGCTCAGGTCAGACATTTTAAATAGTAAATTGCTGATTACAATTTGAATGCAATGGTCTTTTTATTGTATAGTTGATAGCACACTGGCAAGAGGTTACATACTACAGCTGTGACTTCTGCATTTGTTAGAAGCTTAGCTGCTGAGGGCACTTTTACCTGTACTGTTGTTACACAAAGTTACTGTTGCTGTCAATGTGTCATTACCAGACAGAAGGAGGCCCATCGTATTTCTGTCAACTCCCACTGTAGAGAAATCCATATGGTAGATTGTTGTCTAAATCTTCTCATCCATTTCTAGGCTCACACACTCACACTCTCTCTCCCCTTGGCTCTAGCAGCCTTCCAGTAAGTGCCCATCATTTGCTGAGCACTGATTGCCAGTTGGTTATTTGACCATGTGGGGCTTCATAGATCTTGTCTGAAGTTGATACACGTGTGGATTCTGGCCAGGAACCTATGGGCGCTAATCCAGAATATGAACCTTCACTAATTTCCACCAGCCACACTCCTCTTGCAATGACCTCTGAAGCTCTGGGCTGAGACCTGATGCAGTCCTGCTTTGTCGAATTTTCCAATTCCCCAATCAAACCTGCTGCCTTCTGTTCTGCCTACTTTATTTTTTTTGTAATTGTGAAAATATACATTATTCATAATTTATCTATAAGTAAGTACAAAGATCCAAAACAGTTCTGTACAGACTTTGCAGAAAGTGCTACTTTAACGCAATTGATTTTATTGTTTCAGAAGAGCATAAATTACTAAATGTCACATCAGGCAGGCATGTCTTCAAATGAATACTTTTTTAATATATGTTGACCATATAGCATGCTGTGTACAATCCTGCCCAAAATACCACTATCGAGACAAACACAATCACTCATTGCATGAAGTGGCTATCTTTACCTTTCCTTGGTAAAACATCATTTTATAAAAGGGCTATGAATATTGTCCAAGTGAAATTCAATGTTTGGAAACTATCTGGGAGACAACAAACTGGAAAATTAGTTTAAAATATCAGTGATGATAAATCATTTCAAAGATTGTATTAGCACCAGTTTATGTACAGTGAATTCTAGGGTCAGAATTAGCCAGATGGATTTCTGACAATTTAAAAGGGTACTGTTCCTTTGTTTAGGGAGCTGTGGGAGGGTGACATTGAGTGAAAGTGGACACTGGGGAATCATGCGCTCAATGAGCCTCTGTATTTTGTGGAGTTGTATTTTGAGGTCAGTGACATACTCAATAGCTGCTCAGTGCTTATCGGTGACAGAGCATGTTGTTCTGCAGAACGATTTGTAACTGTCAGTCATAGATGACACAGACAAAATCTTTATTTCTCATTCTGAGCGAAAGGCCAGTACCAGTCTCGCAGAGACCTTGTGTCATCCCAGTCCTTCTAAGTTCATGTTCAGCCAGTTGTAACACTAGCTTGAAGGCAGTTCGTGAGAGTGCTGCTGAAACCTATCGTTTCGCATCTGAAGGGATGATCGTCCTGTGAAATCAACCGTTAGAAACCCTTCGTGCAGTAGACACCATGAGAGGAGAGGACGCAGTTGCACTTTTCCTCTCTAAAGTCGATTTTAGTTCCAGGTTAAAGCAGGTTTTGCTTTCATGTAAATTAAATTCCTTCGCGGTCTGGCTGTAAGATTTTCAATCTCCTGAACCGGCTGTGCCAAGGTAACATTAATGCTGTCTGGAGAAAACAAAAATAAATGCAGGTCTATGTGCAACAAAGACTCACTGAAACTTTATTCATGGTGTCACATGATTGAAACAATAGCAGTCCCACCTGCCTGGTTGTTTGTTGAATAATTTTATTTAATATTTTTGAAAAGCGCAATGAGTTGCTGAAATCTTTCATCGGGATGTTTCCATAAGACCATAAGACATAGGAGTGGAACTAAGACCATTCGACCCATCAAGTCCACTCCGCCATCCAGTCATGGCTGATGGGCATTTCAACTCCACTTACCCACATTCTCCCCGTAGCCCTTAATTTCTCGTGACATCAAGAATCTATCAATCTCTGCCTTGAAGACATTTAGCGTCCCGGCCTCCACTGCACTCTGCGGCAATGAATTCCACAGGCCCACCACTCTCTGGCTGAAGAAATTCTGTTCTGAATTGACCCCCTCTAATTCTAAGGCTGTGTCCACGGGTCCTAATCTCCTCGCCTAACGGAACAAATTTCCCAGCGTCCACCCTTTCCAAGCCATGTATTATCTTGTACGTTTCTATTAAGTCTCCCCTTAATCTTCTAAACTCCAATGAATACAATCCCAGGATCCTCATATGTTAGACCAACCATTCCAGGGATCATCTGTGTGAGTCTCCGCTGGACACGTTCCAGTGCCAGTATGTCCCTCCTGAGGTGTGGGGACCAAAACTGGACACAGTACTCCAAATGGGGCCTAACCAGAGCTTTATAAAGTTGTGCTTTTATATTCCAACCCTCTTGAGATAAGTGACAACATTGCATTCGCTTTCTTAATCACGGATTCAACCTGCATGTTTACCTTTAGAGAATCCTCGACTAGCACTCCCAGATCCCTTTGTACTTTGGCTTTACGAATTTTCTCACCGTTTAGAAAGTAGTCTATGCTTTTATTCTTTTTTCCAAAGTGCAAGACCTCGCATTTGCTCACGTTGAATTCCATCAGCCATTTCCTGGACCACTCTCCCAAACTGCCTAGATCCTTCTGCAGCCTCCCCACTTCCTCAGTACTACCTGCCTGTCCACTTAACTTCGTATCATCTGCAAACTTCACTAGAATGCCCCTAATCCCTTCATCCAGATCATTAATATATAATGTGAATAGTTGTGGCCCCAACACTGAACCCTGCGGGACACTGCTTGTCACCAGCTGCCATTCCGAAAAAGAACCTTTTATCCCAACTCTCTGCCTTCTGTCAGACAGCCAATCCTCAATCCATCCCGGTAGCTCACCTCGAACACCATGGGCCCTCACCTTGCTCAGCAGCCTCCCGTGTGGCACCTTATCAAAGGCCTTTTGGAAGTCTAGATAGACCACATCCACTGGGTTTCCCTGGTCTAACCTACTTGTCACCTCTTCAAAGAATTCCAACAGGTTTGTCAGGCACGACCTCCCCTTACTAAATCCGTGTTGACTTGTTCTAATCAGACTCTGCTCTTCCAAGAATTTAGAAACCTCATCCTTAATGATGGATTCTAGAATTTTACCAACAGCCGAGGTTAGGCTAATTGGCCTATAATTTTCCATCTTTTGTCTTGATCCTTTCTTGAACAAGGGACGTACATTCAGTGCCTCAGCAGATCAGGCATTTGACCAAGTCCTGAGCAGCCTTTCCTCCCATAATATAAATGCTTGTGATTGTTGGAAAATTAGCATTCTTGCATTTGTCCTAATGAATGCAGGATGAAAGGTTTCAATAACATTTCAGCAAGATTTGAGCTGTTGTACTATTGAGCAGTAGTCCTGTTTAAGTAACCAGCGGCCAGTTGCCCTGAAGCATGATCACCTGCTGACCAAGCAATTGCTATCATCTTATTTCACAATTCTTCTCTGAAAGAAAAGCTTGTCAGTAGAAGTGGTTTATTATACTGGCTCTTGGACAAGCCTCTCAGAAAACCATGGCCAATGATAGCCAGACATTTAGCTTAAATGATTGTTATATATCCAATAGAAAGTGGTGAGTAGCCCCAGTTATAGCTACAGCAACACAGTGTTAGCCTCACAAACAATTTTTCTTGTAGAAATCCCCTTCCTCGATGCAGGCTGAAGCTGAATAAACTGGGGCTTTTTTCCCTGAAGTGTCAGAGGCTGATGGGTGACCTTAACAGAGGTTTATAAAATCATGAGGGGCATGGATAGGGTGAACAGACAAGGGGCGGGGGAATCAAAACTACAGGGCATAGATTTAAGGTTAGAGGGGAAAGATTTAAAAGTGACCAAAGAGTCAACATTTTCATGCATAGGGCTGATGTGCGTGTAGAATGAACTGCCAGAGAAAGTGGTGGAGGTGGGTACAATTGTTTTTCTTCATTAACTCACAGGATGTAGGCATCACTGGCTAGGCCAACATTTATTGCCCATCCCTAATTGCCCAGAGGGCAGTTAAGCATCAACCACATAGCTGTGGGTCTGGAGTCACATCTAAGCCAGACCAGGTAAGGATGGCAGTTTCCTTCTCTAAAGGACATTAGTGAACCAGATGGGTTTGTCTGACAATTGTCAATGGCTTCATGGTCATCATTAGACTTTTAATTCCAGATTCGTGTTTTATTGAATTCAAATTCCATTTGCCATGGCAGAATTTGAAGCCTGTCCCCAGATCATTCACTGAGTTTCTGCATTAATAATCACCATTAATTACAACATTTAAAAGCCATCTGGTTAGGTGCATGAATAGGCAAGGTGAAGTGGGATATGGGCCAAATGCTGGCAAATGGGACTAGATCAGTTTGGGATATCTGGTCAGTATGGGTGAGTTGGATCGAAGGGCCTGTTTCCATGCTATATAACTGTGTAGGTAACTGTTTAACATACATGTATGTTTATTTGTCACAGATTGATCACTGCTCCTTGTGAAACTTTGAGTCTCTCTATATGACTGCAGTTTGGAATTCTGGTGTGAACTTATCAAGCCTGTGACTTCTTGGTGCAGTTTCTGTTTTTGTGCAGCTGTTGCAACTCGCTCAGATTGCTTTCCATACCCAGACCCACACCCAGACACACACCCATCCCACCTCTCCCAGTGATCTTCATCTCGGAGGAAGTTGGATCATTGCTTGCTGTCTGTCCAAGCTCTTCATTGGGTTGCTACCCCCTGCTGGTGTTGAGCTGTCAGTAATGACCTCTCCCCTTTCTGACCCTTACCCACGGTGTCTGCACAGCATTCGGCTCCAACATGAACTGTTTTAGCAGTCAAGCGATATGCAGTAACCCAGCAAATAAAAAAAAACACACTCTACAATCAAAAAATATTTTCACATTTTTTTTACATCATTATGTTAACTAACACACACAACAGCTCCTGACCTCGTGCGAATTATAAAATTTACTGGCAGGACGTGGGTGTCACTTGCTGGGCCAGTGTTTATTGCCTGTCCATGGTTGCCCTGGTGAAGGTGGTGGTGACCTGCCTTCTTGAACTGTTGCTGTCCGTGGGGGGTGGGGGGGGGAGAGGAGAATGGAGAGAGAGGCTGTGTTGTTGGGGAGAAAAGCTGCTCCCCCAGTACCATCCAGCAGGAGTACAGACAACACTCACTCCGCATCATTGTCAATTGCTTCTTATTTACTGATCAAAACGACATCAGGATCATCTGGATTCCCATTTAGCCAGGTGTGGGTAACCTGCCAGACAATGCTGTTTGATGTCAGGTTCAATGTGTTGGGTCATAATGTGTTGTTGCTGTTTTCTTTCTCCCATCTAGCCACTGTTTGCAATGAAATATAAGGAGAAGTATCCGGTTCAGGGCTGGAAGGTGTACGATGCTGTGGCAGAATATAAAAGACAGGTGGGTCATCAATGTCCCTCTTACTCATGGCATATTCCACATGTTGTCTCTCCTTCTGTACGGAGCATGTTATTTAAAGCTGGTCAACATTTTGGTGCCAATTCTACGCGGTTTTGCTCTCTGCCACCGTGTGAGTTGAAGGTTGGGGCTCTCAGGCTTGTTCCACTTCTGTCCTTGGCATGCAGGCGATGCTGGCAAGGATCATTTATTGTGCCTCCCTAGTCACCCTGGGACATGAATATTATGTTAAAGGTGCTACATAAATGCAGGTTCTTTTTGTTGGGCTCGGAAAGCCATGACAAGTGGATGAGCTTACCTGGCCACTCCAGAGTGCTCGAAGGGTCAACACCATTGAATGGGACTGGAATTCAAACTGGGTGTGGCTGCCATGTCCCCTTCCCTGAAGTGCATTAGCAAAGCAGTTGTGTTTCTCTACAACAAAGTATTCTGATTGGCCTTGCACGAGAGAAAAACATAGTTTGCCAGCTGGTCTTGTGGCTCAGTGAGGAGGTCCCTCCCTCTGGACCAGAAGCTTCAAGCCTGAGTCCCACTTCGGGATATAATGGCCGTGGAAGGTTTGTTAGAAGAACAGGCAAACACTTTGGTTGTCAGTCCTTTGGTACGCCTGTGGTAGATGGTAAGAGCGGGAAAGTTCCCTGTTCATCAGAACCGTGAGAACGCTGTAGCATCACAACTCTCCCCACATTGAACATAGGAGCAGGCCATTCGGCCCTTCAACCCTGCTGCATCATTCAATACGATCATGGCTGATCATGTAATTCTGTCCCCTGTTCTCACTTCCTCCCACCTCCTTTGATCTCTTTAGTCCTGTGAACTATATATATCTCTCCTTCTTGAAAACATACAATGTTTTGGCCTCAACAGCGTGGAGTCATATAGCATGGAGACAGGCCTGTTGGCCCAGCTCCACCCACTTCCCATTCTGTGTTTAGTAAAAAAGTTGCCCCTCATGTCCGTTTTAAATCTTTCTCCTCTGTGGTAGTGAATCCGTCAGACTCACGCTGTCTGGGTGAAGATCTTTCTCCTAAATGGCCTACCCATTATCTTTGGACTGTGACCCCTGGTTGTGGCTTCCCCGCTCATTCCCCTGTTTGCCCTGCCTCGTCCTCTTAGAAGTTGATTAAGTTCTGTGAGATCCTCCCTTATTCTTCTAGATTCCAGTGAATATCACCGAATCTAAACCAATCCAGTCTCTCCTCATATGTCAAGGGGTTCCTTGAGCAGGCTCTTGTCATGAGTAAGTGTCCAAGGGACAACCCCACACAATTTTAGAAGATTTATTTCATTCATACCAAATGTTAAGGTGAGAAACTTGTCATTAAAACTTCTTTCAAAGTTCAGGCATGTTAGTCTGAGAAGCAGACCTGACTCTCCTCAGTGGTGAGTGTAAAATCTATTATTGCACATGTATTTTTATCTGTAATTATACAGCTGTGCAACACAGGAGGAGGGCATTCAGACCATTGCTAATGCTGTCAGCCCTTTCAAAGAGCTCTCCTGTTCCCCTGTATCTTTCAGTTTGAGCCTAGAGCAGCAGGCTAATCAACACAGTATAAAAGAGAATCCCATTGGACTAAATGTACACGTGGGACCTGTAAGCAGTACCCCAGGTCAGCCAGCTGAGTGTGCCACACAGAGGGAGCTGACTTGTAAGGATGCGAACACCCCCCCCAACCCTTTTTCTTTCTAAATGGAAAGAGAGATTTGGATTTAGATAGCGCCTGTCACAACACTAGACTTCTCAAAATGCTTTACAGCCGATGAAGTCCATTTTAAAAAATCTGGGGTCGGTTGTTGTAGTGACTTGGCAGTCATATTGTGCACAGCAAACTCCCACAAACAGCTGCGGGATAATGACCAGATAATCTGTTTTAGTGCTGTTGGTTTTAGGAGGTAGTACTGGCCCAGCCATCATTCCTGCTGAAGGGCTTATGCCCAAAACATCAACTGTTCTGCTCCTTGGATGCTGCCTGACTTGCTGTGCTTTTCCAGTGCCACACTTTGACTCCAGCCAATAAGGTAACTTCCTTGCTCTCCTTCGAGAGTGCTGCACTCCCTCGGTACCGCAAGGGGAGAGCCAGTCTAAAGCTTGTACTCAGTGCATTGCATTCCCCTCCCCTTATTCCCCCCCCCACCCTGATCTACCTCACCTCCCTTTCCCTCTCCTTCTCTCGGAAATGCTGGAAGCACTCTGCAGGTTAGCCAACAGCTTTGGAGAGAAGCTGAGTTAAAGTTTTAGCAATCTTTTGCTTCTCTTGTTCTTTTCAGTCTCTATTTGTGCTCTGTCCAGGGTTTGCCAAATGAAAGTTGGGTCATCAGTAAAATCAACAGCAACTATGAACTCTGCGATACGTACCCTTCGATTGTGGTGGTGCCTACCAGTGTCAAAGATGACGACCTTTGTAAAGTGGCAGCATTTCGAACACGTGGGCGAATTCCAGTGAGTTCCCAAAAGAATTTCTTTGTTTGAGTCTCTGTGGTGTGACTACATTTGGCACTCCAGCAGAAACGCCACCTCCTTTTGAATCTCTCTGTAATAAACCCAGCATTGAAACAGCTGCTGTGTCATTCCTGTGAGAATGACAGGACCACAGGACAGTAAACAGCTCAGATTCTGGTCAGTGCTTTTGTTAAAGGAGAGCTGCATATTTTTCTCTAAATTATAAGCTAATCCTTAAACTGTTTCTGATTTAATAAATGTGTGGTTACCTTCCTTTTTAAAAAAAACAACGAGCATGAAGTAAACATAACTGTATATTTGTAAGGTCGGAGGATTAGCCTGATAATCAGTTGTAGTGGAAATGCTGAAAGATGGTGTTAACAAGGCACTCAGAAAAGCAATATGTACATGTATGAGTGAGCATGAACACACGCATCGTGGGATAGGCAATTACATGATTAAAATGTTTGGGATAGATAAATGGAATGTGTTGGTTATAAATAAGCTGCTGTTTGTTGAATCTGCCGTAATCATGCCAATTTATAGAAAACAGCAGTGTTATTCAGAGTCTTCTTTACGAGTTGAGTTTTGCTTGCATTTTGTTGGCAGCTGAGTAGAATCACAGAATCCCTACCGTGTGGAAACAAGTCCTTTGGCCCAACAAGTCCACGCTGACCCTCTGAAGAGTAACCCACCCAGACCTATTCCCTCCGTTTAACCCCTGACTAATGCATCCAACCTACACGTCCGCGAGCACTGGATAATTTAGCATGGCCAATTCACCTAACATGCACACCTTTGGATTGTAGGGGGAAACTGGAGCACCCTGAGAAAACCCACACAGACACGGGGAGAATGTGCAGACTCCACGTAGGCAGGTCCCTGGTGCTGTGAGACAGCAGTGCTAACCACAGAGCCACCATGTACCTGTAAAGCATTAAGAGTTTGAAACCAAGGCAAAGATTGTCTGGAAAATGTGTGAGATCTGGTTTAATGCAATGATCCTGAAATCATTAACTATTCCATTGTGTGTTTAATTGGTTTTGTCCTTCTTACCTTGTCTTTTGAGTGAATCTTCTTCCCTTCGCTGTTAGAGAGAGAAAAATAACTCCCTTCAGAGCTCAGATCATTGCAAGAAACATGATCTCAACACATCAACATTGTACCTCCTCTGGCTCAGCCCTCTCCTGTCTCACTTTTTTGTTCTGCTTTGTCAGTTTGCACTTAATGACCCTAACACCCGTGTGCATCCACCCGGTTCAACTCCAGCCCCTAAAGGCCACCCCAGATCTCATTGGCCACTGGAACAGGCTTGAGGGATGGAGTGACTTTGCTGCACTCCCTGTGGAACATATGTCCCATCAACAATCAAATTAAATATACTGTACCCCCTAAAATACTGAACCTTGATGCACTCAAAGACTGTTTCTGCCTCCTCCGTCAGGTTTTGTCTTGGATCCATCCAGAAAGCCAAGCGACGATTACTCGATGCAGTCAGCCATTGGTGGGGCCAAATGACAAGCGGTGTAAGGAGGATGAGAAATATTTACAAACCATCATGGACGCCAATGCGCAGTCTCACAAGTTAATCATCTTTGATGCTCGACAGAGCAGTGTGGCAGACGCCAGTAAGGTGCTTGTTATGTTTAGCATCTTGTAACTTGTATTATTAAATTGCATAGGATTGCAGGTAGTGTCTTGAAGTGGAGAGGGAGTACTGGTTGGAAAGTATAGGAATAAACGAGTCTTTTTCCAAGTGGCAACCCGGGACTTGTAGGATGCCTTAGGCAATATTGCTTGGACCCCAGCTATTCATAACTTATTTTAATGATTTAGAGGAGGAAATTCAATGTTATATCTACTGATATGCAGATGTCATAAGGCTGGTTGGGAGGTTGAGCTGAGAACAGGATGCAGAGATGCTTCAATGTGATTTGGACAAGTTGGGCGAGTGGGTAAATGCATGGCAGATGAAGGATTATTTGGATAAATGTGAGGTTATCCACTTTGGTAGGAAAAACCAAAGAATAGATTTTTAAGTGAATGACGATAGATTAGGAGAGGGGTGAGGTGCCTTGTCCAACAGTCACTGGAAATAAAGATAAAGGTGCAGCAGACGGTAAAGAAAGCAGACAGCATGTTGGCCTTTATAGCGAGTGGATTGCAGTATAGGCATACCTTCCGGCTCACTGCCTTTATTCCTGCTGAAGGGCTCTTGCCCGAAACGTCGATTTCGCTGCTCGTTAGATGCTGTCTGAACTGCTGTGCTCTTCCAGCACCACTGTCCAGAGAATGGAGTGTAAGGATGTCTTGCTGTAATTGTTCAGGGCCTAATGGGACCACACCTGGAATATTGTATGCAGTTCTGGTCTCCTTATCTGAGGAAGGATGTTGTGGCTGTGGAGGGAGTGGACTGAACCAGACTGGTTCATGGGAAGGCAGAACTGCCAGGTGAAGAGAGACTGGATCCTTTAAGAGTTTATTTACTCGAGTTTAGAAGAATGAGTGGAGCTGTCATAGAAAACTATAAAATTCTAACCAGACTAGACAGGGTAAACACAGGAAGGGTAGTGCTGTTGACTGGGGAGTCCAGTCTAAGGATATAGGATAGGCCACTTAGGACTGAAATAAGGAGAAATCTCTTCATCCTGAGAATAGTGAGTCTGTGGAGTTCTCTGCCATAGGAAGGAGTTGAGACCAAAACATTGAATGCTTTGGAAAGAAGTTCAACATAGTTCTTAGAGATAAAGGGATCAAAGGATATGGGGTGAAAGTGGAAACAGGTTACTGAGTTGGATGATCGGCCATGATGGTAATGAATGGCGAAGCAGGCTTGAAGGGCCGAGTGGTTTCTTCCTGCTCCTATTTTCTACGTTTCCATGGAGGTCATATTGTCAGACAATAAAAGTGGCTGTAAATAGACTGTTTTCAAAAAAATAATGTGATTGGAAATTTGGAAATCTTTATACCAAATTCCGAATCCATTGCACTTCGTGTAATGTTTATAAAGGTGCAATAGTCCCAGAGGGGAGAGAAAGGTAACAGGTGCTGGGTTAACCTGAGGGTCACCATGCCTGAAATGAGGGGAGAGGTTGAGAAGGGGAATCCTTCATGGTAGGCTCAGCCAGTGTGAGAATTGAACCCAGGCTGCCAGTGTCACTCTGTATTGTGAACCAACTAACGGAGCTGAGCCAGTTTTGTAGGGCAGTTAACTGAGGTAGAATTTCATCTCTTTGTAATATTCATGCTGAAGGCATAACTGCGTATGGAGTCAGCTGTTACTAGGGGACACAGCTTTAAATTAAGGGGTGGTAGGTATAGGACAGATGTTAGGGGTAGATTCTTTACTCAGCGGGTTGAGAGTTCATGGAATGCCCTGCCAGTAACAGTGGTGGACTCTCCCTCTTTATGGGCATTTAAGCGGGCATTGGATAAGCATATGGAGGTTATTGGGCTAGTGTAGGTTAGGTAGGCTTCGATCGGCGCAACATCGAGGGCCGAAGGGCCTGTACTGCGCTGTATTTTTCTATGTTCTATGCTGTGGTCATGCATTGAGTCTTGTCTTTACGTTTTTACTAATCATTGATATTTGCACAATTGCCACTATCTTATAGGCAAAAGGTGGAGGCTACGAGAGTGAATCTGCCTATTCAAACGCTGAGCTTATATTCTTGGAAATCCATAATATCCATGTCATGAGGGAGTCTCTCAGGAAACTGAAAGATGTCGTTTACCCTGTGATAGATGAAGCCAAGTGGCTGTCAAATATCGATTCAACTCATTGGTTGGAATACATAAGAGTAAGTTACCTGTTCTGCGATATTTAACTGTTATCATTGAATGGAACTGGTCTCCTCAAACCTCGAGTATCAATTCAATCTGCACAGTCCTTGGGTCATTAATTGTGGCGCTTAATTACAGGAGCACTGTTGGAGACTGAAACTGAGATGAAATAATGATTGTGGTTAAAGTGCGGGAACTGTGTGTGCTCCTTAAACCCCCCACCCGTCCATGTCCTTCTCTCTCTCAGAACTTTGCTCATGTATCTGTCAATCGTGTTGTAGTCTTGCTGATGGCTGTCACTGGGCTCGTCTCCCCCAGCAGTATCAGAGTGGAGCATGATCACCAGATACCTTCGTAAACTCAATTAGACAGTCAGCAGGAGCAATTTCTACCTCACCAGCCATGCCCCTCCCAACCCCCACCCCGTCACCTGCTGCACTCCTATCCTATCCCGAAGCACCAGGTTCAGTCTCAGTGCTGTAGTGAAGAGTTCACTTGGTAACAACTTGGGGTGTCTAGATCTGTGTGGTTCAGGCATGAAGTGGACAGTTTCTAGACTAGGAACTGAACTGGTCTAACCGCATAAACACAGTGGCACGGAGAGCAGGTTAGTGGTTAGGGATACTACAGCAAGTAACTCGCATCCTGACTCCCCAAAGCCTGCTCCACTATCCACAACACACCATTTAGGAGTGTGTTGGAATACTTCCTGGATGAGTGCATCCCCAATGATATTCAAGAAGCTTGACACCATCCAGGACACAGCAGGCCACTTGATTGACACCAAATCCACGAGCATCCACTCGCTCCACCACTGACACTCAGTAACAGCAGTGTGTATTTTCTACAAGATGCACGGCAGAAATTCACCAAAACTCCTTAGCACTTTCCAATCCCACAACCACTTCCATCTGGAAGGAAGGGCAGTAGATACATGGGAACACCGCCACCTGCAAGATTCCCTCCGAGCCACTCACCATCCTGACTTGGAAATATATTGTCAATCCTGTACTGTTGCTGGGTCAAAATTCTGGATTTCCCTCCCTAAGAGTATTTCCCCCCAAACAATAACATCTGGGTCAACCTACAGCACATGGACTGCAGTAGTTCAAGAAGGCAGCTCACCCCCACCTTCTCAAGGGCAGCTATGGACGGCTAATAATGTTGACCAGCAAGTGATGCTTATATTCCATGAGTGAGTGAAATAACAGGTTGTCTCTGGTTTTCATAGTTTGGTAACTAGCCTTGATGGTCAGAGGAGAGTCTAATCTTCAAAGAAGCCACTTGTTCTCTTTGTGAGACAGATGAGCTGTGCTCGGGTAGAACTTCCAACTTTGACAGGAGCATAAAGCAGATAGAGTCAGAGCATGGAAACAGTCCCTTTGGTCCAATTCGTCCATGCCGACCAAATATCCTAAATTAATCTAGTAGCAGCATTTGGCTCATATCCCTCTAAACTCTTCCTATTCATGTACCCATCACAATGCCTTTTAAATGTTGTAATTGTACCACCAATGCCTGTGGCAGCTCTTTCCACATATGCACCACCCTCTGCATGAAAACATTGCCCCTAAGGTCCCTTTTATATCTTTCCCCTCTCACCTTAAACTTATGCCCTCTAGTTCTGGATTCCAGATATTAGTGAGTGAATTAACCACAGTTATGACAATTAGTGCAGATCAGCATGCGGACCGAAATGGAGAGAGAGATTGAATTTTAGGTTCTTTTGTCCAAACTGAAAGTTCTGCCTTCTCTGTGTTGAAATCTTAAACAGTGCCAAAAAACCTTGTTTGCCCAGTTGGCAGAGGGATAACAGCTTTAGATGGTAGCAACACTGGAGAATATTGAACAGAAGGTGCCTCCCTTGTGAGGGAGTGCAGGAGTGTTATGACTCCACGCTCTAATTGGTTGCATTTCAGATAGTGTCAACCAGTCTAAAAGAAGCCAAGTTCCTTGTAATTGCATCCTGAGTTTGAATTGTGGTCTTTAACTCCCACATGTTTATCTGACTGAGAGAGCTTTCCAACAGTAATTTAGTGCAGTTGAGTTGCCCTGAAATGGCAGTTGGGTTTGAGAAGAGATCTTGGATCTTAACATCTCTCGCTGGGAAAATGTTAGAATCTATTATCAAGGATATAATAGCAGAACATTTAGAAAATTAATATAATTAAGCAGAGTCAGCCTGGCCTCAGGAAGGATACATCATAGTAGCCAATTGATTAAAGTCACAGAGTAATACAGTAAGGAAACATGCCCTTCTGCCCAAATTGGTCCATGCTGACTCTGGTACACACGCAGCTAATTCCAATTGCCTGCATTTGATCCATATCCCTCTAAACCTCGTAAATCTCATTTAACTATGTCTTTCCAATAACAGGGTGACCAAACCTGTAGGAGAAAGTCAGCACTGCAGATGCTGAAGATTAGATTAGATTAATTACAGTGTGGAAACAGGCCCTTCATCCCAACAAGTCCACACCGATCCGCCACCCATTCCCCTACATTTGCCCCTTACCTAACACTACGGGCAACTTAGCATGGCCAATTCACCTAACCTGCACATTTTTGGACTGTGGGAGGAAACCGGAGCACCCGGAGGAAACGCACGCAGACACGGGGAGAATGTGCAAACTCCACACAGTCAGTCAGTCGCCTGAGGCGGGAACTGAACCTGGGTCTCTGGTGCTGTGAGGCAGCAGTGCTAACCACTGTGCCACCGTGCCGCTCTCGATTAGAGTCGAGAGTGTGGTGCTGGAAAAGCAAAGCAGGTCAGGCAGCATCTGTGGAGCAGGAGAATCGATGGCATAAGCCCTTCATCAGGAATCCCTCTCAACTTAAATCTATGCCCTCTAGTTTTCAATTCCACATCCCAGGAAAAAAGACTATATGCATTCATCCTATCTATACCATTCATGATTTTAAACACCTCAATAAGATCACCCCTCATTCTGACCAAAACTGTATACAATACTCCAAGGGTAAAAAATGAGGTCTGCAGATGCTGGAGATCACAGTTGAAAATGTGTTGCTGGTTAAAGCACAGCAGGTCAGGCAGCATCCAAGGAATAGGAAATTTGACGTTTCGGGCATAAGCCCTTCATCAGGAATCCATACTCCAAGTGCAGCCTCACCAAAGAATGATACAATTGTAACACAACATCCAAACTCCTATACTCAATGCCTTGACCAATGTAGGCAAGCACGCTAATTGCTTTCTTCACCACCCTGTCTACCTGTGACTTGCTTTCAAAGAACTATGTACTTGTACTTCTAGGTCCCTCTGTTCCACAACACTCCTCAGGACCTTACCATTTACAGTAAAAGTCCTATCTTGGTTTGATTTTCCAAAGTGCAACACCTCATACTTACCTTTTTATTGAATTGCATTTGCTAATCCTTAACCAACTTCTCCATCTGATCAAGATTGTTCTATAGTTTTTGATAACCTTCCTTGCTATCAATGATACCTCCTAATTTTGTATTATCAACAGATTTACTAATCATGCCTTGTATATTCACATCCAGATCATTTATGTAAATAAGAAATAACAAAGGTCCCAGCACTGACCCTGTGGTATACCACTAGCTACAGGCCTGCAGTCTGACAAGAATTCTTTGAAGAGGTAACGAGCAGGATTGATAAGGGAGAATCTTTCAATGTAATGTATTTGGATTTCCAAAACGTGTTTGATAAGATACCATGCCTATGGCTATGTAAATAAGATGAGAGACCAGTGGAAGCAGTGAGGCAGTGGAGGTATATTCAAGGAGCAGGAAAGTCTACGTTTTGGGCAAAAGCCCTTCATCAGGAATGCACGCAGCCTCATTCCTGATGAAGGGCTTTTGCCTGAAACGTCGATTTTCCTGCTCCTTGGATGCTGCCTGACATGCTGTGCTTTTCCAGCACCACTCTAATCTAGACTCTGATCTCCAGCATCTGCAGTCCTCACTTTCACCTAGTGTGGAGGTATATTGACATGGACAGAGGATTAGCTAACTGAGAGAGACACAAAGATGAGATAATGGGGCATTTTCAGGATGGCAGTCTGTAACTGGTTGGCATTGCTACTTTCTTCCAGCGCCTCTTGGCTGTTCTTCACTGGAGTGACCTTCCTTCACATGAGATGTAGTTGTGCGTGTGTATGAACTTAGTGCTGTCATTGCACCATGCTGTTCTCCAGTTGCTTTGACATACCCACCGTTTGGTGTCATGGGCCTGGAATTTCTTCACCAAAGTGGGCAGAGGGTGTTGGGAAAATTCCCAGCTCTGCGTGCCTGCCTCGTGATAAAGAGCCCGCACTGACGGGATCTGCTTTGTATTTTTTGTTGTGGTGGGGTGTTGTTGGCTGGTATAGGAAAGAGTTTGGAGGCAGCCCCAAGGACTGCGTGTGTTAAGGCAGCCTGACTCAGTGAAAGAGACTGGAAAAGAACCAGTTGTAGATTAAAGACGTCCTTGTCAGCCCCATGTGTTGTGTACAAACAGTATTAGATATTGAGCCAACATCACATTAATTTTCTTCCTTTGTCCTGCTTCAGGTTAAATTCTTCACACTCTGAGAGGCAGTACTAACAGCCCTGACTACGTAGTTTAACTAAATACCGTATATCACAAGCTGATGCTTTTAAGAGAGTGTTTGTCAAAGGTGGTGTCTTCGATGAGAAAGAAGATCCAAATGCCTGTTTGAGTAGGTACAAATATCACCAAATGCTGTTGGGATAAGGACCCAGACTCCTCCTGGTCGCCTCTGCGCGCCACCCCCCACTTCAGCCACTGGCAGCAGAAATAGAGGTCACCTGATCATCCAAAAAAATGTGTGATCTTTGATTTTTTTTGTTGTATATAAATGCTGCTCTGTGTGCTTGTGTAACAGATGTAATTGTATTTTGAATGGAATTTCACTGGGCCTCTTGACATTATTGAGGTTTTGAAGAAATGCAACTTCATGATTCAGTTTATGCTAATTTCTTTCTCCACTGTGAACTCTAGTCTATAGCTCGTTCTGTCATTAATTGGCTGTCCTCTGTTCCTTTCCAGATCCTTTTAGCCGGAGCCGTTCGGATAGCAGACAAGGTTGAATCGGCAAAAACCTCGGTTGTGGTCCATTGTAGCGACGGCTGGGACCGGACTTCTCAGCTAACATCCCTAACCATGCTGATCCTCGACAGCTACTACCGAACAATCAAGGGTTTTGAAGTGCTGATTGAAAAGGAGTGGCTAAGTTTCGGACACCGATTTGCAGTCGTAAGTAATGAAAGGGCATAATGGAGTTATGAGTGAGCAAACAGAGTCATAGAGATGTACAACATGGAAACAGACCCTTCGGTCCAACCCATCTCTGAATCACTTTGCTTGGTACATCACTTGAAATTTGAGTTTTATAAACCTGGAATTGGTCTTTAATCCTGCTGTAAACACTGGAGCAAATAATGGAGCCTGATGCTGCCCTGCAATACTGATCACTCTCGGTCGTCAGTAAAGTGTTGGAAGGTGTCATCAACACTGCTACCCAGCAGCACCTGCTCAGCAGTAACCTGCTCAGTGACGCCCAGTTTGAGTTCCACCAGAGCCACTCAGCTCCTGACCTCACTACAGCCTTGGTTCAAACATGGACAAAAGAGCTGAATTCCAGAGGTGTGGAGAGAGTGACAGCCCTTGGCATTATAGCCGCATTTAACCTAGTGGGGCATCAAAGAGCCCCAGAGAAATTGGAGTCAATAGGAATCAGAGGAAAACTTTCCACTATTGGCTGTTATACCGAGTAAGTCGGTTGTGGTTATGGAGGTCAGTCACCTCAGCTCCAGGACATCTCAGCAGGAGTCCCTTGGGGTAGTGTCCTAGGCCAAACCATCTTCAGCTGCTTCATGAATGACCATTCCTCCATCACAAGGTCACTGTGCAATCATCAGCGAACATCCACACTATGTTCAGCACCATTCGCCATTTGCAACTGCTCAGATACTGAAGCAGTCTATATCCAAATGCAACAAGACCTGGATGATATCCTGGCTTGTGCTGACAAGTGGCAAGTAACATTCACGCCACACAAATGCCTGGCAATGAGTGTGATAATACAGAATCTAATCATCACTTCATGACATTCAATGACACTGCTGTCACTGAATCCCCCACTATCAACATCTTGGGGTTACCACTGACCAGAAACTCAACTGGACCCACCACATAAACACAGTGGCTACAAGAGCAGGTCAGAGGCTAGGAATATTGTGGTGAGTAACTCACCTTCTAATTCCCCAAAAGCTGTTCACCATCTATAAGGCACAGGTCAGGAGTGTGATGGAATACTCCCCACTTGGCTGGATGGGTACATCTCCAACAACACTCCGGAGGCCTGATACCATCCAGGACAAAGCAGCCTGCTTGATTGGCACAATATCCATTCTCTCCATCACCAATGCTCTGTAGCAGCAGTGTATAGTATTTACAAGATGCACTGCAGAAGTTCACCAAAGATCCTCTTCCAGCGCCTTTCCAAACCCACGACCACTTGCACCTCAAGGGACTAGGCCAGCAGATATATGGGAGCACCTGCATGTTCCCCTTCAAGCCATTCCCCAAACTGACTTGGAAATATATTGCTGTTCCTTCATTGTCACTGGGTCAAAATGCCAGAGCTGCTTTGGATCAAGAAAAAAGCTTATCACCATTTTCTCAAAGGCAATTGGGGACAGGCAATTAATACTGGCCAGCCAGCAACCACATGGTCCAAGGAGTGAATAATAAATAAATCAGAGGGATTTTTGAAATGACAGAAGTGTGGGGTATTGGTTGACACTGCGGCTCTGTTTGAGTCCTCAGGTGGATGTAAAGGCTCCCACAGCAGTATGAAGAGGACCGGCACAGTTAGCATCCATGTCCTAACCAATATTTATCCCTCAGTTAGCAACAGACAGACTGGCCATTTCAGTAAAAGTAAATTACCATCAATGCTGGAAATTGGAAATAAAATTAGAAAGTGCTGGAGAAACAACAACAGATCTGGCAGCATCTTTAGGGAGAGAAGCAGAGCTGACATTTGATTCTTCTTTGAAACAGTTTTGAAGATGTGTCAAATCATTAACTTTTGTTCCTGTCTCCACAGATGCTGCCAAACCTGCTGGGTTTCTCCTGCATTTTTATACCTCACTGGTTTATCTCACTGGTGTCTGTGGGAGCTCTCTATGCTGGGCAGTTGTTTCTTACATTGCAACAATGTCTACACTCGCCAAAGTGCGACAAGGTGTGTTTGGAGTGTGCTGGGTTGTGAAAAGTGCTGGGTAATGGCTAGTCTTTCTCTCTTCTTGCAGAGAGTAGGACACGGTGATGAGAACCATGCTGATGCTGATCGATCGCCCATCTTCCTTCAGTTCATTGACTGCGTCTGGCAAATGACAAAGCAGGTAGGAGCTGCCTTCAGACAAATGTATGGAATGAACTTCCAGAGGAAGTGCTGGATGAGGGTATGTTACAATGTTTAAAAGACATCTATAAAAGTACATGAATAAGAAACATTTGGAGGGATCTGGCCTAAGCACAGACAGGTGGGACTAGTTTAGTTTGGGAATTATGGTCAGCATGGACTGGCTGGACTGAAGGGACTGTTTCTGTGCTATATGACTCAGGTAATTGCAGCAGTTGATTTGATGGTGTTGCGTGATACGGTATGTGAGGCTGTGCCTGGACTGTTCCGGTCACTATCCCTAAATGAATTATCTGTGGTCACACATCTCAGTTCTGTCTGTGGGAGGTCTCTCTGCTTGTCTGCCTTGCCTCCTACATTACAGCATTGACGATACATCAAAAAGTATTTTAAAGTGCTTTGGGATGGCCTGACTTGGTGAAAAGGTGATTAATAAGTGTAAATCTTTCTTGGGGCGGCAGGGTGGCTCAGTGGTAAGCACTGCCGCCTCACCGCACCAGAGACCCGGCTTTGATTCCAGTCTTGGACGACTGTGTGACAGAGTTTGCACATTCTCCCCGTGTCTGCGAGGGTTTCCTCCGGGTGCTCTGGTTTCCTCCCACAATCCAAAGCTGTGCAGGTTGGGTGAATTGGCCATGCTAAATTGCCCATAGTGTTCAGGAATGTGTAGGTTAGGTGCATTAGTTAGGGGTAGAGGTAGAGTAATGGGCAATGTGTTTGGGTGGGATACTCTTCGGAGGGTCAGTGTGGATTTGTTGGGTCGAAGGGCCAGTTCCCACACTGTAGGGAGTCTATGCATTCTTCTTTCTAACTGTACAGATGGGAATAGTCGAGTTATTATTGATCCATTATGAGGATCAAAGATGAAGTGCGTTGATTATTTTCAGTGGCCCTGTTCCTCTGAGTCTGGGATGCTGCGGTCTGTGGGTGCCTGCTGGGATTTGGAGCTGTGTTTCTGATGGTGGTCAATGTCCCTTTGAGGAGCAGTAAATGCATGGCTGCCTGCCTTCCCTGTGTTCTCCGTGTGACGGTTTTTTTGTGTCTGTGCGCCTTGTTTAACTTCTTCCACATATACATTCACTGAGCCCTCCTGGAGTGGACTGTATAAGACAGGCTACCAGGGTTGCTCTGACCAGGAATGCTGTATATTGAAGCTGTCATTGTCAGAGCTGTCTCTTTCCAAGAAGCCTGTGTTTTTCTCACAACCCGTGATTGAATGAAAAGAAAATGAATCTCCTTTTTTTCCGTCATCATGTTCTTGTTCTGTGACCTTCTCTCTTAGAATAGAACTATAGAATCCACTACAGTGTGGAAAGAGACCATTCAGCCCATCAAGTCTGCATCGACCTTCTCAAGAGTATCCCACCCAGAGCCACCACCCACCCTATCCTCATATCGCCTTATTTCCAATGGCTAATCCGTATATCTTGTACAACCCTTCACACTATGGGCAATTTACCATGGCCAATCCACCTAAACTACACACCTTTAGACTCTTGAAGGGTGAATCTTACTTTCCCTCACCTCACAGTAGATTTGATGAAGGAGGAACGGGTGGGTAATTATGAAGGCAGGCTGGGATCTTGACACATTTCCAGCCTCCACACCACGGCAGGAAGGCCATCCCACCAATGGAAGGCATTAAATGGGCATTGAGGGGAGGTGATGGTTTTATTGATAGAATGTTAATCCGGAGACCCAGGTCATGGGGACCCTGGTTCAAACTCTACCATGCCAGATGGTAGATTTTGATTTCAATAAAAATTTGGAGTTAAGAGTCTCATGGTGACCATGAAGCATTTGTTGATTGTCAGAAAAATCTCATCTGGTTCACTAATGTTATTGGAGGGAATCCTGAGGGACAGGATGTACATGTATTTGGAAAGGCAGGACTGATTAGGGATAGTCAACATGGCTTTGTGCGTGGGAAATCATGTCTCACAAACTTGATTGAGTTTTTTGAGGAAGTAACAGAGAGGATTGATGAGGGCAGAGTAGTAGATGTGATCTATATGGATTTCAGTAAGGCTTTCGACAAGGTTCCTCATGGGAGTCTGGTGAATACAGGGAGAACTAGCCATTTGGATACAGAACTGGCTCAAAGGTAGAAGACAGAGGGTGGTGCTGGTGGAGGGCTGTTTTTCAGACTGGAGGCCTGTGACCAGTGGAGTGCCACAAGGATCGGTGCTGGGTCCTCTACTTTTTGTCATTTACATAAATGATTTGGATGCGAGCATAAGAGGTACAGTTGGTAAGTTTGCAGATGACATGAAAATTGGAGGTGTAGTGGACAGTAAAGAGGGTTACCTCAGATTACAACAGAATCTTGACCAGATGGGCCAGTGGCAGATGGAGTTTAATTCAGATAAATGCGAGGTGCTGCATTTTGGGAAAGCAAATCTTAGCAGGACCTATACACTTAATGGTAAGGTCCTAGGGAGTGTTGCTGACCAAAAATCTTAGAGTGCAATTTCATAGCTCTTTGAAAGTGGAGTCTCAGGTAGATAGGATAATGAAGAAGGCATTTGGTATGCCAACTTTGGTCAGAGTATTGAGTACAGGAGTTGGGAGGTCATGTTGTGGCTCTACAAGATATTGGTTAGGCCACTGTTGGATTATTGTGTGCACTTCTGGTCTCCTTCCTATCGGAAAGATGTTGTGGAACTTGAAAGGGTTCAGAAAAGATTTACAAGGATGTTGCCAGGGTTGGAGGATTTGAGCTACAGGGAGAGTCTGAACATGCTGAGGCTGTTTTCCCTGGAGTGTTGGAGATTGAGGGGTGACCTTATAGAGGTTTACAAACTTACGAGGGGCATGGATAGGATAAATTGACAAAGTCTTTTCCCTGGGGTGGGGGAGTCCAGAACTAGAGGGCATAGGTTTAGGGTGAGGGGAAAGATATAAAAGAGACCTAAGGGACAACTTTTTCACACACAGCATGGTATATGTATGGAATGAGCTGCAGAGGAAGTGGTGGAGGCTGGTACAAATGCAACATTTAAGAGACATTTGGATAGGTATATGAATAGGAAGGGTTTGGAGGGATACGGGCCGGATGCTGGCAAGTGGGACTAGATTGGGTTGGTATATCTGATCGGCATGGATGGGTTGGACTGAAGGGTCTGTTTCCACGCTGTACATCTCTATGACTGTAATGTCCTTTTAAGACGGAAGTTTGCCATCCTTACCGGGTCTGGCCTATATGGGACTCCAAATCCACAGCAACGTGGTTGACTCTTAACTCCCCCCCCCCCCCCCCCCCCCCCCGGGGGTCATGTTGGGGCATTTATGCTCTTGAGCTGGGAGTCTCTGCTTCCAACTCACTTGGTGCCTGATAGAGGGAGCTGGCTTCTCCCCTGGGAGCCAATCCATTGGGCTTACTGTAGCCGACCTCCCTCACAAGCCCACCCCTGCCATCGTTCACCTCCCACACCTTGCTCTGAAATCTTGGCCCTGATATCCCATGGGTAGTGATGGCGCTGCTGGGCCCTGGAGTGGCCGACCTCTGTCCCCTGAAGTCTTTGATCCCAGCGGAGGGTCCGCCCCTTTTCCAAACACTTGATTGGCGTAGGAATTAGCAGAAAGCTGACAGGGGGAAAGTGAGGACTGCAGAATCAGGAAATCAGGGTTGAGATCCTGGTGCAGGAAAAGCACAGCAGGTCAGGCAGTATCCGAGGAGCAGGAGAATCAATGTTTTGGGCATAAGGTTAGGTGAATTGGCCATGCTAAATTGCCCATAGTGTTCAGGGTCGTGTAGGTTAGCTGCATTAGTCAGGAGTAAATGTAGAGTAATATGATAGGGGAATAGGTCTGGATGGGTTACTCTTCGGAGGGTCAGTGTGGAGTTGTTGGGCCAGATGGCATGTTTCCACGTTGTAGGGATTCTATGATGCTCTCCTGATCTCCTCATTCTCTTCATGCTATTTGAAGCTGCTGACTGCCTGTCATCAGACTCCGCAACCAGAGAAAATGATCTTGCTTCATCCTGATGATCTTTTTAAAAGAAAATGACATTACCTTAGCTTTCTCTGTTTCATTTAACATGAGAGCTATCCTCTTAGGTCTCTGCCTGTCAGTGGAGCCTGATCTCCAATGTCTGTTATGTCACATACCCCTCGTGATAATCTTTTGATGTTCCTTTCTGAAAAAGGCCATTCCAGTTAACAGGGCACTGTCTGACTTAAGTCAAAGATTCCTTTTTATATAATATATGTTCTAGAATATAGTACCTGTCATTCCAGTTGCGCTGTGACTTGCCATTTCCATCTGTCATTCGCTTAGTAACCTAGTCCTTACTGGGGAAGCAGTGGTTTCCTGTGTAATTACTGGATTGTCAATCCAAAGACTTAGCCCAGGTTCAAATCCTGCCATGGCAGTTGAAGGAATTTGAGTTCAATAAATATCTAGAATTAAGGATTTACTGATGACATGAATTTTTTGTCGATTGTCTGAAAAATCCATCTGGTTCACTAATGTCCTTCAGTGACTCCAGACCTGCAGCAATATGGTTGACTCTTAACGGCCCTCTGGGCAATTAGGGACAGATGACGAATACTGTCCTAGCCAGCGCTGCCCATGTCCCATGAACGAATTTCAACCACTCTGGGATAAAGTCAGCTTGCTTTGAGGTACCACAGAGATCAGACCTCCGGCTCCAACGATTTATAATCTATATGAATGACATGGATGCAGGGATAGAAAGTATCAAAACCACGTTTGCAGATGACACTAAAATAGGTGGGAAAGTAAGTTGCAGTGAAGAAATAAGAAATATACAAATGGATATTGATGGTTAGGTGACTGGGCCAAAATTTTGCAGTTGGAGTTTAATATAGATATGTGTGAGGTTTATCAAATATGGTTGGAAAAAAAAATCGAAATGGAGGGAATGCTTTAGTGCAGAGGGATCTGGGTGGCCTCATGCATGACTTACAAAAGGCTAGTCTGCAGGTGCAACAGATAATGAGACGGGCAAATGGAATTTTGGCATTTATTGCTAAAGGAATGGAGCTTAAAAGTAGGGAAGTGTTGCTGCAACTGTGCAAGGCATTAGTGAGACCACGTCCAGATATTGTGTACAATTTTGAAATCACGTAACACCAGGTTTATTTGGAAACACTAGCTTTTGGAGCACTGCTCCTTCATCAGGTGGTTGTGATGAAGGAGCGTCGCTCCGAAAGCTTGTGCTTCCAATTAAACCTGTTGGACTATAACCTGGTGTTGTGTGATTTTTAACTTCGTACACCCGAGTCTAATTCCGGCGTCTCCAAATCATGTGTACAATTTTGGACCCTTTACTTGTTAAATGAAACAGAGAAAGCTAAGGTAATGTCATTTTCTTTTAAAAAGATCATCAGGATGAAGCAAGATCATTTCCTCTGGTTGTGGAGTCTGATGACAGCTGTTTCAAATAGCACAAAGAGAATGAGGAGATCAGGAGAGCATCATAGAATCCCTACAACAGGAAACCACTGCTACCCCAGTAAGGACTAGGTTACTAAGCGAATGACAGATGGAAATGGCAAGTCACAGTGCAACTTATCTTGGAAGCAGTTCAGAGGTTATTTCTAGAGATGAGGGATTTGTCTTCTGAAGAGAGATTAAGTAGTTTAAGCCCATATTCTCTCGGGTTTAGGTAACTGTGGTCTATAAGATGCTAAAAGAGATTGACAAAGTAGATATAGAGAAGATGTTTCCTTACCTAGAACAAAGGATCATAGTGTTAGGCTAAGGGATGGCAGATTTCAGACAGATGAGGAGAAATTACTTATGTCAAAGGGCCTTGTATCTGTGGAATTCGCTATCTCTGAACACAGTGAATGCGGGGATACTGAGCATGTTTAAGGATGAGATAGTCATGTTTAATTAGTAATGGGCTACAGGGTTATGGGGGGGTGGGCAGGAATGTGGAGTTGAGGTCGAGATGGGATCATCCATGACCATTTTATATGGCAGAGCAGGTTTGAATGGCCTACTCCTGCTCCTCATCCTTATGTTCTTATTCCAGGGACTAACTGAGTGAATCTTACTTCATCTGTTTTCATATCAACTCGCGCAGCAACAAAGAGTACAATGCTAATTCTTCTGTCGGTGTAGTCTGCAGCTCTAATGTGAAGATTAAAGTTTGACCTTCAAACTAAATATTGATGGGGATATAAAGGCATGTGAAGTTCTTTTTCACACAGTAATTACAACTTAGAGTTTTAAAAGAAACCCTTGTGTTAATTTGGAGATGATCCAAGACTGAAAAGAGCTGGTTATCTTCCAGAAAGATTCAATGTGACAACCCTGGAATATAAAATATATTAACCCACACAAGATGTAAAACAGGATTGTTCAACTCTTGATGTTTTCTTGTACTTCTGCCTTTCTCCATTTCCATTCACATCATCTTCCGCATTAATGACTCAGATGAAGAGGCTGAACAGCCTGGGGCTGTTTTCCCTGGAGCGTTGGAGGCTGATGGGTGACCTTATGGAGATTTGTAAAACCATGAGGGGTGTGGTAGGGTAAATAGGCCAGGTCTTCTCCCCAGGGTAGGGCTATCCAAAACTAGAGGGCATAGGTTTAAGGTGAGAGGGGAAAGATATAAAAGGGACCAACGGAGCAACATTTTCACATGGGTGGTGCGTGTACAGAGTGAGCTGCCAGAGTACATGGTGGAGGCTGGTACAATTATAACATTTAAAAGGCATCTGGATGGGTACATGAATAGGGAAGGTTTGAGAGGGATATGAGCCAAATGGGACTACATTAATTCAGCAAATCTGGTCAGCATGGACGAGTTGGACCAAAGGATCTGTTTCTGAGCTATACAACTTGATGTCTCTGAGAGTGATGTATCCGTGTTTGCTAATGATACACGGCTTGATGGAAAGCTCAGCTGTAGGAAGGTCACAAAGAGGCAGCAAGAACATAGCGATAGGTTAAGTAAGTGGTCAACAAGGATGCCAAATGAATTATAATGTGGGGAAGTATGAAGTTGTTCACTTCAATCATTCAAACGTAGAAGCAGATTTTTCAGAAAAGAACACGTGTGTGTTAGGTATTCAAAGTCAGCATCTAGGTACAAAAAACAGTTGACCTGTTGCCCTTGACAGCACCGGTTTGAAGTGTAATTACAAAATAATCTTGCTGCAATTGTGCAATGTTTGTAAGATCACACCTGGAGGGTTGAGTGTAGTTTTGGTTTCCATATTTAAATAAATTAATATTGGCACTGGAGGAAGTACCATGGAAGTTCATGAGATTAGTCCTTGGAATAAAGGAGTTGGCTTTGAAGGAATTATTGGGTAATTTGGATCAAAACTCTCTGCAGTGTTAAAGCTCTGGAGGTGATCTCATTGAAATGTCCAGGACAGATGTTCTTTAGAGCTTCTAAAACACAGGAATAGTCTTGGGACAAGGGACTGATCACTCTAATTGAGATAAGGAGGAATTTTTTCACTCGAATGGTTGCAAATCCTTGGAGTTCTCTGCCCCAGAAGGGTTATGGAGTCTCCATCATTAAATACATTTGCAGCTGGGACAGACAAATACTTGTTCTTTGGAGAAATCGAGGAATATGAGACTGGGCAGGAGCTTTGCGTTGGAGTGTAAGATCACTTTGATCAGACTGAATGGCAGAGCAGGTTGGATGGGCTGAGTCATCTACTCCTGCTCCCGTTTCTTGTGTTTTTTAATCCACTTCCCAGACCAAGACGACAGGCAGGTAAACCCAACTGACAACCACTGTTGTTTTTTAACTGGCCAGTAGGTGATGCTCATGGACTGCCTGGGCGGTATCTCTAACTTGGCTGTTCCATTCTCTGTCCCTCCCCGTCTGTCTGTTTGTCTGTCTCTCTCCCTCTCTCTCTTCCCTGCCCCAAGTCTGTCTGTCTCCTTATCTTGTGCACCCCCACAGTTTGTCTGTCAGTCTATCTCCGCCTTCCCCCCCCCCCCGATGTCTGTCAGTTTGTCTTTCTGTCTTCCTGTCTGTCTGCCTGTTTTTCTCTTTCTCTTCAACCTCCTCACGTCTGTCTGTCTGTCTCTCTTCCCCTCTCCCACTTGTCTGTCTATCTGTTTCGCCCCTGCAATTTGTCTGCCTCTATACCTCTCTCCCACTGCCTGTTCTTTCACCCTCTTCCCCCTCTCCATCCCTACCACCACCACCTGTCTGTCTGTGTCTCTCCTTCTGTCCTCCTCCACCTCCCCCCGCCCCCATCTCTGTCCACCTCCTTCCTGTCTGGTTGGCTCTCTCTCCCTTTCTGGTTGACTGATCTCCGCCTTTCTGCCTGCCTGACTGTCACTCTCCTCCTATCTCCATGCATCTCTAAATCCACTCAACATATTTTCTCTCTTTTGGAGGTGCCGGTGTTGGACTGGAGTGTACAAAGTTAAAAATCACACAACACCAGGTTATAGTCCAACAGGTTTAATTGGAAGCACTAGCTTTCGGAGCGACGCTCCTTCATCAGATGATTGTGATGAAGGAGCGTTGCTCCGAAAGTTAGTGTGCTTCCAATTAAACCAGTTGGACTATAACCTGGTGTTGTGTGATTTTTAACTATTTTCTCTCTGTCTCTGTTCATCTTCCTCTGTGTCCGTTTCTCTTGCTCCCTCCGCCCTGACCCCCTGAAGTCGGTGACATTGAAGGTGGGACCTCCTAGTTTGGGGAAGCGATAGCCAGATATGGGGCTTTTACCATTCTGTAAGCATAGTGTCAGAGTTCATGAACCCTCCTGACCTCTGCCCAACCATTGCTGTAACTTCAGGAGCAGTTTTCTGATTTTTTTTTTAAACCTCTGTATCACTTCTCCCCTAGTTTCCTGCAGCCTTTGAGTTTAATGAGCTCTTTCTGCTGACCATCCTGGACCATCTGTACAGCTGTCTTTTTGGGACATTCCTTTATAACAGTGAGCAGCAAAGAATGAAGGAGGTAAGTGTCTGATATCACCTCGACCTTTTAATGTTTGAATAATGTTTATCGGCAGACGCACAGTTGGAATCCCCAGTTTCTGTACTTCGGTGCTATTTGCGCTGTTGCTGGCAACCTGTACGGGATACAGGAGCTTACGTGAAGAAAAGTGAATGTCTCCAACTCCGTAATTAATCTCTATATACTTGGACATTGCCACTGGCTTTGGCACTCCACACATTACTGAGATAATGAATTAAAATTAGTTCTGGTTTATGTTTCTGGTGTGTGTGCTTGCTGTAGAATTTGAGGGGCGTGTGTGAAAAAGTTTCACAGCTCTCTGCTTCCCCATCTGTTGTAGGAATTCTTGTTGTGATTTTTGCAATGTGAAATGTTCTTCTGTACGCAGTGTAACTGCTAACAGTGCCCATTGCACGAGGTGAGTTCATAATCTAACTGAGCCACGGCCTGTTTCCTGCTCTTACAGGAAGTGCAGACAAATACAGTCTCCCTCTGGTCGTATATAAACAGCCAGCTGGAGGAGTTCACCAACCCGTTTTATGTGAATTACGAGAATCACGTGCTTTACCCAGTCGCCAGCTTACGGCACTTGGAATTATGGGTAAATTATTACGTCAGATGGAACCCACGGATGAGGCCTCAGGTGAGTGACATAGAAAGCCAAAGGAAGTGTCCTGAAGACCAAGAGGCAAGAGGTCACTGCTTTTCTTTGTGGCCATGCTCAGTAAAACCACTGCCTTTGGTCTCTCAGTTTGTTTCATCCTCATCCCTTTACCCCAGGGATTCTTTTTTTTTCCTCTCCCTTCTGCATTTCCCATCATTTTCTGTCATTCTGTTCAGAAAGGATAGAGGCGGAACCTTGCTGCAGTTGTACCTCTGAGGTAGGATGCTGTGTATTCAAGCCCCACTCTTGACTCCGACTGGAGTGCCTAACCCAGGCTGATAGTCTCGGCATGTACTGAGGGAGAGGCTAGCTGTCTTCAAACTGAGGCACCATCTGCCTTCCCAAACAGCAGTCAACAATATGCCCCCCGGCCCCATTTCAAACAAGAGCAGACAGCAGTTTTCAGTGTCCTGGCCAACAGACCAAGAGTATTTTGTCATTATTTCATTGCTGTTTGTGGAATATTGCTGTGTACAAATTGGCTGTTACTTTTCCTACATTGCAACTGTGGTTACTAAGGTGCATCATTGGCTGTAAAATATATTGGGGTATCCTGAGGTTGTTATAAACCCAAGTTCTCTTTTCAGTTTGTTTTGTGTTTCTCTTTTTTTTTAGCCAAGCACAGATAGCAAATGTTTTCTAAGTGTGGATAGCCTGTTGAAATTCAGGTTATTGGTGGTCAGTTAACCCTTTAGTTCCTTATTCTCAAAATCAAATGATATGAAATGATAATACTTATTGTTAACAATATTTTATTCAGTGCAAATAAGTCTCCGCTCACGCTATGATCTGAGTAGGAATATCAAAGCATTGTCATCGCTTTCTTAGAGTCATTACAGCATGGAAACAGACCATTTGGTCCGACTAGGCCGCACTGAACATGTTTTCAAACCAAACTAGTCCCACTTACCTGAATTTGGTCCATATCCCTCCAAGCCTTTCCTGTTCATGTACTATCTGAACATACTTTAAACTTTGTAACTGTATCTGCATCCACCATTTCCTCTGGGAATTTATTCCACACACTAACCACTCTGTTAAAAAAAAAAGTTGCCCCTCATGTCCTTTTTTTAAATCTTTCTTCTCTCATGTAAATTTTGTTTTGAACTCACCCACCCTAGGAAAAGACACCTGCCATTCACTGTATCTATACCCATCATGATTTTATAAACCTGTATAAAGTCACTCCTTAGTTTCCTTTGTCAAGGGGAAGAAAGCTCCAGCCTAACTTCGTAACTCAAACCTTCTGTTTCTCGCCACATCCTGGTAGTTTTTTTCTGAACCCCTCTGCAGCTTAATAATAATTCTTCCTATAACAGGATGATCTGAGCTGGACACAATACTCCAGAACAGGCCTCACCAATGTCCTGTACAACATCAGTATGACGCCCCAACTCCTGTACTCCGTGGTCTGAGCAACAAAGGCAAGCATGCTAAACACCTTCTTAACCAACCTGTCTGCATGTGAAGCCAATTTCAAAGAATTACATACCTGAGACCCTAGATCTCTCTGTTCTACAACACTACCCAGGGTCCTACCATTAGTTGTCTAAGTCCTGCCTTTGTTTATTTTACCAAAATGCCGGACCTCTCATTTATCAAAGTGAAATTCCGTCTGTCACTCCTCAGCCCATTGACCCAATTGATCAAGATCTCTTTGTAAACTTAGATAACCTTTTTCACTGTCCACGCTACCACCCATTTAGTGTCATCTGCAAGGTTAATAACAATACCTCCTAAATTCTCATCCAAATCATTTATTTGAATGACTGACAAAAATGGACCCAGTACTGATCCCTGTGGAACACTGCTGGTCGCAGGTCTCCAGTCTGAAAAACAACCCTCCTCCACCAGCCTCTGTCAAACCAATTTTCTATCAAATTGGGTCTCTTCACTCATCCAGTAAAGAATGGAAATATTTTATTGTGGGTTATAACCTAGGTAAATAGTGCAATCTTAAGGCTCTTAGATCTACGCTGGTGCCTCACAGAGCTGAGTGGAATCTCTATGCTTGGAGAATGCAGTCATGTATTTTCTAACACAGCAATGTCTCTGAAGACACACAATGGGGCTGTACTCTCCTGTGCTCCTTGATTCTACAAACTCCATTATTGACTAGCTTTTGTTTAAATGAACAGATTAATAAAGTCATTCGGCATGGTGGCTCAGTGGTTAGCACTGCTGCTTCACAGCGCCAGGGAGCCAGGTTCGATTCCAGCCTCAGGTGACTCTGTCTGTGTGGAGTTTGCGCCTTCTCCCCATGTCTGCACGGGTTTCCTCTGGGTGCTCTGGTTGCCTCCCCCAGTCCAAAGATGTGCAGGTTAGGTGAATTGGCAATGCTAAATTGCCTATAGTGTTAGGTGCATTAGTCAGGGGGAAATGGGTCTGGGTGGGTTACTCTTCAGAGGGTTGGTGTGGGCTTGTTGGGCTGAAGGGCCTGTTTCCACACTGTAGGGAATCTAATCTAAACTAATCTAATGTATCTGTGGCTGCCCAAGCCATAACAGTCTAGTTGGTTTGTTACACTCCATCTCGGACAGAGTCAGTCAGCATTCCTGTGCCAAGAAGTGTAAACATGGTGGCCTTGACATTGCAAGTGTCTTGACTCAGATTATCATCCCTGTTTGCCGGGAGCTGGGTTCTCTCTGTTCTCTCACAACAAGTCATCTGTTTTCACACTTTAACTGTACTATAGCTCAAATTTGTTTTTTTTTTACCAGTTGATTTTGTTGACACCATTTTGTGCAAATAAAATAAATTGGTCAGCCCACAATTCCTATCATGACATGGCTCAATGTGCATTACCAAGAGGATTAAAATAGATTTTAATGTAACAGTGAAATTAAAGAAGTGTAGAAATTGAGCTAGTTTCCATTAATTAGCAATAAATAACAGTGTAGAGATTTTCCAGGACTCTTAAGTGACCCTTATCATTTCTTTAAAAGCCTTTGGTGTTTATGACATACTTTTAGACAGGAAAGCAGGGTGAATATATTGTAACTCCTTGAATAGCTATTTATAAAAAGAAAACCATTGTTCCCATCTGTGAATTGGCATCCTCAGGTCCAGGTATTCTCTGTCCCTTTCAGCACCAGCTCGCAATTTGACAAACCAATAGGATAACTCCCTGCCCAATTATTTCTCTTTCATGAAATTCATGGTTGACCTATGGGGAATGTAAGATTTATGGGCTGTAATTGTAGAACATATTACACCGTAGGTTTTGGAAAAGGATCCAATGACTTTTTGTTTTTATTTGTTCACTTGTGGGACGGGGGTGTTGCTAGCTGGGCCAGCATTTATTGTCCGTCTCTAGTTGTCCATGAGAAGGTGGTGGTGAGCAGCTTTCCTGAACTGTTGAGTCCATTGCTGTGGGTTGACCCACAATGTTCCTAGGAAGGGGATTCCAGGATTTTGACCCAGCGACAGTGAAGGAATGGCAACATATTTCCAGGATGGTGAATCGGCTTGGAGGTGAATTTGGAGATGGTGGTGTTCCCATGTTGCTGTTCACCTTGTCCTTCTAGCTGGGAGTAGTCATAGTTTTGGAAGGCGCTGTCTGATGTACAATGCCCAGTGCCAATAGCTGAGGCCTTTTATAAGACGTAGCTGTTCATAGACGTGTATGTGTTCCACTCCCATGGCTGACTGTCCGAACACTGAATGACATTCAATACTGTACATGACATCTCAGTGGATCAACACACTGTCCAAAGCTTATCACTGGCCCCTCTCCAGATTAACCATCCAGAATTGTTTTCACAGATGCATTCTTTGAATAATTGCCGGGCCTCACTGCAATACTAGATTCCAAGTATTAGTAGCGGTAAACCTATTTTAGGATTCTTTATTGTAATTTCTGACAAAGACGCACACACTATTTAACCCTTGAGGTGAGAATTATGGCCTCCCCTGTCCAAAACGCCAGTGTAAAAAGTGTGATGTTTACTAAACAGATTATTTCTAGAATGACATGTTCAAGTTCAGTTAATAGCCCTGACATTACTCCCCTCTTAATATATTTGCGCTGGACAAGTTACATATGCTGTGAGAACTGTCTTGATTGTTAATGTAAGTGCAGTAGAAACTGTTTGCGAATGGCCAGAGGAGTGGGATGATATATTGCTATCACAAATGTACTGAATATTAGCCATGTGCAGAGAACAAGTGTTTTCTAGGTGTAGGTAACATGCTGCAATTCAGGCTGTTGGTAATCAGTTAATCCTTTAGTTCCTTATTCTCAAATTCCAAATGATATGAAATGATAATCCTTACTGGTGACAATATTTTATTCTGTACAAATAACTCTTAGCACGTGCTCCTGTCTGAGTGGGAATATTAAAACCCAACAGCATTAGCGTTCCTCTCTGGGTTTGAAATGTCGTCTCTAGGTATGTACTCCCAGATCTGTACCATGTACCGTCAAGTAGGGCAGTGTTAATTTAAAATCAGAAAACATTGGCAATACTCCACCGATCAGGCAGTATCTGTGGAGTGAGAAACTGAATTAACACTTCCACTCGATGATCTTTTATCAGAGATCAGCTTTACCTTGTCCATCTTATGTATTGGAGAAAATAATAGTTATAATGTATCCTGAACACTCAATTGATTACTGTTCATATTAAAATCTCTTTCACCTACTTTTCCACTTCTTTACTGATTATTTTCCTCACGTTTTTATTAATATATATTTATCTTTACTTATTTTCTTCTTCCTTCTCTCTGATTTTCCATTTCCTTGATTGATCTGTCTTGCAGTTGAATCTGCTTTCTCTTGCCCACACAGAAACTTTCTGTTCTGTGTTCAGCACTGACTGAATATTTTCTAGTCGAGAGTGTGATTAGATTAGATTCCCTGCAGGATGGAAATAGGCCCTTCAGTCCATCAAGTCCACATGAGCCCTTCAAAGAGTAACCCACCCAGACCCATTCCCCTACTCTACATTCCCTGACTAACAGTCCTAACACTACGGGCAATTTAGCATGGCCAACTCACCTAACCTGCACATCTTTGGACTGTGGGAGGAAGCCAGAGCACCCGGAGGGAACCCACACAGACACGGGGAGAATGTGCAAACTCCACACAGACAGTCACCTGAGGCGGGAATCAAAACCTAGTCCCTGACATTGTGATGCAGCAGTGCTAACTGCTGAGCCACTGAGCAGCCTGTTTCAGGTGCTGGAAAAGCACAGTAGGTCAGGCAGCATCCAAGGACCAGGACAATCCATGTTTCGGGCAAAAACCCTTCATCAGGAATGAGGCTGTGAGCCGAGGGGGTGGTGAGATAAAGCAAATAATTCTACATTGAAGAGTGACTGAAAGGACCACAATAATGAGAGTCTGCCTGAAAGTATTGTTATGGCAGTCAAGAGAGCACTGGATGGTGCTTTTTTGGATAGTAACGGGATATGGGGAAAAGGCAGGACAGCACCACATTCTCGATTCTAATCTCCAACATCTGCAGTCATCACTTTTACCTGAATATATTTTCTAAGCAACCTGGTTATACATATCTCGGGAGCAGGTCGGACTTGAACCCCGGTCTCCTGGCTCAGAGTTAGGGACAGTGCCACTGCACCATATTGCCTGAAAGGGGTCCTCACCGCTGATCATCATTTGCTCACTGTGCTCCATTCTCCAATACAGTAAGTGCATGTTTCAGCAGCGCGATTTGGCCATAACATCGCTGAAGAATTAGATAACAGTACTTCTGAGAACATTTTACCTCTATTTGCAATATCGCGATTCCAGTGGCAATCAATTTGCATGCTTCATTCTGCGCATATGCTGATGTCCGCTCTAAAATCTCTGTGCTGTTCTGTGCATGTGTGATGTCAGTTGCCAACAGAGCAGCTTTTCTGAGAGGTATTGTACAGAGAGCAACTTTTGTTTGCATTTTTCACGTGTACTGTGTTAAATTAACTTTTGTTTAGTTAATAAATATGATTTCAACCTTCATTCAGGCTGTGCTAGACTTTGCATTTGACTTTTGGGGGCTATTTTTGAGCGATCGTGAGTGATATTTTTTGCTGGTCTGCCCCTAACTCCACCTTTCTCATAGGCCCCTTATTTCCAGTAAGCGAGGTTTCACTGGAATGCCACTACAACATTACAGGAGAACTGCCTGTAGTAATTCCTGGCTGAAGGCTATACAGACACACTAAATGGCATAAAAGGCTAGTGTCATTAACAGAAGGAAATAGTTAACTGGCCAATTGAAGCCAGCTGCAGAAACCAACTTGCCAGATGAGGTGGCCATCATTAACCAGTTCCAGTTGTAAAAGAAAGGGAATTGCCTGGCACCAGTTAAAAGTGCCAGTGAAAACAACAGAAATAACTAGGAATACCAGTATACGAGCACTTCAGAATTGCAGAAGTAATACAGTGCAAAAGGAGGCCATTCGTGCCTGCATCAGTTGCCTTTTCCCCATATCCCGTTACTATCCAAAAGAGCACCGTCCAGTGCTCTCTTGACTGCCGTAACAATATTTTCAGGCAGACTCTCTTTATTGTGGTGTTTTCAGTCACTCTTCAATGTCGAGTTATTTGCTTTATCTCAATATTTGCAGGTGGGGATTTAAGTTAAATCATCAAAGGTACAGTAACTGCTGTGGTTATTGGAAATTTGAAATAAAAATATAAAATGCAAGCGACACATCAGGAGGTCAGGCTAAGAGAGAAACTGAGAAATAGTTTTCCACAGCAGTTGGCGACAAAACCTGCTGAGAATTGTTTCTGTTTTACATTTGGTTTTGGGGATTATATTCATTTATCTCTCTTGGGCACCATTGAAGCTGATTTCAGTTTAGCCGTAATATAGTCCAACTTTACAATGTAGTCTGGCATCTGCTCCATATGGTTACGCTAACAAAGTGATATTGTGTACTTTGGAATCACTCGAACTATTGAAAAGGATTGTTAATAGTGCATCTCATTTCTAAGCACTTTCTTAAGAGAGTAACACTCCTTCTGCCTCCGTAATTCTTGTCCACCATTTACAAGACACAGTCTGGAGTGTGATGGAATACTCCCCACTGTGCAAATCCAATAACACTCAGGAAGCTTGATGGATTGGTATCCCATTCACTACCTTCAACATTTACTGTCTTCACCACTGATGTACAGTGATAGCAGCATACACCATTTTCAAGATGCACTGCAGTTGCTCACCAAGGCTTTTTCAACATCACCTGCTAGCCTTTGACTTCTAACCAATAGGTGGGCAAGGGCAGCAATTACTTGGGAACACCATCAACTGCAAGTTCCTCTCCAAACCATTTACCATCCTGACTGGGAATATATCTCCCTTTCCTTCACTGTCATTGGATCAAAATCCTGGAGTCCCTTCCTAACAGTGCTGTTGGTATATCTATAACACATGAACATCAGTGATTTATAAAAGCAACTCATCACTACTTTCTTCAGGGCATTTAGAGATGGGCAATGAAGGCTGGCCCAGCCAGTGACACCCACACAATGAACAAATATTAAAGATAGTAATCCTGAGGACTAACTGACAGGGAATATTGATCAGCCAATGAAATAAGCAAAGGACTGAGTAATGATTCAATACAAGTAGATGTGACGTGGTGGATTTAGATTTTTAAAAGAAAATATTTTCCATTCAGTGGGAGAAAGCTGTATGATGTCGGGGGGGAACAGAGTAATGTAAGGGTTCAGGAACAGAGTAATGTAGGGGCTCAGGAAGAGGTGACATTGAAAATAGCACCCCAAGTGGCTAGTGTCAGAGCTTTTAGAAGTGGTAATCTGGGAATAGCATTAAGGAAGAGCAAACGTGACTGAGTTTTTTTGATGAGGATCACATAATTAATGTGTGTTTGGTTAAGTGCTGGGTCACAGGCTTGATAAATTGGAATAAACGGGATGGTTGCAGAATGACCGGTCAGCTCAGTGACAGGAAACAGAGGAGCTCTTCAGCCTGGAGAGAGATGTACTGTGATCTTCTCCAGGGACCTGTATTAGGACCACTGCTTTTGATTAGACTTACAGTGTGGAAACAGGCCCTTCGGCCCAACAAGTCCACACCGACCCGCCGAAGCGCAACCCACCCATACCCCTACATTTACCCCTTACCTAACACTACGGGCAATTTAGCTTGGCCAATTCACCTGACCCGCACATCTTTGGATTGTGGGAGAAAACCGGAGCACCCGGAGGAAACCCACGCAGACACGGGGAGAACGTGCAAACTCCACACAGTCAGTCGCCTGAGTCGGGAATTGAACCCGGGTCTACAGGCGCTGTGAGGCAGCAGTGCTAACCACTGTGCCACCGTGCCGCCCACATACTAATGACATTGGTGTACAGAGTGCAAATTCAAAATTTATCGAGCCCCCGAAACTGGGGAGGACTGTGAACTGTAAAGAGGATAATAATAGACTTTAAGAGGTGAGAGGCACACTGGTGGAAGAGGCAGATAATAGGACGGATGAAACTTAATACAGATCAGTCTTAACGATACAGTCTTATAGAAACAATGAGAGGAGGCAATATCAAATAAAATAAAGAATGCAACTGTAAATGGGGTGCAGGAGCAGAGCACCCTGGAGAGTTTTGCACACAAGTTGTTTTTGGTGGCAGGACAGGGTCAGAAAGTAGTTGATAGGCACATTGGATCTGAGACTGTTAGAGAACAAAAACCTCCTGTTCAATTCTAGGCATTGCATTTCACGAAGAGTGTGGTCACTTTGGAGAAGCTGGAGAGAAGGTTTCTGAGAATATTTTAGTGATGTAGACAGTTTGGAGCTCAGTTGACCCCAGTATTGCCACAAGGTGGTTGGCATGGATACATGAGTGAGTGTTGAGGGCAAGTTTTTGATAGTGTGGGAATGAAGCAAGCTGGTCACTTTAGAGGTGCCTTTCATTCATTAGGGGACTGCCTCCGAGGATGGTATAGGTTGTTTTGTTATGGTGCGCGTTTCGTCAACGTGAATTGGCTGTGACACGATTGACAAATAGGGGCCATTGTTTCTAAATCACAAACTTTTAAAATGTATGTTGGCTGTAACGCAATTAGATCGCCAACACTTTAAGTGCTATTTGCATTGCGTGATTCTCGTGTAGTGTACGGTTGCACAGGAATATGACTATCACGCTGTCAAAGAAATGACTGTACTCTCCCCAGTCCTTCCTTCCTGCACAGACTTTAAAATGCAACCGTAAGCTACCTGGGGATTATTAGATCAGCCCCATGATCTCATCGAATGTCTAAACAGACTTATTAGGCTGAAAGGCCTATTTCATAAAACTGAATCAAATCCCTGTAGTGTGGAAGAGGCTATTCAGCCCATTGAGTCCTCACTGACCTTCCAGAGAGCATCCCACCCTAAACCAACCCCCTACCCTATCCCTATAACCCCACATTTCCTATGGCTAACCAACCTAGCCTGCACATCCCTGGACGCTATAGACAATTTAACATTGGTCAGTCCACTTAACCTGCAATTCTTTGGACTGTGGAAGGATATCGGAGTACCCGGAGGAAACCCACGCAGACATGGGACGAATGTGCAAACTCCACACAGACAGTCTCCCGATGCTGGAATCGAACCTGGGACCCTGGTGCTGTGAGGCAGCAGTGCTAACCAGCATGAGCCACCATGTTGGCTGGGCTGCTGCTTGTCTTGTGATCAGTTTCTGGGTTGAAATTTCTATGAATTTCTATCCAGTTATGTAAAAAAAAGCCACTAACGTGATTAATGTCACTGTTGTTTGCCAGCTTTGCTGATTAGTACAGAGGTTGCTTTTGGCCTCATGGTGACGACATGGAGGTTAAAGGGTTGACATTATTGCTGTTCAGTATGCAGCAGTTTGTACCGGGGCCAGACAGATCCTTTTACAGCTCTCCCAAGTTCCTGTTTGTTTTTAGACGATAACTTATTCAGAGGCTCAGTTCAGAGAGAACTTGAAAGGTTACTGAATGCTGACATCAGCCTCATTTAAAATACGAGTAAATAACCAGGCTGATCCTGGAGCATCAGGTCATCATCTTGTAATTTTTTAATTGCTTAATTTTGGAAATGTTTTTAAAAATAACAAACTCTTTATGGCAAAGTGATTTAGTAACACAGGCCTGATAAACAACAACTTCTCAAGTTAAATATCCATTTGCACTATTTTCTTTCAGGCAATCAGTCTTTAGATAATTGCATGGCAGTAAAGAAAACTGACATTAAAATTACTGTCTTTTTATATTTATTTGTTGGTTTTTGTGCGATCACAGTTGGTAATCACTGCTGCAAGTGCCTTTTCCTTTACAGCCATCGATTAAATTGTCCAAGAAGTTTTTATCACTTTTAAGTGCATCGAAATGCAGTTTATATGTATTCAGCTGTTGGACATGTGCATCTTAGTTTATGAGTCAATCACCGCTTCATCTGTATGCATGAAACTAGACTCCTCAAATACATTCAGACTGACTGACAGCAGCTACACAACCTGGGACTTTCCATTGTAGATACTTCACATGCTGACAGTCTTTGAACATATGACAGTGGCAATGGTTTATCTTTAATGTTAAAAATCACACAGTACCAGGTTATAGTCCAACAGATTTATTTGGAAGCACTAGCTTTCAGAGCGCTACTCCTTCATCAGATGGTTATTGAGTACACAATTGTAAGACAGAATTTATAGCGAACATTTATAGTGTGATTTTTAACTTGTACACCCCAGTCAAACACCGGCATTTCCAAACCACCTTGAATGAGTTGTGTCAGACCAGATGCGTCAAGGTTCACTGACTCAATATGACCTACTTGAGAAGATGTTGCCATAGTCCTACAGACCATAGGGCAGCTCTTTGTCAGTAGAGAGACGACTGGTGGTGGTTTAACCTGAGGGTCAATGTGCCTTAGGCAAGGGGAGAGTTGGAGAAGGAGACTTCCTCATGGTAATTTCAGCTGGTGTTAGGGAATTGAACCCACGCTGTTGACGTTACTCTATCTTTTGGTGAGAAGGGAGATAGGAAATCAATGTTCCGGTTATTTGCAGAGCCCTGCTTCTAACAGTGGTCATGGTGTACCAGTGGTCATTGTGTTAAAAATCACAACACTAAATTATAGTCCAACAGGTTTATTTGGAAGCACTAACTTCCTCAGGTGTCAACCACCTGATGAAGGAGCAGCACTCAAAGCTAGTGCTTCCATATAAACCTGTTGGACTATAACCTGTTGTGTGATTTTGAATTTCTAATAGTGGTGCCTGTGACTGTGTTTCCAAGTGCCATCTTTCCAGTAGAGTGGATATGAAGGACTACTTAAACACTACTCAGAATGATGTTTCTTTATTCATGTGTGGTGGGATATGATTAAGGCCGTCACTGGCTAGGTCAGCATTTTTTGTACGTCTCTAATTGTCCAGAGGACCATTAAGAGTCAACCACATTGCTGTGGTCCTGGAGTTATATGTAAGCCAGACCAGATAAGGATGGTGGTTTCCTTCCCTAAAGGACATTTTGTAAAAACTCATTTTTTGCGGATGTGTACGTCGCTGGCTGGGCCAGCATTTATTGCCCATCCCTAGTTGCCTTTGAGAAGGTGGTGAGCTGCCTCCTTGAACCACTGCAGTGAACCTGCTCTAGGTTGACCCACAATGCCCTTAGGGAGGGAATTCCAGGATCTTGACCCAGCAACAGTGAGGGAACAGTGATATATTTCCAAGTCGGGATGGTGTGTGGCTTAGAGTGGATCTTGAAGGTGGTGCGTTCCCTTGTATCTGCTGCTGGAAGTGGTCATGGGTTTGGAAGGTGCTGTTTGAGGATCTTTCTGCCGTGCGTCTTGTAGATAGTACACACTGCTGCTACTGAGCGACAGTGTTGGGGGGTGTGGATGCTTGTGGATGTGATGCCAATCAGTCGGGCTGCTTGGTCCTGGATGGTGTCAAGTTTCTTGAGTTTTGTTGGAGCTGCACCCATCCAGGGAAGCAGGGATTATTCCATCACACTCCTGACATGTCCCTTGTAGATGGTGGACAGGTTTTGTGGAGTCAGGAGGTGAATTACTTGCCACAGAAACTCTTGACCTGCTTTTGTAGCCGCTGTGCTTATGTGGTGAGTCCTGTTGAGCTACTGGTCAACGGTAACCCCGAGGATGTTGATAATCGGGGATTCAGTGATAGTAACACCACTGAAAGTGAAAGGACAGTGGCTAGATTGTCTCTTATTGGTGATGGTCATAGTCATAACGGTCATGAGCATTAGTGAACCCAGGTGGGTTTTTCCTGACAATCACCAATGGATTCATGGTTATCATTAGACTTTAAATTCCAGATTTTTCTTGAATTCACATTCCACCATCTGCCGTGGCAGGATTTGAACATGGGTCACCTTAATAGGTTGGGGACCAGCAATCTGGCAGGCAGGTTTGCTACTGCAACACAGCTACGTTTAAACTAAATAGCGGGGGGGAGGGGACAAACTGGATGTTTAAGGAAATTGAACGGAAAGTTAGAACAAGGGAAGTCAAGAAAGACACCTGTACCAGTGAAGCAGAAAACTCAAAAAGGGATCATGCTGTAAGGTTGAGTGAAATAGGGGTTGATGGGAAGGGTGAGGGCAGTAACAAATTAAAGATACTATATATGAATGCACGAAGCATTAAAAATAAGCTGGATAAGCTTGAGGCTCTTTTGGAAATTGGCAGATATGGTATTGTGGGGATAACTGAGACGTGGCTTCAAGTGGATAGGGCCTGGGAAATGAATATTCAAGGCTACACGTGCTATCGTAAGGACAGACTGATGGGCAGAGGGAATGGAGTGGCCATGTTGGTAAGGGATGATATTCAGTCTCTTGCGAAGGGGGATGTAAAGTCAGTGTGGATGGAGCTTGAGAAATTCTAAGGGTAAAAAGACCCTTTGGGAGTTATCTACAGGCCCCCAAACAGTAGTCTGGATGTTGGATGTAAGTTGAATCAGGAGCTGAAATTGGCCTGTCGCAAAGATGTTACTACAGTTGTTATGGGGTATTTCAACATGCAGGTAGACTGGGAGAATCAGGATGGTATTGGACCTCAAGAAAGAGACTTTGTGCAGTGCCTCCGAGATGGATTCTTAGAACAGCTGGTGCTGGAGCCTACCAGGGAGAAGGCAATTCTGGATCTGGTATTGTGCAACGAACCGGAATTGATCAGGGACCTCGAAGTGAAGGAGCCATTAGGAGGTAGTGACCATAATACAATAAGCTTCAATCTGCAATTTGAGAGGGAGAGGGTACAATCGGAAGTGACAATATTTCTGTTGAATAAAGGGAACTATGGAGCTATGAGGGAGGAGCTGGCCAAAGTTCAATGGTGCAATACCTTAGCAGGGATGACAGTGGAGGAACAATGGCAGATATTTCTGTGTATAATGCAGAAGATGCAGAATCAGTTCATTCCAAAAAGGAAGAAACATCCTAAGAGGAGGCATGGGTGGCTGTGGCTGACGAGGGAAGTTAAGAAACATATAAAGTTAAAAGAGAAAAAGTATAACATAGCAAAGATGAGTGGGAAAATGGAGGACTGGGAAGCTTTTAAAGAACAACAGAGAATTACTAAGAAGGAAATACGCAGAGAAAAAATGGGGTACGAAGGTAACCTGGCCAAAAATATAAAGGAGGATAGTAAAAGCTTTTTTAGGTATGTGAAAGGCAAAAAAATGGTTAAGACTAAAATTGAGCCCTTGAAGACAGAAAATGGGGAATATATTACGGGGAACAAAGAAATGACAGAAGAATTGAATTGGTACTTCAGATCTGTGTTCACTGGGGAAGACACAAGCAATCTCCCTGAGGTAACAATGGCTGAAGGACCTGAACGTAAGGGAATTTGTATTTGCCAGGAATTGGTGTTGGAGAGACTGTTAGGTTTGAAGGTTGATAAGTCCCCGGGGCCTGATGGTCTACATCCCAGGGTACTGAAGGAGGTGGCTCGAGAAATCATGGATGCGTTGGTGATTATTTTCCAGAGTTTGATAGATTCAGAATCAGTTCCTGTGGTTTGGAGGATGGCTAATGTTGTATCACATTTTAAGAAAGGTGGGAGGGAGAAAGCAGGAAATTATAGACCAGTTAGTCTGACCTCAGTGGTGGGAAAGATGCTGGAGTCTATTATAAAGGATGAAATTACGACACATCTGGATAGTAATAACAGGATAGGTCAGAGTCAGCATGGATTTATGAAGGGGCAATCATGCTTGACTAATCTTCTGGAATTTTTTGAGGATGTAACTCTGAAGATGGATGAGGGAGATCCAGTAGCTGTAGTGTACCTGGACTTTCAGAAAGCTTTTGATAAAGTCCCACATCGGAGGTTAGTGAGCAAAATTAGGGCGCATGGTATTGGGGTCAAAGTACTAACTTGGATTGAAAGTTGGTTGGCTGACAGGAAACCAAGAGTAGTGATAAACGGTTCCATTATGGAATGGCAGGCAGTGACCAGTGGGGTCCCGCAGGGATCAGTGCTGGGACCGCAGCTTTTTAAAATATATATTAATGATATAGAAGATGGTATTAGTAATAACATTAGCAAATTTGCTGATGATACTAAGCTGGGTGGCAGGGTGAAATGTGAGGAGGATGTTAGGAGATTACAGGGTTACCTGGACAGGTTAGGTGAGTGGTCAGATGCATGGCAGATGCAGTTTAATGTGGATAAATGTATGGTTATCCACTTTGGTGGCAAGAGCAGGAAGGCAGATTACTACCTAAATGGAATCAATTTAGGTAAAGGGGCAGTACAGAGAGATCTGGGTGTTCTTGTAAACCAGTCAATGAAGGTAAGCATGCAGGTACAGCAGGTAGTGAAGAAGGCTAATAGCATGTTGGCCTTCATAACAAGAGGGATTGAGTATAGAAGCAAAGAGGTTCTTCTGCAGCTGTACAGGGCCCTGGTGAGACCACACCTGGAGTATTGTGTGCAGTTCTGGTCTCCAAATTTGAGGAAAGACATTCTGGCTATTGAGGGAGTGCAGCGTAGGTTCACGAGGTCAATTCCTGGAATGGCGGGACTACCTTACACTGAAAGATTGGAGCGATTGGACTTGTGTACCCTTGAGTTTAGAAGACTGACAGGGGATCTGATTGAGACATATACGATTATTAAAGGATTGGACATTCTGGAAGCAGGAAACATGTTTCCATTTTGGACAGAGATGAGGAGAAACTTCTTCACCCAGAGAGTGGTGACTGTGTGGAATGCTCTGCCCCAGATGGCAGTGGAGGCCCAGTCTCTGGATTCATTTACGAAAGAGTTGGATAGGGCTCTCAAGGATAGTGGAATTACCTGAGTCTCTAGATTAATAATTTAGTGATAATAGCACGCCCAGTAAAAGAAGGCCTCTTGTGTTGTAAAATTTGCGATGTTAGAGGAGTTTTATCTGAGACTTACGCTTTTTTAAAAAAAAACCCATGATAGAGGAGAGATTTAGAGTGGAACTTATCAGAATTATATGGAGTTAAAAGTGTTATAAGAGGCAGCCAAATGAAATGCAATGTCTTGTATCTGCAGTCGAACCATGGAGTGAGTTTGCTGCCACTATCCTCTCGAAGTGTAGGGGTCTGCAGGGCCCAGCTGGTCTGGTGTGTTAGAAAGAAACCACTTCCTGGTCTCACTAGAAGAGGCTGCCATCAAACCAGATATTCTTTATTGCATTTTTGCAACTAGTAGCAGCTTACATTGATATATTACACATTGAGACCTTATGAAGGACCTGGATGACAGGTCTCTCTCGCCAAGATTCAAAACAGTTCCACCCAGATGTTCCTACAGTATCATCACTAAACCGTTAGGGCATTCATATGTAGGTGAGTGGATCATTTTACATTGATCTGGTCCTGACTTTGTTCCGTGTCCTGGGGGATTAGAGTGATTATCATATTGGGGAAGAAGGTAGATGTCTGTGCAGGGGCAGTGAGAGTAGAAGGGTTTCAGAATTGCAAAGATGCCAACTTCTGTTGCTTAGGGAGGTGTAGGGGTGGGGGTGCAAGCTGGAAGCCTGACTGCTCAGAGCTGCATTGATGAACTAACCTATGAAGCAATAACATAAAAGTGGAGACCGGAGAGTTGCAATAACAACACAAAATGCTGACGAAGCTCTGGCAGCCATTCTTGGAGAGGGAAAAAACAGTTAAACTTTCAAGTCCATTTTTGTCTCCTCTTTGGAAATCTGATCTGGAGTCATACATCTGGGTTCAGAATTTCTAGCTTCTATAATCTCTGTGCACCCCAGGAGGCCACTGGAATAGTGAAAGGGATAGGAACCACCTTTGCTGACAAGTGGTGCTGTGGTTTCATTCACATGACAAGGGAACTCTGAAGAAATCTTAGTGGACTTGATATGTAAACTCCATTCCTTTCTCCACAGATGCTGCTAGACCAGCATCATTGTATTTATGTACTGGGCAGAACAGTTTACAATAGGGTAACAAATTGACCTCTCCAGGAATGATTGACTAACTGTCCAGCCACTTGCTGTAACCCAGAATTACTGAGTGACGTGTGGAGTTAAGCAAATGCCACCTTCAGGCTGTATGTCTCTATCTGTCTCTATCTCCCACCCGCCCCACCCTCACCACCACCATCTACCCCACCCTCACCACCACCATCTACCCTGCACAACTCCACGAGAAGTTGCTACAGGTGTCGCAATGGAGCAGAAATTTGGTGGAAATTAAAATGGAAAACTTAGCAACTTCCAGGTCATGTGCTGGCCTGAATTTGTACCTCAAGTTCCGCAAGTTTTTAAATGATTGGCACTTCCCATAAACAATTCCCCCTATCTGATCCACCCGGATTATAGTTTTGGGTAATATGTTCTGAAGGCAGTTACTGAATTCCATTCCTTTCCAATAAGCAATGGTGGTTTTGTAATTGATCTGAATGCTCGGCAACACAGTACAACTGAACGTGATGGGTTCTGGGATAGTCAGAGAATTGAATGTTTGACTGTGTCTTGTGTCTGTCGAGATGCTCAGGAAGTAGCTACAGTGAAGGGTGCTCTCCACCATCTTCCCTCCAGTGTAGGATGAATGATGCAATTTTCATGTGGTTTCTCCAGAACTGACCAGGTTTGTTTATATATTGGTGCATGGTGATTGGCTAGCCTTTCAAGAATGAAGAAGTTAAGAATGGTCTCATCACTTGCTGCACATTCCCCTCCAAGTCTCACACCATCCTGACTTGAAACCATACTGCTGTTCCTTCAGTGTCACAGGGCTGTATTCCTCTGGAGTATGTTTCTTACACACCAGACTTTGGCCGTACAAAAAGGTAGCCCATCACCATCCTCTCGAGGGAAGTTAGGGATGGTCAATATATATACTGGACTAGCAAGTGAGTCCACAATGCAAGGATGTACAAAAAGAAACTGTGTGTCAATATACTTCCTCTATGTTAGTAGCTGAAGATCAGCCAAATGTTAATCAGAACCGTGAACATACAAGATCTAATTGTAGTGAGTTTAATCATTTTGAATTTTATTTGACGGTAACAACTTCACAAAAATACTGGTCTTGAGCAAAGGGTTGGAGGGAGTTAGTGTTTTGAGCTGACTATATGAAGATGCATTTCCACTACACTCGAGTTGTTATTTATCTGGAGTTGTCTGAAAATGTGGTGTTGGCAGCAGATTGATTTGTACCACCTGAAAGGGAACTGGGTATACAAAATCAGGAATTGCAGGAAAAAGGTAGCAGGCTGGCAGCGTCTGTGGAGATAAGGCAGAGTTAAGGTTCGGGTTTGGTGACCCTTCTTCAGAGCACCACCATACCGAAGGGTCGACTGGACCTGAAACGTTAACTCTGCTTTCTTTCCACAGACGCTGCCAGGCCTGCTGTTATTTTCTGGCAATTTCTATTTTTGCTTCTGATTTCCAGCATCATCAGATATGTGTAACTGGATATATGTTTGCAGGAGAGAAAGTTGCAGGGCTGTGAGGAGAGAATAGGGACTAATCAGAATGGCTTACTCCTCTATATTAACAGGAATTGTGGTGCTTTTGACAGAGTTTGTCAGGACACGTTTCTCGCAGTAGATTTTTAGATTTCGTACACTAGTTTTCAAGGAAATATTGCGGCCTGTGCTGTGGTCATCAGCATCGCTGCATCCTGCAAATAAGGAACATTGTAATATTGTTCTATTGGTGCCTTTGAACTGAAATCATTTAGTTTCCATGGTTGATTGGTGCATCTATTTTTAATCATCATTTCAGTTTCGAACCCCAGTTTCCTCAGTGGACTGTAGCTGTTGGAAAATTGCCAACTTAAAATGATGTGTCCAGGCTTCACCAGTTAATCCTCAAAGCAGATTTTTCCAAATGCTTCCACTCAGTTGTTCAGAATTGTTTCTCTAATCGCCACAAATAACCACAACCACGCTTCCCACTTTGGGAAAGCCTCCACCTGCTATTTGCCTCTCGGCTGTTATTAGCAACTTGTGCTCCGTTTTAAAAATACAGGGCCTGTCGCTGTTTCAGAACACTGAGCCAGCACGGCTTGTGAGTTTTGCAGAGCTTTTCACAGAACGTGTTGGAATTGGCTTGGGTGACTGTCTCCTTGTGCTCTTCTGTGACAGGTACCAATCCACCAGAGTTACAAAGAGCTTCTTGGCATCCGGGCCGAGCTGCAGAAGAAGGTTGAGGAGCTTCAGCGTGAGGTCAGCAACATGGCAGTGTCGTCTTCCTCTGAAAGAGCGTCACCCACCCATTCAGTGTCACCCGTACAGACAACAGTGTGAATTTGTCACCCGTCCTCCCTACCATGCTTCCTTGATGACCGAGTCACTGAGGTTATGACTGCAGCATGTATTTGAAAGCTGTAAATACAGATGATTCCGTGTGTACATGTGCGCAGGTGTGCAATTTTATCGCAGTGTACTTTAGGGTTTTGTAAACCTCTGCGGGGATATCTTTGTTGCGCGGTTGCTTTGTTCTGATGTTGAGACCTTTTGGCAGAAGGGTAAATGTGAGTGCCATTGTAAAACTGACCTAAACTTTGGTGCCAATCCATGAATTAGCCAGAAAGAGCTGGGGAGGAGGGAGGGCAGAGGGTTTGAGGGAGAAGGCAGACAGTATCTGATGGATCAGCCCACGAAAAGAACTGGAGTGCCAAGTTTTCACTGTAGTCTGCTGTTGAGCAACTGACCCAATTTTCACTCCTGCCCCTCCCACAATGAAAACCACTTTATTGGCTATAATTGACTCGAACATGTGACTTGGGGTTGGTAGGTGGATATCCTATCACAGTCCAAAGAAAACAGTTTGGGTTTTGTCTTTTGTAGGCAACTTCACTATTTCTATTTTAACTTCTTCTCCTTAATAGAATCTGTATATTTTTATATAGTGCCTGTAAATGGCTGTATCCCCCTCATTAAATTAAATTCATCGTTGCAAATAAATGTCACCACCTTCCAGAAGCTTCCCTTGTGGATTTCTGAAATCTTGGGGAAACAGTGTATTCTTAGATTTGAGATTTTGTGTTTAACGAACTTGGCAGCGATATTCTCATCTATGAGACGCACAAAGCTGAAATGTCATTGAACCCGGAACATAACATAATTAGTGAAATTTTTCCTCCCAACTTCATCTGCCATTCAAGTGTTGGGGCCTTTTCTGTCAGAGAAAGGAGTCATATATGTTTCCATGCTGAAGGGGAATTCTGACATCAAACAATCTAGTCTGTTATGCCAGGAGTGCTATAACATAACCAAACAGATCAATTTATTTCCAAGAGTGAAGAGAACAGAAATTTCACAAAACAAGCTTTGCAGAGTTCATAAGATGAGAAACTGAAAATTTCTTAACCAGTAAGGCCTTTCATTTATACAAAAGAGGAGTGTCCCTTGTACCTCTGTTGTAGAATTTGAGCATCAGATTAAAAGTACCATGTTATGCTTTTTACATTTTCCAATTATTCATTAAATGAAACAGTATTTCACATTTGCAGCCCTTCTATTTTTACAAAAATGCAGGATTCAATCATTACTCGCATAATCTTCATGATTTCTCTGACAGGATTTGTGTGTTTTTTTTCCAGTACGTAAAGACGTTTTTCAAACTGAGGCATTGTGTGTTTTAACCATTGACCCGAAGTTGTCTATCGCTTTCCAATCAAATGGCCTTTACTAGTGTTACCTGAAAGGATCAGAGAGTTCATCTTCTGGCCATGTCTTTGGGGAGTTGATGTGTTTGGGATGAATTTCCTAGGTTTGGTTTTGGATAGGCTAAAGCTGAATCTCAATCCTTTGGAGTTTTGATGGGAGTGTGCTGAGCATATGCTTTAAGTGCTTAAAACTGATCGTTTTAAGTTTTAGCTGGACCTAGAAACCTAATGCTGAACATAACTTGGTAGTGGCCCTTATCTGAATTGCCCTCAGATTAGCAAATACTATAAGTGACTATCAGTTTGGAATGGTAAAGCCTCCTCATGTTCTATAACAATTCCAAGTGTTAATTTTGACCTTTCTGTAGCGGTATGGCTTTTCACCTTCTGCCTGTGTTTTCTGTCAAAAACTGTAGCAGTCCCACTGCCAATATTGCTACCAATGTACAAATGTCTGAAGTAGATAAACAGTTTTTTAAACTACAGCATGTCCTATAATAATTTACAAGCAAAAGCATATTGCATTTTACTTTGGTGAATATTTGGCATGTATGTAGAAGGTGTTTGCCTAATGCATTGCACTTTAATATAGACTATAAGGCCCTATCTGCGCTCTCAGGCTGATGTAAAATATTCAATAGCACTTTCTGAAGAGCAAGAGTGTTTGCCCCAGTGTCCTGGCCAATGTTAATTGCTCAGTGTGCTTCACTCAAACAGCTCTGTTGTGTGTAGGAGCTTGTTGTATGCACACTGGCTCTTTAGTTGACTATGCTGTGACAGTGACAACTCTTCCAATTTATTGGCTGTAAAGTGCTTTGAGATATTGCAAAGATATGAAAGACGCTATATAAAGGCAAGTGTTAATAAATATTATCTGAACACAGCGACACATTGGCACTCAGTAGCGAATGGTTTAACTTGTATCTTCAGAAGTGACATCACACCCTTAACATAGGAGCAAAATTAATCATATTGCTGAAAAAAAAGCCCCATCTTTATTTAAATTTTTAAAATCTGTCAAGACTAGTTTTGTCAGCTTAAGGGACTGGGCTGATAGATGGTGGGTGGTGTCTAGCACATGCAGTGCCCTCGGAGGACCACAGGGCATGTGTGCAGGCTGTCAAGGTTTGATGGTGGAGGTGAGGGGTTAGTGGTCAACACTGAACAATAAAGGTTCCCTGATAGAGATTGCTCCCACAAGAGAGAGGATATGATTGATGGAATGGTGTGGATGAGCTGACAGAAATATTTAAATACAGCAAAATGGCAGAGTGATTGATTATTGGTTCACCTTGTTAAATAAAAAGCTGCTAAACTGTGCCAAAAATTAAATTCACTATATTTGAATGAAATGTTTTTGGAAAAACTGTCATCTGAATTAAAAGAATACGTTGGCTTTTGATTCTATAGATTAAGATGCTGGTGACAGTTCTTAGCATTCCTGTGCACTCCTGTGCATTTATCACCCCACACAGTAACGCAAGAATGGAGCAAGTACAAAGTCGCAACAAAACCTGAATCCTGAACAAGGACTTTGTCAGGCAATACAATTGGTAATTAAGCTGTTTTTTCTGATGGTTGAGGTTTTAATTACAACAGACAGATTTCAAGGAAATAGCAGGATTTTCCTCAAAATATATTGAGCTCATCAGATGAAAATCTGCCTTTTCAACTTAGGAGAAAACAATTCCCAATTCTACTTCCATTTTCAATGGCAGGACACTGATAGATATTAGACAAAAAATTGTGTTTATATTCCTAAATTGCTTTTTTTTACGTAGGCACAGCTTTAATGTAGTTATTTTTGCTCAGAGACAACACTTCTGATTCTGTGAAAGAGTGGTGAAAATGTAGAAATCCTGTACATTTAAAGAAGTACTGTTGCAATAAAGAAACTTATTTGTCTGCAAGTGTTTTGTGGATCTCTCTGCTAGTTTGTAATGAAGACCAAGTGGAAGCTGAGTTAATGTACAAGTTTATTCCTTCCGTGCTTTCAATTTAGTTACAGTTCTGTTATTGAGTCACTGAGGTACAAAGTTTAATTGACTGTGATAGATTTTGATGCTCAACGTGATTTACTAAGTCACAGCTCATCTGGATTTACATGAGACAGCTATATTCCAGCCAAAATGTCATCATCTATTAGAAAGATCAAATCTGGAACTGGTTTGTTAACACTGATCTATAATTTCATTTATTACAATAGCTTACACAATAAAAAGCAATCACACAAAAGCTTTGGGACTATTTATGCAGTATTTTGTTTTTACTCTTGGTTACTCGATTAACAGTTGATTATCCATTCATTCAAAAATCTTGCTTTTGCTTTGTCCAATGTTGCGTCTTATTATGTTTTTGGAAAATCGCACCGATCAGAACACATCATTTTCTCTTTCGCCAATCTTTGCTCTTGACCAATTTCACTAAAACTTACCCAATTTTATACGTGAAAATAATGCATGAATTCTAAGGGTTCAATTACAGTTTCATTTATGAGCTGACACTGCATAAACATTCCACATCAACCATTGGATATCCAATAGGTTTAGCTTTGCATCACTGCCGATGTATTTCCAACTGGAGGATTATTTGTCATTCTTGTATAAGTAACAATTGTGGCACAACTGTGTAACTACTAGAAACTACAGCCTAAACAAGTCAACATCTAAAAGGAAACACCAAGGTATGTAAACATGAGCATTTCAGTTAAAGGTGCTGTTTTCCTTTGATACGTAAAAGCCACATAAAGAAAAATCTGTGGTAAAGGTTCACATCAAACATGGCCAAGCAGCACGTTTTTACATGTGTTTGTACTTACAGCTCCCATAATGTCCCGTTTTGCCCCCATGGTCAACAGCTGTGACCTGGGGCACGAACACACACACACCTCTTCCCCACCCCCCCACTTCTGAAATGTGTTTCCATAGTCATCATTGAGAGTTGCATTGTACATTTCTTAGGGATTCCTGCATATTTAAAACATGATGCTGTACTCAATATCAGCTCGCTTCTATTGGTTTCCTTTATGCAAGACACCTCACAGAGTGGATAATGAAATTTGGTACCAAGCTGCATAACCAACAGGTAACCAACATGGCAAAAAGCCAGTTTCAAGGAGTGTCCTAAAAGAGGATGGGGGTAGAGAGGGAAACCACAAGTTAAGATCCAGACAGTTCAAGGCATGGCAGTCAATAGGGGAGTGATGAAAATCAGTATCATGCAGGGGAAACTAGAGAAATGCACATGCGAAGGAGGTAAAATGTCTTGAAGGACTGTCATTTTGGTGATGGGCCTGGTGTTTCTTCCTTGGGCATGTCTTAAAAGTTGCACTGAAATTGGACTTATTGGCCTGATGTCAAATTGTACCCAAATATCCTACAATCTCAGATTACATGCAAACTAAAAAATGGGCAGAACTGACAAATCCACAAAAGTATGTTTTTTGCAATGGCTTGGTGGTAGATGTCCTAGAGCAGTTGTAACCAAGGTCTTGCTGATGTTTGAGGATGGTGGAAGACACAGGAGTGGGGCATCCCCTGGAAAGCTGACCCCATGTGAATGGATTCTCAATTATGCCCATGTCATGTCACGCATATGGTGCAACATCTTTCCCATGCAGAACATCTGAATTACCTATTAGCAAACTAAAACTAAAAACTTGTCTTTAACATGCATAACAAATATATAAGGTTTGTTTGTGTGAATGTATAAATGCAAGTTTTCTCTCAATGGCTTATTACATTTTAGGATTAACTATAGTCAGCCCACCAAAGTTTCACATACAGAACTATCCCTGTTGACACGTGGACACACACATTCAGAAACACGATCAATCACATAGAGTCACAGAGTAACACAGCACGGAAACAGACCCTTCAGTTCAACTCATCCATGCTGACCAGACATCCTAAATTAATCTAGTCCCATTTGCCAGTATTTGGCTCATATCCCTCTAAGAGGATGGAGGTGGAAAGATTTAGGGAGGGAAACCATGGTTTAAGATCCAGACAGTTCAAGGCATGGCAGTCAATACGGGAGTGATGAAAGTCAGTGTCATGCAGGGGAAACTTGCTGTTCATAAACCCAGCCAGGTGCCTTTTAAATGGAGTTATTCTGGCCTGAGTTAAGCAATCAACTCAAGACAGATCAGTTCTGTGAAATATTCCTGTTTCTGTGTACATTCCCCCAGGGGTCAGACCTTAGCTATGACAGTTCCTGACCACAGTGAAGGTGGTCAATGGAGAATCGGATCTTGAAGCTTTCAGAGCACTATCTGAGAAGTAGCTTCGCAATGGGAGATACTAGCGTCCTTTTCAGTTGACCTTAAATCAATCATTTAAAAGTTAATTCGTTTGGTTACAGTTCCGGTTTTGAAGAATAAAAAAATTTGTTGGCATTCCCTGGACCTTTTAGTTTGGCTGAAAATCAAAGCAGGCGGTCCGCGGTCTTTTATACTCAGAGGTTTTAACGAACCTGCTGAATTTGCATCAAACCCTACCCCCCAATGCCCTGAGGTAATTTCTACACAGCCATTTGTGACAGTACTGTTACTGCAATTGGTCTCACTCTGGGTGAGGAACAGGGTTAGGGTTAATCTGTTCTCGTTCCTGACAATTTCCATGCTGTATTGGGCTTAACTGCAAATTTTTAAGACTCTTGAGGGACAAGTCTCCTTTCGCTCACTGTAACAGACAAACATTTGAGTGAGTAGTTGCTGTCAGAGTGAGGAACTGGACACTACCCAGTAAGGGAGAGGGAGATTGGAAAATGGAGTAATCAACCTGAGCACAGCGTGAAGATGTGAAGCTACATAAATGCAACATTGACTGATTAATTATAGAGTCATACAGCACGGAAACAGACCCTTCGGTTATCTTCCCACAACGCTCAGCCAGAAACTGGGCAAATGGCATCTGTTACATATCTCTCCAAGGTTTTAGATGCCAACTTACATTTGGCAATTAACAATTTGGCTGCATTCCTGGATGTATTCCCAGTGAGTAAGGCTCGGGACATGATGGGAATGGGTGGGAGACTAAAAGCCATTTTTCCAGAATTGCCTGAAATATTGTCCTTTCAAGACGCTGCTATTTTCAAATTGAAAACAGCTGCTGCTTTATCTAAAGTGGCCAAGCTCAACATCACACTAACAAAGAGCAAAGACTGCACACAGTATTTTCCAGGCACTGTTTAAATATGGCAACCAGATGGCCAGTGATGCTGAAAATGTCAGTGATGTCAGATCTTGAGGAATTTGCACACTTGGTATTCAGCCCAGACTAAGTTACTTTCTCACTTTTTGCTGGGTGTGCCAGTGACAGCAAGGCACAATGCTGCAAATAAGACGGTGAACATTTACAGATGATACACCAACACCATTCCTGTAAATGCCTGCCCACAGCCAGCATCAAGCAGAGCAGTCAGTGCAATAGACAAGTTCTCAGCCATCTCTTTGTTCCAACTGGAGGGAGTATCTGAAACAGATGTCGGCCATGCAACAGCTGCAAGATTGATTTCCATTCTTTCTTAGTGGGAAACTAAGATTTTATAGAGAAGGCACCTGCTTTCACTGTCTATTTTTACAGAAGGGCCTTTTTCAATGCTAATGGATTTAGAAACAAAAGTTAGCTTTTACAAGTAATATCACTATTTTTATGATGCTAGCCATCAAACATACTGAAAAAATGCAAAAAAACACCAGGTTCTGGAAATCGGAAACAAACCCAGCGAACGTTGGAGAAACTCAAGTAATGCTGGCAGCAGCTGTGGGTGCAGAAACAAAGTTAACATTTGAGTCTCATATGATTCTTTCAGAACTCTTACTATTTAACGGAGCTAATCTCTCTTGTGCTGCTGATGGGTAGCCTTAGGCTTTGGAGCAAGGCTGGTCTAGGTTGAGATATCAGGTCATTGTAACTGCTGAGGTCAAAGTGTATTTGGGGACAACTTGTACATTTCTAACCATGGGCCAGTATTGGGCCGTTTCTTTTGTTGACGGTAATATTGATGAAAAGGAATTTAAAGATATGCTGAACTATCACAACAAGAAGTGAGAGACTTCAAGTGTGTGCACAAGAAATAAATTTGTAACAAAGAATTTTCTGCATTCAACAAAGCACAAGTAACACAGATGAGATACCAGAGGACACATTAAATGATTTTGTTGTGTGGGGTTTATGGCCTTAGCTTGTGAAAGTCAGCCACAGGCTCTGATCAAGGCAAGGAGTCTAACCAGTAATGCGGACTTTTGTGGAGTTAGATACAGATTGCAATCTTAAAACAAAACGTAAACAAAACACCTGCATTGATGCACTAGCCTCTCCGAAAAGTGTCCTGACTGTGTGAAATTTGAAGCAGTATTACTGGCAGAGACTTCTGATTGTTAACTGGTAGGCAAGTAGATAGCATCAGGCAACACAACCCTGTATCCAACACAACAAATGTAATTTTCAGATTCTCCAGCCAATCTTCCATCAACCCCCACAGTCCAGTTTGGAAAGTTTTGTTACCACTGGACAGGATAAACTGATCTGAATATTTGACACGATTTGCATATTAAAGTCGGAATATAGTCAGTTCTGCTTTAACATGGTATTGCTGTTCTTGTGTAATCCCATGTTATAAGAAAATGTTGTAAGAAAATAGAAGTACTATTTAAATTGATGGGGCCAGAGTCACATTATAACCAATACATGCTTTAAATGTTTGTGCTTTAGAAACACAGTCTCCAATTTGTCAATCGTGTTACAGTGAATTTGTGTTAACGAAATGGCGTTATAACAGAACGACCTGTACTATATTAAGTCTTTCAGCGATACAAACACAATGTTGGGACATTCAAATTATGTTCTTGCTGCTTTCTCCAGACAGCACTACATTAATTACAGGAGAAAAGTATGGTTTTGTTTAGTTGTGGTTATTTAATTACATGATGTTTTTATAAAAACACAGTCGGTTTGCAATTCTAAATGATGGAAATGGGCAAGGACATAATGCTGTCTGAACCAAACATATCGCATTCTTCATTCTACAACAATCTTCAGTATAGACAGAATAAGCTGTTTGGCAGAATAGCACCAACAGATCTACCTGCATGCACCCCTTAGTCAACTGCTTCAAAGTATTAAATTTCATTTTTTTTTAAACCATGAAAAAAATCTCTGAACTACATGCTTAGTCCAAGTAGTAATTTCCAGTGAATTACTCAAATACTTTAACTTTGTTCATTTCTTGCTTGCAGGATCTAAGTTACCATTGAGCCAATGAGCTGACCTACTCTAACCATTGCACCATACTGAGTTGAACACACACTTACAGGATGAGTCTAAAGTTCAAAAGAATCATCCTCCATTAAATAACTGTTTTGTCCGAAATAAAATTAAAGCCAGTTTAAGCTGAAGTTGGCATCAAGACAAAGGCTGTAATGTCCAGTGCCCCAATCTAGACCTGATTGATGTTGTCTGCAGGGGGCTTCTCGGACTGTGTCTGAAGGAGGCTCCGTTCAGCTGCAGGAAGATTTCAGGCAAACCGCCGTGGTAGGTGTCAGGAAGAAAACAGACAGAGATTACTTGAAACAGGACGGGCAGCCAGTGTACTTTTACCAAGGTCACTCAAGAATCTAGAGATAGAAGCAAAGTCCACAGGCTCCTCTTCCGAGGACCTCTGGCACATTCAAGCCAAATCTGGTGGCAGACGTTAAAAATAACCAACCGAGGCGCTGGAAATCAGAAACAAGAATAGAAATTGCCAGGTCTGGCAGCATCTGTGGAGGGAAAGCAGATTTCTAAAGAAGGGTCATTGGACTCAAAATGTTAACTCTGCTTTCTGTCCACAAATGCTGCCAAACCTGCTGAGTTTTTCCAGCAATTTCTGTTTTTGTCTGGAACAGATAATAGTCTGGATTAGCACCAAAGCCTCTGCCACTTTCTTCACTCCTTGAGCTGAGCGTAGGAATTGCTGCTGGTTGTTTACGTTGGGCCACAGCATGATTAGATCAGGGTCAGAGGTTGCTAGCTGGAACCTTATCTTGTGTCATTCAAGTTCCTCCACTGACTAGTCAGCCTAGTGTTTCCCAGTCTCAATTTATAACTGTACAATGCTGTTTATTTATCCCGAATCACCTCACCTCCCTTGAAGTGAGTAAATCTCTCTGCATCTCTTCCCCAGTTATTGCTTTGCGGGAGTAGAATAAAGCCAAGTAGAGAACCCAGTTTCCTTCTGCCAATAAATTTTCTTATGCCAGTCCTTTATTCACCTCGAGATTTCAAAACTGACTCTCCAAGTATTATTTAAAAACATTGTCAAACTGCTGCTGCTTCATCAAGTATTTGTCCTCACTTATTTTAAAAGTCCTTGCAGACACTGTTGATCAGACCAACTTCAACTTAATTGTGGAGATTCTCCATAAAATACAGACAGGCCATATGTCATATTGACACCCTACCAGTCACCCAGGGCTTACCTATATCTGCTAGTTATGGGAAACATTTTGTCTCTTAGCACCCAGTGATCCTGAGGAAATCCCAGAATGTTTTATACCAAAGCCTCAGTCCTGTGATACAATCTTCTAAACCTCAATTGCACCTTGAAAAGGTCTTTTGAATAACTCAACAACCCCACCCCCAACTCGATTTATTGAAGACAACTGGAGCTGAAATTAGGATTTCAATTGTAGGAAGATCTAATAAATCAATTCTCCTGGCTGAGCTAATTAACTGCCATAAGGAAATGAGTAATTTAGCTTCAAGGTAAAAGGCAAGAATTCAACACATAAGGAATTAATGGTTGGGACACAAGCAAAGCTGAACCTGTTTATAATTAAACTGCATCTTAAATAGTAGCCGGAGCAGGATTTTCACTCATTGGCTGAATGTGACAGTGTGTGTGAGACAGTAATGAGAGTCACTAAAGCAACATTTACAAAATAAAGACAGGGGCTATTTCATCAAGGCAGCCCTGGGATACCATTACAGATGTGTGTTACAAGAAAGTCAAACCAATCAAAACTTGACAGAAAACAGCAAAGCAGAAAAGATTGATGATCATGAGCTTGAAAATAAAAAAAAGATGGGGCATGCAGAACAGATTCCAGGAGCTGGAGGGGACCAGTGAGCGAGAGAAACTTCTGACAAACGTAGAGAGACTCTTCATAGGCTGAATGAGCAGTGCTCAGATGATCCCTGTAAGCAGTCAGTAATTTTATTATAATAGTTGTAATATCCATCTAGTTATATGTTAAATGAAGTGGGACATTGTATTCATGCTATTAAAGCTTCAATTTCATTGGAGTGAAGTTCATTGTTAGCATGTTCCAACATCAGGGAATTATTGAGGTTTATGGTCTATGAAAAATTACATCTGTTTCTCCTGAGTGTAGTGCTTCCCAGTGTTTTGATTAAAATTAAAATTGATAAATGCTAAATCTCAAACTTGTTGCTCTTCAAAAAATTCTCATCAAATGAATTAGAAATACCTGTGACAGGGTTCTGCCTGGCAATCTGTTCATCAGAACCTTGTGAAATGGGAAAAGGGCACTGTCCAATTCACAAGTGGCTAATAAAGAGGCTTGGTCAATGTCCTTCCATTCTGATGCAAATGGTGCATTCTGCTCTTGTGTAAAAATACTTGCTCTAATACCCGCCATTTTTCTACCAGCTACTATAAGGCTGGCATTAGGCATTTCAATATAAAATGAAAGGAGAACATTACCGATGGTGTCAGTATCAGCCGTAGCAATACCTTGGTGATGTTTTGTGAACATGAGTGGGTCATTGGACTCAACATGGCTAGGGTAGATTTAGAAGTTGGGACTATTGCCCCTTGGAGGGAAGGTTGAGAGGAGATCTGGTAGAGGTTTTCAAAATCATGAGTGGGCTGTACAGGACATTGTTTAGGCCACTGTTGGAATATTGTGTGCAATTCTGGTCTCCCTCCTATTGGAAAGATGTTGTGAAACTTGAAAGAATTCAGAAAAGATTTACAAGAATGTTACCAGGGTTGGAGGATTTGAGTGAAAGGGAGAGGTTGAATATATAGATAGATCCCCACAGTGTGGAAACAGGCCAGGGGCTGTTTTCCCTGGAGCGGAGGCTGAGGGGTGATCTTATAAAGGTTTATAAAATCATGAGGGGCATTGAATATTTATCCTATCAAAGTCTTTTCCCTGGGCTGGGGGAGTCCAGAACTAGAGGGCATTGGTTCAGGGTGAGAGGGGAAGGTATAAAAGCGACCTAAGAGGGAACTTTCTCATGCAGAGGGTGGTGCGTGTATGAAATGTGCTGCCAGAGGAAGTGGTGGAGGCTGGTACAATTGCGACATTTAAGAGGCATCTGGATGGGTATATGAATAGGAAGGGTTTGGAGGGATATGGGCCAGGTGCTGGCAGGTGGGGCTAGATTGGGTTGGGATATCTGGCCGGCATGGACAAGTTGGACCGAAGGGTCTGTTTCCGTGCTGTACATCTCTATGGCTGCACAGAGTAGGTCAACAGATGTTACTCCTGCTCATGAAAGAATGAGAAGGCAAAAGATTTAAAGTGGTATGCAAAGGAAGCAAGGGAAGAAACGTTTTCACATGGCAAGGAGGTAGAGTATGGAATGCCCTGCCTGGAGGTGTGATGGGGGCAAGTTCAAAAGGGTCTTGTGTAATTATTTAGATGGATGTGGGGAAAAAGCAGAAGATTGGCACGAGGTAATAGAACCAGTGTCGGCTCAATGTGGGCCAAATGGCCTCCTTCCATGCCATTAATAATTCAGAGACCCCAAGACTCCAATTCATGCCCGACACAACGTGGAGAGGAGCCTAGTCACCAATGCTGGAGAGATTCTAATTTGGGCTGTGGGAGGCTTTTTGAGAGGGGTCAGGAAGAAACAAACAAACAAACATTCAATAAATAAAAGGGATTGATTCTTTCACAGAGTAAAATGACAAACAAAATGTGAGGATGTGTAGATAGTGCAAACAGAAACAAAACTGGAGCCAAAAAAAATGTCAGCTAATTTCTTTTAGAGAGAACATGCCCACCCTTCACAAGTAAACAAGAGAAAAATATGTTTTTGATGCTGGCTTTTAGACTGAATGATGTGAAAATGTTTTATGTAAATAAATTATATTTGCAGAAGAAAGATACTCACCTTGAGGCTCAGCCATTGCTCCAGCTTCAGCATTTTCTCCTTTTACATATTGTTGATTAAGACTCCCTATGGAGTTAAACACAGAGGGAACATGACAGTTTTATGTTAGTTGTGAATTTGAAACCTAAAGTTTTAAGAAGTCACACAGCATGGAAACGGACCATTCGGTCCAACTAGGTCATGCTGACCATGTTCCTAAACTAAACTAGTTTCATCTGCCGGTGTTTGGCCCATATCTCTCTAAACCTTTCCCATTCGTGTACCTGTCCAAATATCTTGTATACATAGGAGCAGATTACTGCAGATGTTGGAATCTGTACCAAAAACAACAAATACTGGAGATTACAGCAGGTCAGGCAACTTCCATGGAGATACAGAACATGCTAATGTTTCAAGTCTGGATGACTCTTCATTAGAGCTGACAGGAAGTATGGAGGGAACAGCATTTATGATACACACAGTGACAGAGACGACCAGATTTCCTGAGGGAAGAGCAAAACCTCTTCTTCAAAGGAGATGTGACAGTCGATTAAACACAACGTAGAAGCAAACATTAGCGTGCTCTCTCTCCATGGATGCTGCCTGACCCACTGTGATCTCGAGCATTTGTTTTCAGTACCGATTCCAGTATCTGCAGTACTTTGCTTCTACATTGTGTTTAATCAACTGCCACATCTCTTTGAAGAATGCCTGCCCTGAAGAAGTTTTACTCTTCCCTCAGATAGGAATTCCGGTCGTCTCTTTCACAAGAGGGACCTAGTACCAATCCCAGCTGCTCTCAGGCCTTCAGTCCAAAATATAACCCTCCACCACTCCCCTCTGTCCCCTACTGTAAAGCCAAAATTGTTTCCATTTGTCAGCTCACCCTGAATCCCATTACTAATTCGTAACTTACTAATTACTCTAACATGTGAAAGCTTGTCAACAGCCTTACTAAAGTCCAAGTAAACATGGTCTACCACTCCACCCTCATGCAAAGTCAGCAGTAGGTAAATTTTCATACTCCTTCCCAAGTGGGTGAATTTATTAGAGTCCTGAGCCATTCTTCACTCCATAGAAGTTTCCACTAAATAGTGCAAGTCATACCATTAAAGGCTGGAAAGCTTTGCTGTTATACCGCCTGTTTGTACATCTGTTACACAAATTTGATGCAACAACATCAGTTCTGTAAGTGGAAGTTAACGATTAACAGCCCCTTTATATTCTACACATGGAAGCAAATCTGTCTGCATTGATCTTGGAGATCTGGAGCCCATCTCTTGCACGTTATACAGAGAATTCCAGAGATGAGCCATAATTTTTTTTGAAAACAAGATTGTAATTTCACCTGTGCAAAATGTAATGTCTGTTTGCTGCCTTGAACCTTTGCTCAGGACAGAAAGCAACCTGGATAGAAGCCACCGACACTGACCCAGGCTGTGCTAGTGTTTGAAGCCTGAAACACCGCTGCTTTTACTGTATACACAGCATTAGTGAAGTATCATTGTGAGGTTTAAATGCTAGGGCACTCGAGTCTACAGTCTTTGACATTTTGTCTTTGTTGCTGAAACTACCTTGGTTTTATTGCCCTTGTTTGCTGTAATATTGACAGATGGAAACTGAAGCAGGCTACATTTGCTTGGCTGGGCAACCACAATGGCTCCCGCACTTGTGTCTCCAATGTGGAATAGGATGATAGGTTAATGATTCAAGTACTGGGGTTAGCAATCCAGAGAGTTGTTAGTTCAAATTTCAGCATGGCCATGGTGCAAGGTTTGAATTCAATAAAATCTGCACTGGCACCAGGGGGAAAGGAAGAAAGCGGTCAAAGCAGTTCTGTTTTACTGAAGAGCTTTATCAATACACTTCAAGAGTATGTCCAATTCATGCCTAGCCTATATGTGCCTGACTCAATGCCCATGGGTAATCAGGGATCAGCCTTAATGCGGTTCACCTACATCCCAAGAGGGAATAGGATGTATCAAATTGTGTAGTCAGAATAAATTCTTCAACTTTTTTTCACATTTCTTACAGTGAAGGTCTAAACGCAGCTCTCAATTTAGACAGCAACTAAAATTCATCAAGTGTAGGAGAGATTAACATGAGATCACTTCATAGTGTTCTGTGATTTCGATGAGGAGATCAAAGATACAAAACAGTAGGGCAGTTCTGTATTCCCTTTACCTGCGTCCCGTTAAGAAAAAGTGTTTAGTAAAATACTTTCAGCATGATCATCTTCTGTGGCATCTAATGTACATTGAAGGCTTCTATTCACCTCATAGGAAGAAACTAATAGCAAAACAGAGTCATCAGTTAGAGCAATTTTTTTTTTTTAAAATGGAAGGATAGCTATTGTACAGTGAATGGGAGAGCAATGTAAATAGAAACTGCAGAACATGTGTCAAAGCCATTAGATTTTAATATTTCAAGTGGAATGTTATGGGTGGCTCAGTATTTAGCTCTGTTGCCTCATACCACTAGGGACCCAGCTTCAACTCCAGCCTCAAGTGACTGTGTGGAGTTTGTACATGCTCCTCAGGTCTGAGTGGGTTTCCTCTAGGTGCTCCGATTTCCACCCCCACTACAAAGACCTGCAGGTCAGGTGAATTGGCTATGCTGAATTGCCCATATAGTGTTGGTGCGTTAGTCAGGGGTAAATGTAGGGCTATGGGTCTGGGTGGGTTACTCTGGACCTGAAGGGCCCGTTTCCACACTGTAGTGTGATCTAATCTCTTGCTATGGGCTCCTATTTAACTTTCTGCATTAGTCAGAGAGGAAGATTTCAAACAAGCAGTCTCCTTTGCCATCCCTGTTTTACTCTGTCAGCACTTACATTTTATCTTAATCTAAGAACAGAAGTAGGCCATTAGCCCATCAAATTGCTCTATAATTCATTCAATGAGATCATGACTAAGCTGCTAATCCTCAACTCCACTTTCTACCTCTGCCACATAATCAGTAAGGGAATGGAGGGTTAAAATCAGTGTCTTAGCCTTCAATACATTTAGTGACCCAGTCTTGACAGCCCTCTGCAGTAAATAGTTACACATATTCACTACCCTCAGAATGTATGTCTCTTCATCACTAAACGTGAGATTTTATTGGAGATGTTGCCTCAGGTACTAGACTCTCATACAACAGGAAGCAACTTGCTACAGCTACCTTGTCAAGCCCCCTATGAATCTTTTAGGTTTCCATAAAAGTCCTCATTCTACTACACTCCAATGAACATAAGCCCAATCTACTCTTCATACCTGATATCAGCCCAGCGACCCTTTTCTGGACTGTTTCCCATACCAGCCTCTTCTCAGATAAGAAATGGTCTAAAGTGCCCACAGTATTCCAGCTCTAACTTATGCTTTGTATAGGTTTAGCTAAACCTACCTACTTTTATATTCCATTCACTTTGGAATTCTATTTCCCTTCCCTATTTTCAGGTGAACCTGAATTCTAGCTTTTTCTAATAGATGGATGAGGACTGATTCATAGCTTTTTCCATTTAACCAACATTCAGCTCCTCTCTTCCTGCAAAAGCTCAGATTTTCCCACGCTATCTTCCATTTGCTAAAATTTAGCCCTTTGCAGACTCTTTACACCAGGCCTCACCATCTATTCTTGAATCACTGCAAACTTGGTGATGGTACACTCACTTTCCTGATTGTGTAATGAGTAGTAGGGACTTCAGAGGCTGGTGTCCCATCACCTGTAGTCACTAGTGCACAGTACACTGCTTGTGGTTAGTCAACAAGTAGTCAGTCCACAACTGAGGAGATTCTAATCTCCTGGTTAAAGGCCAGACCCAGGTTAAGACTACAAATTTCCTTTCCCAAAAAGGCCATTAGTGAACCAGGTGGATTTTCCTGACAGTTAGCAATGATTTTAGTCATCTTTAAATTTTGATGGAATTCCATGGCAGGATTTGAACCTAGGTCTCTGGAATAATAGTCAAGCAAAATGCCACTAGGCTATTGCCTAGCCCCCTCCTGATTATTTAACTGTTTTATTAAATAAAACAGTTAATGTTATTTGTTTAACCTGTTAACAGATGTATATAATAGCAAATTTTACAAGGGAGGGGAGCAGCAAACATGGCCCCAACCCCTACCATTCAACCAGTTTACAGGGAGATGAGGAAACCTCAAATCCCAGTTTCACAATAAGAGTGACAATGACATTTGTACATGAAGGACAACCCAGTTATGTAAAAAGTGCACACAATACCAGACCCAGAAAGCCCCTGTCCCTCCCCCAACACCTTTCAACCACCTCTAGGACAGCCCACCCTGGTACCTGCCCACAGTGACAGCACTGAGGACAGCTACCCACCTTCTGGCTCAGTCTGCCCCTATGTACCATGGTGCATCAGGGTGGGTGAGCCCAATCAGGCCAGTGGGCTATCTTGGCACACCTTCTGGCCACCTCTAGGTCAGCCTGTTCCCTTCCCTGGGACAACTGCATGCAGGGTAGCCCACAAACCTTCTGGATCTCAGCCCACCCCTATGCACCTTCTGGTGCTCAGCTGCTTTAAACACCATTTGACCACGTTTAGGACAGCCTGTCCCAATTACCCCTTCTCAAGATGACAGTGCTCAGAATGGCCTACCCACCATCTGGCTCAGGACAGCCTACCAACCTTCAGGTTCACAGGATGGCCTACCCACCCTCTCTCAGGGCGACAGCTGTCAGGATGACCCATGAGCCTCCCAGCAAAGCTGGCCAGACCCAGGGACACAATCCAGTGCAAGGGCTAGACCCAACAACCACCACAATACAGTTAATTACCAAAAAAGTCCTTTCTGGTGCACATTCCAAAAAAAAAGAGAGTCTTCAAAATAGAGGCCATTTCCAGAAGTGAGTCCACTTCAGTTTGAGGTGCATTGTCCAAAATGGAGTCCACACCAAACTGCAGAGACCACTCTTGAAGGCAGCAAATGCACATCGCACAAGTGTTCAGTCTCCATGGAGTCCTGGCCCAGTCTTGGAAAACCAGGCCCACTCACAGGAACATAGTACAGATGCAGTTAACGCAGGGGTTTGGTCCACTCTGAAGGTCTGCACCCAAACTCCAGGATACAGCAAGTGCTCACCTCCCAGCACACACAGGTGTTCAACCTCCAGGAGGCCCAGTCCCAGGGCTAGGCCTCCCCACAGGAACAGCTCCTCTGGTAAAATGTATGTCTTCCACAAAGGCTCAGTCCAGTCCAAGCACCAATAAAGGTAAAGACATACCCAAAAAACTAATGGAAACTAGAATCCAAGGGCTAAGCCCTACCATTAAATTAACACTATCCTTCTCAAAAGCAGCTGTAACCAGCCAGTGAAACCACACAATCTCCTAGTGAGCTGAGCTACACCTGCAACACATTATGTGCATCAGGAGTTTAACAAAATCAGTCCTCACTAAAAGGAATGCCAGTTAACAAGCTGATCAAGTAATTCAGCCAGTTCAGGAATCAGGTTTCCCCCTCAAAGAGAAACCAAAACTAACAGTAACATACTGACTAACACCAGCCAGCACAGTCAGTCCCCTAAACTGAGGGGACTCAATCTCCTGGTTATAATATTTTATTAAACAAGTTACAAAATTGTTTACAAAAACAGTTAACATTTACAGCTGTATGCAACAGCAATTTTACAAGGGAGAGGAGCAGCAAAGCTAGGCCCCAAACCCTACTGTTCAAACAGTTTACAGGAAAATGAGGACAAACCTCAAATCCCTGTTCCACATATGACAAGAGTGACAATGACATTTGTACACAAGGAAAATCCAGTTACATGAAGTGCAGACAATACAGCCCCAGCAAGCCCCCATCCCTCCCACTAAGGCAGCCCACCCCTACCCACCTTCTAGCTCAGTCCACCCCATGTCCTTTCCAGTTCAGTCCACCCTGACATCATCTGACCACCTCTAGGACAGCCCACCCCAGTATCCACCTGGGGTGACAGCAGTCAGGACAGCCTACCCACCTTCACTAACCACCCTCAGCACCTTTCAACCACCTCTGGGGCAGCCTGCCCCAGTACTTGCCCAGGGTGACAGCACAGAGGATGGCTACCTGCCTTCTGGCTCTCAGTCTGCCCCTACATACCATTGGGCTTTCACCCACCCTGATGCACTCTGGCATGTGGCTATCCTGACACCTTCCAGCCACCCCTAGAACAGGAGCTTGCAGGGTAGCCCACAAGCCTTCTGTATCTCAGCCTGCCCCTACGCACCTTCTAGTGCTGGGCTGCTCTGACACCTTTCAACCTCTAGGACAGCCCGTCCTGATCACCCCTTCTCAGGAAGGCAGCGCTCAGAATGGCCTACCACCCTCTGGCTCTCTGGGTAACTGGCATCAGGGTGGCCTACCCACCCTCTGGCTCTCAGGGAGACAGCTTTCAAGATGACCCATGAGCCTCCTAGCTCAAGGCCTGCCAGACCCAGGGACACAAGACCGTGCAGGTGATAATCCAGGAAACACCACAATACAGTTAGTTACCAAAAAACAAAGTCCTTTCTGGTACACAGTTAAAATTCATACAGTCTTCAAGATATGGAATCTATTTCCAGGAGGAGTCCACTCCAGTATACAATGTGCAACGTCAGAATTAGAATCCACTCCAAACTGCAGAGTCCATTGCTAAAAACAGTCCACAACCAAGGGCAGAGTCCACTCCTGGAGGCAGTAAATGCACACCACACAGCACAGGTGTTCAGTCTCCATGGAGTCCTGGTCCAGCCTTGGAGAGCCAGGCCCACTCACAGGAACACAGTACTAGTACAGGTGCAGTTAACTCCCAGGGTTTGGTCCACTCCTGAAGGAAAAAAGGTCTTTTCCCAAACTCCAGGATACAGCAACTGCTCATCTCCCAGCACACACACAGGTGTTCAATCTTCAGAGGCCCAGTCCCAGGGCTAGGCCTCCACACCAGAACAGCTCCTCTGGTAAAACATATGTCTCCCACAAAGGCTCAGTCAAAACACCAATTAAAAAAGTGAAAACACATACAAAAAGCAAAGAAAACTAGAGTCCAAGGGCTAAGTCTTACCATAAACTTAAAAAAGAGTAACAGGCTGTAACCAGCCAGTGAAACAACAATCCCCTAATGAGAATGGAATTACACCTGAAACACCGTGCAACTCCTGTTGCGCACAATCAGTCCTCACTAAAAGGAATGTCAGTTAAACTGATCAAGTAATTCAGCCTGTTCAGGAATCAGGTTTCTCCTCTCCCAAAAAAGGAAGCAGGAACTAACAGTAACATACTGATTGTAACACCAGCCAGCACAGTCAGTCCCCTAAAACTAAGGAGACACTGAATCTTCTGATTTTTTAAATTTTATTTAAAAAATTACAAAACCGTTTACAGCTGTACACGAGAATTTTACAAGGGAGGAGCAGCAAAGCTAGGCCCCAAACCCTACCGTTTGACCATTTTACAGGGAGATGAGCACAAACCTCAAATCCCAGTTCCACATATGACAGGAACATGACTGACGTTTGTACATTAGACAATACTGTTACATACAAAAATGCAGACAATACAGACCCAGCAAGTCCCTCCCACCTTCCAACTACACTAAGGCAGCCCACCCCTACCCACCTTCCAGCTCTCGATCCACCCCATGCCCCTCCCAGTACAGTCCACCTTGACACATTTCGACCACTTCTAGGACAGCCCACCCCAGTACCTGCCCGGGGCGACAGCACTGATGACAGCTACCCACCTTCTGGCTCTCATCCACCCCAATGCACCATCCAGCCAGTGGGCTATCCTGGCACACCTTTCAACCACCTCTGGGACAGCCCATCTCCTTCCCTGGATGAAGGTGTGTAGAGTAGCCCACAAGCCTTCCGGATCTCAGCCTGCCCCTACTGGCTCTCAGCTGCTCTGACACCTTTCGACCACCTCTAGAACAGCCTGTCCCGATTACCCCTTATCGGGACGACAGTGCTCAGAACAGCCTACTCACCATCTGGCTTTCAGGACAAAACATAAGCCTCCCAGCTCACAACAAGGCCTGCCAGACCCAGAGACACACAAGATAAATTACCAAAAAAAGTTGTCCCTTCTTGTACACAGTCCAAATCTATACAGTCTTCAAAATATAAGACATTTCCAGGAGGAGTCCACTCCAGTATACAATGTGCAATGTCAGAATTAGAGTCCACTCCAAACTGCAGAGTCCATTGCTAAAAACGGTCTGCAACCAAAGGCAGAGTCCATTCCTGGAGGCAGCAAATGCACACCCCCCAGCACAGGTGTTCAGTCTCCATGGAGTCCTGGTACAGCCTTAGAGAGCCAGGCCCACTCACAGGAACACAGTACTAGTACAGGTGCAGTTAACTCTCAGGGTTTGGTCCACTCCTGAAGGAAAGGTCTTCTCCCAAACTCCAGGATACAGCAACTGCTCACCTACACACACACACACGTTCAATCTTCAGAGGCCCAGTCCCAGGGCTAGGCATCCCCACAGGAACAGCTCCTCTGGTCAAATGCATGTCTTCCACAGGGCTCAGTCCAATCACCAATTAAAAAGTGAAGACACATACAAAAAACAAAGAAAACTAGAGTCCAAGGGCTAAGCCCTACCATAAAATCCACATTTTACTCTTTGAGAAAAAGAGGACAAAAGAGAAAAGAGTAACAGACAGGCTGTAACCAGCCAGTGAAACAACAATCCCCTAATGAGAACTGAGTTACACATTATGTGCATCAGGAGTTTAACAATCAGTCCCCACTAAAAGGAATGTCAGTTAACAAACTGGCCAAGTAATTCAGCCAGTTCAGGAATCAGGTTTCTCCTCACCAAAAAAAAGCAGAAACTAACAATAACATACTGACTGTAATACCAGCCAGCACAAAGTCAGTCCCCTAAACTGAAGGGACTCTGAATCACCTGCTTATATCAGTCAGCCAGGGCTTTCCTGATTGGACCAGGTCAACAGTAACACATTGACTATAGCACCAACCAGCACAGAGTCAGTCCCCGTAAACTGAGGAGACCCTGAATCTCCTGGTTATATTGGTCAGCCAAGGCTTTCCTGATTGCCCAGGGTAACAGCCCCAATCAGGAACCTCATAGTTAATGAGGTCTACCTGGTTCCAATCACTATATTGTCAATAATTGTCATTCTCCACAGATAGTCCTCTTGAAAATTATTTCCATCTCCTATTCTGTTTTGATTTAGTCTCACTCTCCTTCTCTACACTTTCTTCTTGTTCACTATTGTTTCTGGTGGTCAGTGCTTGTAACCTGTTCTTTTAGTTGGCAAAATGCATGATTTGCTAGTGACGAGAAAAACAAAGAGGTGGTCGCTAATAAAAGAAAACTGGGTTCTTGGAGGCTCCTGTGATGCAGTGTACTAAACTATGGATTTACCCTCAAATTTGTCAGCCAATTACCATTAAATTCAATTTAATGGATATTGGTTTGTTACACATGCAGGGGACTGAACATGGGAACTCTGCCACATTTCAAATGGCTGGTGTATCTACATGCTTAAGGAATTCTAGTTGCCATGCGCATTGTAACCAGTAGGTAGCAGTATGAGACCAGCTGGAGTCATAAATAGGAGATGATTTCACAATAGGCCATTTAAGACAGGACTGAAGAGGAATTTCTTCACTCAGATGGTCATGAATCTTTGGAATTCTTTATTCCAATGGGCTGTGGAAGCTCTGTCTCTGAATACATTCAAGGTAAGAGATTATAGGTTTCCAGATGTAAGGTCACCACAATCGAAGAGTCATCTAGACTCGAAACGTTAGGTTGCTGTCTCTCCACGGATGCTATCTGACCCGCTGTGATCTCCAGCATTTGTTTTTGTTACAGATTCCAGCATCTGTAGTAATTTGCTCTTACTAGACCTTGGGGTTGCTCTCTCATTAGAGAGAGAGAGAGAGAGAGAGAGAGAGAGAGGACTAGTAGTGGCTGAATCTGAGGTTTACCATGCCGCACGCGAGGGGAGAGGTTGAGGAGGACAATACTTCATGATAACCTCAGCCAGTACAGGAATTGAACCCAGGCTGTGGACATCACTCTGCCTTGCAGACCTGTCAGCCAGGAAGCTGAGATAACCAACCTCCTAGGCTTCTAGACATCAATCTAGTTACCTAATGATATCAAGGGCTATCATGATAGTACAGGAAATGAACCATGATTTAGAATGATGGAGCAGGCTTGAGGGGCTGTCTGGATGACTCCTGCTTCTATGTTCCAATACCATGCAAATTAAAGAGACATATCTTTATGGAGAGTGGTGAGAACATGCAACTTGTTACACAAGGAGTGGTTGCTATAAATAGCATGGTAAGGGAAAGCTGAAAATGTGTGAGAAGGAAAGAGGGCTACGTTGGTCGGGCAAGATGAAGGAGAGGGGGAGGAGACGCACACAGATCCATTACGCTCCATGGCCCTTTTCTGTGCTGCAAATTCTACTGAATTTTGTATTAGATTGATGAATGTACTTGCCTTGTATTTTAAAACATAACTGCTTCTTCTGGTAGGCAATGTAACTGGATACAACACCCAACAAAGCTGCTCCTATAGCACTGGCGATTCCAGCTATCGTGGTTTCAGGCATAGCCACTGGGAGAGAAACAATAACACAATGAGGAACAATTGGAAACTCTCAATATGGATAAAGTAACAACAACTACCATTTACTACATCATTTTCTTTCTTTCAATATATTAAATTTCTGTATAAAAAAAAACAGTCACTGAAGGCTGTTTAGATTAGATTAGATTAGATTCCCTACAGTGTGGAAACAAGCCCTTCGGATCAACCAATCCACACTGACCCTCCGAAGAGTAACCCAGCCAGACCCACTTCCCTCTGACTAATGCACCTAACGCTATGGGCAATTTAACATGGCCAATTCACCTGGTGTGCACATCTTTGGACTGTGGGAGGAAACTGGAGCACCCGGAGGAAACCCACACAGACACGGGCTGTTGTGATACTTCACTGTACACTTGTACAGGAATCAGAAGTAAAATTCTCTACTGGTTGGAGTCATCCCTGACACAAAGGAAGATGGATTTGGTGATTATTGGTCAGTCATCCCAGCTCTAGTACATCTCTGCAGGTGTTCCTTAGAGAATTGTTCTCGGGTGCAAATATCTTCAGCTGCTCCATCAATGAACTTCCCTCCATTAGAAGTGGGGATGTTCGCTGATGACTGAATAATGTTCAACACCATTTGTGACTCCTCAGATACTGAAGCAGTCCGTGTCCAAATGAAAAAAGATATGGACAATATCCAGGCTCAGGCTGACAAGTGGCTAGTAACACTTGTGCCACACAAATGCCAGGCAATGACCATCTCCTGTAAGAAAGTGAGGACTGCAAGATGCTGGAGATCAGAGTCAACAGTGTGGTGCTGGAAAAGCTCAGCAGGTCAGGCAGCATCCGAGAAGTAGGGGAATCAACATTTCGGGCAAGAGCCCTTCATCAGGAGTGAAGGTATCTTAACTCCATCTACCCTCCAAGGCTTCCCAACTCTGTATACACTTGCCCAATAAATATCTATTCATCTTAGTTTTGAAATTTCCAATTTTCCAAGGCTATTAAACTAATGCTAGAGATTCTTTGGCGTCTGTGTTTAAATCCTTACCTTGTCTTAATCTGTTCTTTACAATTGCCACAATAGGAAAATAAACTGGGGGAAATATTGTCGACGAACTAAATTCTCCAAAAAACTCATCTTAATTCTCTCTATTTTATAGGTATTTAAACAGTTTTATAATTTCTTTAATGGTCTAAAACATCCCAAAGTACGTCAAAGAGGCACCAAGTGGATAGTATTAGAAGGATCATTAGACAAATGATTGAAAAAGCAGCCAATAGGCATTGACAAGTAATTGGAGAAGGGAAGGGGGAAACGTGAGAAGGAAGGGTTTGCGATGTGTTGGAACTATGAAGAATGAAATGAGAAAAATCCAGAAGACATGAGAATACTAGGTTAGGGGGTGGCGAGGCTGACACATGGATTTTCAGTTCGAAGTACAACAGCATTGGGAAGGATGTTGAAATGAGCATGGCGTCCGTAGGAAAGCTGGGTCTGACACACTGTTCAAGCTGACAATGATAGCCAATGGATTTGCAGTTTTCGAAAAGCAAAATATTTTCAAATCAGGATGGTACGTGAAATCAGGATGGTATGTGACTTGGAGATGAACTTAAATGTGGTGATGTTCCGATGTATCTGCTGCCCTTGTCCTTATAGATAGAAGTAGTTGTGGGTTGGAAAGGTGCTGTCTAAGGATCTTTGGTGAATCTCTAGAGAACATCTTGTAGATAGTACTGACTCTCTGTGATGGAGGAACTGAATGTTTGTAGATGTGGTGTCAATCAAACAGGCTGCTTTGTTCTGGATAGTGTAAAGTTTCCTGAGTGTTGTTGGAGCTGCGCTCATCCAAGTAAGAGGACAGCATTCCGTCATACTGTTGATTTGTGCTTTGTAGGAGTAGATAGGCTTGGGGGAGTCAGGAGCTGAATTGCTCTCTGCAAGATTCCTAGTTTCTGACCTACTCTTGTAGTCATAGTACTTACATGACAAGTCCAGTGAGTTAATGGTAACCCCCAGGATGTTGATAATGGGGCTTTCAATGATGGTGATGCCATTGAATGTCAAGGGATTGTAATTAACCTGCCTCTTATAGGAGATGAGAGTGGGGTACCGGAAAAGCATTCGAGGAGCAGAAGAATCAATGTTTTAGGCAAGAGCCCTTCATCAGGAATGTGGATATTTCAAAACTGAGATGAACAGATATTAGCTGAAAATGTGCTGCTGGTTAAAACACAGCAGGTTAGGCAGCATCCAAAGAACAGGAAATTCGACGTTTCGGGCCAGAGCCCTTCATTTCCTGTTCCTTGGATGCTGCCTAACCTGCTGTGCTTTAACCAGCAGCACATTTTCAGCTCTGATCTCCAGCATCTGCAGACCTCACTTTTTACATGAACAGATATTAATTGGGCAAGTGCATACAGGGGTGGGAAGCCTTGGAGGTAGATGGTGTTAAGATACCAATCAGCTTCTCTTCCTAAATCCACCACAACATGGAAACATATTCATACACTTGTCAGAAACAAAGATTGTGACTATTTCAAACTTGCATGATCATCATGAGTATGATTGGAAATTTGGAAAAAAATTTTGAAGGACAGGAATAATCAATACTTGGAAAAGTAGGGATTGATCAAGGACAGTCAGTGCAGATTTGTAAAGGAAGATCCTTCTGATTAATTTAGTTGAATTTTTTGAAAAGGTGACTAAATATATTGATGAGGGTAATGCAGTTGATGCGGTTTACATGGACTTCAGTAAGTCCTTTGGCAAGGTCTCATATGGAAGGGTGGTCCAAAAGATAATAGCCCCTGGGACAAGGCCAGTTTGCAAACTGAATCCAAAATTGGCTTACAAATAGAACACAGAACCCGGAACACTACAGGCTCTCCGGTCCTTGATGTTGTGCTGACCTTTTATCCTACTCTAAGATCAGACTAACCTGCATATCCTTCATTTAACTATCATCCAAGTGCCTATCCAAGATTCGCTTAAATGTCCCTAATGTATCTGACTCTACTACCACCGTCAGTAGTGCATTCCACACACCCACCACTCTCTGCATAAAGAACCTACCTCTGACATCTCCCCTAAACCTTAAAATTATGCCCTCTTGTGATAGCTATTTCTTCCCTGGGAAGAAGTCTCCGGCTATCCGCTCTATCTATGCCTCATCATTGTGTATACCTCTATCAAGTTACCTCTCATCCTTCTTCGCTCCAGTGAGAAAAGCCTTAGTCCCCTCAACATTTCTTCATGAGACATGCCCTCTAGTCCAGGCAGTAAAGGCTCCTTCACCCTACCATCCCTTCCTTGCCTCAGTGGGACAAACCTGTCCAGCTCTATCACCAAGTGGCTCCCTAAACGACCTTCACATTTCTGTTGTGCATTTTCCTGAGAACATCTTTTCTCAATTTATGCTCCACAGTTCTTGCCTAATAGCATTGTAATTCCCACCCCCCCCCCCCCAATTAAATACTTTACTTTCCCATTCTGTCTGCTCCTATCAATCTCCGTGACTATAGTAAAGGTCAGGGAGCTGTGATCACTGTCACCGAAATGCTTTCCCACTAAGAGATCTGACATCTGACCTGGTTCATTGTCAAACACCAAATCCAATATGGCCTCCTCTCTAGTCAGGGTATCTACAAATTGAGTCAGGAATCCTTCCTCGACATACCTGACAAAAACTGCTCCATGCAAACTATTTGAACTAAATATGTGGAATGTGCTGCCTGAGAGGGCAGTGGAGGTAAATATTCTCACAACATTTAGGAAGCATCTAGATGTGCACTTAAAATGCTAGGGCAGAGCAGGGTATAGACCAAATGCAAATGAATGGGATTAGTATTGTTTGGTGTTTGTTGGTCAGCATAGACCAAAGGGCCTGTTTATATTGCTGTATGACTGATTCCTTTGATATTAGGGGTGACTGGCCTGAGCTGTCACCACAGAAGGCTCTGTCAGAGTGCTCCATAAAACAGAGGACACAATGGCCAGGCTACCTTCAGTTGAAATGTAGGAAAGTAGGAGCACTTACCCTGATCCTCGTCACTGGGAGGTACGTTGCCACCTGAAAAACAACGTTAGAGTTCTTTTAATGTCTCATCTAAAGAATGACCATTAAAATGGGACACAGACGGTGACAGATAACTGTATGTTGACCAATGTAAATCATCTCATACATCAACAATGATCCCAATTCATCCTGCTCAATTCTGTTCTGTTGCAGAGAAGAGGGGAAGAAACAGCAGTGAAGGAAAGCTTACATTAATATCCCCTTTTTTTGTAAATTCAGAATGTGCTACATTGCATCTGAGCCACTGAAGTACACTTGAAGGGTAACCACGGTTTTAACAGAGATATATAAACCAGAAGGAGGCCGCCTGTATCCATGTCAGCCAAGAAAGAACTACCCAGTCTATACATAGCTGTGACTCAGTTGGTAATACTTCCACCTCTGAACCACAACGTCCTGAATTCAAGTCACCCTGTGGACGTAAAACCCAAAGAGGACGCTCCAACACAGCTCTGAGAGAGCACTGCAGCTGATACATTAAACCGAGATCCAGCTGCTTCTTGATAGCTGGAAAAGATCCTGCGGTATTAGTTTGAAGATGACCAAGGAAGCCATCTCCTATGTCCTGGCCACGTTCTATCACTCAGTCATTATCACAAAATCAGACCGTCTGGTCATTATCAAACTGTTATCTGCAAACATGACCAAACAGCTATTTGCAAATGTTAGTCTGCGATATCAAAATAACCAAAGTAGAAAAGAAAGAAACTACCTTTTGATGCCTTGATGCCGACTGCAGCTTCAAATATTTTTGAAATTAAGAGTTTCTATCTCTACCTTCCTTTTGGGCAGTGAATTCCAGACCATATCCTGAGACAGAAAGTTATTCGGTCTCCTCTAAGCCTTCCACTAATTAGTCTAAATCTATACCGTCCTGGTTACTGACCTCTCTGTTAATGGATATAGCTCCTTCCTATCCGCTCTAAGTCACCTCCTTCATTTTGTTTCTACAACTTAGCTAAACCTTGCCTCCACATCTTCTGTTTAAAAGAAAATAACCCAAATCTGCTCAAGTTTTCCTATTGGGTGAATTTTCAATCTACATTGGGGATGCAGTATCAAATCAGATCATCAGAGGTCTGGTCGAAGAGGTAGGATCTATTTAAAGCATGAAAACAAGGACATGGGTGGGGGATGGTGGGGTGGGGGAAGAGAGACTGGGGTGTAGGTGGCTAAAGGTGTGGCCATCAATGGTGCAGAAGTTAAAGTCGGGAGATGGTAGAAGCTGGAAGTAGAGGAACACCGATATCTGGGAGGGTGGTGGAACTGGAGGAGAATAGAGAGATTTGGGGGAAGGGTGGGGCGAGGGGATCTGGGGGCTGCGTGTTTGGCCAGGCCATGAAGGCACGGTGGCACAGTGGTTAGCACTGCTGCTTCACAGCGCCAAGGACCTGGGTTCAATTCCAGCCTCAGGAGACTGACTGTGTGGAGTTTGCACATTCTCCCCGTGTCTGTGTGGGTTTCCTCCGAATGCTCCGGTTTCCTCCCACAGTCCAAAAATGTGCAGGTTAGGTGAATTGGCCATGCTAAATTGCCCATAGTGTTAGGTGAAGAGGTATATGTTAGGGAATGGGTCTGGGTGGGTTGCTCTTCGGAGGGTTAGTGTGGACTTGTTGGGCCGAAGGGCCTGTTTCCACATTGTAAGTAATCTAAGATTAATAAAGATGAGAATGTTAAAAATCATGATGTTGCATGTGAGCTGAGGAGAGACAAGGGAACAGGGCTTTGTGTCAGTTAAGACAAGCGCAATAGAGTTTTAGTTGATAGGTTTATTGCCAGGTTGAATGTAGGAGGTAGCCCAGCAACAGAATGTAGATTAGATTACTTACAGTGTGGAAACAGGCCCTTCGGCCCAACAAGTCCACACTGACCCTCCGAAGATCTACCCACCCAGACCCATTCCCCAATATTTACCCCTTCAGCTAACACCACAGGCGATTTAGCATGGCCAATTCACCTAACCTGCACATTTTTGAACTGTGGGAGGAAACCCACACAGACACTGTGAGAATGTGCAAACTCCACACACAGTTGCCTGAGGTGGGAATTGAACCCGGGTCTCTGGTGCTGTGAGGCAGCAGTGCTGACCACTATGCCACCGTGCAGGTACAATGCAGCTGTAAAACTGCTGTTGTTTACAGCAGAAGGGAATGGACTGACTTTGTACTGACCCTCCGCTAAAAGAACAAACTGAAGCAGAGGAAGAATGTGGAGCACCAGCCAGTAAGGTTTGGTCACATTTAGAAGTAACATAGGCACGGGTGGCATTTTCAGCAGCAAACAAACTGAGATGGATAATGTGGAGCAACATTACTGAGGTGGAAACAGACTGTCTTCGTGATGGTACAGATATGGTCAGAGGTTCATGCCTGGATAAAATGTCACCCACAGAGTGGCTTAACCTCACACTGTGCCAGAGAACAGGATGGAGCCAGTAGCTCAGGAATAGAGTTTGTAAAGTGGGAACCGAGTTTCTTAAGTGGCTTCGGGTTCCCAAATATCTAAAATGGCAATATTTCTGCTCACTCGTGGCTGTATTTTGACAAGTATTTGACAGCGGAGGTGCTGAGAGAGGATGGTGGTGAGGTGCAGCTGGGAAGTGAAAAGTAATGCTGTGTTTTCTTAAGAGGGCATGAAGGGGGACCATATCGACGATAAATTTAGCCATGTTCACCCATTAAAGATGTTGCCCTACCAGAAGCTAGCCAGGTGACCTCGGTCTCTTGTGCCAGGATGCATAGTTGTCAGTACATCTCTGTGCGCGTGTGGACTTCATTATGTACGGTCATGAATGAACTGAGATTATAAGTATCAAACCGGGGTCTGAAAGCCGAATAAATCAATGAATTTGCTCACGCCTATCACTTGTCCATTGATCTCAACCTGAAACCATTTGCACAATATCCTTAAGAACTTTCAGCAGAATATAATGGAGCCCTCTGTTACCTGAATAGCTGTTTGTAAAATTTTAGGCCCCAGAGTTACGATCACATGAGTTCACTTCCAAGGTTACTATATGAGGAAAGTACAACGTCAATATTAGAAGGAGATGAAGCAGAGCATAAGGAAGGAAAATGGGAACAAAGGGGTAAATGTGATTGAAAAATTCTCAACTACACCTTCCTGAATTGAATTGACTCTGTATCGCAACTTCTCCTAATGATATTTTGATAAATTAATACATGTGTTGTGCAACATTCATTGTGTGAAAACCAACAACCTTATGAATCTAATTGTTTGTCACTTACCTGAATTTTTCTTATCTGGTTTATAGCCTCCACCGCCCAATAGATCTTCCAGGTCTTTATCTGAAAGGTTCGAGGTATCTAGACATAGACAGGAAATGACATCACTGCCAAACACTGGAATGAAACTGTTGCATCCCAGGGGCAGGTATTTAAGTGGAAGTGACATTCTAAAGTATGAACATGAAGTGCCAAACAACAGTTCGGGAACTGGTGCTCATTCAGCTGACAAGGATAAACGGAATTTGCTCTAGTCCAAATGATCAGGTAGCAAAGTATGTGCATGTCAAAATCAACTCATCATTTGCAAATAGAACTTAGCATATAATACATATTCTGAAAAAAAAAATGTCCACAGTGTATTGTTTAGTCTAAAGCCTTCTGACCCAAGGTAAAATGCTGACACACACCAGCTAATCAGGAGCACAGTAGTAGTCGTTTAGGAATAAGTTAAGGCATGGAAGTGTTGGAAAAAGGATAGCTATTACAAATCGGCTTTATTTACAGACTACAATCTCAGCATCCAAGTATGCTGCTTGTCAACCATCTCTCTCACATCAAGTTGCTTGATGGGTTAATGTTTTGCATATGATAGCAGGAGTTAGATAATTCCCAAATGATTGAACGGAATCAGACCCAAAATGTGACATGATGCAATTTAGGCCAACATCACTTAGAACTAGACTGTCAAAACATGTCAACATTGAAGCAACCCTTGAAAAAAGTAAGAGTGATGTGTCCTTTGCTGAACAGCAAACTAATGATTCCCCAGATCACTGTCTGAAATAATTCAGCAGTTTCACAGCATTCACATACCTACCTGATGGCAAGAGGCTTCAGATTTACCTCACATGTCACTCTAAATTGATATAATCTGTCAATGTAGTCTGGAGAAAATTCAACACACAGCTAGGCGGGGTTGTTTCACTGTGATCAACCTCTCTTGTGGATGAGGTTCCTTTATGGATAATAGTTGAACTAATATTGCTGGAGATACCATGACACAAAGGCTGGAGCCAAGTCAGGTTTAACTCCACCTCGAATTATTATTTTCTTTCAGTCCACTGTTCTTTTGCATTTTTTTTTAGTTTTACATCTTACTTGGGATTTAAGCCAGATCAAAATCTCAGGACACAGAGATGTCTCCGAGAGCTCTCTGTTCTAATGTTTGACTGATGGGAGACGGAGCACAAGTGACCTGTGGAAACAGTGCAATCCCCTCAGGAGCGTGCGGAATAAAATCAGCACAGGGCTCTGTGAATATTAGCACATTGGATCATGAGTTAACACTTGTCCCTGGAGTCAGTTACATGGAAAGAAACGGAATAATTATTTGCTTCACTGTTATGGCATTGGAGTATTTCACTCAGAGCATAAAAAAATTTACAAGCCAATAATTTGTCCAAGAGATCTATATTCAAGAATAATTAACTCCGGATCATGGTTAGCATTAAAAACATGATTTCACTTGTTTGCAAGTTGAGATGGGAGGGTTGTGGGGCAAACTATTCGGGAAACATGAAGCAGTCACAGCAACTGTGTCACTTAATTACTTCTAGGAGAGTGTGTGTGTGTGCCCACGCGTACATGTGTGTGTTGGGGGTGTTCATACCTCCTACTCTTCATTCACTTGCATTGCTGTTTAGGTATTTACCTCTTCCACAAATACTGCTCACCCAGGAAATTGAGCTAGTCAGGCTGGGTTAAACCTGACAGATTATCTAGAAGCAGACACAACCTCATTACAATGTGAAAGGTCTCTTTTTTCTTCAATGTTCTCATTTTTTTGGGTGGCGCTGTGACTTGAGGTTAGGGTTGGTTGAACTTTGAACATCTACATGTTTTAAAAAGGAAGAAAAGTTGCAGATGTTTGCACTGGTGACTGGCCTGGAAGATAATGTAACTTACACCCTGTTCCTTCTTTCAGGATTTATTAATTGGCACTAAATATGTTGCTATACCCAGGACTGGCAGCTGGTTGGATGTTGAGTTGCTCCATCAAGGAGGGACTGATAGGTTCACATCGATCACAGAGAATATTAATTTAAAAAAGAAAAGGATGCAGTAAGCGTGTTTTGACTGGTTATGGTAGGTGCAGAGTGATTTTTGGAGACTTTTGGACTGGCTGCTGTTATTTTTTACTTTTTCCAGGTGTCTGTCCTGTTACAGAATTGTTGAACGTTCTGAGAAAATCCCAGTTTGTAAGAATCAGTAAAAGATTCTGGAAGTCTACTGAAATTGTTTGCATTCACCAGTGACTTCAAATTAGATATTCGATTTTGTACCTGTGAACAACTCATTATCCAAGGACTGCATGAAGGCTTGGCATCCATTGTTTGAAAGTGTTTAACTGAACTGGCAAATCCTTTACTTCTCTTTCTAGTTTTTTTATTAACTATGTCTGTTAGCTTGTCTGTGTATGAATGGGATTGTTATGATCAAAGAAAATTGGATTTAAAGCATAGATATTAATTAAATTAAGTTGTTTAGTTTTGTCCTACTAAAGTCACCATAATACTAATAAGTAGTTAATTTTTGTTTAATTATAAACTTGGTGCTCAAGATCTGTTATTCATAGAGTCGAGTTAAGAAGAACTGGGCAAATTTGGAGGGTCATTGAATATTTGAGTTTCACAATATTGCAAATCCAGTGATAGTAAGGCTGATTTGGTTTGGCTTGTAAACATAACACATAAATGACCAGCCATCTACCTACGACTGTGTTTGCCTCCATCTCACCCCAGCTGAAAATGTGTTGCTGGAAAAGCGCAGCAGGTCAGGCAGCATCCAAACAGCAGGAGAATCGACGTTTCGGGCATGAGCATTTCCAACACCCCTCCCCCAAGTCCCTCCTCTCTACCTTTTATCTTAGCCTGCTGGACACACTTTCCTCATTCCTGAAGAAGGGCTCATGCCCGAAATGTCGATTCTCCTGCTGTTTGGATGCTGCCTGACCTGCTGCGCTTTTCCAGCAATGCATTTTCAGCTCTAATCTGCAGCATCTGCAGTCCTCACTTTCTCCTCCATCTCACCCCAGATCTGTTTAACCTGGAAGTATTGGCTGGAGGGAAGTTTTGAAATTTTGGGTTTTTTTTTAGCAAATTCCCTGACTCCAATCATCCCAGTTTTCTTATTGGTTGGTGATGGGGGTAGTGGTTGGGAAGAGGGTATGGATGAGGGAGATGGAAGGTAATTTTTGTTTTAGGAAGTCTGCGTCATTGAAATGGTTTCAAAGTGACTGAGTAGCACAGGTGAGAGTCTGTTGTTACTAATTTGTAACTGGTGGCTCTTCATTTTCAAGAGGTGAACCTGAACTTTGGGAAAAAAGCTTCTGTTTAAAACTGAACCATTTTCAAAATTGTCAAAGCACAAATCAGACAGAAGAAAGCAGAAAGAAGACATTATACAGCCATGCGCCAGCTCGATTAACATTTGCAAATTTTATCCACGCTCAGAGATTACACTGCCATTATATTCTAGTAAAACTGTGCAGTCGTGCAAGGCTCTTATTAAACCACATTTTATCAATGGTATAAAGAGTATGCAATGCTTAAATTTCTTTTAACAAGCAGAAGTTTTAAGTCCCAGAAAGGACAGTGCTGTTAATAGACACATACTGCGTATACAGGATAGGGACAGTCTTTGGAGATCTGAGATCAGAATGCAGTGAGCAACTGGATAGGAGGATGCAACTAGCTGCGAGTAAAGCTGGATGAATCCAGAAAATGTCTCTCTCTTCAAAAAATACAAACCATATCAGTGCCCTGATTTAAGTTGTTCATACAGCTAGAAGATATGACACTCTGTTCCTACTTTGAGACAGCAATATGTTATTCTGTTTGAATGGATTCTGCCAGCATGCTTCCTTCGATTTGTGTCTAATCCTTCTAGTAACTATAGGGATTAGAAAGCACCACTGTTCTAACACCGAAACAATACACTCGGGCTAATTCTGTGACAACTTGTTGGATTGTTACTAATTCATATGGGCACACCCTAAGTCTTCAGATGTAGGAGGGTACAGCAGGAAGAACTCAACTGAACATATTAATTCAATAGTTTTTGTGCTGGTTTTCAAATGATGTCCTGTCCAACAAATGTTTACTCAGTTGACCGTTTGGAGAAAAGCAATGGGTCTAATTAGTCTTGCTGATATTTAGACAATGTACTGAATATGACGTAACCCTTAAAAGCTTCAGCCCCCTGCCTGTATAAACAGGCAGCATAGGTTATAAATCTGCTCTCCACCTTCAAAATATCATTTTTTTGATTAAAAGTGATCCCAACAGCGAAGCCTTTGCCACAGCTAGTGATGCCAGCTTATGTGTACTAGTCACTATTGTGACTTGCTATTAAAACTTTCACTTTGTGAATGCAAATATTAAGGTTGTGAGTTGGAAACCTTCAACAATGATCAGATATTTTGAAATTGCATTGTCCCTTTTGCAGCAATGTATTATGATTTGCAAAGTCGAATAACTAAGAATGTTCAGTGCAGCACCTTAATTGGAGTGGAAAAATGACTCCCTCAATAGGACCGGCTGATCGGATTGTCACGGCTAATTTAGGTGGTTAGCAGGAGAATAACTGCCTTGCTTGAATAGTGTGGTCATCTGAAAATGGCTGCCCTTGTGCGGAGATCTTTGTTGTTGAAAAGGCTCAGTCTTGTCAGCTGTCTCAAAACTCTGGCTCAGAGTGTCAAATCAGATCTTTTGCATTACGTTTGGTTTGACTTTGAAAACCTTGACCTGGATCACCCAGCTCTAGTGACAACCTCCTTACCCATTCTTTTACCTCCTTTAGGTTTGTCATTTCCTTTGGAGCCTGGAACAGAAGGGTGATCTGTTGGACAGATGGAAACTTCAGCTAAGAACATTAAAGCATAAGAAGGAATAACCTCTGTGATGACCATTCCCCACATTAGCTTGTCTCCCTGAAGTAAGCGGTGCCCATTCCCAAGACTGAATTCTCACATTTTCCCACCATTTAGTGGTGCAGGGCTTTAAACAGAATTTTCTGTTTGCAATAGGCATCAATCATCAGTTAATGGTCAGTAGAAAATTATATTGCTGCATTTGAGTAACAAAGGTTTACAAGCTTTGTAAGCTTTATAAATCGAACACACACACACACACACACACACACACACACACACACACACACACACACACACACACACACACACACACACACACACACACACACACACACACACACACACACCCCTTGCTATTGGACCTTTTCATTTAAATGTAAATTATGGATCATCCTATTTCCATTTGTCTGTTTCAACTTTAGAACAAGTGATTTTGTCAATATAGAAATGCAACATTGCGTTGTTCATCGCTCATGGTGCAGATATTCCCCTGCATTGTTCAGGGTGGTTGGTAGGGTTCTGGAAGTTAAACAAACGACTGCTAAGGCTAGTTTGTGCCTGGATGATATTCTATAAATAGAACCATATCAAGTTGGTGCTGGGTATTTGGTTCGGGGGGGTGGGGGCTGGGGCGTGCAGATGCTGGAGATCAGAGTCGAGAGTGTGGTGCTGGAAAAACACAGCAAGTCAGGCAGCATCCGAGGAGCAGGAGAATCGATGTTTCGGGCATAAGCCCTTCATCAGGAATGCCTGATGCTCCTCTTGGGAGGAGCATATCAGCAAAGTGAGGCAGAAACTGGCAGATGAAAGCTACGGTCACTCTCCATTGTGGGAAAAAACCTGGTCATCAGGTGCGAGGCACTGTCATTGCTATTATACGTGGCACAGGTCTGGCCTATTCCCAGAACCTGTGCCGCTGCAGTCACCCGGGCCATCTTCAAGTTTATATGGAGGTCAAAGATGGACCGGGTCCGAAGGGACTCGCTGTACAAAGATCTGGTCAATGGGGGAAAAAATACACCCAATGCCACCCTCACCCTGATGGCCACCTTTGTGTGTGGCTGCATCAAGCTGTGTGTGGATCCCCGGTACGCAAACACCAAGTGTCACTACGTACTGAGGTTCTACCTGTCCCCGGTGTTGCGAAGGATGGGCCTGGCCTCGCTGCCGCGGAACGCTCCGAGTAGTTGGACCAATCCGTATCACTTGTCCTTCGTGGAGAAGTTTATGAAGAAAAACACCTTTGACCAGAAGTCCATCAGGAAGTGGTCAGCATGTAGTGTCCTTGAGATCGTTCGGGAAAAGGAGAGGGCGGATCCTATCGAGCAGTTCCCTGAGCAGACTGTCAAAGTCATTTGGCAGAATGCCTCATCGCCAGAACTTTCCAACAAGCACCAAGACATGGCTTGGCTGGTGGTGAGAAGGGCTCTGCCTGTGAGATCCTTTATGCACGCCCGGACTCTCAGCCGCACTGCATGCTGCCCTCGAAGTGGCTGCGGGGGTACGAGCCTGTCACATGGGACTCCGTTCTCTACGGCCTGTTCCCCAGGACACACACCAAGATGAACATCAACTGTGCCTGGAGGATCATCAACTCGGTGAAGGACAGTCTCTGAGTGGTCCGAAACCTGTTGATCTTCCAGCTGAAGGAGTTGAACCCGACTGAGTGTTGCAGACTGGCACATTCCAAGGTCCAGGACTACGTGTTGAGAGACGCGCTGAAGCTTGGGGCAGCTGTCACCAAGGCGCGGTGGGGAAAGACCACCGTGTAACATCTGCCTGCCTAAAGAAGAACAGGGGGCCGCGCAGTCATTTGGGCTCTGCTGACGCCTCAGCTAAAAAGGTAATAGTACAGACCTGTAAATAGGAATGGTTAATCTGTTTCGGGATGCAAAGAAATGGAATGTTTACATATGTATGGCATGTCCAAGTGTACAGACCATCAAATTATTTTATGGATAAAGTATATTTTTGAAATAAAAAAACATACCAAGCTGTGATGTCCACGGATGTGCAGGCTAGGTGGGTTAGCCACAAGAAATGCAGGGTTGTAGACCATTGAAACAGGATGGGATGCTCTTCACAGGGTCAGTGTAGGCCAAACAGTCTCTATCTGCACTGTAGGGATTCTATGATGAATTGCATTTCAGGCAGGTTGCTGCCTCACAATTCCACCCCCCCCCCCCCCCCCCCCAACCACACACACACACACACACACACACACACACACACACACACGGTCACTTCCAAAGGAGGCTGCACCAATATTTTTTTTGGAGAAAGTGAGGACTGCAGATGCTGGAGATCAGAGTCGAGAGTGTGGTGCTGGAAAAGCACAGCAAGTCAGGCAGCATCTGAGGAGCAGGAGAATCGATGTTTCGGGCATAAGCCCTTCATCAGGAATGCCTGATGCTTCCTGACCTGCTGTGCTTTTCCAGCACCACACTCTTGGCACTGCACCAACATTTTTATTCCAGTCCAAAAAATAAATCATATTAGACTTGAAACGTTAACTCTGCTTCTCTCTCCACATATGCAACCAGACCTGCTGAGTTTCTCCAGCAACATTTTTGTTTTTTATTTTATATTTCAGCATCAGCAGTACTTAGTTTTTATTAGAGTGTATTTTTTTAAAATTGGTTGTACGAGGTGTAGTTATAGAATCATAGAGTTACACTGATGTTCAACGCGGAAACAGACCCTTAGTTCCCTGGCTTTAGTTCTCAGGCAAGGATTCTAGGACTCAAAAGTCAATGTCAAAACTCTGAAGTGAAATCTTCAGAATGACCTCTTCGCATTTTCTTTAGCTATGCTGAGACAGGACATCAAAACCAGCTGAACTCAGTTGTAATTGTCTCATTACATTTATTGTGCTTGGGTTAGCACCAGAGTGTCTGAATTATATCCTGTCATCATCGAATGTCATAGTATCCTTAAAGGTGGCAAGAGGTCATTCAGCCAATCGAGTCTTCACTGACCCTCTAAAGAGCTTCCCTCCCAGACCTCCACCCTCTCCCTACATTTCCCAGGGTTAACCCACCTAGCCTACACATCCCTAGACAATGTGGGCAATTTAGATTGGCCAGTCCACCTAACCATCTTTGGACTGTGGGAGGAAACCCACACAGACACTGGGAGAATGTGTAAACTACATACAGACAATCACCCGAGGCTGGACTCGAACTCGGGTCCTGGTGCTGTAAGGTAGTAGTGTTAACTACTGAACCACTGTCCTAACACATGATCTTCTGAAGCTTCCAAAGGCTTCCACAATGGAAGTGGACAAGCTCTTGTTGTGTTGCCAGTACACAGTCCATCTTTTGCATGCTTGGAGCATAGTGCACAGGACTGTTGTTTTATAGACTTTCAGTTTGGTCAATAGATTTACTCCTCTTCCTTATCAGCTCGGTGTTTGTTTGAAGGCATCTGAAGTCTAGACTCTGCTTTGACAACTGTTGCACATGCCTCACTGTCCACGTAGATAACTTGAGAGGGAATGAGCTTTTGAGATAAATGAACCTACCCCCAGCTTCTGGTCTTGGACTGAAACCTTGGGCTTGAGGTACAGCTTTTGTGCAGCAGATTGGGACATAACGCTGATTGTGAGCTCAAGGCTGTTACGTGCATTGGAGAACAAGTTGTATGGCCAGGTATAACTGGTATTTAGTACATTGTCATTGACAGACAGGAAATCACAAATTATGTTCTTGGGGACATTGATCTTTGCCTGAAATCCTGTCAGACAGAACAGTGTCCCAATAGATGTGATATTTCACTTTGATGCCAGGATCATGGTCATAATAACTGTACTTTCATATACCAAACTGCAGATGGTTTCCTCGCAGAAATATGATGCAAAAACTTTAATTACATGCTTCAGTTCCAATTTAAGTTTTCTTTGAATTTAAGCTCTCACACAGGTTACATTCCCAACGTGTCACTTGTGAAGCTCCAACATCCAATGAAATTTGAACTCAAATAACCCCACCTTGAAAGATTCTTTCTGCCATTAGTTCTTACCTGAGTCATCTTTACCTCCCTTGCCGCGGTTGTCATTCCTGTCATCAATAGCATCCATCAGGTTAAAATCAAGGCCAAAATCATTCGGATCTAGAGTTACAAAGAAAGTAATTTCAAAAAAGTCCAGACATGATGGTTGCCGTAGTGATAATGTTTGGAATATGAAGCGGTGGTGGACTAAGTGAGTTTGCAAAACGGGAGGTTTGAACAAATCCTGAGTTCCGACAGCTAAAGAACTAAATTATGAAGGAGAGGAAAAAAAGACCTTTAGGGTTACGATCTCTGGATTATCTCTTGAGCCACATACAAATTAATATTTTGTTGAGTAGATGAGGGAGGTGAGGATAGAGCTGAAGCAGTGGCAAGGGAGAGGGAGAGTTCATTTCATGGGGGACTGGTAGCAACATTGGGAGACTATGAACTGTACCACTGGGACAGGCCTCACCTGAAGGTGGATTGTAGTGGGAAGCATGACTAAGTATCTCACCAAGATTTTCAAACAGTAAACTGGATGGAGATGGTGGGTCATTGAAGGTCAGATGGAAAAACTATTTATAAATAACGCGTCTAAACCCAAGAAAAGGGAAGTGAGCAGAGTAATAGTCATAAATTATAATCTAAGGCAACATAGTTAAAGGAAACTTTTTTAAAAAACACGTAGCATAATTAAATCACAAAAGAAAGAAACATCAGAGTGTATGCTATGAATGCCAAGATGGTCACTTCCTGCAGATGCACAGATGTCACCAATAACTCTTGGCATTTGTAGCCTTTGCTCAGGCTATGAATCAGCCATAAAGTTGTGGGATTTTTTTCTCCTTTATTCATTCATGGGATGAGGGCATCACTAGCTACACAGCATGTATTACCCACCCCTAATTGCCCAGAGGAATTTAAGAGTCAACCACATTGCTGAGAGTCTGGAGTCATATGTAGACCAGCCAAGGATGGCAGTTTCCTTCCCTAAAGTGAATCGGATGGGTTTTTCCTTGACAATTGATTCATGGTCATCATTTGATTAATTTCATGATTTCTTTAATTGCATTCAAACTGTGCCCTGGTGGGATTATGAACCTGAGTCCCCAGAACACAATCTGAGTCTCTGGATTAACAGTCCAGTGATAATACCACAAGGCCATCGCCTAGGTTGCAGGGTCATAGTGGGATGTCGCTGACTGTAAAGAGGAAAGCTCTGGCTGACAGCGGGTTTGATGTGGAGATGTTCTGCTCTCCGATCAGATGAACGGTGCAGAAAGGCTCCCTGGTGCGATAAAGGAAACCCAGGGGAAAGTCACATAGACTTGAACTCTTGGGCTTGGGAAAAAAAGGTGAAGAAAACTATAGATAAAGACATCACCAGCCAAGGAACGCATCATTGCAAGTGTAAGAACTGATCCAAATCAGAGCCATCATACTTCTCTGAACAGAGCTAAACCACTACAAATGATTTTTGTCCTGTCATTGGGCTTGTTCTCAAATTGGATCGTCTCAAATTTATACAACAGTCAAATACAACAGATGATGAATTTCACTTTAATTGAACAGTTATTAAATCCAAGCTTTCTCTATCATAATTAAGATGTTATAAAGGTATGATGCGGAAATACCGGAGTTGGACTGGGGTGGACAAGTTCAAAAATCAAATGACACCAGGTTATAGTCCAACAGGTTTATTTTAAATTGCAATCTTTCAGAGCTCTGCTCCTTCCTCAGGTTTGGTATATAGCGAGGTATAAGACACAGTATTTATCAGCAAACAACAAAGACATGAAAGGTATCTGGATCTTGCATTTTAATCAGCACTCTGCCTCCTAACTGATAAAAGGATTCAAAAAGAGCTGCTAGTTTTAAAGCTGTTAACTTTTTTTTCCTTTTCAATACTGTGTCTTATTTCTCCCTATCATACCATGCCTGGGGAAGCAGCTGAGTTCTGAAAGCTTGCAAATTCAAATAAAGCTGTTGGACTAGCATCTGGTGTGATTTGATTTTTGACCTTATAAAGATATTTCATGCCACTTTTGTGCTTGCCAGCTCTTTGCATCACTGAGAGGTGGCATTTGCACAATCTACAGCTGAGCAAAATACATCTATCAAAATGGTCATCACTGGCATGATTATCAGACACCTCAGGGTACTTGACTGTGTAGTTCTCATTCTAAGACAGCAAACACAGTAGCCAATTTGCATTCAGAAAACTCTCACAAATAGCAACGCGATAGTGACCAAATAATCGGTTTTTCAGTGATTAGTGATTGAGGGATAAATCCAAATATTGGATAACTAATTTTTTTTTTGAAACAGTGCCATGGGATTGTTTAGATCCATCCAAAAAGGAAGATAATGGTATCAGTTTGATGTCCAAAAGGTTGAACCCTCAGCACTGAACATAGTGTTATACTCAAGCCCTGGAATAGAAGTCAAACATGAATCATGTACTAATGGCGAATTAAAATGATTACCACAGGTCAGTGGTATATTCGTGGGTGATCCTGCAGAATTAAATAACTTTGATTGAATAAAAAGGCTGATATTCCTTATAACAAAATGGCTTGAGTAACTAAGGAGTAAAGGTATGGGTTTACCATACATAACTTACAGCCTAGAGTGTTACAACTTGTTTTGTTTAATTCTTTTAAATACAATAAAGATTGTGTCCTTCAGAAAATGTGTAATCTTATAGAGTCATAGAGATGTACAGCATGGAAACAGACCCTTCGGTCCAACCTGTCCACGCCGACCAGATATACCAACCCAATCTAGTCCCACCTGCCAGCACCCGGCCCATATCCCTCCAAACGCTTCCTATTCATATACCCATCCAGATGCCTCTTAAATGTTGTAAGTGTACCAGCCTCCACCACATTGTCTGGCAGCTCATTCCATACACGTACCACCCTCTGCGTGAAAAGGTTGCCCCTTGGGTCTCTGTTATATCTTTCCCCTCTCACCCTAAACCTACGCCCTCTAGTTCTGGACTCCTCGATCCCAGGGAAAAGATTTTGTCTATTTATCCTATCCATGTCCCTCATGATTTTGTAAACCTCTTTAAGGTCACCCCTCAGCCTCCGACGCTCCAGGGAAAACAGACCCAGCCTGTTCAGCCTCTCTCTTTAGCTCAAATCCTCCAACCCTGGCAGTGATTAATTGCTGGGAGTTCACATTTCTTTTTTCAAGATTAATTGTCCCTAAGCAGGATCACAGCACATTACTGAACCATGGTTGCAAGATGATCTGTGCTGGAAACTGAATATATAGCAAGTGAAGAGGATAGCATGAAAGACACAGAAAACTAATGCTAAATTAGGGACTTACCAAAATTAATTAAGCAAAATAATGGAATTAAAGAGTTACAAAAATCAAAATCAGAAGATTTCAGACACACCGTTTCAAAGGAATTGGTAGGAACATTGCAGACGGTAATCGCCCAAAGTCCTCACAACCCAGAAGTTATTTCTTTAGATCAGACAATTGCACATATTGCTTTACTATTTAAGGAATGTGAGAGAGGGAAACAATTATTATTAACTATTCAGCTCAAAATCTGTTGTTAAGAAATTCCTAAAGCCCATACTTAAGGCTAGAGCAACTGAGCATCCAGAACATTTTCAGAGAGAGAGCTAGCATTGATTTGTAAAGGTAGGTTATGCTGCTGTGCTCTCATGAATGCTCTGGCTTGATGGTAATGCTTGTGTGGGGGATATGTCGGGCGATGAGATTGCCGGTTGTATTGGAGCCCCTCGTGGATGCTCAAATCTAAAAAGGACAGATCAGAGTACATGCTAAATATTCAAAAGAAACGTAGGAGTCAATATACATAGATCAGAATGTTATTGAAAGGATAATCATTAAGTCTGTAATAATGGAATAACAGGTCAGTATGCAGTTCAGTAGAGGTTATAATAGTTATACAAAACCCAGCTAGAATACGCATGGTAGTAGTGTGTTTACACCTCAGGAAGGACAAAATGGCTTTGAAGAGACTATATCTTAGAGGTTTCAGAAGAAAAAATTAAGGGTTTAATTACTAGCTCAGCATATACAAAACCTGAACTGTAATCCTTGACATATCAGAAGGTTAAGGGGGGCATTTAATCAAATTTTAAATATTTCAACGTGATCTGATAAGGTGGAAGAAAAGCTATTTCTACAGATGGGGCAGTCGAGGATTAGATGGAATTGCCTAAAAGTTTGAGCCAAGCCTTTCAATTTGTAATTAGGAAAAAGTTCTATACAGAAAACATTGGCTGTAATTTGACATCTTCTTCCTCAAATGAACTTGATAGTACGGTTAATCGTTAAACTTAATACTATGATTGATTGGTTTTGTTCATCAATATGTGTTGTGGAAGGACGAAGATATGTCATAGATCTGTCATGATCTCACTTAATGGCAGAAGCACACTCAAAATGATGTATTTTAGTTCCTCAGTGCTATCAAAGATGAATACATTGCACAATAAGTCAGTGCTTTGGGTGCTTATACATTAGCAGATGCATAATCTGTATGGTCAATGGAAATATGAATGAAACCTTTCCATAATGAATAAATATGGCTACGTTTCCATTATCAAAAGCTACTTTGAGTTAGGAGTGGGGACAATTCCTGGAAGATGCTAGGTTTGATTTCGATAGATCTAACACTGCCATGTGGTATTAATGGAGATGGGCAGGTGGAAATGTATGGAAGCTAAGCTGTCGGAAAATGTGAAGTTCTTCATTTTGGAAGAGAGAACAAATGGACAGAGTTTTGTTTACATAGAGAAAAGTTGCAGAAAGCTGCAACATAAAGGGACTTGGGGTACTTGTGCATGAAACACAGAAAGTTAGCACATGGGTGCAGTAATAAATCAGGAAGGCTAATGAAATGCTTATTTTGAGGGTAAAAGCAAATTACTGCAGATGCTGGAATCTGAAACCAAAAGAGAAAATGCTCTAAAATCTCAGTAGGTCTGGCAGCATCTGTAAGCAGAGAAAAGAGCTGACGTTTCGAGTCTAACTTACCCTTTGTCAAAGCTGACAAAGCTTTGACAAAAGGTCAGTTAGACTTGAAATGTCAGCTCTTTTCTCTCCTTACAGGTCTGCCAGACCTGCTGAGATTTTCCAGCATTTTCTCTTTTGACTTATTTTGAGGGGGTTTGAGTATACCAGTAGGGGGAGTCTTGCTGCAACCAGGTGCTGGTGAGATTGAACCTGGAGTACTGTGAGCAGATTTGGTCCACTTATTTCAGGACAGATATCACTTCACTGGAGGCAGTTCAGAGAAGGCTCACTTGGATGATCACTGATATGGAGGGACTGTCTTATGAGCAAAGACTAAACAGGTCAGGGTGGTACTTATTGCAGTCTAGTAGAATAAGATATCGAAGAATTGGAAAACATAGGATTCTTAAAGGAATGCTGGGAAGTTTTTTTTTCTAATTTATTCATGTTGTGGAATGTGGGCATCTCTGGCTGGACCAGCATTTATTGCCTGTCCCCAGTTGCCCTTGACAAGGTGCTGGTGAGCTGCCTTCTTGAACCCCTGCAGTCCACCTGCTGTGGGTTGACCCACATTGCCACTGGAGAGTGAATTCCAGGAATCTGACCCAGCAACAGTGAAGGAACAGGAACATATTTCCAAGTCAGGATGGTGAGTGGCTTAGCGGGGAACTTGCAGGTGGTGGTGTTCCCAAGTATCTGCTGCCCTTGTCCCTTTAGATGGAAGTGGTTGTGTGTTTGGGAAGTGCAGCCTCAGGATCTTTGGTGAATTTCTGCAATGCATCATTTATTTAGTACACACTGCTGCTCCTGAGCGTCAGTGGTGGAGGGAGTGGATGCTTGTGGATGTAGTGCCAATCAAGCGGATTGCTTTGTCCTGGATGGTGCCAGGCTTCTTGAGTGTTGTTGGAGCTGCACCCCATCCAGGCAAGTGGGGAGTATTCCATCATACTCCTGACTTGTGCCTTGTAGATAGTAGACAGGCTTTGGGATTCAGGAAGTGTATTACTTGTTGCAATATTCTGACCTGCTCTTTTTTAGATTAGATTACTTACAGTGTGGAAACAGGCCCTTCAGCCCAACAAGTCCACACCGACCCGCCGAAGCGCAACCCACCCATACCCCTACATTTACCCCTTACCTAACACTCCGGGCAATTTAACAGGCCAATTCACCTGACCCGCACATCTTTGGACTGTAGGAGGAAACCGGAGCACCCGGAGGAAACCCACGCAGACACGGGGAGAACGTGCAAACTCCACACAGTCAGTCGCCTGAGGCGGGAATTGAACACGGGTCTCTGGTGCTGTGAGGCAGCAGTGCTAACCACTGTGCCACTGTGCCACCGTGCCGCCCTGTGTCACTGTGTTTATGTGGTGAGTCCAGTTGAGTTCCTGGTCAATGATAACCCCCAGAAAGTTGATAGTGAGTGATTCAATGATGGTAACACCACTGAATGTCGAGGGGTGGTGGTTAGATTGTCTGTTATTGGTGATGGTCATAGTCTGCTGTTTGTGTGGCACGAACGTCACTTGCCATTTGTCAGCCCAAGTCTGGATATTGTCCAGATCTTGCTGCATGGACTGCTTCAGTATCTGAGAAGTTGTGAATAGGCTTGAGCATTGTGTGATCGTTGGCGAACATCTCCACTTCTGACCTTATGATGGAGGGAAGGTCATTGATGAAGCAGCTGAAAATAGTTGGGCCAGGACACTCTGTTGAAAATATTTCCCCTCATGGGAGAGTTGAGGACCAGAGGGCAAAGTCTCAGAATAAAGGGGAACCAATTTAAGATTGAGATGAGGAGGTTCTCTCAGGAGGTTTAGCACAGAGAACTGTGGGAGCACAGTCATTGGGTATACTTAAAGCTGAGATAAATAGATCCTTGATCAGTCGAGGAATCAAGGGTGAGGCAGAAAACATGAAATGGACGAGAGAAATTTTGGATGAGCCATGAGCCAATTGAATGGTAGAGCAGGTTTGAGGGGTCAAATGGCCTACTCCCATTCCTATTTTTTATGATCTCATGGTCAAGTCCAAATTTAGAAGCAGAGACTGTAAAACAATCTGGCTCAGCCTGAGATAGGGCTGGGAAGGAAAATGCAATCAATATAAGAATCAATGTTTCAGGCAGGGATCTAAGGTTGGACTTCCCAATGTTAATGTGAAGCAAATACAAAATAGGATATTGGGAAAACATGGCATACCAATTCAATGATGGTCAACAGACTCAAACATGTATACAGCACAAAAAGAAGCCATTCTGTCTGTCCATGTCCATGCCAGTTCACAAAGGTCTGATTCCACTAATCCCATGTTCCAGTTCTTGATCCATAGCCCTGGAGACTATACCAACTCACATGAATATGTAAATACTGATTTAGTGTTACAAGAGTTTCTAACTCTCTGTGGGACCACAGGAGATGGGTGAGATATTGAATGAACATTCCTGTCAGTATTTACTAAGGAGAGAGACATGGAATCTAGGGAATTTGGGGAAATAAAATCATGCCTTGAAAAGAGTTCATATCACATAAGAGATGATGCTAAAGGTCTGAAATTACATCCTTCCTGTACCTCAGTGTCCAGAACTACATATAGAACTCCACTGCTGCATTACTAACATTACACACATTCCAGCATAACATCCTTGCTCTTGTATTCTGTGCTGCAGCTAATAATGGCAAAAAGTTCTCGTACACCTTCGTAACTACCTTATCTACCTGCCCTGCCATTTTCAGGGATCTGTGGATATGCACATCAAGATCCCTTGGATCTTCATTACTTTCCAGGATAATACATAGAACATAGGTCTGGACAACACAGTACAGGCCTTACAGCTCTCGATGGTGTGCCGGCCTTTTATCCTACTCTAAGATCATGCTAACCTACAAACTCTTCATTGCACTATTTCCATGTGTATATCCAAGAGTCACTTAAATGTCCCCAGTATAAGTGACTTTACTACTATTGCTGACAATGCATTCTACACACCCACCACTCTCTGTGTAAAGAACCTACCTCTGACATCTCCCCTATACCTTCCTTCAGTCACCTTAAAATTATGCCCCCTCGTGATATGCATTTCATCCCTAGGAAAAAGTCTCTGGCCATCCACTCTATCTATGCCTCTCATCATTTTGTACACCTCTATAAGTCATCTCTCATCCTTCTTCGTTCCAATGAAAAAAGCCTGAGCTCCCTCAATCTTACTTTATAAGACATGCCCTCCAATCCAGGCAGCATCCTGGTAAATTTCCTCTGCGCCATCTCTAAAACTTTCATATCCTTCTTATAATGAGGCAACCAGAACTGAACACAATATTCCAAGTGTGGTCTTTGGAGCTGCAGCATAACCTCGCGGCTCTTAAACTCAATCCCCCCGTTAATGAAAATCAACACACCATTTGCCTTCTTGACAACCCTATCAACTTGGGTGGTGACTTTGAGGGATCTATGGACATGGATCCCAAGATCCCTCCGTTCCTCCACACTTCCAAGAATCTTGCCTTTAACCCTGTATTCTGTATTCAAATTCAACATTCTAAAATGAATCGCCTCACACTTTTCCAAGTTGAACTCCATCTGCCAATTCTCAGTCCAGCTCTGCATCCTGTCAATGTCTCGTTGCAACCTACAACCCTCCACACTATCCAACACTCCTCCAACCTTCATGTCATTGGCAAATTTACTAATCCACTCTTCTACTTCCTCATTCAAGTCATTCATAAAAATCAGAAAAGACAGAAGTCCCAAAACAGATCCCTGTGGAACACTACTGGGTCACCTAGTTTCAGGGTGAGTACTTTCCATTTACTCCCACCCTCTGTCTTCTATGGGCCAGTCAATTGCGTGTCCAGACAGCCAGATTTCCCTGTATCCCATGCCTCCTTACTTTCTGAATGAGCCTACCATGGGGAACGTCTTGCCAAAATCCATGTACACCACATCCATTGCTCTATCTTCATCAATGCATTTTGTCACATCCACAAAGAATTCAATAAGGTTTGTGAGGCATGACCTGTCCCCTCACAAAGCCGTGCTGACTATCTCTAATGAAGCTATGGTTTTCTAAATAATCATAAATCCTGTCTCTTGGAATCCTCTCCAATAATTTGCCCACCATCGATGTAAGACTGACCGGTTTGTAATTCCCAGGATTATCCCTATTCCCTTTCTTGAATGAGGGAATAACATTTACCACCCTCCAATCATCTGGCACTACTCCAGTAGACAGTGAGGATGCAAAGATGATTGCCAAAGACGCACCAATCTCTCCACTCGCTTCTTGTAGTAACCTTGGGTATATGCTATCTGGCCCAGGGGACTTATCAATCCTTACATTTTTCAAATTTTTCAGTACATCCTCCTTTTTAACATCAACCATTCCTGCCTTTCCCTACAACCCCCTATGCTCTGAAATGCACTGTCTCACACTTATACTGGAGGTCTTAAAGGGACGACCTGATGTATAGAACAGGAACTGATTGTACAAATGCCCCTGTATGACGAATAAAAAATGCAACTAACATCACAGTCCTTACCTGACTTACCTGAGTTTCCCTTCTTTGGTGTTTTTTTGGTGGCTTTGGGTGACTTTGGGGTTTTACGAGGAGGAGGAGTCGTTTGAAGCAAATCCCATATGTTAAAATCACCTACAGGAACAAGACAAAGGTATTTGTAAAACATGAAGGTCATTGCTCAGTGACACCCACAAGCAACAAAGAGCTTCTGAAGCAAGATGCAGTTTCAAAATAAAACAGAGCTTTTCATGGAAAAACAAGGTGGTGAGATTCCTGAGTAAAGATGAATGAGATCACAGTGGAAATCGTGAAATGGAAAACAGAAGTCCATCAGCTTTTATGTCAGCTTTCTGGAGAATGGAATTTTCTTGAGTTTTACTAACATCAATGGATGAATAATTCCAGAGGTTAGCCACAGACCTCTTTATGTAACTCATTTTATTAACTTTTATTGAATGTTGGTCAATCTGCTGGAGGTTCGTGTTAAAACAAACCCCTGTACTTGCTTATACATTTAACCTGGGATTTGAAGGTGGAATTGGACTGATGTGGGGGCAGTTGGTTCACCTGAGCTGCAAATCTGATGTGATGGTCCCCTTGCACTTAACACTGTGCAACATAAAGTTGGTGCCTTATCTCAATTAAGTCACGGGGAGGCAATCTTTGATGATCCCATGCCAGAGGTGAGTAATGGGCTGGGGTGTTGGTATTGGTCATGGGGCTGGGGGACAGTTTCAGCAGCAAGACCAGCACTGTGGCTTCCTGATGCATATATTTCCTGATGCTGGGTACTTCCTGATGCATCACATTTCCTGATGCACACATTTCCTGATGCACACATTTCCTGATGCTGGGTACTTCCTGATGCATTACATTTCCTGATGCTGGGTACTTCAATCAGGCAGTGATGGAATTAGGAAACCACAGGCATCTGTGGGCAAAAATGTTTGAAATTTGTTTGGCGTCTTCCCTATGTAGTGACTTGCCTGCCCACTGCTGGGTTAACAGCAGCAGCAAGATATTTTTTAACCAGTCTGTTCAGAGCAGGTGGGACCTGAACCCAGACTTCCTGGCTCAGAGATATGGTCACTCCCAATAATGGCAGCAGCAAGATGAGGCCCTGAAGTAGTCATTAGTTGCCCATTTAAGGGCTTCAGTTGGCAGCTAGGATTTAATCAGGTCAGGGGTGAGGTTCTTGTACAGTGTACTGTTTCTACCTCTTAGCCAGGAGTACTGAGTTAAGTCCAGACGTGTGTAGTAATATCTCTGAACAGCTTGCTTAGAAAAGGTCTTAATTAGGGTGGAGTTTTGTGAGGAGGTAAATTCCTTCCCATCCAGCATTTTCCTACCTGATTAAATGTTCTCTTGTTACCAAAGCTTCCATAATGGAATAGGTTGATGAAGTGCACTACTATCAAATATGCTGTTCAGTCAAGGTCTCACTCACTGACCATGTCCATTGGATGAGAACGTCGCTGACTGGGCCAGTATTTAATGCTCATCCCTAATTGCTCAGATGTGTTTTAATGACAAATCACTGGTGGTTACATGGTCACCAATAGGTTAATCTTCTATTACAGATTTTTATTGAATTCAAATTTGTCCCAAATTTGCCATAGAGGGACTCAAATCCCCTGAACAATAACCTAGAGGTTCTGGATTACAAGTACAACAAGGTGTGGGTCAGTCAGCTTAGTTGGCTGGATGGCAGGTTTGCGATACAGAGTGACACCGACAGCATGGGTTCAATTCCAAGACCAGCTGAGGTTATGGTGAAGACCTCTCTCTCTCTCTCTCTGCCTGAAGTGTGGTGACCCTTAAGTTAAACCACGACCAGTCGTCTCTCTCCCTCCAATGTGAGAGCAACCCAATTGTCCAGTGAGACTATGATGATTGTATTTTTTTACAATAAGACCACTATTGCAAAATATGACGAGAAGCAGGGGAGTTTGTGTATTAATTCACATCTTTTATATGCAACTCATCTTCTTCCTTGCATTACAACACTGATTGCACTTAAAGAAAATAAAGATCTACATTTTCTATGAATCACTTTGAGATGTATTAATGTTGTAAAAGGTGCTAAAATAATGCAAGTTCTTTGTTTCCTTGATCACAGAGTTAGCAGGTAAAAGTAATTTAAAACAAAAGAATGAACAGGATAAATAGATAAAATTTCACATTTCACAGTTCACATCAGAATTGGCAATTAACACAGAAGATTCTAAGTAGCAATGAAAGTGTAAGAGAGACTGACTTTAGGCTCAAACTTGGTCTAAATGCAGACAGTAGGCAACTGTATCTGGTTTAGAGTTTGCGGTAGACATGAATAAATTAATGAGGAAAAAAGCTAGCAGCCAAGACACAACAGTTCCCTTTCCTCCACCTGGTTAGCTCTTGAGCTGAATTAAGATTGATGGATAAAGGAGAAGGAGAAGTCAGTTTTCTTCAGGAATGTCGATTCCGCCGACAGAGGTCACTGCAGAATGATGCTTTGAGAGACGCAAAAGTCTTTCATTACCTAATCCACTTAGCACCACATGAGGTTATTGGTTAATTGTGAAGTTCTCGTGTATACACTGCTGTCAAATCTGCCAGCCCCAGCAGTGTGTCAATCGTCGCTAGCTTTTTAAACTTTACAATGACATTCCACTGAATCCGAATCTCCAAAGAATCCATTCACATTGAAATTATATTTTTTTAGATTCATTATTTTTGGTGCTGCAGTTTGAAATTATGCCAACTATTGCCACACTTCTCAACAGCACATTCTGGTCACACCGGTCAGATTCGACTGAATGAATTATATTGTGTTCCCAACAGGCATTGAGTTGAGAAAACGGACGGTAAAAATATTCTTGAGCAATATTTTGTGTTTTTGAATGATCCCTTTGGTGTCCATTCATCCCCAGAAGATACGTGATGCTTCCAGATCCCTATCATTGCTCCACATTCTTGGATCGTTCCATCACAGCATCGGGAATAATCCTTTCCTCCAGATCCTATTAACCCCTCCTTTGCTCACCATACCTCTGGAAATCTCAGCTCTCACAACTTAAATACACACATAGCGTTCCTATATTTCTGGGCCCCACAACTTTCTTCTTAGTCACCTTAGTTGCTTGGACTCCAATTTCCACACTATTGCTGTAACTCACTCTCCACCCAACACAGATACACCTAGAAACACTCACCCCACTGCTCAGGCATAGTACAGATCCTACTGTCCAACCCCGTCATGGTAAACCCTAATAGTTCCCCTTTCAACTTCCTGAACCCCTGCTCCCAGTTATTGGTCTCTCCGATAATCACCAGATCCATCAATATTGCTGCCAGATGTCATGTGAAAGTGTTGGAAATGCAGGTCCACTGTAAGGACCATCCAGTATATTTTCTCATCAACCTGTTCAGAGATGTTATTACACACCTGCAGAGCAGGTGAGGCTTGAATTGGGTCCCCATATCCAGAGGTGGGGACACTACCAATGTGCCAGAGGCCCCCTCCTAATGGATAAACCAGTAAAATCCAGAGCTGATGGAAAGCACGTGATGCCCACTGGAATCTGGCTTTAAGTTCTGGATTCCACTCACTGGGAAAACTAGAGAAGGGCAATTCATGCTGAACTGACCAGTGATGCCAACATCCTGGGTGCAAATACAAACACAGCTGGGTTCACCCCTTCCAACTCCATTTTGATTTGGCTCCCTCCCTCTCCCTTGATGGTCTGCATTATCCTTAACTGGATTTGCACGTAAATTAAACAACTGGAAAATATTGGTATGAAAAGAAGAGCTGGATACATTGCCTCTTCTGGGGGGCATTGTGTGTAATTTTATTAATTGATGATGGATAATAGATGAAAAGTACAGTGGGTGAAGTGGTGATGGGAACGTACTGTCTAGTTGAGTTTGATAACACGTCCGTGTAAAAGAAACATTAAAGGGTGGATTGAGATCCCATATTGTCTCACGCTGATAATGTCATGGGCTGGTGCTCCAGAGGCTGATGTTAATGCTCTGGTCTGAAAATGTGTTGCTGGAAAAGCGCAGCAGGTCAGGCAGCATCCAAGGAACAGGAGATTCGACGTTTCGGGAATGCTCTGGTGCCTTGGGTTTAAATCTCATCATTACTTCTGGTGGAAGTTAAATTCAGTTACTAACTCTGGCAAAGAGAGAGCTGGATTCAGAGGATCTTGTGACACAGTGGTGTTTCCAAATCTTTGAACTAGGAGACCAGGGTTTAAGTCTGACTTGCACTAGAGAAGTGTAATAACATCTTTGAATTGGGTTGATCAGAAAATATCCAGAGCTGGATTCTTCTTTCATGGAGTAGTTGACAAAGAAAGAGTCTGGAGGGGAAGGATAGAAACCGATGCTTGTGCTAAACTATAAAGCCCCTATAAATCTCCAAAATTGTTCCACACACATGGAGACTGGTCTGTTTAAACATCACGGGCCCTGACTGTTCCCATCTTTGGAACACCTCGCCCATTCCCCAATGTCCCAGGGTCAGGAGAGAGCATGCATTCTACCAGCTCGGGTCCATCAGCCTCCTTCTGCTGAGTACTCCAGGTTCAGGCACTTTAATCACTGCCTCCTGCAACCAGCCAGCCACAGAAACGTCAGAAACTCATACTGGACATTGTGTTCATCTCAGTCCAATCACAGCTACTCTGTCATAACAGCTCAAGGAACTCTCCCTCCAACCAATCCCAAACCCTAACAGATCATGATATTTCAGCACATCTGGACTTCAAAACCCCAGGACATTGCTCTACAATAGAATTCCTCCCTGGAACATGTGTACTCACATTTTACACAAACTAAACATTTATTGTAACAACCTCTTGGCTCTAACCCTTGATTCCTACTGCATCCAATCTGATACACATTTTTGATCATTTTGTTTTGCATCTTACATTCAAAATAGTGAAGAAACAATGATTAAATACATAAATGGATATGTTAAACTTCAGTTACAGAATGTGAACACCATAGGACTGGGAAAAATACCAGAATTCCATAAACTTACACCACAAACAGATATACTCTGGCACATTAGTCTTGTTCATAAAACAGCGCTGGCATATTACAAGACGTAATACTATTACTGATATCATTTATCTCCTTCAATTCTCAGCCCAAAAGCAGGTCTGACTCACAATGGATAGGTAGTATCATGGATACAGCAAGAAAGCAGGTTCTTACTCCACTCCAGCAGGAAACATGAACCAAACCCTATAATCACTGGCACTAACTTGACTCACATCAGCCACCCAGCTCCATCAACAACTGAGCTGACCAGCCTCAGGAAGGAGTTTGAGTTAGTGTGATAACCGACACTTCTTCATGCACATAGCAGTATGGAGCTATAAATAGTGTTGGCAGAGGCTCCACAATTCTTTTCATCTCCATCAGACCATAAAAAATAGGAGTGGAAGTAAAGCCATTTGGTCCATCGAGTCCACTCCGCCATTCAGTCATGGCTGATGGGCATTTCAATGTCACTTATCCACAATCTCCCCACATCTCTTAATTCATTGTGAGATTAAGAATTTATCAATCCCAGCCTTGAAGACATTTAATGTCCCGGCCTCCAATGCGCTCCGTGGCAATGAATTCCACAGGCCCACCACTCTCCGGCTGAAGAAATGTTTCCTCATTTCCGTTCTAAATTGACCCCCTGTAATTCTAAGATTGTGCCCATGAGTCCTAGTGTCCTCACCTGATGGAAACAATTGCCAGCATCCACCCTTTCTAAGCCATGAATCATCTTGTAAGTTTCTATTAGATCTCTCCTCAATCTTCTAAACTCTAACAAATACAATCCCAGGATCTTCAGCCATTCATCATACGTTAGGCCTACCATTCCAGGGATCATCCATGTGAATCTCCACTGGATATGCTCCAGTGCCAGTATGTCCTTCCTGAGGTGTGGGGCCCAAAACTGGACACAGTATTCTAAATGGGGCTTGACCAGAGCTTTACAAAGTCTTAGTAGCACCTCACTGCTTTTACATTCCAACCCTCTTGAAATAAATGACAAAATCTCATCACATAGCCAAGCAGAAATCTTTCCTATCCTTCCTGTCTGCCACTGGTGTGGGCTGGAAAGATTTACAAACTGATACTCAAACCTTTGACCAAGTTATAAATGCACCTTCCTGGGACATCAGGAGTCCTGGGATGGAGTTGAACATGCAGCACCCACTGCACCGTAGAACCTCTATTTATAAAGATTACATCCATCCTCTGCCGTAATGATCAGCGTCTGCTACAAGAGGTAATCTAATCATTGCCCTCTGACATTCAATGGCGTAACCATCGCTGGACCCTCCTCTGTCAGCACCCTGGGGGTTTACTATTAATCAGAAACTCAATGGGAAATTCAGTGATTACAAGAACTGGTCGGAAGCTAGCGAGTAACTCACCTCCTGACTTCTCAAAGCCTGTGCACCATCTACAGGGCACAAGTCTGGAGAGTGATGGAATACTCCTCCCTTGCTTCAACACTCAAGAAGCTTGACACCATCCAGGCCAAAGCAGCCTGCTTGATTGGCACTACATCCACAAAAATCCACTCCCTCCACCACCGCTGCTCAGTAGGAGTAGTGTTTAAAAAACACACTCCAATCATCACTTAGGCTCCTTTGGCACCTCCTTCCAAATCCACAACTAATTTCATCTAGAAGGACAAGGCTAGCAGATACATTGCAATATTACTGCTCGCAAGTTCCCATCCACGCCGTTGACCATCCTGACTTGGAAATATATTGTCATTCCTTCACTGTCGCTAGCCAAATTCCTGGATCTAAAGGCACTGTGGGTCTTCCTACAGTGTCGAAATGTGTAGCGCTGGAAAAGCTCAGCAGGTCAGTCAGCATCTGAGGAGCAGGAGAATCGACATTTCAGGCATAAGCCCTTCCTGATGAAGGGCTGATGCCCGAACCATCGATTTTCCTGCTCCTCGGATGCTGCCTGGTCTACTGTGCTTTTCCAGCACCACACTCTCGACTCTGATCTCCAGCATCTGCAGTCCTCACTTTCTCCTGGGTCTACTCGCAGCAAATGGATGGCAGTGGTTCAAGAAGGCAGCTCACCACCATGTTCTCAAGGGCAATTAGGGATGGGCAATAAATGGTGGCCCAGCCAGCGATGCCTGGACCCCGTGAACAAATAAAACAAATCTGGGAATGCATAGCACAAGGGAAAAGAAATAATATTGGGGTTGTGGGCTGTGAAGAGAAAGGTGAAAGGGTGTGCATACACCATAATAAGAAATAACTTTAAAGTGATTGGAGGTCGCCATATTGTTTGAGGTGGTTTGGGAAAGATACAACACACTGTGCTTGTTGTTAAAAGGTGTGGCTGCGTATTACTTGATGTTTCAGCTGAATGTCAGAAGGTATAAATGCTGTACCTACCCACACAGATCCTACGGTTAATTTGCAGTCTGCCGAAATCAGCACAAATTGACTGGTTTTGTCGTTTTTTTAAAAGGAATGTTTGAGAGAAATGAATGACGGATATCTCAAAACATTAATACAGATTTATAAAAGACTGTAGAAATATGCATTGAGGTTGAAGTGGAAAGAATAGCAGGGCAAATTTGAAAAAAAAGTAATTGAAATGTGGTGGAGCAATTCAAGGTCTTCAGCATAATGTTGTGCAGCTGAAATCCTTCAAGAGAGGTTCCGAGAATATAAAGCTGAATACATGTGACATGTCTCCTGCACCATATCTATCTTTCCCTTAAATGTAGTGACAAGTATACAATGCAGTAAAGATTCGAAGGCTATGGTGATGGAGGTAGATGAAGTGAGGTGCATAGAGGTTTACGTGAAGCAAACACATCAGTGTACACTCATTAGCCAGCTCCTGAGCTGTAAATTCTGAGTGAAAAAGCTCCTAGCACATATTAATATTATTCATTTCATTCACTAATTGATAGGTAAAAAAACAATGTAGCATGGATACATCTGTTAAAAGCAGCTGCTTAACCCCAGAGAGATTATTTTGAATTTTTCTGCAAATTGAATACAGAAGAGCTCAACAGATGACCCTTATTGGTCTTAGTTTGCAACCCTTTGCAGACAAAGTTTACAGGCGTTCAGTTCTGTTTTAAACAATCAAACTCTGCACATTTGTCACAATGGAGTCAGGATTTCAAGAAGGAATCTTTTCTTTAAATTGTTGACAATCCTCTGTCAAGTTAACCAATTGCTTTGTTTTCTTGCAACTTTCATTTCTACTCCAAAAATCACACAAACCTTTTGTCTGCCGCATAGAGGTACATCAAAAATGGTTGCATTGTGCGGATTATTGTTTGTTCGTGACAGCAGGTAAACAAGTACCTCCAGGGACAGCAAAGTGAAGAATCCTGGCACCGACATGAGAGGCTGCAATTGTCTCTTTTGTGGACGAAGTGTGGGAGGCAAGTGTGTTAGGTATGAACTAACACACCACTCCTGATCCCGGGCATGCTCACCAGATTGCACATCGAGCTGACTAAGGGTTGAGGAGCGAGCTTCGGCCTGGGAAAGTGCCTTAATACATGTTATTTTCCTTCCCAAGGCCAGGATGCTGTGAACACAGCTTCTTAAATCTCTAACACTGGATACTTTTCAATACAAGCATCCTGAGATTGTCAATGATCAAACACAACAAGAAACAATAGTCCAAAAAGTCTGATGTGCATCTGAAAGGTAAAATCATATCCCTGAATTATATTTGCATTGTATGTTAATCAAAGTGAATGTGGATGCAGATTTGCAGTTTCCTTTAATTTATTCATTGAGCACGTGTATATTATTTATATTATACATTAACTGGGGATTCATCTCTGCTTCTACACATATGAACAGATTGAAATAAGATGGTGGGTTAGAAGGTTATCTCCCTGAAAAATATTGCCTATTAAAAACTGTGTAAAGTTTGGCTTGGGGGGGACGAGGAGAGGCAGGATTAGGGAAGGGCTGACAGGAGATGCTGGGAAGGCAGGATGTGGGCAGAGAAGGGAGGGTGGGATGAAGAAGGCGTGGAGGAAGAGGAGAAGACACCGGGGTTGAGTGGGGGATGTGGGTGTTGGTGTGGATTCAGGGGAGAACAGACAACAGCAGTTTTGTGGCAGGGGAGTGTGGTTCATTGTCAAATGTCAATCTCCATGCTAGCTGTGATCCAACCAATCAGCGATCTTTTCCAACGCAGTATAAATTGGTGCTCTCTTCCTAAATTTGGCTTCTTGCATCCCAGTCCTGAATCACGTAGGACAAAAAGCTCTGAGCCTACGCCTGGACAATTAGGGCCGAAGAGCCTGTTTCCATGCTGTATAACTCGATGACCCTTAACAACGTTTAAATTCTGTACTTCCAAGCAATTATTAACAGGAAGCTTACCACTCTAATTGCATAAACAGTGAGAGCTCAAACAGAAATGCCTTATTCAAAGTATAAGTTTCGCAAAAAATTTAGCAATTTGATCTCTAAATTGGTTAAACAATCATTTTAAACTCTCCTTCCTACAAGATATCCAAAGTCTATGTCATATTTCTAATGAAGGGCTTATGCCCGAAACATTGATTCTCCTGCTCCTCGGATGCTGCCTAACCTACTGTGCTTTTGCAATGCCACACTTTTTGACTCTGATCTCCAGCATCTGCAGTCCTCACTTTCTCCTATGTCATATCAATCAGAGTTAAAAGTGTAGCGTGGAAAATTGTACAGTGCTCCACTTGCTACAATTTTAAAACAGTTTCATGTTCAGCATTCCCACTAAAATCACAGTTTGATTGATGTCCCAAAAATCAGTAGCAGGACTAGAACTTCTCTAGGACAATACAAGATGGTATACGGTCCGATATGTCAAATTGGGGAGAGACAGGGGTCAGCCCCAATGACAGGGGCAGTCACAACAATTGAAACTGGTTCCTCCAAACAATCTCTTCCAGGTCAATTTGACCGAATACAAATTAAATCCCTTTCAGAAATTGACACTTCCTGCTGTTTATTTAATCAGCATAATATTGGACTGTGTAATAACTGGAGTAAGTTGAACATGGAGAATCAAATTTCTTGAAGCAGTTCTTTTGACATCAAACTGTGTGTCATTGTGTTAGTATTGACAGAAAGCACTTACCTGAATCTTTCCCACCTGAAGGATTGTGAGGTTTGGCAGGAGCTGTTGAGAAAATAAACATTCTGTTACTGATGTGTACAGCACTGCAGAGTAACGTAAAGGTTTTCAGGGACAATGCTTAAGTGCTGTGTTCACAATCATTTCCATTTAGCTGATTCAGAGTGAAGGACTGAAATCATTTGGATCAGTCATGCACTTCAGTGCTAATCCACGGCATTGTGTTGATATACCAGTTAGTGTAATACCTATGCCAAGCCAAAGTTTAAATTCAGCTTTACTCCCCACAGAGCCAGTTTCCTTGCTCAGCCAAGCAACAAAATGAGGGATGGACTAGAAAATAACACATCTAAATCATGACACCTTGACTGCTTCTGCCCATCTGCACCTTCAGTTACCGAGTGGCAGCATTAAAGAACAAAAAATGCAGCAGAAAACTGAAGAGGAAGTTAAAATACAGTATTTTAAAAGATACAGAAAGCAATTGGAACTTGGTTAAAAAAAGAGACCAGGTTCACCTTTGGAAGTTTTTAAGATGGAGTTGGAAATGATCTGCACTTACTAACATTGAGTCATTTACAACCACCAGAAATTTTAAAGCATCATCTAAATTTTATGTCAATTTTAAATCACAGCTAATGAACTACTTTCTGAAATTAATCACTGTTATAGGGTAGGCAATGGAGCCAATTTGCACATAAAAAATTTGTTCCATAAAGAACCAAAGGCTCCAGAACTTGCCACTCCCCTAGCCAAGCTTTTCCAGTACACTTAACTAACATCTACTCAATAGTGTGGAACATTGAGGAGAAAGTGAGGTCTGCAGATGCTGGAGATCAGAGCTGAAAATGTGTTGCTGGAAAAGCGCAGCAGGTCAGGCAGCATCCAAGGAGCAGGAGAATCGACGATTCGGGCATAAGCCCTTCATTCCTGATGAAGGGCTTATGCCCGAAACATCGAATTACCAGTGTGGAACATTGCCCAGGTATGTCCTGTACACAACAAGCAGGACGAACCAACCTGGCCAATTACACCCTACCTGTCCACTCTTGATTGTCAACAAAGTGATGGAAAGTGTCACTGACTGTGCCATCAAGCAGCACCTGCTCAGCAATAACCTGCACAGTGATGCTCAGTCCGGTTTCTGCCAGGGCCACTCAGCTCCTGACATCATTACAGCCTTAGATCAAACATGGGCAAAAGAGCTGAATTCCAGAGGGGAGGAGAGAGTGACAGCCCTTGACATTAAGGCTGCATTTGAACAACTGTGGAGCCCGAGCAAAACTGGAATCCGTGGGTATTAGGGAGAAAACGCTTCACCAGTTGGAGTCATATCTGGCACGTAGGAAGTAGATTGTGATTGTAGGAAGTCAGTCATCCCATTTCCAGGACATTGCTGCAGAATTTATTGATTGATTAACTGATTTGATTGATTTATTGACTGTCATGTGTATGTTGTTACAAAATAGAGTGAAAAATGTTATACAGTTTTGCAACTCTCCAGCACCGTCTTAAAAAAACAAAACACAGAATGTTTGGATCATTGGAATCTCTTCTGGTGTAGAAGTGACCTGTATAAGAAGGATGGATTGCACTTGAAGTGGGGGGGGGATTAATTTACTGGGAGGGAGATTTGCTGCAGCTGCTCAAGAGGATTTAAACTAGTAAGTTGCAGGGGAAGGGGGCCCAGGAGATAGTGAGGAAAGAGATCAGTCTGAGACTGGTACAGTTAGGAAAGGGAGCAAGTCAAACACTCAGGGCAAGCAGGAACAAAGCAGAGAAAGAGGTCAACTAAACTGTAATTATTTCAATGCAAGCAGTCGAACAGGGAAGGCAGCTGAACTCAGGGTATGGTTAGGAATATGGGACTGGGATATCATGGCAAGTACAGAGATGTGGCTCAGGGATTGACAGGACTGGCAGCTTAATGTTCCAGGATACAAATGCTATAAGAAGGACAGAAAGGGGGGGCAAAAGAGGCATTGAAGGTATAACATTACGGCTGTTCTTAGGGAGGATATTCCTGGGAACACGTCCAGGGAAGTTATTTGGGTGGTACTGAAAAATAAAAAAGGGATGATTACCTTATTGGGATTGTACTATAGATCGTAGGAGAAAGTGAGGACTTCAGATGCTGCATGGAAAACGTGGTGCTGGAGAAGCACAGCAGGTCAGGCAGCATCCGAGGAACAGGAGAATTGACATGAAGAACCTATGCCTGAAAAGTTGATTGTCCTGCTCCTCGGATGCTGCCTTACAATGCTGTGCTTTTCCAGCACCACACTTTTCGACTCTGTGCTATAGAACTCCCCAGTAGTCAGTGGGAAATTTGTAAGGAGATCTCAGGTATCCGTAAGAATAATAGGGTGGTTATTGTAGGGGATTTTAACTTTCCAAACATAAACTGGCACGGCCATAGTGTTAAGGGTTTAAATGCTTCTTCATCAGGTGGTTGTGGAGTATAAGATCATAAGACACTGAATTTATAGCAAAGGTTTACAGTGTGATGCAACTGAAATTATATATTGAAAAAGACCTGGATTGTTTGTTGCGTCTCTTATATTTTAGAATGAACATGTTGGTTCTACAGACACACACACACACTCTCCTCCAGGCTCATACGCTCACACAGATCCTCTCTCATACTCAAGCTCTTTCTCATATGGTCACATATACACTCCCACACTCACACATGCACTCTCTCACAGACTTATACCCCTTGACACTCACACTCACACATATACACACCCTCTCTCACAGACATGCATAACCACTCCCCCCTTCCTCTGAACACACCCACATGCTCACACACACACAAGTTTGTGGGGTGAATTTATACTTGCTGAATTACATTTTATTTTGCTTAGAAATTGCATGATTCTACGTTAGATTCTGTAAATCTGTTTTTTTTAAGATTAGAATCAGTCTGAACATTGTGGCATGGACAGTCTCACAGGACACCTCACACCTTCAATACATTATCTGGGCTGACATGACACCAACTGTTAAAGTTCACTTGAGAATGTAACTTTAAAAAAGTTCTGTGATTTACATCTGAAAGAACTGAAACCAATGTGTTCATTCTGAAAGATGAGAGACTTAAAAAACAATCCAGGTCTTTTTTTCAATATATAATTTCAGTTACGTCACACTGTAAACCTTTGCTATAAATTATGTATCTAATGATCTTACAGTCCACAACCACCTGATGGAGGAGCAGCACTCTGAAAGCTAGTGCTTCCAACTAAACCTGTTGGATTATAACCTGGTGTTGTGATTTTCAACTCTATAACTATAATCTCAGTTCTGGGAATCACTCAGCAAAGCAGGGGAAAATAAAACATCCCTCTCTGTCAACTTAACTCCTCTTCCCCTCAAAATGCAGAATGTCAGCACAGCAGATGTGGCTGTGGACAGAACTTCAAACAATGCTAGAACTGGAATGGTAAGTACATTCACTGATAGATCTCACTTTGTGAGAACTGAACGCTGTTTTATTGACTGCAGGTGGTGTTGGCACCCTGATTAGATGTTTAACAGGATTTAATGATGAATATTTTTCAGTTGGCTGAACCAGCGCAAGTGGAAACCTGATTCTAATTAGAGGCTTAACAAAAAGCAGAGGACAATAAAAACAACTGTGCAGGCTGGAGCTTGAAGAATCACTTCAGCAGTTTGCAGATAGTTTTGGTCTCTACATATGGAGAGCCTCTTAATTAAGGTTCCTTTAAAAAAACAAGTGAGCGCAATTTTGATGTCAAATACAAGACTTTTATTTCTTTCAACTTCTGGGCTGTTTGTATCAAAAAGATATGAATTTGATTTATTTTCATCATTGGAATGATACTGGGGGAACTAGTCTCAATGTGTCTAAATGTACCAAGTATGAAAGAATTGGTTTTGTTCTAGACTCTAAGATGCGAGTCAGAATCTACGCTAATTTTCTATAGCCTCAGCAGGAGGTGGTATGGATATGGGCATCATTGGCTGAATCAGCACTTACTGCCCACCCTAATGTGGAGGGGACTGGACTAAATTAAAAGTTCCACAACACCAAGTGGTAGTCCAACAGTGTTATTTGGAAGTACTAGTTTTTGGAATGCTGCTCCTTCATCGGGTAGCAGCACTGCTGTGGGGTCTGGAGTCACATGTAGTCCACATCAGATAAAAGGACATTTGTAAACCAGGCAGGTTTTAGCAAAAATAAACAGTGGTTACATGATTGCCATTAGACTACTTTTAAATTCATGACTTTATTCTTTTGTTTAGCATTGATTTAAAACTTCACCATCTGTCATGCTGGGATTCAGACCCATGTCCTCAGAACATGGGGTTCAGGGTTTCTAGTCCAGTGACACTGCCATCATCTCCCCAGATAAGAAATACTTTATAATCTCTCCATCTGAGAAAACAAACGGAGGGTGGGGGTTGTGAGGGCGATCCCTTTAATAGTTGGTCAGCCAGATTCCATTCGTCCGAATGCCTTCACCCTTGAACTTCGACACTCACCTGAGTCGTGTTGTCAGCATCACCAGAAGCAGACTGCAATGTCTGTAGCACTGGGATGTTTTGTCTCATTGGCTGAGCTCCTCTCCTTTAAGTGAGGGTGGTGGTTGTTGGAGCATCAGACAGGGGCATAAGAATAACTACAGATAGGGAAGTGATAGAGAGACTGACAGTGACTGATGCTGGATAGAATTCAAATGAAACATCTTATGCTCAAGGGAACTGTATCTCCGGAAATGGAGCACATTTGCTTCCTCCCTGTGTGCCAGAACTGAAAGCGCTTGTGTGTTCTAGACGGCGCACAGACAGGATTTGTTTCCTTGTTCTTGTTAATTTGTTTTTCCGCAAATTGAGGCTGCTGACTCCCTGGAGTGGCCTTGGCTGCAGATGAGCAGACTTGCTGCTGGCAGCTGCATTAGGCTCCTCCTGAATCATCCTTTCTGAGCTTCTTCCTAAGCAGCAATTTGCTGCTGACTTGGCCTAAGGAAATGCCATGAGGTTAATCGGTAATGAAGAACTCTGTGTTTAACTAGGGTTTCTTATGGTTCAGTGATGTGGCTTTGCTTGAGCTGAAGCAGTATTTTGGCAGCATTAGCATTAAACCTTAATGCAATAGACACGAGAAGGCATCACAGCAGAAACATTTACATTAGTCTCCTGAGCAGCATTCTGAGAAGACTGCACTTCCATAACTATGGATTTGAATGGGGCAGGATATAGCTAAGTCAACATGTCAGAGGGAGTGCTTTGAACATCCACCATTCCAACAGCCACACAAACCCTGCATTTCAAAAAAACCAAGAGGCATTAAAAGTAAATCAATAGTTTCATGAAGTCTCGTGCCACCCAGCAAAACTATTGTCCTCGCGAGTTTTGAGAAGATTTGTAGCTCAGGTTGAGGTTCTAGATGTAGGTTTGCTCACTGAGCTGGAAGGTTCATTTTCAGATGTTTCACCACCATACTAGGTAACATCTTCAGTGATCCTCCAGACAAAGCTATTGTCTTTGTGCAGGATGGTGGGACAGACACTGGACCCTTCAGCTTGGACTGGGCGAAGGTCTTTAACAGAATACAGTATTGTAAAGATACATGATGAATGGACTCTGTGCTTTGGGGTGGGAATCCGCAAATGGAAACTACTGCTCAACATGGTAGCTATCCGAAAGCTTCCCAATTAAATCTGGAGTCAGGCAAAGCTGTCCCCTTTCCCTCCTGCCCTGTTCTGTATTGTACAGATCCCTTGGTTGAATCCATCAAGGAGGACTCCTGTATTAGAGGGGGGACCCTTCGAAGGTGGTGTTGACATTTTGGTCAACACCCCCATGCACATAAACGAGTTCATTTTGTTCTGTTCTGATCCGTTGTGTAAGTTCATGACCATCTGTAACCTGGAGGGCAGGGATACACTGCAAAGGCACAAGGTAAAAGACCAGGGCAGGCACAATGAGGTGAATGGGACACCCTTCAGCGCTGTCACAATCCTGTGATACAGTTTGAACTAGCCTCGGAAACCAAGGGGCGGCACAGTGGCTCAGTGGTTATCCCTGCTGCCTCAGAGCGCCAGGGACCCGGGTTTGATCCCAGCCTCTGGCGTCTGTCTGTGTGGAGTTTGTACATTCTCCCTGTGTCTATGTGGGCTTCCACCCACAGTCCAAAGATGTGCAGGTCAGGTGAATTGGCCATACTAAATTGCCCATAGCATCAGGTGCATTTGTCAGGGGAAATGTAGAGAAATAAGGAAATGGGTCTGGCTGGATTACTCTTCGGAGGGTCGGTGTGGACTTGCTGGGCTGACGGTCGTGTTTCTACACTGTAGGGATTCTAAGGTAAAAACGAAGAGACAAAAATGAAGCCATGTTCTGTGGGAATGAGGCTGACTAATCCTTTGGCCCCTTTGCTGTCAGGTCAGATTACCTGAAGGTGCTGGGGATATGGTTCCGAGGTGTCATGGTGTGCATTTAATAATGAGAAGAAATGAGTAGCTGTGGTCAAGCAAAAACTAAGTATAAGGGAGTGATAGTCCCTCTCCATAGAGAGTAAGAATCCAGTCAACAATTGGGAGAGATTTGTGGTGTTACTCTACGTGACACAGCCTGGCTCACTCCTCATTCCTGCATTGTGGAAATCAATCACTTGTGTCTTTATTCTTTACAAGGTTGAAATTGAACTGGGTTCATAGGGCACGATGTGTAAACCTCTGGATAAAAGGAAAGAAACAACATAACCAACATCGTTCTCAGCCTGATGACCAGCTGTATCAAGGTGTTCACAGACCCTCAGCATGCAAACTAGGTATAAACAAGGACTGCAGATGCTGGAAACCAGAGTCTAGATTAGAGTCGTGCTGGAAAATCAACATTGATGAAGGGCTTTTGCCTGAACCGTTGATTTTCCTGCTCCTTGGATGCTACCTGACCTGCTGTGCTTTTCCAGCACCACTCTAATCTAGACTCAGCATGCAAACATCAAGTGTCACGTCGTGCAGTGATTCCATCTATCCCTAGTGTTATGGAGTACAGGTCTGGCCCCAGAACATTCCAACAATGCTTCTCGCCACAAATTCACCAGGTGGTGGTCAATATGTAATATCCTTGAGGTCCTGAGAGGAGCAAAAAGAGATAGATTCACAGGTTCATACAGTGCAGAAAAAGCCCTTTGACCCAGCAAGCCCTACATAACTAAAACGTCGAATTTCCTGTTCCTTGGATGCTGCCTGACCTGCTGCGCTTTTCCAGCAATACATTTTCAGCTCTAATCCCAATTCCTTGCATGGTAGATCCTGTTTGACGGTACAGGGCAGGCTGTCTATGTCACTTGACAGATGCTTCAACAGCAGAACTTACCAACACACATCAAAATGTGGCTTTGTTGGTGATGAGCAAAGGGGAATAACAAAATGCACTGGGTTAATGTGGTTTGATTTCTTGTGATTAACTCTTTAAGTCCCTTAAAAGCATTTCAAGGGAATACAAGATCAGTCTGTACAACTGATGGCCATTTTGAACCTGCTCTCCTGAAGAACTGACTGAGAGTGCGATGTGGTGGAGCTGCAGATTACAGACTTGTTTCTCCATCAATGTGCGGATCTACAGTGTATTCAACGGGACTATCTGGAGGAACAGATCCTTCAAACTAAAGGAAAAGACTAGCACATAGTGACCGTTTCCAATGCAGTAGCCTGATCAGCAGATTCGATTGATGCCACGATGTCTGGAATGTTCAGGTCCACATTAGTAGCAGTATTCCCTTCCTGCATCAATGATTGGGGGAAAATGCAACATTTGGGGTGATATCCAACATTTGCTGAAGAGAATATTTTCACCTTGTACCTGTACTGGTAGTTTTTATGGGATTCAGACTTTGTGGTGGATCTCCTTAGTTCAATCAGGTCTCCAGGGCCCTGGTAGGTCATCCCTGAGGTAAGCTGTAAGGTAGAAATAAGCCTCCCCCACATGGATGGACCCTCTGGATTCACTACAGCTGGTCACTCCAGGATTCCTCACTGCTATCCGACTCCACTTAATCCATTGTGCACCAAAATGTCAGGTTCCACAATGCTGCTAAATGAGCTGCTTGTCTCCAAAACATCCATTGGACTACTGGCCTCAAGAAACTCCTGTCCCTCTGTGAACTGGTTTCTGAGGCTGTCCTCCAGCTCCTGGTCCAATAACATGAGTCCAATCACTTGGTGACACTGTAGGATTCAGTATCCCAGACATCCCATATCTTACCTCAACTCCTGATGTTCCTGTTTTGGAGCAATAACCTTGTGTCAATTGGAAGGTCAACCCTGTTCGCCTTGCATTCACTCATACGGCAGTTTTCATCTGAGCACTTCTTGCTCAGTCCTCGCACACCACGGTGAAGGTCCATCTTAATCTTGTCGTGATGCTGTTACCCATTTGCTGACCTGACAGTCTTCAACCATTATAGTGAGGTCAAGGAAGTGCGCGGTAGGAAGGAGTGGATCTGATCCACAGGAGACGGAATGAGGAGTGAGGCTAAATGCAGGTTGCTATTGGAAGAATAAACCAAGGTACTCCGGCCTCTTTCACTTGCACTCAGGTAAGATGGTCAGACAATCACGTAGAGTATGGTAGCATCATTCACACTGTCTTTTATTCTCTGGGTGATTGAGGTGATGCAGATATGCCAAAGACTTTGCAAAGGTGTTGGAGGGTCTCACCCTCAAAGTTGCGCCTCAGCGATCTGTATTGGAACACCTTAATAGGCTAGCCAATCACATACTGCCCGCATCAACCAGCCAGAGCTATCTGAGTTTGAAGGTTATGTCATGACAAATGGAAAAGGTGAAACTACACCTTGGCCTTACCTCTCTGGACCTTACTCACAAGTGACACTCTTATTTCAAATGGGATAGCGAATCAGGATCAGAGTGCTGCCTTTGACTTGGAGAATGGGCATAGCGTCAGCCACAGCCTCTTCCCACTGAATAGGAATGTGTTCCCTCCCAAGGTTAGTCTTTCAATTAAGTCCACACTGCTGGACCCAGTTACCACTGTTGATGGCATTACCATGACCGAGCTCTTTACTAAGACGTGAAGAGAAAAAAAAAGGAAAACAAACTAAAAGAAAGGTGGACAAAGCAGATGAGCCCCAGGCTCAGAAACCCTAATCCACCGCCATCTTTTTTTCCCAAGTGGAAATGCTCAGACATTAGGAAGATTGACGTCTTTAAGACTGTAGCAGATATACATTTTGTCCACGAGAATGGTCTGTTTGAATGTGAAATGTCAGGGAGGATTGAGGGACATACACGATATTCGCTCACCTTCTGGAATAAGACATGAGCTGGCTCTGTGGTTGGGGATTCAACAGTATTCACCAATCATACAAACAATACCCAATTCATCTGGGAACTGTTTTGTATCCAATCAGCACCCTACAAAACTCAGGGAATCAAATCCACATCCATCAGTGTGGTGCTAGTGCAGCAGCATTCAGTTTCCTGTGCCAGCATTGATCATCATTTGACACGTTCTAAGATAAAACTTGTTTTGAAGGAGAATCTTTGACGTTTCTATTGTACTCTGCTGTCAATTCCAATCTGAAATTTGGGCTAAATCTGCTAACATATTAGCTTGTTACAAAGCTTAGACCAGAAGACCGTAAGTCAAAAAGGCAGAAATAGCCCAAAGATGTGTAGGTCAGGTGAATTGGCCATGCTAAATTGCCCATAGTGTTAGGTGCATTAGTCAGGGGTAAATACAGGGAATGCACCTGGGTGGGTTGCTCCTCGGAGGGCCGGTGTGGACTCGCTGGACCAAAGGGCCTGTTTCCACACTGTAGGGAATCTAATCTAATCTAATCTAGGCCATTCAGCCCATCGAATCTGCTCCATCACTCAATGAGATTGTGCCTGATCTGATAATTCTCAACTCCACTTTCCTGCCTTTTTCCTACAGCCCTTGATTGTTAGACTGATTAAAAATCTGTCTATCTCAGCCTTGAATATACTTAATTACCTAGTCACAACAGTCCTCAACAGTAAAGAATTCCACAGACTCACAGCCATCTGAAATAATAAATTCCTCATCATCTGCATCTTAAAATTGCAATCCCTGATTCAGAGATGATGCGCTCTGGTCCTAGACTCTCCCACAAGGAGAAGCAACCATTTTGCGTCTGCCCTGTGAAGTCCCATATGAATTTTTTATGTTTCCATGGGGTGATCTCTCCTTCTTCTGCATTCCAATGAGTGCAGGCCTAACCTACCCACCTCTCCACAGTGCTGAAGAACTGCAATATATAGAGTCATAGAGATGTACAGCATGGGAACAGACCCTTCGGTTCAACACGTCCACGCCGACCAGATATCCCAACCCAATCTAGTCCCACTGCCAGTACCCAGCCCATATCCCTCCAAACCCTTCCTATTCATATACCCACAAAATGCCTCTTAAATGTTGCAATTGTACCAGCCTCCACCACTTCCTCTGGCAGCTCATTCCACACACGTACCACCCTCTGTGTGAAAAAGTTGTTAGGTCTCTTTTATATCTTTCCCCTCTCACCCTAAATCTATGCCCTCTAGTTCTGGACTCCCCGACACCAGGGAAAAGACTTTGCCTATTTACCCTATCCATGTTGTCGAATACAGCGCCAACAATGTTTTCTTTTTTAAAAAAATCAAGGATTCCACTCTAGGAATCTGCATTCCTTTACATAAGATTTGGACAGTATTTTCATGCAGGCATCTCACACACACACTCTCACATGCATATATACATAAATACATACAAAAACACACGCACACATAACAATAGCCAGACACATGCTAGAAGATTCTCTCAATTCAAGAAACTTACTTGGCTTTGGAGTGACGTCGTCAGAGACAGCATCAAAGAGGTCAAAGTCATCACTGCCACCTAAAGCTAAAACAAAATGTAAAATATCAGAGGCATGTTACAAATATTGTATCAAATCTATTTCTGACTAACTGCTGTTTTCAAGACAATGAGTGAGAAGATTCTGTCAACAGAAACTGTTTCACATAGCAAGCTCAAGGTGAGGTGTGTTACTACCTCAGGCAGGGAGTTTTATTTAAAAGGCATCTTCTTCAAGTTGGTGTCGAACTCATGAACTGCCATTGCATCATGACAATATCCTTCTGTTTATGTTCAACTTTAAATTTTTAATTTAAAAGAGTTTTGAAAGTCTGTAGATCTAGTATCTTCCAGTCGCACAGGGACATTTACACATTTTTCCCGCAAACTAAGCAGTAACAGACAACTTTGCTATCAGGTCAAAGGAAAACCTCAGCGCTGTGTGAACCAAGATATTACTGACATTTTTCAACAATGTCCAAAAGTGCTTACAGTCAGCATTGACATTCTGGTAGAATTTCTTGTACATGTGTCACTTGAGATGTAAGCACGGCTGTTAATCTTGTCAAGACCATAGACCTTTGATTTCAAAAACAATTCTTCCAAGCAATAATCTGACTTATTACTCAAGTGCAAAACACTGCAGCATGGTGTCTCAGTGTTTAGCACTGCTGCCTCAGAGTCAGCGTCAAAGTCAGTATCAGGGACCGGAGTTCAATTCCAGCCTTGGGCGACTGTCTATGTGGAGTTTGTACATTCTTCCCGTGTCTGCATGGGTTTCTTCTGAGTGCTCAGGTTTCCTCCCACAATCCAAAGATGTGCAAGTTAGGTGAATTGACCATGTTATGTTGCCCATAGTGTTCAGGAATGTGTGGATTAGGTGCATTAGTCAGGGGTAAATGTAGAGTAATGGGGTAGGGGAATGGGTCTAGATGCGATACTTGGAGGGTCAGGGTGGACTTGTTTGGCTGAAGGGCCTGTTCCTGCACTGTAAGGATTCTGTGATTCTCTGACTGCGGATGTTACAAATCTGAAATAAAGATTAAAAACACAGGGAATGCTGGAGAACTTAGCAGATCTGGAAAGGTTTATAGATAGAGATACAGAGTTAACATTTCAAATTCAGTATGTTGCTTCTTCAGACTGAAAGGTGGTGGAAAATGATGGCTTTTACGATGTTGAGAGACTGGGAGGAGAAACAACTGGAATGGATTGTTTGTGAGAGTGGACTGAGCAAAACAAAAGGAGTGATAATGGCAGTAAAGGGAGTGACAGAGATGTCAAATAGGTGTAAATGAAAGTCGGAGAAAGAAAAGGGGTCCACACTGCTGAAAGAAAAGTTAGCTAAACACAAAAAGTAGCAGCTGATGGTATCCTGCTGGAGGTGGTGGAAATGGAGGAAGATTATCCCTGAATGAAGAGACTGGAGGCTGGAAAGTGAAGACAAGGGGAATCGCAGCATTGTTTTGAGAGGGAGGGGTGAAGGCAAAAGCACCTCCCCGTGGAAGCAGCAACATTCTTCATCATCGGGGGAAGAGTGGACAGAATGGTGAATACACAGAAATAGCTCATATTAGAAGGAAGCATTGAGTCAGAGGGATGGAAGACCCAAGGCCGGTGTTGATAATTGTAAGTTTTTGGTCCTTGGATCCCTTAACACTTGAAAGGAAGAGAAAACTTTTTTTCCTAAAGCATCAAATGAGATGGTGGGTGAAGTAGAGTCTGGGGCAGCTTTGAGGTAATGGGAGCTGGTGCTGATAGAAAGAGTCAAGAATGTGCATGAAGTCAATCTTTATAGATGTGCCACAGAGGGCATCACAGCATGGTATGGTAACTGTTCTTGCTAAACCACAAGAAACCACAGAGAGCTGTGAACAGAGACAAATCTGCAGTCCTCACTTTCTCCCAATCTATTACACAAATCAACCTTCCATCCAGTGACTCTATCTATACTTCCTACCACCTTGGGAAAGCACCCAACATAATCAAAGACCCCTCCTACCCCAGTTGTATGCTCTCTGACCCTCTTCCGTCTTGCAGATATAAAAGTTTGTTCACACATAGAAGAACAGCTTCTTCCTTGCAGTTACCAGAGTTTTGAACAGACCTCTCAAATGTTAATTCAGATCTCTCTGCACCTTCTCTGCTGCTGTAACACTGTATTCTGCACTCTGTTCTGCTACCCTTAGTACTTTGTATGATACGATCTGCCTGCATTGCACGCAAAAGCCCACTTTTCACAGCATCTCGGTACATGTACATAGAGTAGTGGTGGAGGTTTATTTTTCAGACAGGAGGCCTGTGACCAGTGGTGTGCCACAAGCATCAGTGCTGGGTCCACTGCTTTTTGACATTTACGTAAATGATTTGGATGTGAATATAGGAGGAAGTTTTAGTAAGTTTGCAAACCTGGTGGGTAGTGGACAGTGAAGAAGGTTATCTGAGAGTACAACAGGAACTTGATCAGATGGACTAATGGACTGAGCAGTCGCAGATGGAGTTTCATTTTGAAAAATGTGAGGTGCTACGTTTTGGTAAGGCAAATCAGGGCTGGACTTAAATACTTAATGGCAGGGTCTTAGGAGTGTTGCCAAACAAACAGACCTTGGGATGCACGTTCATTGCTCCTTGAAAGTGAAGTCACAGGTAGATAGGATAGTGAAAACATTGGGTATGCTTGCCTTTATTGGTCAGTGCATTGAATATAGGAATTGAAAGGTGATGTTGGGGCTGTACAGGACATTGGTGAGGCCACTTTTTGAATATTGCATTCAATTCTGGTCTCCATGCTTTGAAAAGATATTATTAAACTTGAAACGATGCAGAAAAGACGTAGAAGGATGTCGCCAGGGTTGGATCGTTTGAGCTATATGGAGAGTCTGAATAGGCTGGGGTTATTTTCCCTGGAGTATCGGACACTGAGGGGTGACCTTATAGAGGTTTTTAAAAACATGAGCAGCATGGATAGGATAAATAGACAAGGTCTTTTCCTCAGAGTACGAAAAGCCAAAATTAAAGGGCAAAATTGGGATGCACGTTCATTGCTCCTTGAAAGTGAAGTCACAGGTAGATAGGATAGTGAAAACATTGGGTATGCTTGCCTTTATTGGTCAGTGCATTGAATATAGGAATTGAAAGGTGATGTTGGGGCTGTACAGGACATTGGTGAGGCCACTTTTTGAATATTGCATTCAATTCTGGTCTCCATGCTTTGAAAAGATATTATTAAACTTGAAACGATGCAGAAAAGACGTAGAAGGATGTCGCCAGGGTTGGATCGTTTGAGCTATATGGAGAGTCTGAATAGGCTGGGGTTATTTTCCCTGGAGTATCGGACACTGAGGGGTGACCTTATAGAGGTTTTTAAAAACATGAGCAGCATGGATAGGATAAATAGACAAGGTCTTTTCCTCAGAGTACGAAAAGCCAAAATTAAAGGGCAAAATTAAGGTGAGGGGGAAAGATATAAAAAGGACCCAAGGGGCAACATTTTCACACAGAGGGTGGTGAATGTATGGAAGTGGTGGAGGCTGGTACAATTACAGCTTTCAAAAGGCTGCTGGATGGATACATAAATAGGAAGGGTTTAGAGGGATATTGGGTCAAATGTTGGCAAATGGGACTAGATTAATTTAGGATATCTGGTCAGCATGGACAATTTGGACCGAAGGGTCTGTTTCCGTGCTGTATAACTATGGCTCTATGTGACAACAATAAATCAATCGGTATCCCCAGCGCATTAATCCAGATCTGTGGATTACTTGTTCAGTATATGTTACACATGCATTGACTTTCTGAGCTACAGTATAAAAGCAACGTTCAATCAATCCTAATGGCCCACTATAAACTTGCACTGAAGGGTAAAACATAATCACAAAAAGTACTGTGTTGGGGGGAGACCAAGTACACTTGTATGCTGCAGTTGGATGGTTAATCTTTCAGAGTCAGGTTACCAGCAAAGCTTGTCACAAGCAAGTTTCTCTCGATCAGTTCCTGATGTGCCATGCCTTCCTCCTTGCAAGTCTAAATAAAAGGCCCCTTTGCATTCTGTATGACCTCTTTGAGTTGAGAAGACAGTGTCTCTGATAGACTACTACTGCCATCTCTTGAGCCACCAGCAGGAGGCAGGTTTGCAGAAAGGAAGGCCAGCAATCTCATCAGAAATTAAAGTTATAGCTTCAGGAATGTGTCTTAAAAAAATCCTTGAAAGAGATACAGTACCATTTGATATTTTATTAATTTGGCAACAATGGACTTCTTTATTGGGATAAAAAATTGGAAATATAGCGTTAAAACTCACACAATACCAAGTTGTTGATGAAGGAGCAACACTCTGAAAGCTAGTGCTTCTAAACAAACCTGTTGGACTATAACCTGGTGTTGTGTGATTTTTAACTTTGCACACTCCCATCCAACACCAGCATCTCCAAATTGTTGGAAATATATTTGATGTAATTTTTCCAGCTCTTAGACATCACCTACTCCTTAATGAGTTGCAGCGAGGTTAGAATATATGTGAAGGTATATGCAATGTATTTTCATTCACTATTATGCTGTATGCAGCATCAATGGGTGATGACTCAATGGTACAGAGGGACTAGATTAATCGTTTTATCTAAGTTGGTAAAAGCTCACAATGAAGTCCACTACGATGTTGATATATTTTAATCAGCAAACTTTTTTTTCCCTTTTGTTTTAAAAAGAATAAAGCTCCCTTTTCTCTATCAAAGAGGAAAATTAACTGAAAGTAAAGTTGCCTCCACACTGTTCCCATCAAGCACTCCCAGGAGAGGTGCAGCACGAGGTAAGAAGAGAGCATACGTCTGAGACCACCTCAGATTGTTATGATCTTGCCTTTATTCTTTTCAGAGGTTAAAATGTTTCTTCTTGCAGCTCTCATGGAAGGATCTACTAACATTAGCACACAGTCTCACCAGTACTGAGTGCTCCAGTAACTCATTAAAGTGACCATTCCCTGAGCCTAAACAGTGAGTTATCCGAAGGCTGTTTGGAGCTGAGTACAATCTGTTCTCTCCAGATAGCCACACTTGTACTTTCTAGCTAAGTTAGACACAGGGTTCTGTTTTCCCTTCCCAGCATGGTAAAGTGTTGAAGCCTACCGAAACTGACTGCACATTTTACCCTAACACAGATGAGCTAGCGAAGCACAGGCTAGATAAATCTTTGCAGAACGTCTCCTGAATGTCACCAACTCAAATACGCATCTTACTTTAGAGGAAGCGGTTAGGCAGTTGAGCCACTAGTCCTTGACAGGAGGAGTATATGTGGCCCCCACTGTTATCATACAGACTGTCTCGGCACAGTGAGCCACAGTGTGAAAGTAGGGCAGACAGCCAAGTTTGTGAGCGATGATCTCACAGCTGGGTGAGTGCCAGCTCATTCTTTCGTTGACTGCCTTGTAACTTATCAAATAGCCATAACTGTAAGTCTGACATATCTGTAATTTATACATCACATCAGTCGTTGCATTATCCAATCCTGCAAATTTATGGTGGTTGTATTTATAAAACTAAGATACTGACATTCAAGATGTGAAATGGAATGGTTGCTTGATCTACAGTTACTTCAATGAGACCTGCAGTGAGATTTTCAGCTGATTTTCTGCAGCAATTTCTCTTCTCCATGCCACCCCCAACTACTACAATCCTTGGGAAGGAGCAGAGGGGAAAGAGGCAGTTTTAAACACCATATTAAGCACTAAAGCTAGTATAATCCCACACAAACTGGAATTAAAGTGACAAGCTTTCTCACAATCCATATCATGAAAGAGAACTCTAGATGTCTAGGACAGTTCAGGATTGGATAAAGAAGAAATCTAAAGGGAGCATTTCAACTCAAGAGGAATGGAGGAAGTGCAGGAGGGAACTTAAGAAAGTAATTAGAAGAGTAAAAGGGGGCATGAAAAAAAGACATGCACAAAGCATTAGGGAGAATCCCAAGATATTTTACAAATGCATTAAAAGGGCAGAGATTAACCAGGGAAAGAATAAAGAAAAGTGAGTTCTGCAGCTGTTGGAGATCAGAGTCGAGAGTGTGTTGCTGGAAAAGCGCAGCAAGTCAGACAGCATCCAAGGAGCAGGCGAATCAACTTTTCAGACCAGAGCCCTTTCCTGATGAAGGGCTTCGGCCTGAAACATCTATTCTCCTGCTCCTCGGATGCTGCCTGACCTACCGTGCTTTTCCAGCAACACACTCTCGACAGGGAACAAGTAGGGCCCATTCCGGACCAAGAGAGCAATCTGTGTTTGAAACCACAGGGTGTTAAATGAACACTTCTCTCTGGAAAAGGAGAACATAGGTATGGAATTCAAGAGAAGGGACTGAGAGGAACTTGCACAGTTTGACATAGGAAATGGGGAGTTATTGGAGGTTCTGTTGGACTTAAAAGAATAGACAAATACCCTGGCCCAGATGAACTGCGTCCCCAGGCTACTGTGGAAGACCAGGCAGGAAATTGCAGGGGCTCTGACACAAACTTTTAATTCCTCTCTGGTCACAGGGGAAGAGCCAGAGGACTGCAGGATGGCTAATGTGGTTCCATCATTTAAGAGGGGTAACAGAGATGAACCAGGAAATTACAGATTGCTGAGACTCACGTCAGTGGTAGGAAAACTATTGGAGAAAGTTTTGAAGAAGAGAATTAATTTGCATGTGGAAAGGCATGGGTTAATTAGAGAAAATCAGTGTGGCTTTGTCAAAGGCTTGGAGTTGAATGGTCAACATATGTTGCATTAATCATAAAGTCCCTACACTGTGAAAACAGACCATTTGGCCCAACAAGTCTACATCGACCCTCAGAAGAGTATCCCACCCAGATCCACTCCCCCACTCTATTACCCTACATTTCCTCTGACTAATGCACCTAACATTCACACCCCTGAACACTATCGGCAATTTAGCATGGCCAATTCACCTAACCTGCACATCTTTGGATTATGGGAGGAAACCGGAGTACCCAGAGGAAACCCATACAGACCCATACAGAATTTTCCTTTTATCTTTGCCAACCTCCAGGGACTTCAGATCAGAAACTACAAAGATCTCACCACCTGTCTGGGCTCACAAGTCTATTCCTGTTTTAGTTACCTCAAAATCCTGCAAATCCCTGCGGTTTTTCTATGCACCTTCTATCACCTGGCTTGAATCATTTCTAATGCTGCTACAGGCTTGTCATTTCTCAAAGCCCTCAACACTTCTTACTTCTCTGTTCTCTCCTTCAAAAGCCTTGTTAAAACTCACTCCTCTAACCACATACTCAATCACCTCATGACCCCTTCAGCCTGGAAGTTTGACTGAGGGCATTTATACAAACAAAATTTACAAACATTTAAAAGGACGTTGCTGGTGTTGGAGGATCTGAGCTATAGGGACAGGCTGAATAGGCTAGGGCTGTTTTTCCTGGACATCAGAGGCTGAGGGGTGATCCTTTAAAGGTTTATAAAATCTTGAGTGTCATGGATATGTTTGCACATTCTCCCTGTGTCTGCTTGGGTTTCCTCTGGATGCTCCGGTTTTCTCCCACAATCCAAAGATGTGTGGGTTGGGTGAATTAACCATCCTAAATTGCCTGTAGTGTTCAGGGATGTGTAGGTTAGGCGCATTAGTGTGCGGTAATAGGGTAGGGGGATGGATCTGTGTGCATTACTCTTTGAAGGTTCGGCGTGGACTTGTTGGGCCGAAGTGCCTGTTTCCACACTGTAGGGATTCTATGATTCTATGGATGGAGTGAATAGCCAAGGTCTTTTCCCTCGGGTAGCGGAGTCCATAATGAGAAGGCATAGGTTTAAGATGAGAGGGGAAAGATTTAAAAGGGACCTAAGAGGCAACATTTTCACACAGAGGGTGGTGCGTATATGAAATGAATTGCCAGAGGAAATGGTGGAGGCTGGTACAATTACAACATTTAAAAGGCATCTGAATGGGTATATGAATAGGAAGGATTTAGACAGATATGGGCCAATATAATGCGCATTTCTTCAGCACCAATTGGCTATAACACGATTGACAATTTGTGGACGCTGTTTGGAAAATGCCAACTTTCTACTGAACGGGTAAAGTGATTTTCTATCCGTGATCTTCTATAGGGTGATTTTCCCTGCTGTGAGGTTGTAGAGAAACACAGCTGCCATGTTACAGCAGAACGACCTGGAGATCAGTTTAGGATATCTGGTCGGCGTGGATGAGTCAGATTGAAGGGTCTGTTTCCGCGCTGTACAATTTTATGATTCTCTTGATTCTGTGTTACTGAATCATTTGAAATGGGCAAATTATACACATCTGGAATCATTTTATTTGAGGACATTGTCATTGCAGGAATTAGTAGCCTTTAGTACACTTACAGCATTAAATTTTGGTGTCAACACAAACCAAATCGTCTCATGTAACTGGGGATTTAACATACTGTTGGACACCACATATAGCATGTAGAAGCAGCCTTCAGTCCCAGGAGCTCAAGAGAGAATATTATACTTGGATCTTTAATGTGTGCAAGTGCATTAATGATTGAAAAACTCAGTCCCTATAATTAATTGGATACAATTTCCAGTGCATCTATTACATTGGCAGCTATCCAACTCTGGAAGATTTCCCAGTTATGTTTTATCACACAAAACCAAACTAATTCCCAATCTATCATAGCATAAAATATTAAAGTCATCAATATCACCATGAAGCGATACCTCTTCTGCATTTCAAATTTCAAATCGTTCTGGAACTACTAAACGCTGGATCTCACCATAAACATGATTTAGACAAGAGATGTATGGTGATGGTAAAGTGAATGTCACTGCCTTCATCATCATAGCAACATCCAACAATGGATAGTGTCACATGGGTTTATCAGTAATCAGGATGTTTGCGGGATGCGTAAGGTTTGCTTGTTACAATAAACTCCAGGAAAAGGAAAAGTACCGGGGATTAGACGATGTTATTTACATCATTGATGGGTGAAGGTCAAGCTTCTGCCAGATACTTATTGGCAAGCACTTGGACATTCATCCTGTCATCATGGCATCACATACACCATCTCTGCTGGCTCAACAAGTTACATTTAGTGATGCGCTGTTAAAACTTCTTCAATCTAGTATTATTTAAAATTAATACAAATCACAGGATCTTCTATATAGGCATAAATAAAAGTTTAAACAAGATGCTGTCATACAATTCTAATACTGGAGGGGTTAAATCTATCCTACCCACAATAAATACTTAACTATCACTTTACAAGCGATGGTACAATGAATTGGTGGAGGAGAACTTGTATATATACAGTGTCTTTCACAACACATGGGATGCCTAAAGCACATTAAGTACCAATTAAGCACTTCCTGAAATTAAGGTAAAAATCGCCATAGCCATACTAGACATTAGGCTGCTCTCTCAATAGAAAGAGACAAATGTGATTGTTTAACCTGAGGGTCACCAAGCCTCAAGTGAGTGGAGAAGTTGAGAAGGAGAGAGTTTCATGGTTAACCCTCAGCCAGTGCAGGAACATAAGACATAGGAGCCGAATTAGGCCATTTAGCCCATTGAGTCTGCTCCAACGTTCCATCATGCCTGGTGTTTCTCAACCCCATTCTCATGCTTTCTCCCTGTAACCCTTGATCCCTTATTAATCAAGAATCTCCTCTTGTCTTACATACACTCAATGACTTGGCCTCCACAGTCCTCTATGACAATGAGTTCCACAGATTCACCATCTTTTGGTTGAAGAAATTTCTCCTCATTTCAGTCCTAAAGAATCATCCCTTCACCCTGAAGCTGTGCCCTTCATCTCCTACTAATGGCACTCTATTGGGTCTCTCAATATCGCCCCTCAACCTTCTAAACTCCATCAAGTAGGGATCTGGAATTCTCAACTCCCCTCAGATGACAAAATTTGAAACCATACTGTTGGCAACGCTTTGCATTGCAAACTAGCTGTTCAGCCAAGAGAGCTAACTGGCCATCACTTGTTGGAATACAGCCACTATGTGTAACAGAAATAAAACATACTGGCTTATGTTTTGTGTTCAGTTCCAGGATCAGTCTTTGAAGTTGCAATGTCCTGGTTCAAAAGCAACAGCGCTACCAACTGAGCCATGGTTCTAATAAAGACAACAGCCCTAAATTATCTCCGGGCTGTAGCAGCTATCACAACACTTTGGATCACAAGCATTTTAATGACGTTGCCCCGAGGGGTGTAATGGACACAGTTTGGTATGGTAATGACAATTGCTGTTGTAAAACTGACTCCTTTGCTTGGAAAAGCAATTGATTGTGTTTTTTTCTCTCTCTCTAATTCTTTCAATCAATGATTTAAAACACAACTGCAGCACATCCAGATCAACAGGATCAAATTGCAAAGGATTTTTCAATTAAACATAAGAAGTGCTTTGAGATGTTTCCCTGTATCCAATGAACAGTAAAAATGCAATCTGGTATAGTTTTAACTCAATTGCATCATTTGCATTTCTATTAGTGATGTTCTGGATGCTATAGAACTCTTGAAACTTCAGAACAAAAGGGACCTGTTCAGTAAATAATGTCTGTGCTAGCTCTCTGAATGGGCTATCAACTTGTGTTATGACACAGCGGTGAACCCTTCTGCTAATTAAACCAAACACACAGAAAAGCTCATCTCGTAAGCTGTTAAAGTATGAGTGACAGAAAACTATCTAAATTCCACTGTTAAAAGAGAAAAAATAACAATTTTACTCTTTTACTCTAAAATGGACATTAAACAACAGCTATTTACAACTCCAAGCCTCCTTTCTCTTAAAGGTTTGTTATCTACCTCCCACTCTATATCAATATACTAATCCAATAAAGCCCCTATTAAATTTGCAGCAACTCAAATTTTCAAAACCAGAGAGTGGCTGTCATCTCCGGTGTTGATCTTCCTCTGCTCGTAGATTTCCCTGGTTGTCTTTGGTCTTCTACTGAGAAGATTTTTCATGTGAAAAAGGTACCTTTGACAGAGAGTGTGGTGAATAGCAGTTTTTCAATGGCAGTTGGTGCTTTTTTTTTGGCTAACTGTTCAAAATTCCTGCTTTTTATACCCCAAGCATCAGATCATCTCATTGGTTTGATGTTGTCAAAACAGTAAAATTCAAATTTGATTGGGTTTTCGTAATCTTGGGGAATAACTTAAACTGATTGGTTCGAACTGCTGTGAAAACAATTGGTATCTAGGTCACAGACAAAATATTACATCTTTCAATTTTCCAGCACACTGTGACATGACAGGTGCTTGCCAGCTTTCACTCTCTCTTAAAGACAGTACACGTCTTCAACTTCATAACAACTGAAGTACCATTTTCTTATCCTTTAGCTACATCCTGATGCATTCTTTCCTTTTTAAAAGTTTCAATGCTTAGGTCTCAGTGGACATTTAAGCAAAACCTCCCATTGCTTAATAATCACACTGAGGAGATAGACATGGGCAGGAGGAGGTAAACAGGGAGTCCCTTACATTACTCCGTTAACTTATCATGTTAACTATAAACTTATATCTCCTGCCACAATCACAATAAAACCTAAAAGTTTTCATGTGATTTTAATGCTGCAACCTTCTTGAACTGAAACAGTTTCAAAGAGAAAATGCTGATTTCAAAACGACCACTGGTTGAGCCAAGCTTCATGTAATCATCAGTAAACAATTTGGTCTGAATTGAAATTAATGTGTTATCAAACAGACTGAAACTGGATAACTAGATCATCATCTCCTGTTCAATTTACGCCTTCTGGAAAGTTTACACATTGGAGATATAAAAAAAATCAGTGAGTAACCAACTTGAGAATTAAGAACTCTGATCTCGGAATGCACACACCAGCTATATTGCAGGAACTGCTTTTGGACAACGTGAGATAAATTTGTAACTGGAACTGGAGAAGGCTCTCCCTTCCTGTTCTCTTTTCACCCCTTTAAGGACAAGGTGATGACTCAAATTGAAGACAAACATCTGAACACCAAGGATGTAAAGTTATCTGCTATATTCACAGCTGCTATTGATCTACACCTTTAACAAACTGTTGAAACTTGCGTTTGCTTGCATAATTGATTTTATGTCTTTATTTTTCTCGAGGTTAACAAGTAACAAAATAGTTCTTTTTCTCGCTCAAGAAAATCTTGTAATTGGTTCCTTCTTGTCTCTGGTGAACTAGTTAACAATATTTTGTTGAAGTGAGGTACAGATGCATACTACAAAGATCAGGTAGTGTTCGATGGATCCAACCCAGGGGAAAAGGGAACGGAATCACCCCACCTCACATGGTGATGATAACTTTGTGGAGAGATTCACAAAGCATAAAATAATCACCTGTACCCGCTGCTTCAAAGTCTTTCAAATTTTGTAGAACTCAGCTTGATCCCCTGTAATGTTCTCTGCCCTTAAATGCAGCTTTGATTGTTTTTCTCCTTAAGTAGTAAATAAATCCTCCCAATTCTGATATCCAAGAATACTGTTTTACCCCGATATCCAAGAATACTAGTAGAAAGTGAGGACTGCAGATGCTGGAGATTAGAGTCAAGAGTGTGGTGCTGGGAAAGCACAGCACGTCAGGCAGCATCCGAGGAGCAGGAGAATAGGCTTTTCTGGCAAAGAGGCTTTTGCACGAAACGTTGATTTTCCTGCCCCTCCGATGCTGTCTGATCTATCTAAGAATACTGTTTGTTTTACCAGGATATCCAAGAATAATGTTTGTTTTACCAGGATATTTAAGAATAATATTTGTTTCACCAGGATATCCAAGGATACTGTTTGTTTTACCAGGATATCTAAGAATAACGTTTGTTTTACCAGAATATCCAAGAATAATGTTTGCTTTGCCAGGATATCTAAGGATACTGTTTGTTTTACCAGGATAATAGCTGTAAAATCAAAGTCAATGAAAATCACTATTGTTCACTGAAATTGGACCATTTTACAATGTGACAGTAGCATGCACTCAAAACAACCCACCTAAAAAGTATCAGATATGGAATTCATGGTAGCCTCCCTGAAATCCTGCTCATGAGTAAGAGAAAATTCTAATTTGTTTGACAAGCAATTCATAAAGCAAGTTAAATTCACAAGAATTTGTCCACAATCATTGATCAAATTGGCACTGTAATTGAAATTTTCACAGACTCTAGTTTTTAACACTGCAGAAAAACTGCTCTTAGGACAACAAACATATGCAACGCGACCATAGATAATAAATCAACAGTCAATATTATCTTATCAATCTGTTCCAGGGTATTATTACACACCTTTGGAGATGGTGGGACTTGAACCCAGGCTCAAAAATAAAGGCAGTACTATTGCACCACAAGAACACATCAGTGAATGGTATGCCACAGGACTCACCGTGGTCAGAACTGAGGAACTCACTGTGTCATTGTTCAATCAACTACTGTGTAGTTTGCTTATATTCCACATAAAAAGGCAGAGCACTCATTACCTAAAATTTTACTCAATGTACTCCCAGCAAGACAGTACCAGAACGAATAGATCAAGCTTCAGGGAGTAAGACATTTTATATTATCAAGAATTTACATGCTGGGTCACTAACAGTCTGCTTCAATAACTACTACTATAAAAATCAGTGCTAATATTCTCAAATTAGAGAAGACTGTGAGAAGCTGGTCATTTAGAAGTCTCTTATACTGGAAATCCAAATTCTTAATCTATCAATGAATAGCTGCAATTCACCACTCTCCACCAGCCAGCACTCTCACAATTCAGGCAAGCCTGTTATTAAGGAAACTTGATAAAATTAAGTCTTTTTTCTTTATAAAAATGTAATGTTTCCACCACAGAAATCTGCAAGCACTTAACCTCCTTGAGGTAAAGAACAAACTGACCTCTAAATTTTTTAAAATATACTTTTATTTAAAAAATTGATTTTTAAATATTACAAATACAAAACAATGCAATTCCAAACAGTACAAAAATAGTACAAAACTAAACCCAAATAATAGAAAAAATTCCCCAACCCACCCTCCTGTACGAATGTATAAACATATATAGAGAAGTATAAAATAAAAAAAACCTAAACTAGCTATTTAACTAACTAAATAAATACCTAACAACAAACAAATAAATAGTAATAACTCAGCTCAGTCAAACAAAACTCTCATACATTCACAGTTCCTCCTCCCTGGATATTGGACTCATGAAACACAATCATTATGGCTATATAAAAGCCCTTGTTAGTGTGGCAGATAAATCTGTGTCCAGGTATTTCAAAAAGGTTGCCATGTCTTCTAAAAATTCTCAGTTTTGTGGTGTACCATATTTGTGAGAAAATCCAGGGGAATATGCTCCATAACAATCTTCCGCCAATCCGACAGGCCTGGGGGTTTTCTGATATCCAACCTAGCAAGATATTCTTCCTCGCACAGAACATAAGACTATTGAAAAGTTTTGCCTTCTGCGAGACTGCAGGAAATACAAAGGGTAGGCCCAAAAGGAGCAAAATAGGGTCCTTCTCCACCCCTACCCCTAAAATCCTCTCCATTGTACCCACCACAGCGCTCCAATATGTTTGAAGCCTGTTACAAGACCAAAGACAATGGGTAAGAGTACCCTTACAGACCTTGCACTTGGGACATGCTGAAGATAGCTGAAAATGTGTTGCTGGAAAAGCGCAGCAGGTCAGGCAGCATCCAAGGAGCAGGAGAATCGACGTTTCGGGCATGAGCCCTTCTTCAGGAATGAGGAAAGTGTGTCCAGCAGGCTAAGATAAAAGGTAGGGAGGAGGGACTTGGGGGAGGGGGGTTGGAAATGCAATAGGTGGAAGGAGGTCATGGTGAGGGTGATAGGCCGGAGTGGGGGTGGGAGCAGAGAGGTCAGGAAGAAGATTGCAGATTAGGAAGGTGATGCTGAGTTCGAGGGATTTGATTGAGACAAGATGGGGGGAGGGGAAATGAGGAAGAGAAATCTGAGTTCATCCCTTGTGGTTGGAGGGTTCCTAGGCAGAAGATGAGGCGCTCGTCCTCTAGCCGTCGTGTTGCTATGGTCTGGCGATGGAGGAGTCCAAGGACCTACATGTCCTTGGTGGAGTGGGAGGGGGAGTTGAACTGTTGAGCCACGGGGTGGTTGGGTTGGTTGGTCTGGGTGTCCCAGAGGTATTCTCTGAAACGTTCTGCAAGTAGGCGGCCTGTCTCCCCAATATAGAGCAGGCCACATCGGGTGCAGCGGATGCAGTAAATGATGTGTGTGGAGGTGCAGGTGAATTTGTGGTGGATATGGAAGGATCCCTTGGGGTCTTGGAGGGAAGTAAGGGGGGAGGTGTGGGCGCAAGTTTTGCATTTCTTGCGGTTGCAGGGGAAGGTGCCGGGAGTGGAAGTTGGGTTGGTGAGGGGTGTGGACCTGACAAGGGAGTCACGGTGGGAGTGGTCTTTTTGAAACGCTGATAGGGGAGGGGAGGGAAATATATCCCTGGTGGTGGGGTCCGTTTGGAGGTGGCGGAAGTGATGACGGATGATACGATGTATATGGAGCTTGGTGGGGTGGTAGGTGAGGACCAGTGGGGTTCTGTCCTGGTGGCGATTGGAGGGGCGGGGCTCAAGTGTGGAGGAGCGGGAAGTGGAGGAGATGTGGTGGAGGGCATCGTCGATCTCGTCTGGGGGACAATTGCAGTCTTTGAAGAAGGAGGCCATCTGGGTTGTACGGTATTGGAACTGGTCCTCCTGGGAGCAGATGCAGCGGAGATGAAGGAATTGGGAATATGGGATGGTGTTTTTACAGGGGGCAGGGTGGGAGAAGGTGTAGTCTAGGTAGCTGTGGGAGTCGGTCGATTTATAGTAAATGTCCATGTTGATTCGGTCGCCCGAGATAGAAATGGAAAGGTCTAGGAAGGGAAGGGAGGAGTCTGAGACGGTCCAGGTAAATTTGAGGTCAGGGTGGAAGGTTAGTAAAGTGGATGAACTGTTCAACATCCTCGTGCTGAAGATACCCCTGGTTTAACTTTTGACAAATGGTCTGGGGCTAAGTGGACCCCGTGGAGAATCTTCAACTATAAAGCATGGGTCCTATTGCAAATTGATATCTTCCTTGCATTCTCCCAAATATCCTCCCATGCCTCTGAAGAAACTTCAACACCCAGCTCTCTTTCCCACATCTTGAAGAGTCAATCAGACTCATCTGAGGTGGCACCCCCCAATTGGTGATATAGAGTACTGACAGAGAGTGTACTCTTAGCCCTTAGTACCCCTCTTTCTATGTCAGATTTGTAGGGATCAGTCAAAAGTGTGGCCCTTTTTTGAATAAAATCCCTAACTTGAAAAAAACGAAAGAGGTCTCTATTAGGTAACTTGTACTTCCGTACTAACTGACCGAAGGACATCATTACATCTCCCTCAAATAAATCGCCCATGCAAGATATACCCCTAGCTGCCCAACGTTTAAATCCTGAATCTATCATACCTGTTGAAAGCTCGGCATACCCACTAAAGGTGTTTTGCCAATATTACCTTCCCTCTGCCGAATTGCCCTCCATGCTTTAACAGTATTGATGACTATTGGGTTATGGCAATATTCCCTAACTGTCCTCACCTTGTCCAAAAACAGCAAACTTCTAAGGGGGCACCTTGCCTGGGAGACTTCGATATCTAGCCATATTGAAAGAGGGTCCCCACAAACCCAATCACTTACGTAGGTCAAAAGTGAGCTCAATCGGTAATTTTTAATGTCCGGAAGGTCGACTCCCCCCAATCTGTGAGGCAACTGCAGTTTGGCTAATTTAATAAGGGGCCGTTTATGGTGCCAGATAAAGGAGCTGAACCAACCGTTCAGTCTCCTGAGTGTTTGTTTATTGAAAACGAGGGGGAGCATCCGTATAGGGTATAGCACACAAATTTATTTTAATGGGAATAACTTGGGCCACAATTATTCAAACAAGCACACGGAAATGAAAGTTGGGAGAACCTCTTCAAGGGATCACAAATAAAGTGTATAATATGAGGAAAAAATTTCTAAAACAAAATCCTATCAGAGCATTTGGCAATTTAGCTAATAGTTTTTTTTAAATGACAAGTTTGCTCATAATAGGGTCTGAAAATGTGTTGCTGGAAAAGCGCAGCAGGTCAGGCAGCATCCATGGAGCAGGAGAGTCAACATTTCGGGCATGAGCCCTTCTTCAGGAAGGGCTCATGCCCAAAACGTCGACTCTCCTGCTCCTTGGATGCTGCCTGACCTGCTGCGCTTTTCCAGCAACACATTTTCAGCTCTGATCTCCAGCATCTGCAGTCCTCACTTTCTCCTCGTAATAGCGTCTTCCAATAGTTGCATCTGATTCCACACAATCTATTGCCACCTAATTAACTTGGTTGATTGGTTTCCCTTTGGTTCATTGATAGCAGATAACTGTCCATCCAGTCAGCTTAATGTTGTTCTGAATTGTCAAATGATAACATTGGTGAAGTTGAACTGGTGCAGCTATATCGCTTGCTTTAGGCAGCAAATCACTGACCTACTCTTTCGCATTATAAAAAAAGTTGCCTACATCATCCAGAATGCCCTGGAGATGCAGTGTGAGCTTTTTAAATAGAGTTTCTTTCTGAGTTAAATCCTGCTGTATGGATTTTGTAGTCGCTTGACAGTTCAGGGAACTTGGTGAAACACAATTTTGTACAGAAACATTTCACTGAAAAGTCCAGATAATCCTGATCAAATACAGCAATTTAGCATAGCTAGCTAATTCCATAACTCGCTGTGCATTGCCAGAGGCGAAGTTCCCTTAGTCATGCCACAGAGGTTATTTTTGTACTGCAATTTCTGTCAGCTGTTAATAACTGAGCAACACACTTGTCCTTTACTAGAACAAGTCTGTAGCAATCCTTCTTACAGACATGTTGCCTCTTATTTCAATGATACCAGTGGTAGTGGAGGTTCTGTTAAATACTTCAGTAGACACCTTCCTCACTGTGTGGCTTAAATTCCTTCAATTATCAGATGTTCCTTACTGCTGAACTGAAATATTTAGTTCTCTACACACATTATTTTGTTTTAGATCCACTTCATCCCTCAATTATTCCAGCAAATCTGTTTCTACTTCAATGGCATGGCATTTACTCAACATAAAGGAGAGCTGATAGAATTAACAAATGACACTTGATTTAATTACCTCTTACAAACTGTCTAGTTAATGGATATTTGGGCTGCTCCTTAAATAGTCTTGTCAGACAAGAGTGTTTCTCTCTTGGACAGAATTGTGGAGTTGAATTCTATTCCTTACTCTGTCGTTAGATGTTCATTCATGTTTTAAGCTTGTAACCTTTTTGAATTGACCTTAGCTATCTGGTTAAAAGGAACATTTCGGCAATATTTCACAACCATTCCAACCTCTCTGAAGTGCAATTGTGGGTCACTGTTACCAGAGCTAGAAACGTTGTGGATTCGGTCCACAGGTGTTGAGATTATGTCTAGTGAGGGAGTTGTGTCTTGTTAGAAGTGCAGTCTTTCAGGTTAAACATTTATACTCAGGTGCACTTTATTTAGGCAAAATATTACATGGCTGCAATTCAAAAAGATAAGAGAATGAATGTCTCTTCTTTCCAAGCCCTCCACCAATATCACAAACTAGCAGGTGATACCTTACTTTATCCAACAAGTTTCCCAAAACTTCAAAATGAATATATTAATTCAGAAGTCCTTTGGGGCATTTGAAAGATGCTATATATAAATCCCAAATCATATATATGAATCAAAATCCTTCTTTTGTTTGACTCCTGGGAGCCTAATCTACATGGCAGGATTATCAACTGCACCATCTACAACCTTTGCCTGTTCATTCAACCTGCTTTTTCATTGTATTGATTTATTCAATTCTGACTGATTTGTTTGCTTGTGAACAGCACTTCTGCAATTTAACTATCGCCTATTCCACGTTTAAGCACATATGGCTCATTCTTTTTATGTGTGTGCACACATAGGTGATGTACATATTTTAAACCTTTCTGTTTTTCCTTTCAAATCCCACTTTTCTGAAATATCTTGCTGTTCTGAAGAATATTCTATATCAGTAAAATTCACCTTTGTTTCTGTCTCCATAGACACTGCTTCATTTTCGTATCTCTTGCTGTGTTTTCCTTTCTCTGTATCAACACAGATCCCATATTTTGTCTCTTTTTACATGTATCTTCCCTAATCTGTGACTGGCAACCAAATTCCCAGCATGTGTTACATTGATTGACTAAGCTGGGCGCTGTGAAAAATGCATTGAACACTGGCGTCATGGAAGCAACCTGTCACAACATTTTTAACCCTTTATTTACATCAGGTTCATGTCTTTGGAAAAGGTTTTGGTTATGACTGGAGGAAATCCATGCTCACATTAAGATTAAAGGAAGCAACTGTTCCTGTGTGTATTATCATTTGCTTATAAAAGGGTACATAACTAGTAAGTGTCACATCAATTGCATAATTTAGTCAGCTATCGACCTACAAGTTATTTATGCAGTAGCATATAATTAAAACTAGTTTTTTTTAATTAGTTTCTGCAGGACATGAAGACATATGCATAGAAAATAGGAGGAGTAGGCCATTTGGCCCTTTAAAGCGATTCCATCATCCAACATGACCAACGCTGACCATCCAACTCAGTAACTTGTTCCCAATATCTCCCATATTGTTTAGTCCCTTCAGCCCTAAGAACCAAATCTAAATCCTTCTTGAAAACATTCAATGTTTTGGCCTTAACCGCTTTCTGTGGCAGGAAATTCCATACTATAAGATTCTTTTTTCAAAGGTTATCAACTCAAATATTAAGATGATACAATCACTCAAATAAAATATCAAACTTGTCCAAATATCACTGGCTAATTCAAAAACAGTCAGAGGTTACTTGTAAACAAATTGTTTAGGAAACGTTTTTCAGTAGTCATCGTGATTACACATAAAGCAATTAATTTTGCTAATAGTAGCTTTAAGCTAAATAGGGGAAACTGTGGTCTCATCACACACTGTGAGCAGTTACCACAATGCACTTCCTGAAGGGGTGGGGAAGCAGATTAAACAGCAAACTTCCAAAGGGAATTAGATATACAATTGTGAAGGAAGACAAAAATTCAAAATCATTGGGAAAGGAGTAACTGTATAGCTCTTGCCCACGTACAGCTGGTCAGATGTGCTTTTAAGTTGTACAATCATTTCCCCCCACCTCCAGCCTCCATTCCAAAGGTCTCCCCTCCTCCAGGGGTTTGAGGGCTTTTTCCAAGGGGCTTTTTTCAATGCTGCGTCATTCTGATTCTGTCATCGTCTCATCCCACCAACTACGTCCCACAATATTTGTTGCTAAAGAAAACTGTTGCCCTGATTGTTCATTGCTTATTGCTGACTACAAAAGAATCTTCTTTGAAAAAAATCACAATGACGGTGATAGTTAATTTTGTTTGATGCAGATGAACTATAAAAAGAGCTGAGCTCAGAACTCTTTGAATGAACCAGTTTTAACTTGTCGAGCAATGAATCCCAGCCAGGATGTTGCTAGGTATGGAAGTTTGAGTTGTAAAGAAAGCCTGGATAGGCTGGGACTTTTTTCACTGGAACATGGGCAGTTGAGAGGCAAACTTTTTATAAAATAATAAGTATAGGTAGAGTTAATAGTAGTTGGCTTTTCCATATGATAGGGGATTTTAAGACCAGGGGACATATTTTTAAGGTGAGTGGAGAGATACTATTAAAAAATATTTTACACAGAGGGTGTTTCGTGTGTGGAATGAACTTCCTGAGGAAGTGGTGGATGTGGGTACAATTTCAATGGTTAAAAGACATTTGGATCGTACATGAATAGGAAAGGTTTGGAAGGATATGGACCAGGAGCAGGTAGGACTAGTTTAGTTTGGGATTGTTTGGCATGAAAATGTGTTGCTGGTTAAAGCGCAGCAGATCGGGCAGCATCCAAGGAACAGGAAATTTGACGTTTCGGGCAAAAGCCCTTCATCAGGAATCCTGATGAAGGGCTTTTGCCCGAAACGTCGAATTTCCTGTTCCTTGGATGCTGCCTGATCTGCTGCGCTTTAACCAGCAACACATTTTCAGCTCTGATCTCCAGCATCTGCAGACCTCACTTTTTACTCGATTGTTTGGCATGGTCTGGTTGGACCGAAGGGTCTGTTTCCGTGCTGTATGACTCTATTTGGGGATTACCGTTAGCCAATATTCTCTCTCCCTACTGGCAGAGTTATGGGCAGCATGGTGGCACAGTGGTTAGCACTGCTGCCTCACAGCGCCAGAGACCCAGGTTCAAGTCCTGCCTCAGACAGCTGTCTGTGTGGAGTTTGCACATTCTCCCTGTGTCTGTGTGGGATTCCTCCGGGTGCTCTGGTTTCCTCCCACATCCAAAGATGTGCAGGTTAGGTGAATTGGCCATGCTAATATGCCCTTGGTGTTAGGTGAAGGGGTCAATGTGGACTTGTTGAGCCGACGGCCTGTTTCCACACTGTAAGTAATCTAATCTAATCTAATCTACTGTTCGGTGGATCCACGTGGCAAGTTCAGCTGACTGGACATTAGTCTCTATAATTACCTCAGATTTCCCAGACGTTAGCATGTCAAATTAAAAGAGAAAGTTGGCAAAATATTTGGAAAGAGAATCAGTTGAAGGTACAGCAGAGAGATGGAAGAAAGCATAGGTCGGCAGATTTTGGAAAAGTGTGGACATAGTAGGGTTGTTGTAATGGGTGACCTCCTTCGTGCAGAAGATCTGAATGGAGCTGTTTTTGTAAAATGTGTTCAGGAGGGTTTCTTAACTCAATACGTTGACATGCTGACGAGGGGAGAGGCTATTCTAGACTTAGTGCTCGGAAATGAGCCGGGGCAGGTATCAGATCTTGTGGTGGGAGTGACCACAACTGCCTCACATTCTACATAGCTATGGAGAAGGAGTGGATTAGGCAAAATGGGAGGATATTTAATTGGGGAAGAGGAAACTATGATGAAATTAGACATGAGTTAGGAAGCATGGATTGGGAGCAATTGTTCCATGGTAAAGGCACTATAGACATGTGGAGACTGTTGAAGGAACAATTGTTCCAACTGATGAATAAATATGTCCCTCTGAGATAGGCAAGAAGTGGTAAGATAAAGGAATCTTGGATGACGAGAGCAGTGGAGCTTCTCGTCAAAAGGAAAAAGATAACTTACATAAGGTGGAGGAAGCTCGGGTCAAGCTCAGCTCTACAGGATTACAGGCAGGCGAGGAAGGAGCTTAAAAATGATCTGAGGAGAGCCAGGAGGGGGCACGAGAAAGGCTTGGCAGAACGGATTAGGGAGAACACAAAGGCATTTTACACTTCCCGACTGAGGCGACTTACTGTGTGGAGTTTGCACATTCTCCCCGTGTCTGCGTGGGTTTCCTCCGTGTGCTCCAGTTTCCTTCCACAGTTCAAAGATGTGCAGGTCAGGTGAATTGGCCATGCTAAATTGCCCGTAGTGTTAGGTAAGGGGTAAATGTAGGGGAATGGGTGGGTTGCACTTCGGCGGGTCGGTGTGGACTTGTTGGGCTGAAGGGCCTGTTTCCACACTGTAAGTAATCTAATATATTGCCTATCAGACTAGTTCCAAAACAGAACAGTGCATTTCTTATGACTCTGGGGGATCTCTTGTCTCTCACTGTTCAGGGATTTAAAAAATTAGGGACTAAAAGACTAGATTAGCAATTACAGAAGTCGCATTAAAAAGACAAAGTAGGCAGGGACCAGTTACGAACATAGGAAGCAAACTATCCAGGCCCTCTAGCCTGTTTCACCATTCAACTAGACCACAGTGCTCTTCATCTGCAACATCATTTTCCCATACTGCCCTCATGTCACTTAAATGTCTTTAAATTCGTTGACATTTGTTTCAAATATACTCCATCCAATGACTAAGCTTCAACAACCCTCTCAGGTGCAGAATCTCAAGATTCACTAACCTCCTGAATGGCCTATGTCATCCTGAGATAGTATCCACTGGTCTAAACGCATTAGCTCTTGCACCCACTTTGACAAACCCTTTAAGAATTTTTGGGAGTTTCAATGAGGGCACCTTGCATTCTTCTGAACTTTGAGAGAATACAGGCCTTATTCTTTAAGAGCATACGACTCCACCTCCTCTTTCTGATTTGCACTGCTATCAAAACTGTCAATTCCCTTTGAACATTCAGTTCCACGTCTTGGTCACCTTTCTCTGTTGTAGCAATTAGATCATACCAGTTACTTCCGTTGGTGTTACCAATTCATCTACCTAATTGTAAATGCTGCTTTTATAGCCTGCTTTAATATTTTCACAATCTCTAACCTTATTGTTCTGTTCCTTCTGATTATGCTCAGATGATCCATTTCTGATTTCTACTTTGCTCTCTTACTTTGTCTTTTCTTTACAAAATCTTCCTTCACTTGATCCCTCAGCCTCATTATTTAGTTTGAAGCCCCTCCCTAACCTTAGTTAGATTCATGTTAAAACAGTGGTCCTAGCAAGGTTGAGGTGAAGACTATCCTAACATTAGAGCTCCCACTGGTACCAGTATTGATGTCAGAGCACCAGGAATATAAACCTACTTCCCCCACACCAATATTTGAGTCACATTAATTCTTTAATTTTAGTTCCTCTGTCCAAATTTACTCATGGTTCAGGTAATAATCCAGAGATAAGGGCTTGGGATAAAAAAATCCAGAGATTATTACCAGTTGAGGATCTTTTTAGTTTAGCCTCCGGTTGCTTATATTTCCACAGCACAACTTCTTTCCTAGTACACCCCTCCTGCTTGAGTGGCTTCCTGTACCACAGTACCAGGTACAGTTTACCCGGCCAGCCCATGGACCCCATTTTCATTCAGAAGAAAGTGAAGACTGTGGATGTTGGAGATCAAAGTCAAAGATTATGGTGCTGGTAAAGCACAGCTGGTCAGGCAGCATCCGAGGAGCAGGAGAATTGACATTTTGAATCCAGGAATTCTTGATGAAGAGCTTATGTTCAAAATGTCGATTCTCCTGCTCCTCGGATGCTGCCTGACTGGGTGTGCTTTTCCAGCACCACATTCTTCAACCCATTTTCATTCAGACATGTTGTAAGAACCGCAAACCTGTTGTTCATATGCATGGACTGAAGCTTCTCCACTCCCATCTTTTTGATCCTCTGATAGGCCTCACTTGCATTTAAGCCCTCCTATCCCTGATCACAGGCCAACTGTGACCCATTAGTATTCTTAACACCTGAGTACATTTAAATCCTGCAAGAGAGATCCAAACACAGTCTAAACAGATCAGGGCATTACAGAAGGAGTGCTGCAGTGTCTGAGAGTGTCATCTTCCTGACAAGAGATTAAACAGAAGCTTTCTCAGTCCCTTGCTGTTTCTCACCTCCATTAAACTCATTCAACATTCTGGTGTTCTGATTTCATCCTTGAATATCATCCAACTCCCCTCAGGTAGACCTACAAGAACTACGGCACTGTTCAAGTCAGAGCAGGGGAATTCTCTCCAGCATCTGGTTGATGATTACTTTCATCCAACATTACTAATGTAGCACTGAGAGCTCACACTGTCTGCGTACCTCTATGTTCTGGATAGTTCGTGTCCCAGTACATGAAAAGCTTAAAACAGCTATGTGCTGAGCTCGTGTATGTGGGCACAATGCTATTTCTTTAAGTCCTGGAGTCATCGAGTCTACAGCATGGAAACAGGCCCTTCAGCCCAAACTGGGCCATGCTGACCAAAGTATCCGTCCACTCAAACCCCATTTCCCTGCACTTGGCTCACATCCTTCTAATCCTTTCCTATCCATGCATTTGTCCAAATGTCTTTTAAATGTTGTTAATGTACCCACCTCAACCACTTCTGCTGGCAGCTCATTCCACATGCATATCACCCTCTGTGTAAAAAGGTTGCCTCTCAGGTTCCCTTTTAACTTAAACTGATGCTCTCCAGTCCTTGATTCCCCAACCCTGGGGAAAAGACTGAGGGCATTCACCCTACCCGTACCTCTCATGGTTTTACATACTTCATAAGATCCATCTCAGCCTCTTACACTTTGAAGAAAAAGGTCCTAACTTGTCTAACCTCTCCCTATAACTCACGACTTTTGAGTTCAGGCAACATCCTTGTAAATTTCTTCTGCACTCTTTCTAGTTTAATAACATCCTTCTTATAACAAGGCGACCAAAACAGAACAAAATATTCCACATGTGGCCTCACCAATGTCCTGTACAACTGCAACATAACTTCTCAACTTCTATACTCAATGCCCTTACTGGTGAAGGCCAGTGTACCAAAGTCATCTTCACTGCCCTATCTACCTATGACTCCACTTTCAGAGAACCGTGTACCTGAACTCCAAGGTCCCTCTGTTCCACTGCACTCCTTAAGACCATACCATTTGCCATAAAACCCCTACCTTGACTTGATTTTCCAAAATGCAAGACCTCACATTTATCTATATTAAACTCCATTTGCTACTTCTCAGCCCACTTCCCCAGCTGATCAAGGTCCTGCTGCAATTTCTGATAAAGTTCTTTCCTGTCCACGATACCGCATATTTTAGTGTTATCTGCAAACTTACTAATCATGCCTTGTACATTATCATCAAAATCATTGATGTAGATAACAAACAGTAATGGGCTCAGCACCAACCCCTGAGGCACTCCACTAGTCACAGATCTCCAGTCCGACAAGCATCCTTCCACTATTACCCTCTGCTTCCCACTACTAAGCCAATTTTGTATTCAATTTGCCAGCTCTCCCTGGATTCCATGTGATCTAACCTTCCAGAACAGCTAATCATGTGGAATCTTATCTTACTGAAATCTATATAGACTATGTCTACCATCCTGCCCTCGTCAATCTGCCTGGTCACTTCAAAGAACTCTAACAAATTTGTGATAATCTTTGGTATGCTTTCCTTCACTGGTCAGAGTATTGAGTATAGGAGTTGGGAGATCATGTTGCAGCTGTACAGGGCATTGGTTAGGCCACTGTTGGAATATTGCATGCAATTCTGGTTTCCTTCCTATTGGAAAGATGTTGTGAAACTTGAAAGGGTTCAGAAAAGATTTACAAGAATGTTGCCAGGGTTGGAGGATTTGAGCTACAGGGAGAGGCTGAACAGGCTGGGGCTGTTTTCCTTGGAGCATCCCAAGCTGAGGGGTGACCTTATAGAGGTTTCCAAAATTATGAGGGGAATGGATAGGGTAAATAGGCAAAGTCTTTTCCCTGGTGTCAGGGAGTCCAGAACTAGAGGGCATAGGTTTAGGACGAGAGGGGAAAGATATAAAAGGGACCTAAGGGGCAACTTTCTCACACAGACAGTGGTACGTGTATGGAATGAGCTGCCAGAGGAAGAGATGGAGGCTGGTACAATTGCAACATTGAAGAGGCATTTGGATGGGTATATGAATAGGAAGGGTTTGGAGGGATGTGGGCCGGGTGCTGGCAGGTGGGACTAGATTGGGTTGGGATATCTGATCAGCATGGATGGGTTGGACCATGCTGTTTCCATGCTGTGGATCTCTATGACTCTATCACTCTATCTCCCGCACACAAAGTTGTGCTGACTATTCCTAATCGAACACTGTCTTTCTAAATGCACGTATAGCTTATCGCTCAGAGTCTTCTCAAGTAACTTACCCACCACAGATGTTCAGCTTATTGGACTATTGTCCCCAGGCTTTTCATTGCAGCCCTTCTTGAATAATGGCACAACATTCACTACCCTCCAGTCTTCTGGGACCTCACCCGTGGCTAACAATGATGCAAAAATATCAGGCAGGGCCCCCGTAAAAACTTCTTTAGCCTTTTGCAGTGGTCTTGGATATACCTGGTCAGGATCAGGAGATTTACCCACCTCCACCATTCTAATACATCCAACACCTCCTCTATTGTAATATGGACTGTTCCCCAAGATGCCACCACTAACTTCCCCACGTTCCTAAGTCTTCATGTCTTTCTCCATGGTAAAAACAGAGGAGAAATATTCATGGAGAACCTCGCCCACCTCCTGTGGTTCTGCACATACATGTCCACTTTGGTCCTTGAGGGACCCTATTCTCTCTATTATTCTTTTTCCTTTAATATACTTAAAGTACCTTTTAGAATTCACTCTAATCTTCTCATGCAATCTCGTGCCCCCCTTCAACCTCCTGATTTCCTTGTTCTGTAAACTCCTGTATTCCCTGTATATCTCCAGGCATCCCTTTGATCCCAGCTGATTGTACCTGAGCCACACCTCCTTCGTTTTTCTTGACAAAGCCTCAATATCTCTTGTCATCCAGGGTTCCCTATTCCTGTCAACCTTGCCCTTCACCCTCACAGGAATGCATCGACCTTGAACTCTCGTTATTTCACTTTTAAAGGCCTCCCACTTGCCGGAGGTCCCTCTGCCTGCAAACAAACTGCTCCAAACAACCCCTGCAAGCTCCTGTTTAATCCCATCAAAATTCACCTTGCCCCAGTTTAGAACTTGAACCTCTGGACAAATTTTGTCCCTCTCCATAACTATTTTGAAATTAATAGAATAATGATCACAGGTCCCAAAGTGCTCCCCCACTGTCATCTTCATCACCTGATTAAAGATCTGGCTGATTTTCACATCCCCTCAATGTGTCCTGATGGCACAACACCAGAGAAATAGGAATAGGGCCCTTGAGTCTGCTCCACCATTCAATACAATTAAGGCTGACTTGATGTTCCTCATGTCCACATTCCTGCGTTTATTTGACTCCCTACTGATCAAGGAACTTAAATATACCAAAGGACTCAGCAGCCCCCCACCCCACCCCTCCACCCCTTCCCCTTGCCACTGCCAACACCTCTCTGTGGCAAAGACTCACAACCCTCTGTTAGCTCCGTGCAAGTTGGAAGATTAGCACCTCATTTTCTGTTTTGGAACTCTACAGCCTTCTTGATTAAATGTAGAGTTCAACAACTTTAAGGCTTAAGCTTCTCCCATGTCCTGACTCAAACCCCCACACTCCAGCCTTGTTATCTGCTATTGCATACGACCACAATCAGTCACCATTAACAGCTATTCACCCGTCTAGCCTGACCATTACCCACTCCTTTGTCTGTCCAACTGTTCTCTCTCTCTGGATTCTATCTCCATCTATCATTTATTCCTAACCTCTTCCACTACTCTATCTTCTGCATTAAAAAATACTTGTTCCTAGCTACCATCAGTTCTGAGGAAGGGTTACTGGACCCGAAACGTTAACTCTGATTTCTCTCCACAGATGCTACCAGATCTGCTGAGCTTTTCCAGCAATTTCTATTTTTGCCTCTTTTTACTTGTTTATGTAACACAATCAATCTGAAAGGCTTGTGTGGGAAGTATGCGAATGAAAAATAACAGGGACAGAAAACTGGTGGCAAAAAGATTAGGAAGATTAAGAATAGTCAAGTACATTTTTGTCTCCATGCCAATCTGATGTCACTTCATGTATTCTACATAAGATACACAAGGAAGTAAAAAATTAGTACAAGACCCAAGTGAAACACCAGTCCTCAAGCTAGAATCTTGACCTAAGACAAACTCACAGAACGCTACAGAAACTCAGGTTTGGCAGTATCTGAGGAGGAACAAAGTTAACATGTCAAATTCTGGGACAACTCTTCTTCACGCTGGTCATATTAGATTTGAGAAGTCAACTCTGTTTTTCTCTCTTCACAGATACTTCCAGACCTGCTGAGTTTCTCCAGCATTCTCTGCATTTGTTTCACATTTCCAGCATCCTCATTATTTTGCCTTTATGCGGGAACTGAGTGTAGTGCAACCTCGATTATCCAAATTTCAGATTATCCAAACAAGGTCTAAAGGTCCTGATGCTTGGGTAAACACTGTTATCTGAACATTTGATTATCTGAACATTCAACTATCTGAACAAAATACTCCTCGCCCGTGTCATTTGGATAATCGAGGTTGCCCTGTACTCACAGGAGTATGTAATAGCACCTTAAAGACTTCCATACACATTCTGAAATCATGAAGTGTAACTCAATAAAGACCTGTTCAATGTACTCTGTTTAAATAATAACATGACTCACAGCAATAAAGTAGAATTGCAGCTAACAGATTAAAAACCAAACAAACTGCGTGTGCCATAAGTCACAAACAAATACAGAAATTCCTGGAAAAGCTCAGCAAGTCTGGCAGCAAGAGAAATCAGAGTGAATCAACTTCAGGTCCGATGACCCTTCCTCCTGTTCTCCGCACAGATGCTGCTAGACCTGCTAAGCTTTTACCTAGTACTACTGTGGAACCTTATTGTGCACAAGTATTTGGTACAATGTGAGTGCCCAAAAACCAGGAAAGATGCCACATAAATGCAAGCGATTGTTTTTAGGGTGGAATGTCTGCGTTTGGACTCACAAAATAAAATGAGCCCATTCGGACCATTCTTGTCTGTGCAACCTCTTTTTACTGGAGTGACCGAATGCAAATCACATTGAAAGGATTGTAGACCATAAAAACCGAAAGATGCTGTAAGTCAAACAAAACCAGAAGTAGCTGGACAAGCTCAGCAGGTCTGGCAACATCTGTGAAGAAAAATCTTGGTTCTCTTCTGAGGAGGGGTCACCGGACCTGAAACGTTAACTCTGATTTCTCCTCACAGATGCTACCAGACCTGCTGAGCTTTTCCAGCAACTTTGGTTTTCGTTGGATTGCAGAACATTCATGGGGACAGATTGTTTGGGATTTATATGAAAAAAAAACTTATCGCCATGCAGAATGTGTTTGAATGCTTGAGAAAGGGATCCAAAGCTGCTCCGATACACCGCTAGGTTGAACAAAGGAAGACAAATTCCACAGACATTAGTGTGATGTTGGTAAACCCTTTAGTCTATTGCCAGTGTTTTGCCTCGGCTAGATCAGCATGAAGTGTAGAGGTATGAACAAATAAATTAGTGTTCTCCAACAGAACTTTAACACTTGTCAAACCTGTGTAATCACATCACCACATTAAGCACACAATCACGAAATTTATGCAAAGGATGGGGTGAATCCTGTACCAATATCTCAGAGCTGAAGTGGGATTCAACGGACAGGAGGAGAGTTGAGCAGTGGTGTACTGCACCGTGACAGCATGTGTTGGTCTATTTTTAGCAGAAATAACTAACCATTGCACAGTGTCTACTTGTGATGCTGCAACTAAAATATTCCACTTTCACTTCCTTCAATGAGGGTGTCTTCACCACATAATATCTTAAAAGAAATAGTAACCCAGGTTAGATTCGCCTAGCTCCATTAAGACAAGTGCTGTTCTTCCTGAAGCTTTCTCGGTCAAATAACCATCTGATTAAAATCACTGGGCATCAATTCAACACATTCTGTGGCTGAACACATGGGGTGACTGTATTACACAACACTGATCCAGTGATAGGTTCTGTTGCGGGCAGATCTATCTACAGTCACAGCATCTCAAAATCTGGCAGGTTGAACAGGAACTGCAGAGCATTGTGGAACAACCTGATTAATCATGATGCAGCATAAAAATTAAATTCATTTATTACTTTTGAAACTTTACAGCTATCAAATACTAAAAGTGAATGATTCAGTGAATGGTGTTTGGCACAGGAAATGCCCTTTATGGGGATTTTGAAACAGTCATAAATGATCCTGTAACGGAGGTTCAAAGATCTGTTTGAACTGAGCTTCTGGTGTCTGATTTGATGAATTAAAGGCTTCGAAACCATTACATTAGTCAGGAAATCATCTGTGTCTCATTTTGAAGCCTGATGTGCGATAGTCCATTTCCACCAAACAGCAGAGATGAACTTTCACAAAAACTAGCATGTGACTTACAACAAAGATCACAATGTGCTCATTATCAGCTAACTTTGTTCACTCATTGTGCTGTGATGTTACTATTGTGTGTCTGGAAATGTTGCAGAGAAGGGCAAATGACTGGTGTTGACCCAAGTATGTTATCACAAGAGCTGTGTATCAATGTCTCTCTCCACTTTGGCGTTCATCCAAAAGTACCTGATAATTTTCTGATTCAATGCCAAAAGGTAAATGAACACAAATAAATACTTTTGTTCAGTTTAACACAAATGTATTACTTAATGGGCAAACATCCAACCTAAGGCAAAACTTGGCTTGGGTGTCTGTGTCAAGCAGAGTCAAATATTCCAGTTGTGTTGTTATATTTGAGTCTACTTTGTGCTTAACACAGCTAGCCTTATTTACTTAACATCAGCCCAAAAATTGGAGTCCTCCTTTAAATAACTAGTCTACCAGAGGATTACGAATGGCCTGCAACATGATGAAGAGAAGTTCACTGGATGAACAGACTGGTCACAGATAGAGATTAATCTGATGCATTTTGCCAGAAGGAATAGGGAGAGACAGTGTAGACTTCACAGTTCTAAAGAATATGCTGGAGCAGGGAGATCTAGGAAAGCACGTGCATCATCCTTAAAAAATAGCAGGACATATTGAGACTGTAATTAGTGAAGTGCATGGGATCTTAACCTTTTTAAATTGAGATATTGAGAACAAAACCATTTAAGGTACGTTGAACTCGACATAAAGCTCTAGGTAGCTCTGAACTAGAAAATGTGTCCAGTTCTGGTCACCAGCCATTCTCAGCAGCTTCATCACTGATCGCCCCTCCATTACAAAGTTAGAAGTGAGAATTTTTGCTAATGATTACACAATGTTCAGCAACATTTGTGATTCTTCAGATATAGAAGCAGTTAATTTCCATATGCAGCAAGAGTTGGTTAGTGTGCAGTAGGTTTGGACTGCTAAGTAGCAAGTAACTTTTGAGCCATATATGTGCCAGTCAATATCTAACTCCAGCAACAGAGAATCCAACTATTTCCCCTTGACATTCTAAGGTAGGACCATAGACTGAATCCCTACTATCAACATTCTGTTGGTTACCATTAATCAGAAACTGAATTGGGCCACCTATATCAATATTACTGCAAGCATCTTATGGAGCAGTGACAGTGTCCTACCTCCAAGCTAGGAGGCATGGGTACAATTCTCAAAGAGTTGTGATATAACAATTTCAAATAGGTTGAATTGAAAATACCTATAAATGTGGCTAAAGAGCAGGTCAGAGGTTAAGAATCCTCTATTACACAACGCACCATCTGATTCTTCAAAGCCTGTCCATCTACAAGGCCAAGTCAGGAGTGTGAAAGACTGGATGAGTACACTCCAACAAAGTTGAGAGAGAAAAAAGTAGCCAGTTCGTTTTGCAATCCATCTACCACCTTCAATGTTAACTCCCTTCATCTATAAATCACAGTGGCAGTAATGTTACCACTTATAAATTACACAGTTAAAATTCACAAAACGCTAGGTGATAGTCCACAGATTTGTTTGGAACCACTAGCTTTTGGAGCGCTGTTCTTCATCAGGTGGTTGATAGAACAGCACTTCAAAAGCTAGTGTTTCCAAATTAACCTGCTGCACTAAAACCTGGTGTTGTGTGATTTCTAACTTTGTACACCCCAGCCTAACAGTGGCATCTCCAAATTATAAAATACACTGCAGCAACTCACCAAGGCTCCTTTGACAGCATCTGCTAAACCCGCAACCTCTACCACCCAGAAGGACGAGGGCACCAGAGCACCGCCATTGGCATGTTCCTCTCCAAGTCACAAATTAGCCTGACTTGGAACTACATCACTGCTCCCTCACTGTCGTTCGGCCAAAACCCTGGAACTCCCTTCCTGACAGCTCTGTGGGAAACTACACCAAATGGACCAGAGAGGTTCAAGAAAATGGCCCATCGCCACATTCACAATGGCAATTAGAGAAGAGGAATACAGGTAGACCATTCTTTATCCAAAGTCGTCGTGATCGGTTGTTTCTTGGATTTTGGAACTTTTAGAATTTCAGAATAAGTGACAGCTTGATGGTGAAATTTTTAAAAATCTTACTGGAGGAGCAGACTTACTAAGTAAAAACAGGCCTTGAGAGAGAACCCAGGCCCTGCTGGGCCATGATCCTCCCATGTCGCATTTGAGTGACACGCATTGAGTGGGTGTGGACTTGGGTTAACTGTTTGCCCACCAAACAACCTTGTTAATGAGGAAAAAAATTTCACAAAAAACCTTCCGATTTCAGAGCTTTTCGGATTTTGGAACTTTGGATAAAGGATTGTATACCGGTAAACGCTACTAAACCAGCAATGCTCAGGTAATTTTTGGAAAACACTCATTAGGAAAAATGTAAAGGTCTGCAACCATATTTGACCCATTTCTTGCACTTCTGCCTTCATGCCTTCTCCTCCCTCCTTGAACAATGGTAGGGTACCCCTCGTCCTCGCTTTCCATCTCACTAGTTGCCATATTCAAAGGATCATCTTCCGCCATTTCCACCACATATGATCAGACGCCACCCCCAACAGAGATTTATTTCCCTCCCTACCCCTATCTGCGTTCCACAGCGACCATTCTCTCCACAACTCTCTCATTAGGTTCATGCCCCGCCACCTCCCCAACCAACCCACCCTCCCGGCACCTTCCCTTGCAGCCACAAGACGTGTAAAACCTGCGCCCACACCTCCCCCTCACTTCCATCCAAGTCCCAAAAGGATCCTTCCACATCAGGCAAAGATTTTCCTGCACATCCAAACAACTCATCTACAGTGTCCATTGCTCTCGATGTTGTCTTATCTACATTGGGGAGACAGGATGCCAATGGAATGTTTCAGGGAACATCTCTAGGACATATGCACCAAACAATCCTATCGCCTTGTGGACCACCACTTCAATTCCCCCTCCCACTCCACCAGGGACATGCAAGTCCTGGGCCTCCTCTACTGCCAAATCTAAGCCACCAGACGACTGGAGGAAGGACGTCTCATCGTTCGCCTTGCGACCTCCCTCCCAACACATGGTATCAACATTGACTTCACCAGATTCTTCTTCTCCCCTCCCCCCACCTAATCCCAGATCCAACCCTCCAACTCGGCACCGCCCTCTTGAACTATCCTACCTGTCCATCTTCCTTCCCACCTATCCGCTTCACTCTCTGCTCCGATCTATCATCATTATCACACACCTGCAATAGCCTATCGCCTTCCCAGCTACCTTCCCTCTATCCCCACCCTCGTATTTATCTCTCAGCTGCCTTCCCCATGCCCCACATTCCTGATGAAGGGCTTATGCCCAAAACATCGACTCTCCTACCCCTCGGATGCTGCCTGACCTGCTGCGTTTTTCCAGCACCACACTTTTCAACCATAACCTGAAGGAACAACACCTTCCATTCAGTTTAGGCACTTTATAAATTCTAGGACTCAGCTTTGAGTTCAACCTCTTCAAAGCATGACCTCTGTACTCCATTACTCTTACCTACCCCGACAGACCTCCAATCTGTATCTTGCTCTGATGAAGAGTCATTCAGATTCGAAATGTAAACTCGCTCTCTCTCCATGGATGCTGGGAGATCTGCAGCATTTATTGTTTTCAGTACAGATTCCAACATCTGCAGTAATTTGCTCCGACACTGTATCTTGTTTGTGTCTTGTTAACTTTGCTGTTAGCAGAACAGTAGGTTATTTCAATATCTCGCCGCGTGTTGAACTCATTGATCCGAGGGCGTAGGGGAATGAAGGTGAGGCCCCTACGCCCTCGGATCAATGAGTTCAACACGCGGCGAGATATTGAACAATTCTTCCGCCGCCTTCGCCTCCGTGCCTACCTTTACAACCAAGACTCCCGCCCACCCTCTGAAGACCCCTTCTCCCGCCTCCAATACACCCCATCCACCTGGACACCCCGTGCTGGCCTCTTACCTGCCCTCGATCTATTTATAGCCAACTGCCGCCGCGACATTAACCGACTCAACCTGTCCACCCCTCTCCCCCACTCCAACCTCTCACCTTCAGAACGTGCAGCCCTCCACTCCCTCCGCTCCAACCCCAACCTCACCATCAAACCCGCAGACAAGGAAGGCGCGGTGGTAGTTTGGCGCACTGACCTTTATACCGCTGAGGCCAAACGCCAGCTCGCGGACGCTTCCTCTTATCGCCCCCTTGACCATGACCCCACCTCCCACCACCAAACCATCATCTCCCAGACCATCCATAACCTCATCACCTCAGGGGATCTCCCATCCACCACCTCCAACCTCATAGTCACACAACCCCGCACCGCCCGTTTCTACCTCCTGCCCAAAATCCACAAACCTGCCTGCCTCAGCCGACCCATTGTCTCAGCCTGCTCCTGCCCCACCGAACTCATCTCCGCGTACCTCAACACAGTTCTGTCCCCTTTCGTCCAAGAACTCCCCACCTACGTTCGGGACACCACCCATGCCCTCCACCTCCTCCAGGATTTTCGCTTCCCCGGTCCCCAACGCCTTATCTTCACGATGGACATCCAGTCCCTGTACACCTCCATCCCCCATCACGAAGGACTCAAAGCCCTCCGCTTCTTCCTTTCCCGCCGCACCAACCAGTACCCTTCCACTGACACCCTCCTTCGACTGACTGAACTGGTCCTCACCCTGAATAACTTCTCTTTTCAATCCTCCCACTTCCTCCAAACTAAAGGAGTTGCCATGGGCACCCGCATGGGCCCCAGCTATGCCTGTCTCTTTGTAGGATATGTGGAACAGTCCATCTTCCGCAACTACACTGGCACCCCCCCCCACCTTTTCCTCCGCTACATCGATGACTGTATCGGCGCTGCCTCGTGCTCCCACGAGGAGGTTGAACAGTTCATCAACTTTACCAACACCTTCCATCCTGACCTCAAATTCACCTGGACTGTCTCAGACTCCTCCCTCCCCTTCCTAGACCTTTCCATTTCTATCTCGGGCGAACGACTCAACACAGACATCTACTATAAACCGACTGACTCCCACAGCTACCTGGACTACACCTCCTCCCACCCTGCCCCCTGTAAAACCGCCATCCCATATTCCCAATTCCTTCGTCTCCGCCGCATCTGCTCCCAGGAGGACCATTTCCAATACTGTACAGCCCAGATGGCCTCCTTCTTCAAGGACCGCAGATTCCCCCCAGACGTGATCGACGATGCCCTCCACCGCATCTCCTCCACTTCCCACTCCTCCGCCCTTGAGCCCCGCTCCTCCAACCGCCACCAAGACAGAACCCCACTGGTTCTCACCTACCACCCCACCAACCTCCGTATACAGCGTATCATCCGCCGTCATTTCCGCCACCACCAAACGGACCCCACCACCAGGGATATATTTCCCTCTCCTCCCCTATCAGCGTTCCGCCAAAGACCACTCCCTCCGTGACTCCCTCGTCAGGTCCATACCCCCCACCAACCCAACCTCCACTCCCGGCACGTTCCCCTGCAACCGCAGGAAATGTAAAACTTGCGCCCACACCTCCTTCCTTACTTCTCTCCAAGGCCCCAAGGGATCCTTCCATATCCGCCACAAATTCACCTGCACCTCCACACACATCATCTATTGCATCCGTTGCACCCGATGTGGCCTCCTCTATATTGGGGAGACGGGCCGCCTACTTGCGGAACGCTTCAGGGAACACCTCTGGGACGCCCAGACCAACCAACCCAACCACCCCGTGGCTCAAAACTTTAACTCTCCCTCCCGGTCCACCGAGGACATGCAGGTCCTTGGACTCCTCCATCGGCAGAACATAACAACACGACAGTTGGAGGAAGAGCGCCTCATCTTCCGCCTGGGAACCCTCCAACCACAAGGGATGAACTCAGATTTCTCCAGTTTCCTCATTTCCCCTCCCCCCACCTTGTCTTAGTCGGTTCCCTCAACTCAGCACCACCTTCCTAACCTGCAATCTTCTTCCTGACCTCTCCGCCCCCACCCCACTCCGGCCTATCACCCTCACCTTGACCTCCTTCCACCTATCACATCTCCATCGCCCCTCCCCAAGTCCCTCCTCCCTACCTTTTATCTTAGCCTGCCTGGCACCCTCTCCTCATTCCTGATGAAGGGCTCTGGCCCGAAACGTCAAATTTCCTGTTCCTTGGATGCTGCCTGACCTGCTGTGCTTTAACCAGCAACACATTTTCAGCTCTGTTAGCAGAACAGGCCCATTTTTTTTTTCATTTTCAATCAGCTATTTACACTCATCTTACATCTCTATTACTCCTTACCACCATAAACACTCCGTTAGCCTTTTGCTGTGGGAACCCTCACAACCTGTTCCACTCACTCCCCCCTCAGCAAATGATACAAAAACTAACACCCCCAGCCCCTTGCAGTTCTGAAGAGTCACACTGGACCTGAAACTCTGTTAACCCTGTTTCTCTCTTCACAAATTGCTGCCAGACCTACTAAGCCTCTTCAGCACTTGGTTTTGATTTCAGATTTTCAGCATCTGCAATATCTGCACTGTTGGGATTCTGTGATTCTATGAATATTTTGGTTGCTTTATGCAAAAGGTCTGTGACGGGGTGCAGAGGGGATTGACCTGAATGCCACTAAAATCCCCAGGCCAGCAACCGACATGAGGTGATTAAATCCAGGGCTACTCTTGGAACAAAGGAGATTATGGGAATTTGGTCGAGGTGTACAAGGTTATGACAGGCTTATGTAAGGGAGATGAGGAAAAGCTCTTCCCATTGGCCAATGAGAAGCGAACTAAAGGACCTGCTCAAAGAATCTGAGCAAGATTGCAGTGGGTGTATGAGGGAGAACATTTTTCCACAGTGAGTGGGGATGACTTGGAAGTGCTTGTACAGGAGGATGATGGTGAGGAAACCAAAGTGATTTCAAAAGGAGATTGGACAAGTACTTGTAGGAAATAAACTTTCAAGGCTGTGAGGGGGTGGGTGAAGGGGAGGGGAGGGAGGGAAGGGAAGGGAAGGGAAGGGAAGGGAAGGGAAGGGAAGGGAAGGGAAGGGAAGGGGAGGGGAGGGGAGGGGAGGGGAGGGGAGGGGAGGAAAGGAAAGGAAAGGAAAGGAAAGGAGAGGTAAGACTAACTCAGGGTGACCTGAAGTGAATGTTGGTCTTGATGAGTCGAATTGTCTGTTGCTCACCACATACCTTTCATGATTAGATTAGATTACTAGATTAGATTACTTACAGTGTGGAAACAGGCCCTTCGGCCCAACAAGTCCACACTGACCCACCGAAGCGCAACCCACCCATACCCCCACCTAACACTACGGGCAATTAATCCTAGCCAATTCACCTAACCTGCACATCTTTGGACTGTGGGAGGAAACCGGAGCACCCGGAGGAAACCCACGCAGACATGGGAAGAATGTGCAAACTCCACACAGTCAGTTGCCTGAGTCGGGAATTGAACCTGGATCTCCGGCGCTGTGAGGCAGCAGTGCTAACCACTGTGCCACCGTGCCGCCCGATCTTAAGAGACAGTGATTCACATTTTGAATGGACTTCCTGAGGAAGTGGATGTGGGCACAATTACAATGTTTAAAAGACATTTGGATTAATGCATGAATAAAAAAATGTTCAGAGGGATATGGGAGAAGTACAGAGAGATGGGACTAGTTTAGTTTGGAATTATGTTTGACATGGGGACTGATTGGACTAAAGGCCCTGTTTCCATGCTGTATTACTCTATGACTTTATGTTGCAGAGATTTAGAGCTTGTGAAATACCTTTTTTTGAAAATAGTAACTACAGTATTATAAGAAACACAACTCCAATTTGTGCAGAGTAAACTCACTCATTGAGGTGGCTCAGTGGTTAGTACTGCTTTCTCCCCATGCCTGGGTTTGATTCCAGTCTCGGGTGACTGTCTGTGTGGAATTTGCACATTTCCCTCATGTCTGTATGGGTTTCCTCTGGGTGCTTCAGTTTACCCCCACAGTCCGAAGGTGTGCAGGTTAGGTGGACTGGCCATGGGAAATGTAGGGATACGGAGATGGGGTAGGTCTGGGAGGGATGCTTTTCAGAGGGTTGGTGTGGACTCGATTGGCCCAATGACCTGCTTCCTTACTGTAAGGATTCAAACAGTCGACCAGATGATCTGCTTTTCAGTGATGTCAATTGAAGGACAAATATTGGCCAGGACATCAAGGAGACCCCCTCTGCTCTTTGGAATACTACAGTGAAAATTTCTTTACAACTAGCTGAGGGGAATGAGCGGGTCTCAATTTAATATTGAGAGTGGAATGCAGGAAAAGCACAGTAGGTCAGGCAGCATCCGAGGAATAGGAGAATCGATGTTTCAGGCAAGAGCTGCACCTCAGATACTGCCTGACCTGCTGTGCTTCTCTAGCACCCCATTCTCGACTCTGATCTCCAGCATCACACATTCTCCCTCTCAATTTAATATTCCATCTGACAGACAACATTTCAGGTTGTGCAGCACTTGGTAAAGGATGGGTTCACCCGCCAAGATCAGTGTTTACTATATGTGACACATTGATACCTTTCTCAGGTGTGGGAAAAGATTTGCTAACCCATGATAGGCCCACGAAAGCAAAGTGGCCAAATTGTACCAGGACACCCAGAATTCCTGAGCACCTCACGAACTGGGTCAGACGGCACAAAGACAATGGAATACGCTTTCAAACTCCCATGGACATGACAAGAGGCTCAAAGTCCTCAGGGCAGTTTCACAACCCAGCAACAGCAAAGCCACACCAAGAGTAGGACAGACAGACAGGCACCACAAGACAATGGAAGCACCTCACCACGAGAAAAACTTTTCACACCTATCTGTGAAGATGAATGGAACCATGATACTGTCAGGATTTTGTGTTGTGTGGAGGAACAGGACATTCATCCGATAAACTGTTTTCCAATTAGCATCCTTGCAACTAAATTACTCCATTTTCAGAAACATTGTATTTTCCCATTTCTTAATCAGTGTCATTGTGCAGCATTACTATAAAACTGATCTCATCCCCAGCTCTGGGAGGAGAGATCAAATTCTCTGTGCAGACTGTCAGTTCTGTGTCAGCTAGTCTATTTTCTCCTCCAGTGATATAGCTTGCAATAAGCTGTTTGTCAATTTCACTTCGAGCTGTGTTTTGTGATCTCTAACCTATTGGGCAAATTTCTCCGACATCAGGCAAGAGATTTTAAACAGGTGTACATTCGAACACTGCAGCAGTAGATTTGACATTCTGTCACTGTCAAAGGGAAGTAGTCATGATTTGGAGATGCCGGTGTTGGACTGGGGTGTACAAAGTTAAAATTCACACAATCTCAGGTTATAGTCCAACAGGTTTAATTGGAAGCACACTAGCTTTCAGAGCGACGCTCCTTCATCAGGTGATAGTGGAGGGCTCGATCGTAACACAGAATTTATAGCACCTAAAAAGGAAGTAGAAAATCCTGAAGAATCAGCTATATCTAACAGGTGGCATGGTGGCTCAGTGATTAGTACTGCTGAGTTCAATTCTTGCCTTGGATGACTGTCGTTGTGGAGTTTGCACATTCTTCCCGTGTCCATGTGGGTTGCCTCCAGGGGCTCTGGCTTCCTCTCACAGTTGAAAGATGTGCGGGTTCGGTGGATTGGCCATGGTAACTTGCCCATTTTGCTCAGGGACGTGTTGGTCAGGTGCATTTGTTAGGGTAGATAGCGAGTAATAGGGTAGGGGAATAGGTCTGGGTGGGTTATTCTTCGTAGGGTTGATGTGGGCTTGTTGGGCCAAAGGGCCTGTTTTCACATTGTAGGGGGCTTAGAGTCCTTCACTGAAGGAAGTGAAAGTAGGTTGAAATATTTCAGTTGCCACACCACAACGATTGGTTTCATTTTCTAAAAGTATTTTGAGACAAAGGTGCTTTCACAATGCAGTTCATCTTGGAAGTCTATTACAAGATTCACTTAATCCTTTGCATATATTTTGTATCATGTGACCAAAGCTGCCCAGTGAGTAAAAGCTGTTGCACTGAATTCTTCAAGTGCAATGAATTCAGTCCTATAACAGTTTATTTCATGGATTGTCCTGTCTGATTTTGAATGGCCTGGAGGCTTGCAAATTATTGTTCTTTGGCAGTGGATAAATCTAAAATCCGAACACTATGATCTATTTGAGATGTTTAATAGATTTATGTTTTGACTCACGGCTCCTTGCTACAGACTTGTGTGGTCCAAAAAGACCAAACAAGTTTGCACAACTCTGGCAAATGCTGCAGAGCAGATTAAAATATAACAAGAGCTTTTCAATTATAAGTGATAGCTGCAGCTCTGAAAGTTGGTAAGAAGTCAATAGTGTGTTAAAGCTATACAGTGTATTCATGAAGGAAATACCAGAAGGAGGACCATTGAGAATGGACAAACATGGTTTTATATGATCACACATGATGGTAAACCCAATTAAACAGGTCTTGTGCAACAGAAACCCCATTTAGTTTTACTGCTATGAGTATGCAAGCTGATAAATGGCTTCGCTTGTACTTTTTTGTGAAAGAACAGAAATTAGGACAATTTTAATAAATAGGCAAATTAGATTGTTTAGCAGAACAATCCTGACCAAGAAGGTTCCAGTTTCAATGCCTGGTTATTATGTTATCTCACTGGGACTGGGGACACATCAGGTGACCTCACTGCACATAGCTGATTAGGACTGGAGTATTCTCATGGATTCCTGTTCCTGCTCATTACTCAGAGTCCACTTTCAACCTGCAGATATCACAGAAGGACAGAATTAAGGTCCAGAGTCCCCAGGGTGAATCTAATCTTCTAAAACTGGATGGCTGAGTTCACGCAAGGATCATGCTCTTTGGAAGGTTCATCCGAGTGTCTGGTAACTGTGTAACCTTGTTCCTATAAATCTCAATATAGTAAACAACGGGGGAGGAAATGAACAGAGTAAAACAACATCAATGTTCAATTCGACACTATGTGCCTTTCCCCCCAAAAACCTGTCAGCAGTTGAAAGATAGAGACTCTTTATTTTAAAAGAGAGAGTAACTGCCTTGTGAATTAACAGGTTTCTTCAGATTTTCAAGGAAAAGTCATCACTTTCCTTTGAACGGATATACAGTACCAGGATTCCTAACAGCAAGCCATATAACAATACAAAGAACTATTTGTGTGCCCACCTCTCCATGTTGCCTCCCATGATGTCCAGTTTGTCCAATATTTCCTATCCCACATCTTGAGCAATTGGGAGAAACAGTGTGGAAATGAAAGCCCTATACCATTTCTGCGGTCAGTGAGAGAGATAGTGAACTCTGCCAGCCTTACCTCATGTTATGACATTGGGACATTCCTCATATTCCAATCACTAATGCTGGCCAACAACCTAATTATTACATCCCTACCTTTTGGAATTCTTTAAGTTCCTTGTTTCATTGAGACTACCACCAACCCGCGCCATGAATCTACACTTTAACTATTCCTCTTCAGTGCATTTCTTAGTGAGACCCTCCATATAGGTGGCATGGTAGCTCAGTGGTTAGCACTGCTGCCTCACAAGGCCAGGGACCTGGGTTCGGTTCCAGCCTCAGGGGACTGTGTGGGGAGTTTGCACATTTTCTCTGTGTCTGTGTGGGTTTCCTCTGGGTGCTCCGGTTTCCTTCCACAGTCCAAAGATGTGCACATTAGGTTTATCGGCCATGCTAAATTGTCCATAGTGTTCAGGGATGTGTAGGTTAGTCAGGAGTAAATATAGGGTAGGGGGAATGGGTCTGAGTAGGTGGGTCTTCGGAGGGTCGGTGTGGACGTGTTGGGCCAGGTGGCCTGTTTGCACACTGTAGAGATTCTATGATAAGTACACAGATAAAACACAACCACATCACTGGAAACCTGCATTTATATAGCACCTTTACCATAGTAAAATGTCCAAAGGTGCTTCACAAGAGACATAACTGAACCCCCCAATACAAAAAATATCATGGATAAGCTACAACTTCCTGAATTCAATCAATCATCCTGGCTGTCATCAGCTTTGGCCCCACCACAAACTCTGTGACCCTCCATCACACTCTCCTATCACTTCCAAGGAAAGCAGCACACTTAGCCTTGCTGCCTTATTTAACCCCCTAGACTCTTTAGAGAACCTATTTCGACTTTAACCCTCACCTCAGGCCATTTCTTGCAGAAATTACGTCACTTCCAGAGGGTGGTATGTGTATGGAATGACCTGCCAGAGGAAGTGGTGGAGGCTAGTACAATTGCAACATTTAAAAGGCATTTGGATGGGTTTATGAATAGGAAGGGTTTGGAGGGATGTGGACCAGGTGCTGGCAGGTGGGACTAGATTGGGTTGGGAATCTGGCCGGCATGGATGAGTTGGACCGGAGTTTCCGTGTTGTACATCTCTATGATTCTCTGACTGTTCCAATAATCCGCTGGTTGAATGCTTAGCCTCCATGTTTCACATTCAGCTTGCTAAAAACACTGCTGCCCACATCTAATATAGCACCGAGTCTCACTCACCCACCATCTCTGTCCCCTTCACCCCGCCCACCAAGAATTTGAATCCTTATTCTCATCTTTAATTTTCTAGGAGCTGTCCCTTCCTATCAATGTAAATTTTAACCTTACAGACCACCCCCACACTCCCTTCCTCATTCTGACTTCTTCTGCATTAGTCACACCTCCCCACGACCACAACCTCCCGACTCCATAACCATTTACCACAACACAAGGCTGTACCCATCAGTGGCACCCTTGCTGTCAGCTATCCAAGCTCCAAAATCCTTTAGAAAACCTCATTTTCCAATTTGAGAAGCACATGTTTCAAGCAACAATTTTTTCCGATCATGACCACTGGAGCACCCAGAGTCATTTTCCCACAATGATTGGACACAGTTATTGGAAGGAAAATCCACATTTGATATGTGGGAGGCTTTCAAAGGTACGTTAAAGATACTGCAGGATAGGCATGTCATGTTGAAGGCCAAAGGATAGAAGGGCAAGGTTCGTGAACCGAGGATGACAGGAGAAATCGTACGACTAGCCAAGAGGAAAAGGGAAGCATATATAAAGTTCAGGCAGCTAAGAAAGAATGGGCCCTGGAGGTCTATCAGAAGAGTAGGACAAGTCTAAAATGAGCAATAAAGCAGGCTAAAAGGGGTCATGAAATAGCTTTAGCGAGCAGAATTAAGGAGAATGCCAAAGTATTTTATTCTTATATAAGAAACAAGTGGGTAACTAGAGAAAGGATTGGTCCACTAAAGGATAACGAAGGAAGGCTGTGTGTCGAACCAGAGAGAATGGTTGAGATTCTGAATGATTACTTTGCATCAGTGTTCACTGAGGAGAGGAACATGATGAATGTTGAGATTAGAGATAGACGTTCGATTAGTCTGGATCACGTTGGCATAAGTAGGGAAGATGTGTTGGGTAGGTCAGAGGTTATTAAGGTGGACAAATCCCCAGGACTGGATGGGAGCTATCCCAGGTTGCTGAGGGAAACGAGAGAGGAAATAGCTGGGGCCCTGACAGATATCTTTGTGACACTCTTAAACACAGGTGAGGTGCCGGAGGACTGGAGGGTTGCTCATGTTGTCCCCCTGTACAGAAGGGTAATAGGGATATTCTGGGTAACTACAGACCAGTGAGTCTGACGTCAGTGGTGGGAAAGTTGCTGGAGAAGGTACTGAGGAATAGGATCTATTTATATCTAGAAAAGAATGGGTTTATCAGTGATAGCCAACATGGTTTTGTGCGGGGAGATCATGCCTTACCAACTTAATAGAGTTCTTTGAGGAAGTGACCAAGTTGATAGATGAAGGAAGGGCTGTTGGTGTCATTTACATGGACTTTAGTAAGGCTTTGATAAGGCTCTCCATAGTGAACTAATAGAGAAAGTGAAGTCACATGGTGTGCAGGGTGTTATAGCTAGGTAGATAAAGAACTGGTTGAGCAACAGGAGACAGAGAGTAGTAGTTGAAGGGAGTTTCTCGAAATGGAGAAAGGTGACCAGTGGTGTTCCACAGGGGTCAGTATTGAGGCCTCTGTTGTTTGTGATATACGTAAATGATCTGGAAGAGGGCACTGTTGGTATGATCTAAAGTTTACAGATGACACGAAGATTGGTGGAGTAGAAGAAAGCATAGGAGACTGTCAAAGAATACAGGATGATATACATAGACTGGAGAGTTGGGCGGAAAAGTGGCAGGTGGAGTTCAGTCCAGACAAATGTGAGGTAATGCATTTAGGCAAGACTAATTCTAGAGTGAATTATACAATGAATGGAAGAGCTTTGGGAAAAGTTGATGAGCAGAGAGATCTGGGAGTGCAGGTCCACTGTACCCTGAAGATTGCTGCACAGGTGGATAGAGTGGTCAAGAAGGCATATAGTAAGTTTGCCTTCATTGGATGGGGTATTGAGTATAAGAGCTGGCAAGTCATGTTAAAATTGGACAAGACATTGGTTCAGCCACATTTAGAATACTGTGTACAGTTCTGGTCGTGGAAGCTTTGAAGAGGGTGAAGAGAAGATTTATGAGGACGTTGCCTGGTAGAAGGAATGGAAGGTGCTAGTGATGAAGAGAGGTTGAGTAGGTTAGGTTTGTTTTCATTAGGAAAAAGGAGATTGGGGGGGGACCTGATTGAGGCCATGTTGCAGCTGTACAGGACATTAGTTAGGCCACTGTTGGAATATCGCGCGCAATTCCGGTCTCCTTCCTATCAGAAAGATGTTGTGAAACTTGAAAGAGTTCAGAATAGATTTACAAGGATGTTGCCAAGGTTGGAGGATTTGAGATAGAGGGAGAGACTGAAATTGCTGGGGCTGTTTTCCGTGGAGCGTCAGAGGCTGAGGGGTGACCTTATAGAGGTTTACAAAATTATGAGGGGCATGGATAGAATAAATAGACAAAGTCTTTTCCCTGGAGCAGGGGAATCCAGAACTAGAGAGCATAGGTTTAGGGTGAGAGGGGAAAGATATAAAAGAGACCTAAGGGGCAACTTTTTCAGGCAGAGGGTGGTACGTGTATGGAATGAGCTGCCAGAGGATGTGGTGGAGGCTGGTACAATTGCAACATTTACGAGGCATTTGGATGGGTATATGAATAGGAAGGGTTTGGAGGGATATGGGCCGGGTGCTGGCAGGTGGGACTAGATTGGGTTGGGATATCTGGTCGGCATGGAAGTGTTGGACCGAAGGGTTTGTTTCCATGCTGTACACCTCTATGACTCTATGACTCCAAATCATGAAGGATATAGACAAGGTGGATAGATATAAGCTTTTTCCCAAAGGTGAAGGATTCAGTAATGAGAGGTCACGCTTTTAAGGTGAGAGGTGAAAAATTTAAGGGGGATACTCGTGGCAAGTACTTCACACAGAGGTTGGTGGGCGTCTGGAACGCGTTGCCAGCAGAGATGGTAGAGGCAGGCATGGTAGATACATTTAAGATGCGTCTGGACAAATGCATGAGTAGGTGGGGTGCAGAGGGATACAGATGCTTAGGAATTGGGTGACAGGTTTAGACAGTAGATTTGGAGGGCTGAAGGGCCTGTTCCTGGGCCCTACATTTTCTTTGTTCTTTGTTCTTAATGAAAGTTCTGCATTAAATCCTTCATCCCTCCACTCAGAAACATCCTCAAAACCTCTCTTTGACCTTGTCCTTGCCCCTTCCAACCATAAATCTCTTCTTTCATTTTTCCTCAGTGCTTTAAGTCCCTCTATTTTTATAAAGCAGTGCAGAAAATGCCTTCTTCAACATGTGTGAACAGAGATTGTAGTATCCGCGAGTCTGATATCAAAACCAATACTGCAATTCTTAATTGACTGCTGGTAGTGGGAAGGGAGGGTAGGCTGCAAGAATTCAAATTTGTCAATGAAAACCAAGTCTTCTTGGGACTTCCCAGAAATAAGAAATTTAGGAACAGGCATTCAAAACTGCAACTCACAAAGCACATTGTCGGGGGCGTAATTGGCTGAATCCAGTGTGAGAGTGGGCATCACAGAAACCTGTCACAGCACATGCACTCCATTCTAATTAGCTCGCACATCCAGACAAAAGAAATGTCACCTGATTCATTTCAGTGCTGCAGATCCCTGGAGAACAGACTATGAAAGCTAAAAACAGCAATGATGTGTATTTACATAACATGTACTAAAACGTTTCCAGCCGGGCATTCAGTAGTGGTATGTGTGTGTGTCTGCATGTGTGAGAGACTGAGTGAGTGAGTGACTGCACAAGTGGGACAGACACTGTATAACTAAATCATCGCAGCTAATGTAACTTGTTTATTGGAAGGGGCCTCAATGCTTTTTTTGTTGAGAACCTATTTTGTTTCAATGTTACTTCCTGCCTCCACATTTCTACATCAGGATGCTATTAGAAACCTCCAGCACAGATGGAAACCATTCAGCCCATCATGTGCCGGCTCACTGAAAGCGCTGTTCATTTTTTTTTATTCATTGGACATGTGTATCGCTGGCTGGGCCAGCATTTACTGCCCATTCCAAATTACCTCAGACAAGGTGATGGTGGGCTACCTTCTCTGAAGAGGTTTATAAAATCAGGAGGGGCATGGAGAGGGTGAATTGCTAAGGGCTTTTCCCCAGGGTAGGGAATCCAAAATTAGAGGGCATAGGTTTAAGGTGAGAGGGGAAAGATTTAAAAGGGAGCTAAGTCACAAGTTTTTCATACAGAGGGTGGTGTGTGTGTGTGGAAAATTAGCTGCCAGAGGGAGTGGTGGAGGTTGGTACAATTATAACATTTAAAAGTCAGCTGAATGTGTGTATGAATAGGAATAGTGCTGCCTGACCTGCTGTGCTTTTTCAGCACCATACTCTCGACTCTAATCTCTAGCATTTGCAATCCTCACTTTCACCGAAATGAACAGGAAGGGTTTAGAGGGATAGAGGCCAAATGCTGGCAAATGGGACAAAGATTAATTTAGGATGTCTGGTTGGCATGGACGAGTTGGAGTGAAGGGTCTGTTTCCGTGCTGTACATCTCTATGGCTACAATTGCTGCAGTGTTTGGGGTCTCGGAACATTCACAGTGCTGTTGATGAGGGAATTCCAGGATCTTGAGCCAGCAACAATAAAGGAAGAGGCTATGTAGTTCCAAATCAAAATGGTGTAACACTTGGGAAGGGAATTAGGCCCATGATCCTGTTATTATCTCTACAGAAAGCTAAAATGTTAACTTCTGACAGCAGGTTTTTCCATTGACATTTCTCATTAACAGTGAGAAACCTCTCTCTCTGCAGGAACTTCTGACAAAAACTGTACTAGTTAGAAGAAAATGGAGACTGCACCTTAGTTCAGATATTCATTAAGTCCCAGTACTTAAAGATAAAGAATACCCAAAGGCCACCCTCTAAAATGAACTTTATTATCTACATGGAATGGGAACACTCTCCCCTTGATGGTGATTCGGACAATTCTAATGTATTGACACAAAATGCGATTGACTCGGATGGATTATTTGTCACACCTATTCATGACTTGCTTCAGTCTTATTCATTCACTCCCTTATCCATACTTCAGTTCGGGATGTGGAGCTAGCCCTGCCAGTTTCTAGATAGCGACTGAATACCCCAGGTCATTTCACAGCAGCGTTTCCAAGCAAAAGTTGACACATGACAGAAAAAAACTCTCTCATGGGAAGTAGGTTTTGATGTTGAAAAGAGGAAAGGGGGACTTTGAATTGCATAAAGTTTTGGAAGAGGTCTGCAGATGCTGGAGGTCAGAGCTGAAAATGTGTTGCTGGAAAAGCGCAGCAGGTCAGGCAGCATCCAAGGAGCAGGAGATTTGACGTTTCGGGCATAAGCCCTTCTTCAGGAAAGTTTTGGAAGACGAAGATATGGCTACCAATGGGATCATTAGAATTGCGAATACTCAAGAGGCTAGAATTATCGAGGGGAAGAATTCCCAGTGTAGGGCTAGAGGAAATTACGGAGTCAGTCAAGCATAAGTAGAAGGATTTGGAAATCAGGATGAGAAATTCTAAAATTCAGATCCTCATAAAACAACATTAAGTAATCTAATAATCTAATTAAAACATTCTGGTGCAGTCCATTCTTTACTGAGAATATAGTGTGAACTGAGATGATTCACTCACTTTGCCTGCCAGAACTCTCACGATTTGGAGGTACCGGGTGTTGGACTGGGGTGGACAAACTTAAATATCACACAACACCAGGTCCAACAGGTTTATTTGGAAGCACTAGTGTTGGGAGCACTGCTCCTTCATCGGGTCATTGTGGAGTATAAAGGTCATTAGACACAGAATTTATAGCAAAAGTTTACAGTATGATGTAACTGAAATTATATATTGAAAAAGACCTGGATTGTTTGCTAATTCTGTCATCTTTTATGTGGGGATACCTCCCACCGTGTATGTGCAGGTACTAGAACATAGAACATAGAACATAGAAAATACAGCGCAGTACAGGCCCTTTGGCCCTCGATGTTGCACCGATCCAAGCCCACCTAACCTACACTAGCCCACTTTCCTCCAGATGCCTATCCAATGCCCGTTTAAATGCTCATAAAGAGGGAGAGTCCACCACTGCTACTGGCAGGGCATTCCATGAACTCACGACTCGCTGAGTAAAGAATCTACCCCTAACATCTGTCCTATACCTACCACCCCTTAATTTAAAGCTATGCCCCCCTCGTAATAGCTGACTCCATACGTGGTAAAAGGTTCTCATGGTCAACCCTATCTAACCCCTAATCATCTTGTACACCTCTATCAAGTCACCCCTAAACCTTCTTTTCTCCAATGAAAACAGCCCCAAGTGCCTCAGCCTTTCCTCATACGATCTCCCTACCATACCAGGCAGCATCCTGGTAAACCTCCTTTACACCCGTTCCAGTGCCTCCACATCCTTCCTATAGTACGGTGACCAAAACTGCACACAATACTCCAGATGCGGCCGCACCAGAGTCTTATACAACTGCAACATGACCTCAGGACTCCGGAACTCAATTCCTCTACCAATAAAAGCCAGTACGCCATATGCCTTCTACTCATGTGACTCAGCCAACACTGTCTCTCTCATATGCCGCAGAGATGGTACATTGGGGAAACCAAGCAGAGGCTATTGCAATGGATGAATGGACACCATACAACAATCAACAGATAGGAGTGTTCAACAGTCTGGGACATTCGACCTTGGACCTTCGGGTGACCATCCTCCAAGGCAGACTTTGGGATAGGCAACAACGCAAAGTGGCTGAGCAGAAGCTCATAGCCAAGTTCAGTACCCATGGGGATGGCCTCAACCAGGACCTTGGGCTCCTGTCTCTCTCTCTCTCACACACACACACACACACACACACACACACACACACACACACACACACACACACTCTCACTCTCTCTCTCTCTCTCTCTCTCTCATAAACTCATAACTCTCCACCCTCCACCCCCCACTCACACACACACCCACATATAAGTTTGTGGGGTGAATTTGTACTTGCGCAATGACATTAAATTACATTTTATTTTTCTCAAAAACTGCATGAATCCATGTAAGATTCTGTAAATCTGTTTTTTAGATTAGAATGAGTCTGACCATTGTGGCACAGACAGCCTCACACAGGGCCGCTCACACCTTCAATGCATTATCTGGACCGACATGACACCAATTGTTAAAGTTCACTTGAGATTGTAACTTTTAAATGGTCTGTGATTTACATATGAAAGAACTGAAACCAACATGCTCATTCCAAAACATGAGAGACTTAACAAACAATCCAGATCTTTTTCAATATATATTTTCAGTTACACTACACTGTAAACATTTGCTATAAATTGTGTCTTATGATCATATACTCCACAACCACCTGATGAAGGAGCAGCGCTCTGAAAGCTAGTGCTTCCAAATAAACCTATTGGGAGTATAACCTCGTGTTGTGTATTTTTTAACTTAGAACTCTCATAGACTTCAAAAACTGAACCAACATTCCAGAATAACCTTTTAGTACCCATTCTTCCCAACTATACCAATGAGACTTGACTAGAATAGTCTCTTAAACTTGAATTTGCCTCACATCCTTCCATATTTTTGAAAAATGCCCAATTCAAGGCCAGCATGGTGGCTCAGTGGTTAGCACTGCTGCCTCACAGCATCAGGGACCTGGATTTGATTCCATTCTTGAGTGACTGTCTGCTAGGAGTTTGGACAATCTTCCTGTTTCTGCGTGGGTTTCCTCTGGGTATTCCAGTATCCTCCCACAGTCCTAAGATTTGCAGGTTAGGCGGATTGGTCATGCTAAATTGCCCTTAAGTCTTCAGGGATGTGCAGGTTAGGTGGATTGGCCATGGGAATTCGGGAATGCAGGGATAGGGTTGGAGGGAGAGTCTGGGTGGGATGCGCTTTGGAGGGTCAGTGTGGACTCCATGGGCTAAATGGCCTGCTTCCACACTGTAGGGCTTCTACGAATCATGAAGAAACAAAATATCAATATAATGGGTTGCGAACTATAGGCATTGTCCTAATAAACTCGACAAAAGTGAGGACTGCAGATGCTGGAAACCAGAGTTAGATCAGAGTGGTGCTGGAAAAGCACAGCAGGTCAGGCAGCATCCGAGGAGCAGGAAAAATTCCTGATGACGGGATTTTACCAGAAATGTCGATTTTCCTGCTCCTCAGATGCTGCCTGATTTGCTGTGCTTTTCCAGCACCACTCTGATCTAAACAATGTCCAAAACACCTTACTTTCGACACAATGACTTCATTCGGCTCCATTAATTAATCTGTTTTGAACACTGCCTTCAAATGATACCATTATTGTCTGTCTGACTAAAACCAGTTTTAAAAAGGGGGCTTTTCAGTAATTTCATGGTCTTAAACCAGCTGTAGTGTCATTTCCTGAAAGGAATAAGGCCATCACCCAGTCCCAAACCACGACTGCACTCAACAAAACAGAATGCATTCTCCGATTCCCAAGGGACTGTCTATCTGAGTTAACAGAGCAGCAATTAGGGATAGATCTTTTGCAGCTCCATTACCACTCACTTTCCTGCTGTGCAACATTTTCCACATTGAAACATTCCCCTCAGTTATTCATCTCCTTGCCTGAATGTGGCACTATTGCCAATGTAATTCAAAAATGATATCAGGGCCATAATTTATCACAAGTGAGTTTTTCATGACAAAAGGACCAGATTTTTAAATGTAACACATCTTAAGCAAATAAACCAGCAGATTTGTACTAGGGTTAAAGACATTCCTAGAGGTTTGACATCTGCGAATACTAAAGGTTTAAGAGACCATTCCAGTGAAAACACAGCCACAGTCAGAAAGAATGTGACTCCTCATTACCTCGAGAGATGTAATTTAATGTGGGTGCAATATTTCAAATCTGATTGGGCAGTGGCAGGCAATGCGGGTGGATTCTTCTCAGTTCATATTTATTCTTGCACTGCATTCACTGCCAACACTTTTGCAGCTACAGCTATCTAACAGGAGGAACAAGGAAACATAGACGATAGGACAGGAGAAGGCCACTCAGCCCTTTGAGTCTGTTCTGCCATTCTCTAGGTAAAAACAATGACTGCAGATGCTGGAAACCAGAGTCTAGATTAGAGTGATGCTGGAAAAGCACAGCAGTTCAGGCAGCATCCAAGGAACAGTATGCTGCCTGAACTGCTGTGCTTTTCCAACACCACTCTAATCTAGACTCTGCCATTCTCTGAGCATCCAATTCACCTTGTACCTGCTTTTTCCCCGTAACCTTTGATCCCTGTAGCCCTAAATTTAACTTCTTCTTGAACATACTTGTGAAAATATTTTGGCCTGAACCGCTTTCTATTCAGAAGGTGCCACACAAATCTGAAAGCTTAACTCTGCATGCTTGCTCAGCACTGCTTTCCAAACCAGAAAGCTATGCCTTTACTAACACCATAAGACATCGGAGCAGGAGGAGGCCATTTGGCCCATTGAATCTGCTCTGCCATTCACTCAGTTAATGGCTGATCTGATGATCGCCAACTCCACTTTCCAGCCTTAGCCTCATGAGCCTTCATTCCCTTAAATAGTTGAAATTCCGTCTGTCTACCTCACACTGAATCTTTTAAATTGGGTGACTCACAAACAATTAAACGATTTAATGAAGTGAAGTGACGATTTTTTGCCAGCTGTCAGATGCTCGTATCCCCAAAAGATGCAAGCACTAAAAGTTTTTCAAGCCCAAGTTGCAGAGGTTTCAGCCACCAATGTCCATTACAAACGCACCAACCCCCAGTCACCTTGACAAACCATCTTCACACCCTGTTTCCTGTAAAGACTCTCAGTTTCTCCGACTCCACTGTATCTGTTCTGATGATGCCAACTTCAATATGGACCACTCCGATATGTCCACCTTCTTCCTCAACTGAGAATTCCTCAGCATGGTGGTTGACAGGGCTCTCAGCCAGGTCCATCCCATCTCTTGCACTTCAGGCCTCACTCCCTCCCTTCCCTCCCACAACAGCAATCAGGTCCCCCTTGTCCTCCCTGACCATCCCACCCCTCCTAGTCAAACTTCTGCAAGGACTGCTCCCTCTTGAACACCCTGGTCCACTCCTCCTTCACTCCCAATAGCTCCCACAGCACCTTCCCCTGCAGGCACAGCAGGTATAACACCTGTCCATTTACTTCTTCCCTTCTCTCTCTATCCAAGGCCCCAGACATGCCTTCTATGAGAAGGAGCGCTTTAGAACTAGAATTAGCTTTACTGTCACATGTATTTACATGAATACAATGAAAAGTTTACAAATCGACATTTATGGTGCAAACTTAGGTACATAGTTATAGGACCACATCAGAAAAATAAAGATATAAGAAGTTCAGAATAATCGTCCTTCCAGTCCAGTCCACATTGGGCCTTGCCTTCTTTATCTGCACCTCACACAATCTAGTGTACTGTATTCACTGCTCACAATGAAGTTTCCTTCATTGGGGAAACGAAGTGTAGACTGGGTGACCGGTTTGCAGAACACCTACAGTCTACCTGCAAAAAAGATACCGAATTCCTGTTGCCTGCCACTTCAACACATCACTGTGTTCCCTGGCCAACATCTTGCTACAGTCCAAGCTGCAAGCTGGAAGAACAACATCTCATTTTCGGCTTAGGAACCCTGCAGCCTTCTGGATTTGATATCAAGTTCAAACCTTTTAGGGCTTGAGCACCTTTCCCTGAGCTTTCCCCCACCCCCACAGTCCAGACCTGTCATCACACGGGCTGCTACCACATACTACCCATTCTCCCCTCTAACCCCAGCCTGAGCTTTAACCATTCCTCTGTCTGTTCAACTGTTTTTCTCTCCCTTTGGGCTCTGTCTCCACTTATTTGTTTACTCACCCCCTCCCCCAACCACCCTTGCACCAATCTCCTGTATAACACCTATACTTTCACTAGTTTGAAGAAGGGTCACTGGACCCGAAGCATTAACTCTGATTTCTCTCTTCAGATGCTGCCAGACCTGTTGTGTTGCTTCAGAACTTCCTGTTTGTATTCCAGATGTTCAGCATCTACAATACCTGGCTTTACATTGCAATGGCAGCTGGCTGTTCAAATATACCAGGGAAGAGAGAGAGATTTTGACAGGTGTTTCCTCCATGGGTGATAGGAGTGATTGGCATCTTACAAGGGACTGGCTGCATTTTATCCTTGTATGAAGGCTAACTAACCTCTGTAGCTGAAATGAGTCAATTCGGAGGGAACCAGAGGTTCGATTTGGAGCCTCCCAGGTCTTTTGTTCCTCAGCTTAATCATCCATGCATTAAAGTATCACATTGAATACATATTTATGCCTTAAAGTAAGGTTAAACTTTTTTTTCAAAATGAATCAATTCAGACAGAATGAGAGGCATTTTCAGGACATTCTCAGTTTTTTGGCTCCTTAACTACTCACTGGATAAACATAGTGAACTATCAGATTCCCAAAATTATGTTTTCTGGTTCTGTTTAAATTGGCAGAGGAGGTAATTTAAATCTCAGTCTGTCCATTCTGAGTATTGTGCAGCCAAAGCAGGGGCATTGATTTTATTGAAAATTGAATCCTGTGGTCTCCAAGCTGTTTAACAATGTAATAAATAGGGAACTTGGACTATATTATCTGACCAGAGAGCAACTGCTCAGAAATGATTTTGGCAAATCACTAACTAATACAAGATTATCCATGGGAGGAGAAAGGACATTTTAACACTGCCTTTCCATGAAACTACAACAGAAAACTGGTGCGAGGTTGTTCAATTAAATTGAAATACAACGAATGCATTGAAAAATATGACACTGAACACAGAGTCCTAAAGATGGATGCAATTCCATCAGTAAATATCAAAGTTAATTTTGATCATTTGACAATAAGCTGTTCATGGTCACCTGGTAGTAGTCACACAGAGACATATATGTGTTAGCTTTTCATGTTGCATAACTTTTAAGCTTGGATATACACAAAATTCTGATTGTGAAGTTGAGATTCTGATTGACCCACTGCGCCAAGTGGAAATGAGGACCTGAACCAGGGGTGGGAATCACAGTGACGAACAGGACAGTTAATGTGCTCATTCTGATTCCACTACCTTCCAGTCCCTGATCTTTTTTTGAGCAAGTGAGCAGGACACCAATGATTCCTCCATTCCCCAACTACCCCCCCCCCCACACATACACACACACACAAACATTCCCCACCGTCCCCCCCCCACCCAAAAACAAACAACAGGGCTCCTCCTTTCAATATGACTGCCATATGGGGATTGTCTATGATCGGGGAAAGTCAGAATAAGGGAGGACCAATATTTCCTCATCACACCAACAGAGTTATTCCTGCTGTGCGTGCCCCACCTCCCAAGCTAATTTAAAGTGAAACTTGTTATGCTCCGTGGTTGCTTCTGAACCATAATCTACCTCCCGCAGGTCGGGTCGGGAAACTATCACTATTGCTCAACTTCATCCTCTTAGTAAAATCACTAAGAGGACAAAGTTGAGCAATAGTGATAGTTTCCTGGCCCTCCATATAAGCGATTGTTGTAAAAACCTATCAAATTCATTGATATCCTTTAGGAAAGGAAATCTGCCATTCTTAACTGGTCTGGACTACATGTCACTCAGACCCAGAGCAAGGTGGCTGATTATTAACTACTCCTTGGGAAATTAGGGATGTGTAATAAGTGACTTCAAGGCTGCATTTTACTTAGTGTGGCATCAAGGGACTTGACTAAAACTTGGGAACTGGGGGAAAATAAATAACCTGCGATAATCGCTACCCTATCTTACAAGTTTGTTCTCTGTATCCTGAGAATTGCAATTTTGCTCATATTCTTGATAACGTTCAAGTTTGTGTTTCATTTCAAGGGCCAACAACTTTACCAAAGATGGTTCCTGAGACAAAAGTAATCCTCTGCAACCTCTGCAATGGCTGATGAGCCATTGTATCTGAGGCCAAGTGTGGATACAATGAGGTTTCTTCTTCCATTGAGGTCATTATGGAGTAAATGATAGGCCTCCCTAATTTCAGGTTCCAACGCTTGTATCAGTGTGAAGCAACCTTACAGTCCTCTCCAGACAGAGCCTGCAATCTAATTGTAGGATGCTGTGCTCTGCATGACTAGGGCAAGCAGGTAAAGTAGGGATGTGTTGGATAGGTAGATCTGGTGCAGCAGCAGTAGTCTTCCAAGGAGGAAGATGAGGGAATTGAGCAGGAGGAAATTCGCCTTCAGCATGATAGAGCATGGCAGCATTGGGCCCTAGCAGCCAGAAAGGAAAGCCACTTAGGAAAGGTGAGAGAAGTCATCATTTGCTCACTGAAAATGTTGTTGTTGTTCGGACCCTATACCCTATTAATCTCAGTAGCAGTTGCAGTCTTTTTGTTGCTGCTTTTCAATTTGTACTAAACAGCTAGAAAAGTGAACATCACCAATAGCGCTGCCATATTCAACAATGATATGATGTTATGTTTTCTAGATATTAGGAAAAGAGTAGCTTTATAATATCACAGCTTTCCTTTAGATAGGATTCTAACACAGTATGATGATTATGATGGGTAATCGCAGTCTCATAGCCACAGTTACAATGACACTCGATCAGACAAGTGATGATGTAAAGCGACAACGTACTTACAAAGTTGAGCTTCTATTTCCAACGAGTGACACCTGCACTAGCTATCCGTACACTGAAGCTTTTTTTTCTCTCAGTTCCCTCCTGCTGCATTAAAGTGATGGGCTATTTATGGCAGTGGTGACCTGGGGTTTTAAATACGGTGCTGGTGGTGGTGAGTTCCAGAATGTTGGAAGCAATGGTCTTTCAGCTGCTGCTGAGTGCACAATCGTGTGGCCACTGTAGCGTTTGGCACGGTGCACACACAAAGGGGTGAGCTGTGGAAAATTATCCAAGATAAGAGTTCACAGAGAGAATTCCTTCAAGATTCCAGCCTCAGATGACTGTCTATATGGAGTTTGCACATTCTCCCCTCGTCTGCATGGGTTTCTGCCGGGTGCTCCAGTTTCCTTCCACAGTCCAAAGGTGTGTAGATTAGGTGAATTGGCCGTGCTAAACTGCCCATAGTGTTCAGTGATGTGTTAGTTAGGGGTAAATGTAGAGTAATTGGGTAGGAGAATGGGTTTGGGTGGTACACTCTTCGGAGGGTCGGTGTGGACTCGTTTGGCTGAAGGGCCTGTTTCCACACTGTGGGGATTCTATGAAACTCCCTGGAACTGACAATTAACCAATATTTGGTAAGGTTCAGCCCATTAAGATTAGCAGTGTAGTTTAGAGTCTGTGGCCTAAATAGGTGTCCTTATAAAAATTGATGAATTGGCAGCACAACGTGTTGGATGTGGTTCGCATTACTCAGACATGGCTGTAGACAGTCAAGGCTGGCATTGAGTATGCCAGCTTAGAAGGTCAACAGAAATATAGGTAAAATCAAAAATGGGGAGATAGTAAGTGAGGACACTTCAGTCCCTCTGTCAGTCAGATTGCCATAAAGGACAAGCACGGAATTGTGAAATATTGACCCATACTTAAAATGGAATGTGTAATAAAGCCTATTGAATATTCAAAATATGAAAATGCCGATTTGAAATACTGCCACACAATCAAAAATGATATATTTTCGAGTTCAGGTGCTGAGCTTGAAGGCAATATGACTTACTTTGTCCAGGATGGCATATCATGAGCTGAAATGGGAAAGACTGAGTAAATAATCAACAGTGCATTTCCCCCCCCCCCCCTCCACATGCCCAAGATCTTGACCATGTTTACGGGAAGCCATTCCCCACAAGATCTAAAGTCATAAGTAGATTTGTGTTCCTGTGCCTCTGAAGTGAACTTAGGATAACATGGGGTTTCAGAGAGAACCAGTTGCTGAGCATCTTTATTACAGCTGAGTCATCCAAAACAAAATATATCCTTGAAGTTAAAATAACAGGTACATGCTGCAATACCTCACTACCAGAACCCTGCCTTTCTTCCTCTCCATTTTATTTCTCTGGACCTGAATTCAACAAAAAACTGACGAGCACCCTGATAACATTTTCTGGTGCAGAGGGAGGCTAAATGTCCATGCAAGGTAAGAATTAATAGGATTATCAACGGTTTTTTAAAAAAAAATTAAAAATGACTCCTGCCACGCACCTCCCACTGCGACATTGGCATTTCCTTATTGAAATTCTGGTAGCAGAGCCTAGTTTCAGGCACATAACATTAAAAATGCATGCATTCCTTCATCTCACTTTTTACACATAAATCAATAACACCATTGTTACTGCAGAACCAGCCACAGTTGCTGCAAGCTGATTGTGTCGAGACAGAAAGCTTGTTGGGCACGTGAGTTAAATAAAGCACATTAATGAGGCCTGCACCAATCCCTTTGATGAGTACGTGCTGTCCTAGTGACCAATGATGCACCACCAATGAGTTTCAGGGAACAATGACACCCTCGTGATTGTGAAACTCAGGAGTGCTCTCCAATCCGAGACGCAGTTGAAGTAAGGGGTAAATCAACTGCATATTTGTAAACTGGGTTTCGTTGATTTTTAATAGTCAAGGGTTTTAAAGGTCACGGAGGCAAGGTGGGGAAATGGAATTAAGATACAGATCAGCCACGATCTAATTCAGAACATGCTTGAGGCACTGAAGAACAGTCCTCTTCCTACAAATGTATCCACCTGTAGGTAAATCCCAGAAAAGAGATCACGAATTTTTTGCAAAATGAATTTTCTTTTTCCCTTTGGACCACTGAAACAGCTAATCATTTACAACAGATTTTTAGCATTCATAATCCAGATGTATTCAGTAACATTTCTAACATAGATGCTTAAATAAGGATTTCCCAATTTTAAAAGGTTATCTCCTGAAAGATTTTCTGCTTAAATAAATTTAATTGGTCAGATATAAATGACAGACTTCAATTGGCCAGTCATAATTAATAAATTTGAATATGGTTTTAATGTGGCATTTCTCTGATTAATCTCAATCTTTTTTCAAAGAAACTATTCATTTTCTGCTCTACCTTTACATTAATTTAAATGCTACCTTTATCCGAAAAGCACAATTAAGAGAGATCTATGTACAGGAATGATACAAGCTTCATCGTACAGTACAATTCTATTTGCCCGCAATACCCTAAATCATTTAGCAGTAATAGACTAGACTCAACTCTATGTTGATGCTGCACTTGTCACAGAATTACAGACAAGACAATTGAAGCAAAGCTGCAACTGAATTAAAGCTGTCCATTCAATCTTCAGTTACACGACTGAAGAGCAACTCTCAAGGCCTTGTCTGCCACTGACTCTTGCATCTCATCTTAAATCGCTCCAATCGTTAGTTCAAACACCTAACCATTCAGCAGATTTGTGACATCAGGCACCTTCAGTGTGCTTGTCTGTTGAGTTGTGCTCTAGTTGCTTTATCTCAGCTGAGAAATGGTGTAATACTCAATGGCAGAAGTAAAACCCATATATCGTATTCTGTGATTTTTATGTAAATGTCTCAAAATTGCACCCTGGCTTTACAAATGCAACCAAATCATTTTGCAAAAATATCAGTCATGACTCAATAGTCGTTCTCCCATCTCTGTGTCAGAAGGTTATGGATATGAGCTCCACTATGACTCTCTGACACTCCTGACCGTTGCTCCTGATGCAGTCTCCTCTACATTGGGGAGACTGGACGCCTCCTCGCAGAGCGCTTCAGGGAACATCTCTGGGACACCCGCACCAATCAATCCCACCGCCCTGTGGCCCAACATTTCAACCCCCTCTCCCACTCTGCCGAGGACATGCAGGTCCTGGGCCTCCTCCACCGCCGCTCCCTCACCACCTGACCTTACCCCAGTTCCAACCTTCCAACTCAGCACCATCCTCATGAGCTGTCCTACCTGCCAATCTCCTTTCCCATCTATCCATTCCACCCTCCCCTCTGACCTATCACCTCCATCCCCACCTCCCTCCATTTATCTTTCCACTCTGCAGGCACCCTGCCTCTATTCCTGATGAAGGGTTTTTGCCCGAAATGTCGATTTTCCTGCTCCTCGGATGTTCCTGACCTGCTGTGCTTTTCCAGCACCACTCTGATCTAAACACTTGAAAACATAATCAAAGCCAACATTTCAGTCAGGTACTTCCACTGCTATGGGAATCCAGATAAATCATTAGCTGGGGTGGCACGGTGGCCAGTGGTTAGCACTGCTGCATCACAGTGCCAGAGACCTGGGTTCAATTCCTGCCTCAGGTGACTGACTGTGTGGAGTTTGCACATTCTCCCCGTGTCTGCATGGGTTTCCTCCGGGTGCTCCAGTTTCTTCCCACAGTCCAAAGATGTGCAGGTCAGGCGAATTGGCCATGCTAAATTGCCCGTAGTGTTAGGTGAAGGGGTAAGTGTAGGGGTATAGGTGGGTTGCACTTCGGCGGGTCGGTGTGGACTTGTTGGGCCGAAGGGCCTGTTTCCACACTGTAGGTAATCTAATCTAGCTGAGGACCTTGACTATCATCCACAGACTATCATCCACAGCACTGTCTGATGAAAGGGACTGTTGTTGACCATCTCCTCCAAACCCCTTTGACTGACTGACTGTGTTTGTCTGTCGCTCTGTATGCAGCGTGAACAGCTGCCTCCATCTTTGAGTCAAAGTGTTAAAACTTGCATCATGCTTTCAATAGGTTTTGACTCATGTTTCTGTGTCTGCAACAGACACAACACATGGATTTGTCTCTGGGCAGATTTAATGCGTACAAACAAGGATCAAGATGAGGCCACTTGGCCCGTTAGGCCCACTCTACTGTTCAATAAGATCATAGTTGATCTGATTTTAGCCTCAACTCTACATTCATAAACTTAGAGGCCGTCTTGTGGCACAGTAATAGTATCCCTACCCCTGAAGGCAGAGACACAAGTCCCACCTGCTGCAGAGATGTGTAATAACATCTCTGAACAGGTTGATTACAACAAAAATAAGTTCATGAATTCATACATTTCTCTGATAATCTTTCATCTCTTTTGTAATCAAGAACCTATCTTCCACTGCCTTAAAAATATTGAAAGATTCTGTGATAACTGCTTTTTGAGGAAGGGAATTCTGAAGACTTTCAACACTCTGGGAAAAAAAGTTTCCTCATCTGTGTTGAATATGTGATCCCTGGTTCATAGAATTCTTACAGAGTGGAAACAGGCCATACCTGACACTCTGAACAATGACTGCAGATGCTAGAAACAAATTCTGGATTAGTGGTGCTGGAAGAGCGCAGCAGTTCAGGCTAACTCCTGAGCCACCATGTCACACCCCATCCAGTCCTAAACTTTCCACATTCTTTCAATATCTACCTGGTCAAGTCCTCTCAGGATCTTATACATTTTAATTAGGACACCTCTGACTCTGCTGCAATCCAGAGAATAAAGGCCTGGGCTGTCTAGCCTTTCCTCACACGGCAATCCGCTTATGCTAGGTCTTAATCTCGTAAACCCTCTCTGAATTGCTTTCAACAAATTAACATCCTTCCATTGTTACCAGTACTGTATACAGTACTCCAGATGTGGTGTCACCAGTGCCCCATATAAAACTGAAGCATAACCTCCCTACTCTTGCATTCAATTCCCTCTTGCAATGCAACATAACATTTTATTAGTTTGCCTGATTTTGCTGTACCCGCATTGTGACATTCAAGGATTCGTGCCCTGTTCATCCAGATCTCTCCACTTCTAAACGCTCTGCAAGCTCTCATTTAGATAATATACTTCCTTGTTGTTCTGTCTGCCTAAATGAGTAATATCACACTTTCCCAATTTATATTCTACTTTCCAGAAGTTCACTTACCCCATCTTATCTCTTTGTAAGTTCCTTATATCCTCCTCACACCTTACTTTCTCATCAGCAAATTCAGCAATCATACCTCTGGTCTATTCACCCAAATCATTTATGAAAAAGTTGGGACCCAGCACTGACACCTGCGGCACACCACTCATGACATCCTACCTGCCTGAAAAAGGCTCATTTATTCCTTCTCTCTGCTTCTTGTTAATAGCTAATTTTATATCCAAGCCAATATGTTACCCCGCCCAACACAATGAGCTTTATTTTCTGCAAGTGTCTTTGACACTGAAATCTTCCATCCTCATTCTCAATACCCCCCGCAACCTCAGCCCTTGTTTCCCTGACTGATCAAGTATCTATCTCAGCCTTAAATATACACAAGGACTCTTCCCCACAGCTATATGTGGCAAGGAATTCCAAAGACTCATAATCCCGAGAGAAGAAATTCCTCCTTATCTAATTCTTTAATTGCCATCCCTGTATTCTGAGACTACACCCTCTGTTTGTAGACACTCCCATGAAGGGAAATATCCCATTAGCATTTACTCTGTATATATTTCAATGAGATCACCTCTCAGTCTTCTACACTCTAGTGATTTGAGTCACAATCTAGAATTAGAATTAGAATCCCTGCAATGTGGAAACAGGCCCTTCGACCCAACAAGTCCACACTGACTCTCCGAAGAGTAACCCACCCAGACCATTCTTCTTTTACTCCACATTTAGCCAGACCAATGCATCTAACCAGCACATTCCTAAACACTACAGGCAATTCAGTGTGGCCGATTCATCTAACATGCACATCTTTGGATTGTGGGAGGAAACTGGAGCACCTTGAGGAAACCCACGTAGACATGGGGAGAATGTGCAAACTCCACACAGACAGCCATCTGAGGCTGGAATCGAACCCAGGTCAGCAGTGCTAACTATTGAGCCACTGTGCTGTCCTTTCTGTTTAGCCTTTGCTTATAAAACAATCCCTCCTTACCAGGGATCATCCTAGTCAACCTAAACTGAACAGTCTCCAGTGAAATTATATCTTAACTTAAATAAGGGGACCAAAACTATTTACAACACTCCAGACATGGTCTCACCAGAACCTTGTACAATTGCCATAAGACTACTCTTCTGTCCATTCCAAATCGACAGATTTTTGGAAAATTAAAATCAATGCATTAACTATGTCACTAGCTACTTCTTTTAGGACCCTAGGATAAAATCCATCCATCAACTCATTGTTCCAACAATTCCCATACTCCTTGCCCAGTAACTGTGACTTTCATGAGTTCCTTTCAATCCCTTCCACATCCCTTTCAATCCCTGTTTACAGCTAATTCCAGGATGCTACCTATTTGCTATGCAAAATATCTGTTCAATTCACCTGCCATCTTTTTATCCTCCATTACAGGTACACAATCCTTTATCCGAAACGCTCGGGACCAGCTAGTTTTCGGAATTTGGAATTTTTCAAATTTCGGAATAAGTGATAGTTTGATGGTGAAATTTTTAACAAGTCTTTCCGAACAGCAGACTCACTGTGAGTACTACGGGCCTTGAGACAGAATTGAGGCCTGCCTGTACTGGGTCATGCCCACCCATGTCACATCTGAGTGAAATGCATTGAGTGGGTGTGGGGTTGGATTAACTGTTTGCATGCTAAACAACCGTTAATGAGAAAATGTCCTAGTGAGAAAACCTTTGGATTTCAGAGCTTTTTCGGGATTTCGGTAAAGGGTTGTCTACCTGCACTAATTCTCCAGACTCTTTGCAGCACTTAATTATTAATTCTTATTTAAAATATGAAGAAACTTTGCCTACCTGTTTTTGTATTTTTGGCTAACTTTCTCCTGTACACTAATTTTTTTCTTCCTCATTAATCTTTTAGTTTTTTTTGCTGTTTTTATATTCAGACCAGCCACCTATTTTTGCATAATTACCATATATACTCAAGTAAAAGTCAATCTCATGTAATAGTTGACCCCCTATTTTTGGTCAAAAAATCTGGAATTATCCACATATCTTGTGTAAATGTCAATCGTAGTTCTTCACAGATAACAAATCAACATTTGTGAGTCAAGGCATTACCCTGTCCATAGATGTTATGAAATGAAATTTTTTTTTCATGCTATTATATGTTTTGATGTACAATTCACACCAATTTGGCATGAAAGTTTAAGCTACATCAGGACAGAGTCAAGTGACAACCTCCCTTTGCGTGCAGCTCAGCTGAGCTCAGTTCCCCTGTGGCACTCATAGAATACAGTCATATTACCGCAATTTGTTGTGGGTTTTTAGATTATGGCTTTGTGCATAGGAAATCATGTCTCACGAACTTGACTGAGTTCTTTGAAGAAGTAACAAAGAGGATTGATAAAGGCAGAGCAGTAGATGTGATCTACAGAGGAACCTAAATTATCCGAACGACATGGACGGGAAGTATTTTGTTCGGATAATCGAATGTTCGGATCATCAAATCTCAGATAACACGGTTTATCCAAACATCAGGACCTTGCAATCTTGTCCAGATAATCCAAAATTCGGATAATCGAATGCCGGATAATTGACATTACTCTGTATATGGACTCCAGTAAGGCATTCAATAAGGTTCCCCATGGGAGACTGCTTAGCAAGGTTAGGTCTCATGGAAATACAGGGAAAATTAACCATTTGGAAACAGAACTGGCTGGAAGGTAGAAGACAAGGTGGTAGTGGAGGGTTACATTTCAGACTAGAGGCCTGTGACCAGTGGATCAGTGCTGGGTCCACTGCTTTTCGTCATTTATGTAAGTGATTTGGATGTGAACATAGGAGGTACAGTTAGTAAGTTTGCAGATCACACCAAAATTGGAGGTGTAGTGGACAGCGAAGAAGGTTACCTCAGATTACAACGGGATCTTGATCAAATGGGCCAGTGGGTTGAGAAGTGGCAGAAGCAGTTTAATTTAAATAAATGCGAGGTGCTGCACTTTAGAAAAGCAATCAAAGCCGGACTTATACACTTAATTGCAAGGTCTCAGGGTATGTTGCTAAACAAAGAGACCTTGGAGTGCAGGTTCATTGTTCTTTGAAAGTGAGTGGCAGGTAGATAGGATAGTGAGGAAGGCGTTGATATACTTTCCTTTATTAGTCAGAGCATTGAGTTAGGAGGTCATGTTGTGGCTGTATAGGACATTGGTTAGACCACTTTTGGAATACTTAATGCAATTCTGGTCTCTTTCCTATCGGAAGGATGTTGTGGATCTTGCAAGGGTTTAGAAAAGATTTATAAGGGTATTGCCAGGTTTGGAGGATTTAAGCTATAGGGAGAGGCCACATAGGCTGGGGCGGTTTTCCCTGGAGCATCGGAAGCTGGGGGGGGGACCTTATGGAGGTTTATAAAATCATGAGGGGCATGGATAGGATAAATAGACAAAGTATTTTCCCTGGGTTGGGGGAGTCCAGAACTAGAGAGCATAGGTTCAAGGTGAGAGGGGAAAGATATAAAAGGGACCTAAGGGGCAACTTTTTCATGCAGAGGGTGGTGCGTGTAAGGATTGAGCTGCCAGAGGAAGTGGTGGAGGCTGGTACAATTGCAACATTTAAAAGGTATCTGGATGGGTATATGAATAGGAGGGATTTGTAGGGATATGGGCCAGGTGCTGGTAAATGGTACTAGATTAGTTTGGGATATCTGGTCAGCATGAACGAGTTGGATCGAAGGGTCTGTTTCCTTGCTGTACATCTCTATAATTCTATGACATTGATCACAAAATAATATCTGGTTTTATCACATTTCTGTTTTTGAGAGTTTACTATGTGCAAATTGACAGCCGCATTTTCCACAGTACAATAGTGAGCTCACTTCAAAAGTAATTTGAATATTGCTAAAGAAAGGCACTTTTTGTCAAAGTTTTTCATCTTAATAGGACAATTTACAAGAGTTAAAGGGAAAACAATACTTACATGGAAGCACAGTGCTGATTGATTGGTAAAGAAAATCTGGCTATTTGAAGTATTGCCATGGAGAATATACCAATTAAGTAATCAAAAGCATTTAATTGCAACATGCCTTGAGTTGCTTGTGCTTTTGTGAAAAATGCATGCTCTTCTTTTTTATATCCTTTGTCCCAAGGCACTTTCAAACTTGATGCACTCTAAAACACAACTAGATGGAGGTTGTCCCTGTATCCTTAGAAGAAACTGAGTAAAACTTCAAGATACCTACCTTCAACCTGCTTCCTTCCTCAAGCTAACATTCCATGTTCACAACTGTTCAGAAACTAGCCATCTCCAGCAGCAATAAATTCCAAATTTACTGTGATTCTAAACTGTTTCTACACATATTTATCCAGCTAACAATATCATCTGGATATCTATTCATCATACTCACTGCAGCTGAGGAATGTCACATTTAGGCCTTTCCATTAATTCCACTGCCCGAGTAAGTGCCTACATATCACCCATTCCTGTCAATATTCATAAAATCTCAATTTCTGCTTAAAGACTATATATCTTTTATCATTAGTTCCTGCAATGTCCCCAAACTCTATTGTCAAACTCTTCCAGTTTAAATTTGACTTTGGAGTGGGAATGAATTCAGACAACTAAATTTGAATAAAATGCATGAGAACAGTTAACATAAAAGAACAAACAAAATACAATTGCAAAAAGAGCTGATGGAGCTCAGATGTATTATGGATCTGTAATCCCCATATACAAATGCAAACTCCGCAGTCCTGCTACATTCAGTCAGGAATGGTGGTGGATGATTAAACAGCTAATGGGGGGAGCAGGTTCCATGAACTTATTGATAAGTGACCATCATAGGGTCAGAAGTGATGATAGTATTGTTCAGCATCACTTGTGGCTCCCTAGAAACTGAAACACCATACCCTCATAGCGCTGAGATTGAGGTTCACCCAAGTCTCGTCACTCACTCCACATGTGAGTGTGCTACCAGCTCCATTGACTATCCTTTGATATTCAAGGGCATTATCATTGCAAAAGTCTTCACCACATAATTACAGAATGGTCACAGCACAGAAGGAAGTCATTCAGCCTGTGTCAAGTCTCTGCAAGAACAGTTTAGCTAGTCCCCTCCCTATTCTTTCTCAGCAGTTACAGACGCTCTTTGTGAGATTATCTAATTCCCTTTTGAAAGCCACAATTGAGTTTCTCTCAATTTTCCTCTCAGGCAGTGTACAGTATTACAGACCCAAACCACTCACTGTGCAGAAATGATTTTCTTCTGCAGGTCACCCTTAGCAATATTATCTTTTGGTTTTTGATCTTTTCAGTATGGGTGTTATCCTTCAAAAGGTAATGATTTCAATTCGTTTGAATTCATGTCTGCACATTTATCTGACAGCTTTATTCTGTTTTGCCACATCCTGTAAAACTCTCACTGCACAGATTACTAGATCCCTGTATCTATACAACCAATTCAAACATAAACAAACCAATTTATATGTCCATCACCAGCTGGGCCTTCTTGTGGCACAGTGGTAGTGTCCCTACCCATGGACAGGGAGGTTTGGGTTGTAGTCTCAACTGCTCCAGAGGTGTTTAATAACATCTCTGAACTGATTGATCAGGAAAAATAGGCGAAACGCATTTTTAAAAAAAATTATAAATCCACCACCAGTCCCTCATTCCATTAAGTCTCATGCCATTTAGACTATAGTGATATTTCATTCAGATTGTTCAGATGAAAGTGTAGATACAGGTAGACAGGATCGTGAAGAAATGCTTTTGGAATGCTGCATTCAGTTCTAGTCTCCCTCCTATAGGAAAGATATTGCTAATTTTGAAAGGGTGCAGAAAAGTTTTACAAAGATGTTGCTGGGTTTGGATGTTTGAGCTACAGGGAGAGGCTGAATAGGCTGGGGCTATTTTTCCTGCAGCATTGGAGGTTGAGGTGTGACCTTATAGAGGTTTATAAAATCATGAGAGGCATGAATAGGATAAATAGACAAGGTTTTATCCCCAGCTAGGGGAATCCAAAACTAAACAATGTAGGTTTAGGGTGAGAGGGGAAAGATATAAAACAGACCTAAGGGGCAACCTTTTCACACAGAGAGTGGTATGGAAGGAGCTGTCAGAGGAAGTGGTGGAGGCTGGTACAATTGCAACATTTAAAAGGCATCTGGATGGGTATATGAATAGGAAGGGTTTGGAGGGATATGGGCCAAGTGGGACTAGATGCATATAGGATATGTGGTCAGCGTGAACAGGTTGGACAATATTGTGCAACCTTATGACTCTATGTGTTACAACAAACCTCTGGAGCAGGTGGGATTTGAGCTTCCTAGCTTGGAGATAGGGTCACTACCACTGTCTTACACTGTGCCCCTTTTTCAGTCTCATAATCCTTAAAGCATTCAAACAACCTGCTTGAACATGTTATGACACACGCCTGCATAGTTTGACTTGAACACAGACAATCTAACCCAAAGGTCGGGGTAGTACCAGTTAGTCCCATGATGCGACCAGGCTGAATGACAACAATGGGAACAAATTTTCTCCACACCACATGATTTTGCTTTCACATCTTCTCTCAGCATCCTGGGCTCAGGATGTCTTGTGGTACATTATCTCGACTTTTGAACCAGGAGACCTGGGTTGAAGCCCCACCTGCTCCAGAGGTACGTCATAACACATCTGAATAAGTTGACTGAAAGTGTCTACACTGAGCCTCAATAGATTATATCTGGAAATGAATATCTTGAGCCACCATTGACCTGAATTTGGCAGGTCCAATTACATTTATGATGATCTCAGTCATTAACTTCAGAGGAGAAATTCTAAATCCCAGCTATTACCCTAAAGAATCATGCCACAAAATATCACATTTCAAACTGAAACATTTGATGCACAAGAACAAAGCAAACATTACTAATTTAACATTATACGTATCTTATAAACACAGTGGCACAGTGATAACATTGCTGAACTAGTAATCTAGAGGCCTAGATTAATGCCCTGAGAACAAGTGTTCAAAACCCGCTGTGATACCAGGTGACATTTAAATGTAATTCATTTATCTGAAATATAAAGCCAGTCTCACCAATGGTGATCAGGAAACTATCACAGATTGCCATTAAAGCTCTCTGGTTCACTGGCATCATAGAGATTTATAGCATGGAAACAGGCCCTTCAGTCCAACCTGTCCATGCTGCCTAGTTTTCACTATTAATCTATTCCCATTTATCTGTGTTTGGTCTATATCCCTCCAGTAAAAAGTGAGGTCTGCAGATGCTGGAGATCAGAGTTGAAAATGTGTTGCTGGTTAAAGCGCAGCAGGTCAGGCAGCATCCAAGGAACAGGAAATTTGACATTTCGGGCAAAAGTCCTTCATCAGGAATCAGGGCTTTTGTCCGAAACGTCGAATTTCCTATTCCTTGGATGCTGCCTGACCTGCTGCGCTCTATATCCCTCCATACCTATCCCATCCATGTACTTGTCCAATAGTTTCTTAAGTGACAAAATTGTCTTGCGTCCACCACTACCTCTGGCAGCCCATTCCCAACACTCCTTTAGGGAAGAAAATCTTCTATATTTGCCCGGTCTGACCTTCATGTATTTCTTGACCCACTGTAATATGCTTTAGTGCTAACTGCCTTGCGATGCCCAGCAAGCCACTCAGTTCTAGGACAATTAGGGATGGGCAATAACACCTTGCTAGCAATGCTGAGACTATGGAAGGAAACCAGAACACCCAGAGGAAACCCATGCAGAGAACGTGCAAATTTCACACAGACAGTCACTCGAGGCTGGAATTGAACCTGGGTCCCTGGGGCTGTGAGGCAGAAGCACTAACCACTGAGCCACCATGCCACCTCACAGTGCTAGGAACCCAGGTTCAATTTCACCCTCGGGTGACTATCTGTGTGGAGTTTGCGCATTTTCCCCATGTCTGCATGGGTCTCCTCCGGGTGCTCCAGTTTCCTCCCACAATCCAAAGATGTGCAAGTTAGGTGAATTTGCCATGCTGAATTGCTCCGTAGTGTTCAGCAATATGTAGGTTTGGTGCATTAGTTTGGGGAAATGTAGAGTAATAGGGTAGTGGGATGGGCCTGGGTGTGGTTACTCTTCGGAGAGTCGGTGTGGACTTGTTGGGCCGAATAACCTGTTTCCACACTGTAGGGATTCTATGAACTTACATTTTCAACACACATGAATTATTCAATTGGATGAGTGCACTGGTGACAAGACTAGAAATTCTGGACTGAGCAATTCAGCTCATGATTCTCTAAAGCCGGCCCACCATCTGGAAGGTATAAGTCTGCCGTGCGAAAGAATACTGCCCACTCGCCTCGCTTACAAGGTACTCAACACCAAATAGCCTGACGGCTACCACCGAAGAGTAAAGACTACAACTCTCTGGTGAGGTGTCAGTTTAAGGTTCTGAGGTCAATTTGAAGGTTTTTGAGGAATATTCTCAGCAAGGAAAACAGAAGTTTACGGATGGGAATTCCATCGGCTACAGCCTTGATTGCTAAAGTTTCCCTGGTGCCAGGATCAAAGATCATGGGGGAAAGAGGCCAGCAGGAGGTCATTGTCTGCATTGCAATCAATGACGTAGGAAAGGAAAAGGTTGAGATTCTGAAGGGAGATTACAGAGAGTTAGGCAGAAATTTAAAAGGAAGTCCTCAAGGGCAGTAATATCTGGATTACTCCCAGTGCTACGAGCTAGTGAGGGCAGGAATAGGAGGATAGTGCAGATGAATGCATGGCTGAGGAGCTGGTGTATGGGAGAAGGATTCACATTTTTGGATCATTGGAATCTCCTTTGGGGTAGAAGTGACCTGTACAAGAAGGATGGATTGCACTAAATTGGAAGGGGACTAATATACTGGCAGGGAGATTTGCTAGAACGTGCTCGGGAGGCGTTAAACTACTAAGATGGGTGGGGGGAGACCCAGGGAGATAGTGAGGAAAGCGATCGATCTGAGATGGGTACAGCTGAGAATAGAAGTGAGTCAAGCAGTCAGGGCAGGCAGGGACAAGGTAGGACTAATAAATTAAACTGCATTTATTTCAATGCAAGGAGCCTAACAGGGAAGGCAGATGAACTCAGGGCATGGTTAGGAACATGGGACTGGGATGTCATAGCAATTACGGAAACATGGCTCAGGGATGGGCAGGATTGGCAGCTTAGTGTTCCAGGATACAAATGCTACAGGAAGGATAGAAAGGGAGGTAAGAGAGGAGGGGGAGTGGCATTTTTGATAAGGGATAGCATTACATCTGTGCTGAGGGAGGATATTCCCAGAAATATATCCAGGGAAATTATCTGGGTGGAACTGAGAAATAAGAAAGGGATGATCATCTTATTGGGATTGTATTATAGACCCCCCAATAGTCAAAGGGAAATTGAGAAACAAACTTGTAAGGACGTCTCAGCTATCTGTAAGAATAATAGGGTATGATTTGGAGAAGCCGGTGTTGGACTGGGGTGTACAAAGTTCAAGATCACACAACACAAGGTTATAGTCCAATAGGTTTAATTGGAAGCACATTAGCTTTCGGAGCGACGCTCCTTCATCAGGTGATTGTGGAGGGCTCGATCGTAACACAGAATGTATAGCAAAACTTTACAGTGTGATGTAACTGAAATTATACATGGAAAAGTTTATTGTCTGTGAAGCCTTTCATCTGTTAGAATACAGTGATAGTTTCACATAATAGGGTAGTTATGGTAGGGGATTTTAACGTTCCAAACATCGACTGGGACTGCCATAGTGTTAAAGGTTTAGATGGAGAGGAATTTCTTAAGTATGTACAAGAAAATTTTCTGATTCGGTATGTGGATGTACCTACTAGAGAAGGTGCAAAACTTGACCTGCTCTTGGGAAATAAGGCAGGGGAGGTGACTGAGGTGTCAGTGGGGGAGCACTTTGGGGCCAGCGACCCTAACTCTATTTGTTTTACAATAGTGATGGAAAAGGATAGACCAGATCTAAAAGTTGAAGTTCTAAATTGGAGAAAGGCCAATTTTGACGGTATGAGGCAAGAACTTTCGAAAGCTGATTGGAGGCAGATGTTTGCAGGTAAAGGGATGGCTGGAAAATGTGAAGCCTTCAGAAATGAGATAACAAGAATCCAAAGAAATATATTGCTGTCAGAGTGAAAGGGAAGGCTGGTAGGCATAGGGAATGCTGGATGACTAAAGAAATTGAGGGTTTGGTTAAGAAAAAGAAGGAAGCATATGTCAGGTATAGACAGGATAGATCAAGTGAATCCTTAGAAGAGTATAAAGGAAGTAGGAGTACACTTAAGAGGGAAATCAGGAGGGCAAAACGGGGACATGAGACAGCTTTGGCAAATAGAATTAAGGAGAATCCAAAGGGTTTTTACAAATATATTAAGGACAAAAGGGTAACTAGGGAGAGAATAGGGCCCCTCAAAGATCAGCAAGGTGGCCTTTGTGTGGAGCCACAGAAAATGGGGGAGATACTAAATGAATATTTTGCATCAGTATTTACTGTGGAAAAGGATATGGAAGATATTAACTGTAGGGAAAATAGATGGTGACATCTTGCAAAATATCCAGATTACAGAGGAGGAAGTGCTGGATGTCTTGAAATGGTGAAAGGTGGATAAATCCCCAGGACCTGATCAGGTGTACCCGAGAACTCTGTGGGAAGCTAGAGAAGTGATTGCTGGGCCTCTTGCTGAGATATTTGTATCATCAATAGTCACAGGTGAGGTGCCGGAAGACTGGAGGTTGGCAAACGTGGTGCCACTGTTTAAGAAGGGCGGTAGATATAAGCCAGGGAACTATAGACCGGTGAGCCTGACCTCAGTGGTGGGCAAGTTGTTGAAGGGAATCCTGAGGGACAGGATGTACATGTATTTGGAAAGACAAGCTCTGATTAGGGATAGTCAACATGGCTTTGTGCGTGGGAAATCATGTCTCACAAACTTGATTGAATTTTTTGAAGATGTAACAAAGAAGATTGATGAGGGCAGAGCAGTAAATGTGATCCATATGGACTTCAGTAAGGCGTTCGACAAGGTTCCCCATGGGAGACTGATTAGCAAGGTTAGATCTCATGGAGTAAAGGGAGAAGTAGCCATTTGGATACAGAACTGGCTCAAAGGTAGAAGACTGAGGGTGGTGGTGGAGGGTTGTTCTTCAGACTGGAGGCCTGTGACCAATGGAGTGCCACAAGGATCGGTGCTGGGCCCTTTACTTTTTGTCATTTACATAAATGATTTGGATGTGAGCATAAGAGGTCCAGTTAGTAAGTTTGCAGATGACGCCAAAATTGGAGCTGTAGTGGACAGCAAAGAGGGTTACCTCAGATTACAACAGGATCTGGACCAGATGGGCCAATGGGCTGACAAGTGGCAGATGGAGTTTAATTCAGATAAATGCGAGGTGCTGCATTTTGGGAAAGCAAATCTTAGCAGGACTTATAATCATAGTCAACACTCCAAAGCAGTATCGAAGGGGTTCTATAATGGGGGAGGTACTGTTTTTTGCATGAGAGATTGAATTAAGATCCCATTTACCTATTTGAGTGAATGTCAAATGGATATTTTTCAGGCTGAAAGAAAATTTGTAGTGGATTTCCCTGGATGTTGGTACTGGGATCCCAAGGCATGATTTCAAAGAGGTGAGTTAGCCCTAGTATCCTGATCAATAATTATCTTTAATCAACATTAAAAAATGCAGGTTATCTGGTCAGCAGGTTATCTGATCTTTGTGGGACCTTCTTATACAGGAGTTGGTTGATTGTGTTCCTATATTATGACAGTGACTATGTTCCAAAAAGTATTTCATCGGCTATAAAGTTCTCTGAGATGTCAGATGGCTAAGCAATGTGCTATATCTCTCTTTCAGAAAGAACAGATCTAGAGGGGTACAGATATCCAAGGGCTGTGGGCTGCTGGACATTATGAGGACGGTGAGAATTTTAAAATTGAGGCATTTCTTCATTGAAAGCCAACGTAGTACAGCTGTGACTTGGGTCAACGTGACTTGGTGTGAATTATAACATAGGCAGCAGAGTTTTTAAAAAATTCATTTGTGGGATGAGGGTTTCGCTGGCTGGGGCAGCATTTATTGCCCATCTCTAATTGCCCTTCAGAGGGTGGTACTGAGCTGCCATCTTGGATCGCTGCAGTCCATGTGCTGCAGGGAGACCCATAATACCTTGAAGGAGGCAATTTCAGGATTCTGACTCATGATGTTATCTGTCCAACTCATTGTGTGATCAGAGTATGAGATTATCTAACTAGGTTTCGGTTACTCTATTTATTTTACTGACTGCTGCTCCTCAGTTGTGGATAGGTTGAGTTTTGAGTTAACCGTACCTACCAACAATCTAAACATCATCCCCTGACATGGAGCATGAGAATTGTCAAATTTTCTTCTTGTGCCACAAACATATTTTGCTGTTCCTCGGCTGATTTCTTTAATCTAACCACCACCAACAACCTGCCTAAATGATTAAGAATTCAGCAAACAAGGTGTTTTCACAACATTTACAGCAGCATTACCCACCAAGCCCACACGCTCTGAGATAAGCTTGTGATTCTCAAATTGAAAATAAAATAAGCATTCTTTTATACCACGAGATTGAAGAATTAGATGAATGAACCATTACCCGACATTTCAAGTTCACGAGCAACAACATGTTGACCTTTTGTCGTGACTGAAATCATAAACGGGTCAACTCTGCTGGTAGTGTTACTCACATTAGTCAACTGAATGGATCACAGTTCTTTCAAAATTGTTTGTGCAAAGGTCCTCAGTCTTTCATGTTTTTTTGATTCACACTGATAATGAGTACCTTGCTGAATTACAGTTAACCAACTGTGTCATTGTTATGGTGGGCCCTCTCCCACTACAACTCCCAGGTCATTTCCTCTGCCCTGAAGCTCTTCAACCAAGTTGTGACTCTATGCTACTTTCTCCCCACCCCCCTCTAGCTTATCTCTCTACGCTTCAGGCTCACTGCCTTTATTCCTGATGAAGGGCTTTTGCCCGAAACGTCGATTTCGTTGCACTTTGGATGCTGCCTGAACTGCTGTGCTCTTCCAGCACCACTAATCCAGAATGGTGGGCCAACTGTCTACTTCCTCAATTTTCTGTTTTCTTTTCTTCAATGTTTACAGCTTTCACTTCATTTTGCTCTTGCTTTCATCACTCAAATCTTGGTTAATTTGACTGACTAATTATTTGCATAATCATGAGTTGAGCTATTGCCAATTATGGTTAGGTCCATAACTCACCTTGTGATATTTTCTGAACAAACCATTATTGACTCAGCCACCTTTGTGAATTCTGGCAAGGTAACTAGAAGGACAATCTGAGCCAGTTGATGCAAGACAGTTCAGTTCACTCACTAGGCAGTAAATACAGACAGCTCCTTGATAAGAAGCAGACAATTACTGCCCAATCAATCTTCTCTCTTTCAACAGTGAAGTGATGGAAGGATAATCAACAGTACGATCTAAGTAACACTTTCACAATAATAATCTGCTCACTGTCATGTCTGTCTGCCAGGGTCACTGAGCTCTTGACCTTATTACAGCTTTGATTCAACACAGACAAACATGTTAATCTCCAGAGGTGAGGTGAGTTGAAAGTGACTGCCCTTGACATCAAGATATAATTTGACTGAGGATCAAGGCGTCCCAACATACTAGAGTCAATAGAAACCAGGGGAAATCTCTCTGCTAGTTCCAGTCAAACTTAGCGCAAAAGGAATATATCATGGTCATTCGAGGTCAATAATATGAGCCATTGGACATCTCTGCAGGATTTCAAGTTAGTACACTTGGTTGTGTGTGAAGGACTAAGCTGCACATCTTTTTTACATTTGTTCATGGGATGGGGCCACCCCTGGCCGGGGGCCAGCATTTATTGCCTCAGTTCCTCAGGATAGTGTCCTGAGTCCAATAATCTTCACCCTTCCCTCCATTAGAAGTCAGAAGTGGAATGTACACTGGTGACTTTATGATGCTCAGCTTCTTCAATATTGAATTAATTTGTGTTCATGTGCAACAAAACATGGACAAGATCCAGGCTGATAAGTGGAATTCCCACTAGCAACATCCTGGCAGTTACCAGGGGGCAAAAACTGAACTGGACCAATCATATAAATACTGTGCATATAAGAGAAGGTCAGAGGCTAGGAATGCTGCAGTAAGTAACCTCCCTGCCACCTCCCTAAAGCCCAAGCACAAGGGCAAAAGTCATCAGCATGATACAACATTTTCCACCTGCCTAGTGGAGTGCAGCTCAAATAACACCAAGAGGTTCAACATCATCCTGAGCAAAAAAGCTCATTCACTGCATTTAGCATTCAATTGCTCCAACACCAACGACCAGCAGTGTGTACTACCTTAGCATGGGCAACAACAACTCACCATTCATTTTTCAACAGAGCCCACCACACCCACAACCACATAGAAGGACAAGGACAGCAAATGCATAGGTGCATCACCGCCAATTGCAAGTTCCCTTCCAAGTCACACACCATCCTGACTTGGAACGAGAATCACTGTCATTTTACTGTTTCTGGGAGAAAATCCTGGAACTGCTCTTTTAACAGCAGTACATAGTCAGCAATGCCAACATCCCATGAATAAATAAAAACTAAATTAAAAAATAAAAACTAAACACAAAATACAAAGAATATTGAAGATTCATTATCTGCTGATAAACATTTGTTGAGATACTGATTCCAGTGTTCTGACAGATTCCCCAAACTCAAACCTCAGGGAACACATGTCAACATGTGGGCGTATGGGCGGCACGGTGGCACAGTGGTTAGCACTGCTGCCTCACAGCGCCTGAAGACCCGGGTTCAATTCCCGACTCAGGCGACTGACTGTGTGGAGTTTGCACGTTCTCCCGTGTCTGCGTGGGTTTCCTCCGGGTGCTCCGGTTTCCTCCCACAGTCCAAAGATGTGCGGGTCAGGTGAATTGGCCATGCTAAATTTGCCCGTAGTGTTAGGTAAGGGGTAATGTAGGGGTATGGGTGGGTTTCGCTTCGGCGGGTCGGTGTGGACTTGTTGGGCCGAAGGGCCTGTTTCCACACTGTAAGTGTAAGTCTAATCTAATCTAACACCAATGGAAACCCTATCCAACATCATCAGTAGGATAGGAGTGTTGAAATGCAGCAACTGTCACCGCTTTTGAGAGCAACTCGAGATGAACTTTAACAGCAGTATTGCCAATATCACCCAAATCCTGCAATATTATTTAAAAATAACTTCCTACTGTCAAAGTGCTATCATTAAATTTAGCTAGAAAATCTTAGTGCAGACTTTTTGACAAATGCACTTTGAAAGTCAAAAGTTAGAAGTCACTGCTTCAAAAAAGTCAATTTGTTTGGTTACACTTCATCAGCCATCTTGTATGTTTATTCTGGCTATTCAGTTCTATTGCTTTGTTTGCAACTGATACGAGATCAGCAGATCAACTGTTCTCAATACGTGTCCCCCTTTAACAAATAGAAAGCTTTTGACCTGATTTCAAATTACTAAAGCATCCCAATGTACATGATCGTTTAATGGCAATAACTACTTTACTTAAAACTTTATTTTTAAAAAAGTCAGGATTTGAGCTTCACTGACAATACATTATTCACTATTCATCCCTTGTTACCCTGACTGAGTAGCTTGCTGGGCTATTTTTACAGTCAGCTAACAGTTAACCACATTGGTGGAGCAGAGATCAGGCAAGGCGACAGCTCCCCTTTTGTGTTTTTAATCACAATCTGACATGAGATTATTTCCAGATTTTAAACTGCACTTAAATTCTCAAATGCTACAGTAGAATTTAAACTCTTATACTAAATTGCTGATCAAACATATGAAAGGTATAGACAAGATAGATCAAGTGAATCCTTAGAAGAGTATAAAGGCAGTAGGAGTATAATTAAGAGGGAAATCAGGAGGGCAAAAAGGGGACACAAGATAGCTTTGGCAAATAGAGTTAAGGAGAATGTAAAGGGTTTTTAAAACTACATTAAGGACAAAAGGGTAACTAGGGAGAGAATAGGGCCCTTCAAAGATCAGCAAGGCAGCCTTTGTGTGGGGCCACAGGAGATGAAGGAGATACTAAGCAAGTATTTTGCATCAGTGTTTACTGTGGAAAAGGACATAGAAGATAGACAATGTAGGGAAATAGATGGTGACATCTTGAAAAATGTCCATATTACAGAGGAGGAAGTACTGAATGTCTTGAAAAGCATGAAAGTGGACAAATCCCCAAGACCTGATCAGGTGTCATCCTAGAACTCTGTGGGAAGCTAGAGATGTGATTACTGGGCCTCTTGCTGAGATATTTGTATCAATAATAGTCACAGGTGAGGTGCCAGAGTACTGGAGGTTGGCTAACATGGTACCATTGTTTAGAAAAGGTGGTAAGGACAAGCCAGGGAATTATAGACCAGTGAACCTGACATCGGTGGTGGGCAAGTTGTTGGAGGGAATCCTCAGGGACAGGATGGACATGTATTTGGAAAGGCAAGGACTAACTAAGGATAGCCAACATGGCATTGTGTGTGGGAAATCATGTCTCACAAACTTGATTGAGTTTTTTGAAGAAGTAACAAAGAGGATTGATGAAGACAGAATGGTAGATGTGATCTATATGGACTTCAGTAAGATGTTCGACAAGGTTCCCCATGGGAGACCGGTTAGCAAGGTTAGATTTCTTGGTATACAGGGAGAACTAGCCATTGGATACAGAACTGGCTCAAAGGTAGAAGACAGAGTGTGGTGGTGGAGGGTTGTTCTTCAGACTGGAGGCCTGTGACCAGTGGACTGCCACAAGGATCGGTGCTGGGTCCTCTACTTTTGGTCATTTATATTAATGATTTAGACGTGAGCTTTAGAGGAATAGTTAGTAAGTTTGCAGGTGACACCAAAGTTGATGGTGTCGTGGACAGCGAAGAAGGTTCCCTCAGATTACAACAGGATCTTGATCAGATGGGCCAATGGGCTGAGAAGTGGCAGATCGAGTTTAATTTAGATAAATGCGAGGTACTGCATTTTGGAAAAGCAAATCTTAGCAGAATGTATACACTTATTGGTAAGGTCCTAGGGAGTGTTGCTGAACAAAGAGACCTAGGAGTGCAGGTTCATAGCTCCTTGAAAGTGGAGTCGCAGGTAGATAGGATAGTGAAGAAGGCGTTTGGTATGCTTTCCTTTATTGGTCAGAGTACTGAGTACAGGAGTTGGGAGATCATGTTGCGGCTGTACAGGACATTAGTTAGGCCACTTTTGGAAAAATGCATGGAATTCTGATCTCCTTCCTATCGGAAGGATGTTGTAAAACTTGAAAGAATTCAGAAAATATTTACAAGGATGTTGCCAGGGTTGGAGAATTTGAGCTATAGGGAGAGGCTGAATAGGCTGGGGATGTTTTCCCTGGAACGTCGGAGGCTGAGGGGTGACCTTATAGAGATTTATAAAGTCATGAGGGGCATAGATAGGGTAAATAGACAAGGTATTTTCCCTGGGGTGGGGGAGTCCAGAATTAGAGGGCATAGGCCTAGAGTGATAGGGGAAAGATATAAATGAGACCTAAGGGGTAACTTTTTCACGCAGAGCGTGGTGTATGTGTGGAATGGGCTGCCAGAAGAAGTGGTAGAGGCTGGTACAATTGCAACCTTTAAAAGGCATCTGGATGGGTAAATAAATAGGAAGGGTTTGGAAGGATATGTGCCAGGTGCTGGCAGGTGGGACTAGACTGGGTTGGGATATCTGATCGGCATGGACCAGTTGTACCAAATGCTGTACATCTCTATGACTCTAAAAAACCCTGGGAGCACACTAACCTACCCTTGCATAAATACAGATGAGATGTGCCTGATGTTTAAGGTCATGAAATCTAGTTCCACTAATTAAGGCAGGCATGTTTAACATGTGTTTACTCAAAAATATGAATGAATCACATTGAGAATTTTATGAACCTCCCCAGTTTTTGCCTGTTGTCAGCTTTTAAAGTTGTTGTTAGCTGTTTTTTTTTCTTGTTGTGCTTGCATCTGCAGCCATGATTAATCAATCCAAGAAATTGAGGCTTTGTATGCTAGTGAGAATATCGCTCTCCTGTATGCTTTTGGAGGTCCCAAAAGAGACAGAGGGGCCTTGCAAATCAGAAGCATCCCTCTAGATAAGCAATTCAGGACGCTAGTCTGAAAAACAGTGGAACTGTGCTGGAGAACTTACTGTCAAGAGTTTTAACAACAGATGCTAAGTTCAGATATTTATCTGAGCAGCAATGTAGTGAGAGGGATTTGAATGGCCCAAAGGTTATGAAACAAGTTTATTGCATTTCTTGGAATGCATTTCTAAATTCTTGGAAGAGCAGAGTCTAATTAGAACAAGTCAACATGGATTTAGTAAGGGGAGGTCGTGCCTGACGAACCTGTTGGAATTCTTTGAAGAGGTGACAAGTAGGTTAGACTAGGGAAACCCACTGGATGTGGTCTGTCTAGACTTCCAAAAGGCCTTTGATAAGGTGCTACACGGGAGGCTACTGAGCAAGGTGAGGGCCCATGGTGTTCGAGGTGAGCTACTGGTATGGATTGAGGATTGGCTGACAGAAGGCAGAGAGTTGGGATAAAAGGTTCTTTTTTGGAATGGTAGCCGGTGACAAGCGGTGTCCCGCAGGGTTCAGTGTTGGGGCCGCAGCTGTTCACATTATATATTAATGATCTGGATGAAGGGACTGGGGGAATTCTAGCGAAGTTTGCCGATGATACGAAGTTAGGTGGACAGGCAGGTAGTACTGAGGAAGTGGGGAGGCTGCAGAAGGATCTAGACAGTTTGGGAGAGTGGTCCAGGAAATGGCTGATGGAATTCAACGTGAGCAAATGCGAGGTCTTGCACTTTGGAAAAAAGAATAAAAGTGCAGACTACTTTCTAAATGGTGAGAAAATTTGTAAAGTCAATGTACAAAGGGATCTGGGAGTGCTAGTCGAGGATTCTCTAAAGGTAAACATGCAGGTTGAGTCCGTGATTAAGAAAGCGAATGCAATGTTGTCACTTATCTCAAGAGGGTTGGAATATAAAAGCACAGTTGCGCTACTGAGACTTTATAAAGCTCTGGTTAGGCCCGGTTGGAATATAAAAGCACAGTTGTGCTACTGAGACTTTATAAAGCTCTGGTTAGGCCCCATTTGGAGTACTGTGTCCAGCTTTGGTTCCCACACCTCAGGAAGGACATACTGGCACTGGAACGTGTCCAGCGGAGATTCACATGGATGATCCCTGGAATGGTAGGTCTAACATACGAGGAATGGCTGAGGATCCTGGGATTGTATATATTGGAGTTTAGAAGATTAAGGGGAGATTTAATAGAAACTTACAAGATAATACATGGCTTGGAAAGGGTGGACGCTAGGAAATTGTTTCCGTTAGGCGAGGAGACTAGGACCCGTGGACACAGCCTCAGAATTAGAGAGGGTCAATTCAGAGCAGAAATGCGGAGACATTTCTTCAGTCAGAGAGTGGTGGGCCTGTGGAATTCATTGCCGCAGAGTGCAGTGTAGGCCGGGACCCTAAATGTCTCCAAGGCAGAGATTAATAAATTCTGGATGTCACAAGGAATTAAGGGCTACGGGGAGAATGCTGGTAAGTGGAGTTGAAATGCCCATCAGCCATGATCGAATGGCGGAGTGGACTCGATGAGCCAAATGGCCTTACTTTTACTCCTATGTCTTATGGTCATTGACATCAGGTCAATATAAATAGGCAGGGAATTAAGGATAAATGAAAATATATATACTACGTACATGGAAGAAATGTGTGGGTTATGTGGTACTGAGGAATTCTTTTGTCTGTCTGCTTTGACTTCCCTTCAGCTTTCTTCTTATCAAAGATACCCTTTTGTTTCCAGTGAGCAAAAAATTTACAAGGATGTTGCCAGGGTTAGAGGGTTTCAGCTATAGGGAGAGGCTGAACAGGCTGTTTTCCCTGCAGCAGCAGAGGCTGAGGGGTGACCCTTAGAAATTTATAAAATCATGAGGGGCATGGATAGGATAAATAGATAAGGTATTTTCCCTGGGGTGGGGAGCCCATAACTAGAGGGCATAGGTTTAGGGTGAGAGGGGAAAAATTTTAAAATGACCTACAGGGCAACTTTTTCACGCAGAGGGTGGTGCATGTATGGAATGAGCTGCCAGAGGAAGTGGTGGAGACTGGTACAATCATAACATTTAAAAGGCATTTGGATGGGTAGATGAATAGGAAGGGTTTAGAGGGATATGGGCCAAGTGCTGGCAAATGGGTCGAGATTAGTTTAGGATATCTGGTCAACATGGACAAGTTGGACTGAAGGGTCTGTTTCCGTGATGTACATCACTACTACTCTGAGAGTCTATTCGACTGCTCCCTTCCTCACCATAGCCACTGGCTGGTGGAAGACCCACAGAACTACACAGCTCCCGTGCTCAGTGCCCTGTATCACAGTCAGTACCTGTTTCTGGAGGCCTCATTACTGAATAATTGGCATTTTGAGACGTATTTTCTATCATAGATGCAGATATGAATTTATAGTGTACTGGTTAGATGGTTAAACAGCTTTGAGAGAAGAAAATCATTTGAACAGTTTTGAGAGTGGGGTTTCTAACTGAGTGATAATTTGATATTTAAACAAATCAGTTTATTTTTAGATATATTCTTTCATGGTATGTGGATATTGCTGATTCAGCCATCAATTGTTCTCCATTCCAAATTGCTTTCGAGAAGGTGGTGGTGAGCTGCCTTCTTGAACCACTGTGGCCCATGCAGTGTTGGTGCATCCCCAGTGCTGCAAGGAAGGGAGTCCCAGGATTATGAGCCAGCAGTGTAGTAACATTGGGATTAAAGGTCACAGAGTACAGATTGGAGGGGCATTTGCAGCTGGTGGTGTTCCCTTGCACCTACTTGCTCCCTGCCCTTCTATGAAGCTGAGGTCATCAAATCTTTGACAGCACCTTCCAAACCTATGGTAAGATCCTGCAGTACATCTTGAGTTGAGAACACTCCTTCCACCACTGATGTACAGTGGTAGTAGTCTGAGTTTTGAAGGTGGTGGGCAAGGTGCCAAAATGGGCTGCTTTGCTCTGGATAGTGCCATAGCCATTGAATGTTGTTGGAGCTTCACTAATCCAGACAAGTAGAGAATGGGTACATGCCAACTGTGAGGGGTATCCTTTCTGACTGTGCTCAATTCTGTCACTGCTTTCCAAGTGCTCGACTATTAAGTCTTTTATATTGGACACCAGCTTTAACCCACCACCAAAGTCAAGCTAAGTGGTCTATAATTCAATGTCTTCTCTCTATCTCTGTTCATTTAAAATACTGGGATTTACATTAACTACCCTCCAATGCATAGGAACTGTATATAGGAAAATAATCAAAGTATCCACTATTTTGAGGACCATTTCCTTAAGAACTCTGGCTCATGGATTATCAGGACCCTGGGATTTGTTGGCCTTTTATTGCATCAATTTCCCCAGTACCATTTCCCTACTAATACTGACTTCCTTCAGTTTCTCCTTCTCATTAAACCACGTGCTCCCTAACATTTTGGTTCCGCCTTGATATTCTTCAGTTCTGACGAAGGGTCACTAGATTTGAAGTGTTAACTCTGCTTTTTCTCTCCATAGATGACCCCAGACCTGCTGAGTTTCTCCAGCAATTTCTGTTCCTGTTTCAAAATATTCATTTGAAACTGTTCTTCCATTTCTCTACTCCCCATTATAACTTCTCCTGTTTCTGATTGAAAGGGACCTACATTTGACTTCACTAGTCTTTTTTTCTTCACATACCTAAAGATGTTGTAATCCGTTTTTGTGTTCCCCGTAAGCTTGTTCTTATACTCTATTTTTCCCCTCTAAACCAATCCCTTTGACCCCTTTGCTGAAACCTGAACTGCTCACAACCCTCAGGTCTGCTACCCTTTTGGCCAATTATATGCCCCAATTATATGAAACCAGACGGATCCAACACACCATGCTTCTACGGATTACCCAAAATTCACAAACCAGGAGCCCCCCTCAGACACATAGTCTCGCTACCTGGAACACCAACTTACAGGTTGGCTAAGGAGCTACATCAAAGACTAAAACACTTAGTAGAAGACTTATGCCACCCATCCACTTCACCCAAGAATTCCTGAAGACCATTAAAAACACCAAGATAGAAGAGGAAGAAATAATGGCCTCTTTTGACGTAACAGCACTGTTTACATCCATCCACATCAACCTGGCTACATTACTACATTATTAGAAGAACCAAATCACATTCACCAAACACCACCAACTTCATCGGCAAGGACAGCATTGTCAAGCTAGTGGATCTATGCCTTGCCACCCACTTCACCTTCAACAACAAAACCTACAGACAAACCAACAGAATATCCATGAGATCTCCAATATCATGCTTCTTAGCAGAGGCAGTAATGCAGAGACTCGAACAAACAGCTCTGCCAAACATCCAACCCAAACTTTGACTCTGCTATGTGGGTGACACGTTTGTCATCATTAAATGAAACAAATTAGAGGAAACCTTCAAGACCGTCAATAATACCCTTACTGGCACAAAATTCACTGAAGGGGAGGAAAACAACAACAAACTGCCATTCCTAGATGTCGCAGATTAGAACAAAGAACAATAAAAATTTATAGCCCAGGAACAGGTCCTTCAGCTCTCCAAACCTGAGCCGATCCAAATCCACTCTCTAAATCTGTCGCCCAGTAGAGTTGACAGCCAAATGGGGACATTCAAAGCAGCATGTACAGGAAAACAACACATACAGACCAAATATTGAACTACAGAAGCAATCATCCCAACATCCCCAAATGAAGCTGCATTTGAACATTATTTCAATGAGCCACCACACACTGCAGCACAGAGGAAAATCACCTATACAATGTATTTAAAAAGAACGGGTACCCAATGAACACAGTCTGCTGATTTCTGAGCAACAAGCCCAAACAAGCAGACAAAACATGTCCAGAAACCTTAGTCACTCTCCCCTACATCAAAGACATCTCAGAAATGACTGCCAGACTACTCAGACCCCTTGGCATCATGGTAACCCACCAACACACTAAAGCAGCAGTTAATGAACTTGAAAGGCCCTATACAGACAACAAGCAAAACTAATGTAATTTACAAAATATCTTGCAAGAACTGTAACAAACACTACATTGGACAAATAGGTAGAAAACTAGCCACCAGGATACATGAACATCAACTAGCCACAACATGACATGACCCTCTCTCACTAGTATCCTTACATATGGATGAGGAAGGACACCACATCAACTTGGTCAAGACATCCATCCCAGGACAAGCCAAACAGAGACACGCACGAGAATCCCTAGAAGCATGTCATTTCAACCAGAACTCTTAGCAACAAACATATTGACTTGGATCCCACATACCACACCCTGAAAGAAAGAACAGGAAATGACATCACCATATGAAATGATGTCACCACAGGAAATGACATCACCAACCCTAGGAAATTCAAACATCTAAAGAGAAAGCGCAGATCAGTGCTTCATTTGGAGGCTCACTGAAGATGTTACCTAGTATGGTGACAAAACATCTGAAAACGAACCTTCCAGCTCAGTGAGCAAACCTACATCCAGCACCTCAACTTGAGCTACAAATCTTCTCAAGACTCGCTAATATGCCCTTCCTTGGATCTAATGCAATCCCTAATTTCTCATTAGCCGTTTCCCATTTTGGTTACAATGAACAATTGCTGCAGTTCCTTCATGCATTCTTTAAATGTTTACCATTGACTAATTAGTAACCACCATCCCTTTAAATAACGCTCCTCAATTTATCATAGCTAATTTGTGGCTTGTACTATCATAGTTTCCTCTATTTACATTCAGGACCCTAGTATCAGAATCAACTATGTCGCTCTCCATTCTATCATATTGTGGTCATTCTTCCTCCAAACAACCTCACATGGATTGCTAGATTGCCAATTATTTATTTCTCATTATACTGTACTCAGTCCAGGATGGCCTGTCCTCTAGTTAGTTCCTCAATGTATTGATCCTGAAACCATCCAGTACACACTCCCAGACTTCCTCCTCCAAAGTATTGCTATTGATTTTATTTGCCCAATCCAAATGCAGATTAAGGTCACCGAAATTTACAAATATACCTTTACTGGTTGCAGGTATAATTTCACATTTAATGTCTTTCTCAACATTACCAGTACAGTTTTGGGGGTCCATATACAAACCCAACTATCATTCTCTGCTCCTTGGTTTCTAAGTTCTACCCATACAGATTCCACTTCACCAGAGTCAACATCATTCCTCAATATTACATTAATGTTCTCTTTAACCAATTCCCTTTTCTCTCCGTCTATTCTTACACTTTGTGGGTACATGCCAGCTGTGAGAACTTTAAAGTTAAGAGACTCATTGCAGACTTCCCAGCCTCTGATCTGTCCTTGTAGTGACAGTATTGATATAGTTGGTGCAGGTTAGTTTCTGGTCAATGATAAGCCCTAGTATGTTGATAGTGGAGGATTCAGCACTGGTATTGTCACTGAATATTATGGGGAGATGGTTAGATTGTCACTTGTTGATAAGAGTCAATGCCTGACACTTAAGTGGCAGATAACATGCCTGTCACACATCAGGCAATGCCTAGATGTTGACCAGCTCTTGCTGCACATTGTTTCAGATTGTTTCAGTAATAAGAGGCATTGCAAATATACTGCATATTGTTGGGAGTTGATTCCACAAACCACTTCCAACTTTATGATGAAGCAGGTGGTTGGGCCTAAGAACATTACCCTGAGGAATACCCACAGAGATGTCCTGTTGCTGAGATACAGAGAACAGCACAGGAACAGACCCTCAGCCCACCAAGCCTGGACCAACACATGATGCCTTTGTAAATTAATTTCTTTTCTCTCTCTATGGGGTCTGTGTTACTCTATTTCCTGCTTAGTCATATCTGTTAACCTCGTAAATGTTGCCATTGTTTCTGTCTTTACCACCTCCTGTGGCAGCACATTGCAGGCATGTATCACCCTCTGTGTCAAAGAACTTGTCTCTTGCATCTCCTTCAAACTTACCTACTTTTATCTTAAACTGATGACTCCTAGTAATTTACATTTCTATTCTGGGGAAACAATTCTGAATATCCATGCCTCTCATAATTTTGTAATCTTCTATCAGGTCGTCCCTCAGCCTCCAGCATTCAAGTGAAACAAACCAAGTTTGTCCAATCTTTCCTCACAGCTAATACCCTCCAAAACATCCTGGTTAATGTTTCCTGTATCACCTCCAAAACTTCCATATCCTTCTGGTCAGAACTGAACAAAATATTCCAGATGTGGCCTAACTAAAGTTCTATGTGGCTGCAACATGACTTGGAATTTTTATAGTCAATGCAAAGAAGAAGGAGGCAAGCATGCCATATGCCTCTTGACCATCTTATCCACTTGTGTTGCCACTTTCAGGGAACTGTGGACCAGTATGCCTAGATCCCTCTGTATGTTAACGCTTCTAAAGATTATGCCATTTATTGTTAACTTCCCACCTGCATTTGATCTGCCAAAATGCATCACGTCACATTTGTGTGGATTAAACTCCATCGACCATTTCTCCACCCAAGTCTTCTGCCTATTTATATCCTGCTATATCCTCTGGCAATCCTCCTCACTATCCACAGCTCCCCAATCTTTTATCACCTGCAAACTTACTAATCAAACCAACGACATTCCCCTCCAAATCATTTACACATATTATAAATGACTGGGTCCCACGTTGATCCCTGCACAACATCACTGGTCACAGATCTCCAGTCAGAAAAACTACTCTTTGTCTTCTAAGACTAAGCCAGTTCTGTTTCAATCTTACAGCTCACCCAGGTTCCATGTGACTTCACCTTCTGTGTATCAGACTGCCATGACAGACTTTGTCAAGGCCTTGCTAAAGTCCATATAACAATATCCACCACACTGTCCTCATTAATCATCTTTGTCACTTCCCCAAAAAACTCAATCAAGTTTGAGAGATATGACTGTTGGAATATTGCGTGCAATTCTGGTCTCCTTCCTATCAGAAAGATGTTGTGAAATTTGAAAGGATGTTGCCAGGGTTGGAGGATTTGAGCTATAGGAGAGGCTGAATAGGCTAGAGCTGTTTTCCCTGGAGCCCAGAGGCTGAGGGGTGACCTTATGGAGGATTATAAAATCATGAGGGGCATGGACAGGATAAATAGACCAAGTCTTTTCCCTGCAGTGGGGGAATCCAGAATGAGAGGGCATAGGTTTAGGGTGAGAGGGGAAAGATATAAAAGAGACCTCAGGGGCAAGTTTTTCATGCAGAGGGTGGTATGTATATGGAATGAGCTGCCCGAGGAAGTGGTGGAGGCTGGTACAATTGCAACATTTAAAAGGCATCTGGAGGGATATAGGCTGGGTGCTGGCAGGTGGAACTAGATTAGGTTGGGATATCTGGTCGACATGGACAAGTTGGATCGAAGGGTCTGTTTCCGTACTGTACATCTCTATGACTCTATGACACCCCCTAGACAAAGCCATGTACCTTATGCTAATAAGGCCATTTCTTTCCAAATGTGAGGAAGTCCTGTTGTTGAGAATCTTCTCCAATAATGTAGAATCATTCAGGGTGCAAAGAGAATATGGTAGGGATTCTAAGGACACTGTGGGCAATTTAACATGGTGATGTCAGGCAGCAGTGCTAACCACTGAGCCACCATCAATGAATGATTATTTCAATTGAAATAATATTAAAAGCGTCTTGGGAAAAGGGAGGCAAATGGCACTAAGTGATAATGCTGATTGGAAAGCCAGTGTGTATACAATGGACTGACTGGTCTCTGAGATGCTGTGTAGATCACAGACCTGGGTCTGAATTCTGAATGGCCTGATCCCCCTTTGTAACTCACCATCTAGCCTTGGTCATCAGCATAATTCTTTTTAAAAAACCATTTGCTCAGACTGAATCACAAAAAAGAAATATTCACTGTATTACTGATAGAAACACAAATTGCTAAATGAATGAAAGCCAATATCGAACTATTTTGCCTTTTTATCTTCATGGTCACACAATGTGAAATGAATGTATTTGTTGGTTAATCATCGCAGTCACTGACCCACATAGGTTTCTGTCTAGCCTAACACAGAACATCCAGAGGTCCATCAGGAAGTGGTCAGCATGTAGTGTCCTTATGACCCTTCGGGAAAAGGAGAGGGCGGATCCTATCGAGCGGTTCCCTGAGCAGACTGTCAAAGCCATTTGGCAGAATGCCTCATCGCCAGAACTTTCCAACAAGCACCAAGACATGGCTTGGCTGGTGGTGAGAAGGGCTCTGCCTGTGAGATCATTTATGCACGCCCGGACTCTCAGCCACACCGCACGCTGGAATGTGCCTACGCAGAAAAAGTCTAGAGAGGAATGCAGTGGTGTTTGTCAAGGTTCGTCCCAAGCAGCGCCATGACGCGGGACTCCGTGCTCTATGGCCTGTTCCCCGGGACGCACACCGAGACGAACATCAACTGTGCCTGGAGGATCATCAACTCAGTGAAGGACGCTCTCTGGGCGGTCCAAAACCTGTTGATCTTCCAGCTGAAGGAGTTGACCCCGACTGAGTGTTGCAGACTGCCACATTCCAAGGTCCTGGACTACATGTTGAGGGACTCGCTGAAGCTTGGGGCAGCTACTGCCAAGGCGCGGTGGGGAAAGACCACCGTGTAACATCTGCCTGCCTAAGAAGAACAGGGGGCCCATGCAGTCATTTGGGCTCTGCTGACGCCTCAGCTAAATATATGGACATATGACTGATAAATGTACAGATCTGTATATACAAGTGATAAATTCTGATCTCTGTATGTAAATGTTTACATATGTATGGCATGACCAACTGTGCAGACCATCAAATTATTTTATGAATAAAGTATATTTTGAAATAAAAAAAGTATTAATATGACAAAAACGACTCAATATAATTCCTGCCTCCTTCTCCAAATGATACAATGCATAAGAATACACTATGCAAATCCATTGCTTCCCATTTCAGTGTTTCAACCACTTTGTAGCTGAATGGGAATAAATAAATAAATAGGTATCCCATGCCAGCAGAAAAATCAAAATCCTTTTCTGTGCCTTGATTTTCTCAGGACACACTGTTTGTTTTAAAGGTTAACATAGCCATTTAAAGTCCTGAAATGTCACACAAATCTAACCAGCCCCAGCAATGTTTATAGTTCACTGTTGAAGGACTAAAGCAACAATGGGCTTTCTCTAGCATCATGTATCAGTTACCATGGATACCTAGGTCAGGCAGAAAGGAGGTGGGGACTATAACAATTCCTCATCAGTGCCACTGTAGCGATGCCTAAAAAAAAAGTCAAGATCAAATTTATAGGATGGCTGTATACCCCAGACATCTCTTCACTCAATTCTCTCCACAATTTATTCTGGGAGCTGGCTCAGGCCTGATCAGCTCAAGTTCCTTCGAGTTCGAAAGCACATATTGCACATTTGACTTCTATAGCAAACACAGAAATCTTCATGCACACATGTGGATCTTTGGAATTTGAATTGATTGGAATTAATTTGTGTTGACTTTGTTGATTATAGAAAATAAACTGCTTCTGTATTATTTTCCATAATCCAGTCAACATAAATTAGTTCAAATCCATTTGAATCCCAAAGAGCCACACGTGCTGCCAGTATTTTGTCTCCACTAGGTTTTATATGTTAATTTGGCCTTATAAATGCTGAAGATATGTTGCCCAATCATCCCTGAGCCACGAGTGACGACACTGAAGTTATCGACATCAATCTCATCCCCAGCTCTTCCCCTTGAAATGTTTTTGTTTATCAAGTTCTCTCAGTTACTGTACACACACAGATGTGTGTGTGTGTGTGTATATATATATATATATATAATATTCACTGTGATTATAGCTCAGAAGGAGATTATTCGTGATTCTCACAGACAACAAAATTCATTCCCTTGCCATGTAGAAAGAAAAGTTCTTTTGAACATCTCTCCTATCTCTTGCCCAAAATCTTGTACCTGCATCACCTGCACTTGTACCATCGACAACCGCAACAGCTTTTCTTCGTCTGTCTTATGTAAACATGAGGTGGAGGAGCCGGCATTGAACTGGGGCAGACAAAGTTAAAAATCACATAATACCAGGTTATAGTCCAACAGGTTTATTTGGAAGCACTAGCTTTCGAAAGCTGCCCAATGAAGGTGCAGCGCTCTGAAAGCTAGTGCTTCCAAATAAACATGTCTGACCATAACCTGGTGTTATGTGATTTTTAACTTTATCTAACATGTCATAACCTTGGAGTCGAGAGTGTGGTGCTGGAAAAAATAGCAGGTCAAGAAGCATCTGAGGAGCAGGAAAATCAATGTTTCAGGCATAAGCCCTCCATCAAGAACCTCCTCCACATCATAATCTTGTCCACATCTACCAAATCTTTCACCTATATCCTTTGCTGCAAGGGAACATTAAGTATAGGAGTTGGGAGGTCATGTTGCGGCTGTACAGGACATTGGTGAGACCACTTTTGGAATATTGCATGTAATTCTGGTCTCCTTCCTATTGGAAGGATGTTGTGAAACTTGAAAGTGTTCAGAAAAGATTTGCAAGATTATTGCCAGTGTTGGAGGATTTAAGCTATAGGGAGAGGCAGAATAGACTGGGGCTGTTTTCCCTGGAGCATCAGAGGCTGAGGAGTGACCTTATAGAGGTTTATAAAATCATGAGGGTCATTGATAGGATGAATAGACAAGGTCCTTTCCCTAGGGTGGGGGAGTCCAGAACTAGAGGGCTTAGGTTCAGGATGAGAGGGGAAAGATATAAAAGGAACCTAAGGGGCAACTTTTTCACACAGAGGCTGGAGTGTGTATGGATTTAGCTGCCAAAAGTACAATTACAGCATTTTAAAAGGCATCTGGATGGGTACATGAATAAGAAGGGTTTAGAGGGATATGGGCCAAGTGCTGGCAAATGGGACTAGATTAGGTTAGGATATCTGGTCAGCATGGACGAGTTGGACCGTACTGCCTTCATTCCTGATGAAGGGCTTTTGCCCGAAACATCGATTTCGCTGCACTTTGGATGCTGCCTGAACTGCTGTGCTCTTCCAGCACCAATGATCCAGATTCTGTTCTGTACATCCCTATGACTCTATGACACCACTGTAATATCTCCAACATGATCAAAGTATGCATGTTTGAGGTATTATATATTCCATAGTGTGCCTAAAGTATTGCCATTTTTAATGTGTACAAGAAGCATGATAAAATGAACCAACCAAAATGTGAATGTTGGTGTTATACCAATCAATGTGTACAAATATATTTTTAGTACAGATGTCATTTCAATGTAACTTTGTAAAATTACAACTAAATTAAAAGGTACATCATAATACAACTTCATTGATTCTACATTCATATTTGTGACTCAAAGCATTCTTTGCCCCGCATTTAAAATGAAATAGCATACCACAAAATTGTAATAACAGCTTTATCCAGAAAGTATTTTGACCAGCAGTTGCAAAGAACATGAAGACATCACTTGGGTCCATTCCAGTGAAAATGCAATGCTTGTTCAACAAGTCCATCATATGCCATAATTGAATAATAATTGTTCTTTATCCAGGTGAATATACAAATTGCATGAATAGTGAGGACCATTTAATCCCTGGAACTGTACTAATATTAGATTATATTCTGCTAGCAATAGTAATTTTGAACATGAAAGTTAAATAGGGCTTTAGCAGAATCCTAGACTCAGAAAGCAAAACTTCCTCCAGCTTTATCTTCTTCTTTTTTGTTTAAAAATAATTTTAAAAAGGGGTCCAAAAGTGCTTACTGCCATTGTTTGCATAGCCCAGATGAGACTGCTCAAGATCAAATGCCAGATAACACATCAGTGCTCAACTGATACAAAGCGTGGGGGCAAAATGCTGGTAACATTAGCCAGAACATGTTGTGCATGATAATTTATGTTGTGGGAGAACTATCTTCATTGTGGGAGGCTCTCAAGCACATGATGTGTCTGTGAAATGTATTTTTTTCATGCAAACAGATTTCTTACCCATAGCTTAAAATTCATCTGGCAAGCTTTACTCATATCTTGAATAAACAGCCTGGGGATTCCTTCAAGAGAATCCGGGTCAGTGGAAGAGAATATTAGACTTAAATCCTTTATGAATTTATGATTCACTGCTACGTGGAATAATTTTCACAATAGCATTGCTCAGTTGTACATTCTTTATAAAACAACAGAATATTTAATTCATTATGAACAAATGTTCAACATCTTATTTATTCATCTTTATACCCTAAACACTTACACAATGTTGTCTTCCAAGATAATGTAAAATATTAAATTACTTTTGATAATAAAACAGGTAAGTCTCCCTGACTAGAGATCCGTCCATATAAATACATCATAATTATAACATTTTTTTCAGAATAGAAACAAGGAACAAGAGTTGGCCACTCAGCCCTTCAAGCTTGATCTACCATTCAATAGATCATGGTTGATCTGACTTTAACCTTAATTGGTAATCAAGAATTTATCTGATTTGGAGGTGCAGGTATTGGACTGGGGTGTACAAAGTTAAAAATCACACAACACTAGGTTATAGTCCAACAAGGTTTATTTGGAAGCACTTGCTTTCAGAGCACTGCTCCTTCACTAGGTAGTAGGATTTATCTACCTCTGTCTTCAAAATATTTAAAGCACACTGCATCCACTACCTTTTGAAGGAAGGAATTCCAAAGACTTGCAACACCCTGAAAATGTTTCTCTCATCTCTCTCTTAAATGAGCGACACCTTATTTTTACGCTGTGATACTGGAACACAATTAGTACTCACGATCCTTCTTCTGTATTGGATGTACTTTGTTTTAATTACTACACAGTTGCTTCTGCCTATTTGAATGAGCATGTTACTCAAAGTGCTCCTCATTTTCATTGTCAAAGCAGTCTTTTTGACCGGTACAATCAAAGACAGCGCTTGACCTTGTGTCACCTCAGCACTAATTAAACCATGTTTATTTCAAGAAGTTCAAATATTCATTCAAGGACATTTGACTTGTGCACAAGCTGTCTCAGTCACACAGCATAGAAGAGAACCTTTGGCCCATTGGGTCTGAACCAACCTACTATGCTAGTCCCACTTTCTAGCATTTAGCCCATAACTTTGAATGTTGTGACATTTCAAAAACTCACAATGTACTTTTTAAAGGCTGCGAGGTTTCCTCCCACTACCATCCTCCAAGGCAGTGCATTCCAGATTCCCACAACCATTTGGGTGTGAAAATTAAATTTGCCCCAAAACCCCACTAAACCTCTTTACCTTATAATTATTCCCCCCTCGTTACTGATCACCGGGGGTACAGCTGCTTTGTACCCATCCTCTCCATGCGACTCGATAACCTTATATTCAATCAGGTCCCCTCTCAGACTTCTCTACTCGAAAGAAAACCTGTCTAGCCTCTCTTCATAGCTAAAATCACATCCTGCCTGCAGTGCAGTGACCAGGACTGCAAACAGTAGTTCAGCTGTGGTCTAACCAGCATTCTGTACAGCTCCAACAGAACCTCCCTGTTCTTATAATTTCAGCCACAACTGATAAAGGCAAGTGTCCCAGGTCCCTTCTTAACCACCCTTTTAAGCTCAACTGCTGCTTTTAGGGATCTGTGGGCAGGCATCCCACTCTTCCTCTGAGCTTCCTCTCTTGATGGTAAATATGCTACCACCCTAAATATGACTTGCTTTCCTATGACAATTTTCACATCTGCAGTACTGTATATCCCAAAACACTTTTTAGCCAATGAAATACTTCCATCATCACCACTATAATGTCGAAAGCAAAACAGCAAATTAATGATAAACAGTAACATGAGGACGATTAGGTGATCTGTTTTCCTGATGTTGTTTAGGGGATCAACATTGGTCAGGATCTTGGCTCTTGGAAATGCAGCCACTGAATTTTTAATTCCAACCGAAAGACATTCATTTCACATCACATCTGAAAGACTGCACCTCTGACTGCGCTACACTGCCTCAGTATTACACAGGAATGTCAGCCAGCCTTTTTAAATATAAAGTTTGCGCCCAGGATCCGAATAATTGCTTTAGTGAGTTACCAACTGTACTTTGAGAAGCATAATTTTCAGTGTTTTATAAATGGAGACTTTTAAATCTAATCTTCAGATTTGATTGGATTTATAGTAGTCCCATGTACCTAAGTACAGTGAAAAGCTTTGTTGTGCAAGCAGCACGGGTAGATCATAGCAAACAAGGGCATACAGATCCTAGGGTGCTTAAACAAAAGAGAGGCATACAAGGTAATGGCTGTGCAGGAGAGATGCACAAAGCAAAATCAACAGGTCAGAGGTTACATCAGGTTACAGTCCATTTATATGAAATGACAAGCTTTGGCTGAATGATTTCAAATAAACTGATTGGACCCTCTTCTGACCTTGTCCAACACCAGCATCTCCCCACATCAACATTATTTGAAGTGAGAGAGGTCCATTCAGCAGTCTTCAAGTAAAAAGTGAGGTCTGCAGATGCTGGAGATCAGAGCTGGAAATGTGTTGCTGGTTAAAGCACAGCAGGTCAGGCAGCATCCAAGGAACAGGAAATTCGATGTTTCGGGCCAGAGCCCTTCATCAGGAGAGCTCTGGCCCGAAACATCGAATTTCCTGTTCCTTGGATGCTGCCTAACCTGCTGTGCTTTAACCAGCAACACATTTTCAGCCCATTCAGCAGTCTGACAACAGCAGGGAAAGAAGCTGTGCTTGAAACTGTTGGTGCGTGATATCAGTAAGGATAAAAAAAATTAGTTGAAGTAGCATGAAGCCCCTTCTGTGGAGGACAAACAGGAACTGATTCAGGCGTTACCATGAATTGCTCTTGAGACTATGTTGGAAACCGCAGTGAGCTGTGGGCGAATTGAGCCCAATTCAATGTGATGTAGGCCAAGCACACCCTGCCATTTACCGAAAGAATTGTTTTTATTTTATTTTAAAAGTGCGAATTCAGGAAACCATTTACAAGCACTGACAGAGATAACGGGGGGGGGGGGGAAATAGGATTTGTCCTGGAAAGAAAATTCTCTGCCGTGACTTTGCCTCCCCCCGCGGGATGTGATGCAGTTTATTCCTCTCCCCACCCCCAAGAAGGACTGAAAAGCTGGCGTCCCCCCGCCCCCCCCCCCCAAAAAAAATCCAACAGCGGCAAAGGGCTCCAAAAAAAACCGAAATGTGGATCTGAAGGAGAATTATTCCGTGGTGGGGCTCGAACCAAGCGCAGTGCGGAAGCGACCTATCAATTCCATTGTCAATCTCTAAACAAACCCAGCACCACCCCTCCCCCCCAAACAAACAAAAACAATCAAACTCCAGTATTTCACTCCGACGTCGAATTTATTTGTTTCCTGAGGGGAATTCGCCACCTCCGAAGCAGCCGGGGGGGGTGTGGGGGAAGGGTAATAAAACAGGGAGATAAAGACATCAAAGCAATCTCGGCCACTGCGTCAAGAAGGAAGCAAACCGTTACAATGTAACACTGAGATGGATACATCAGGATCCACCCGAGTTCAGGCAACAAGACAAAACAGGAGGGGGGGGAAATACATTTCTATAGATAGATAGATACATCTTACCTCGTCCTGTCAACAGAGTAAAAGTGGCGCACAGCAGGATAACTCTCAGGGCGTTCGACATGCTCTGTTTTTTTTATATATATGTCAAGACGTCAGAAGTGGTGCAGAGATTGGGTTTGGAGGGGGTGAAGGGTGCTGTAAAATGTTTGAGATTGAAGATCTGGTTGCTGTTGGAGGAAGAGAAGGGGGTCTGGAAGTGTCAGGTCGAAGATTTGGCCGGGTACACACACACACACACACCGCGCCTCCCAAACACGTCCTTTCCCTTTGCTCACTCCCAGGCTATCTGACACTCTGTGACGCTCGGCGTCTGCACGCTGGATCAGCCAAGGGACAGTTGCAATTACTGCAGACAGACAGACAAGCAGGCAGGCAGGGAAGCCTCAAATACTGACCAACAAACCTCAACTCCCCACCCGTCCCACCCCCATCCACAACAACACACCCACTCCAGCACTTGGAAATGCAACTGTTCTGTTTTCAAACCATGCTGCACTTCCAAACTTCATCCTGCATAGGTCTTTGTGTAAAAATAAAACGACGAACTTTCATTGCTTATATTTCCCGAGCAAGTTGTTTAACAACAGAAAGAAGAAACGTATCCTCGCTTAACGTCTGCCGCGACAAAACAGAAACTCTCCACCTAAGTTAGGGACCTCGAATAACTTTAATTTTCCGAAAGAAAAAAATAGCTTGGGAAAATTGAGGTTATAAATCATTATTTTAACAAATATTTTAACAAAGGGTTTTCTTTCAACAATAGTCCACTAATACTGCACCTCAAAAATGATTAGTAAACATAACCGGCCAAATGATGCTTTGACAAATGTCTGCCAGAGGAGGTTGCAAAGATCTGTTCGCTGGAGAGAGACAATGTCGCTGTTGTCTGCATTATTCCCCACTATTTAGACACTGATCAAAAGCAATGTTAAGTCACCGTTGATACTGGCTGCAAAAAACGTCACTGGTTTTAACTGTTGGTATTGGACTGCGGGGGACAACATTTAAAATCACACGACACCAGGTTATAAACCAACCGGTTTTCGGAATCCAACAGCGGAGTTCATTTCCTTCTAATTAACCAGCTCAGAGGGGTTCACCTCTGGACCATTGGGACCTGAACCCGGGTCTCCTGGCCTGGCGATAGGAACACTACCACTGTACCACAAGAACCCCAAATGAAGCGGTTTATACTGCAAGAACGCTGCCTTACCTCGACAGATACCTATCGCTTATTTTACCGTGTCGATCCAGTAGTGGCCCTCAGTTAATATTTTAATTCCTCATTGATTGGGGGTACATACTTCAGGATAATGGACACTGTAATCCTTCACAGATCGGCGTGCCACCTCAATCTCCTAAAAAGCTCGATATAAAGGTGCCGGGTTTTGTCTCTCTTCCCCCGGAGGTTTCATTGCAGCAAACACACAATTTTCACGATTGTGATTAAAAATGTCTTGGCTGATCTCTCAACTGAAGAAGGGCCCATGCCCGAAACATCGATTCTCCGGCTCTTTGGACGCTGCTGCGCTTTTCCAGCAACACATTTTCAGCTCATCTCTCAACTGAAGCAAGCAGAGAGCGGAGGTAAAGTTTCTTCACAGGGAGAATATTCGCTGGTTTTACCTGACCGGAAAGACCTCTTCAAGGTTGCATTTGAGTTCTGAAGAAGTCACTCGACCCGAAACGTTAACTCCACAGATGCTGCCAGATCTGCTGAGCTTCTCCAGCGATTTCTGTTTTTGTTGCATTCCTCTCTTTGATCAGCCTGTAGTTGCCGGTTTTTGGTTCTAATTCACGAGCGTTATCCCTGTCCAAAACACAAGCTGACTATCTGTTTTTCATTTATTCACACCCTCCCTTCCTCCCAAGTTCAAAGGACAAAGCAGAATATCTTAGACCACACAAAAAAAAGCAAAAACAGAAATTCCTGATGGGGCACAGCAGGTCTGGTACATCAGAACTGATCGCAACTCGGAATAAAGTGATATTTATGTTGAAGATCAGGTCGGGGAGGGGGGAAGGGAAACGGATAAGGGAGAGACGTGAACCAATAAGTGGAGACTGAGCCCAGAGAGACAGGTACACAAAAGGGACAAACAAGGATTGAGGGATAACATACAGTCATAGAGATGTACAGCATGGAAACAGGCCCTTTGGTCCAACATGTCCATGCCAACCAGATATCCCAACTCAATCTACTCCCACTTGCCATATCCCTCCGAACCCTTCCTATTCATATACCCATCCAAATGCCTCTTAAATGTTGCAATTGTACCAGCCTCCACCACATCCTCTGGCAGTTCATTCCATACACGTACCACCCTCTGCATGAAAAAATTGCCCCTTAGGTCTCTTTTATATCTTTCCCCTCTCACCCTAAACCTATGCCCTCTAGTTCTGGACTCCCCAACCCCAGGGAAAAGACTTTGCCTATTTACCCTATCCATGCCCCTCATAATTTTGTAAACCTCTATAAGGTCACCCCTCAGCCTCCGATGCTCCAGGGCAAACAGCCCCAGCCTATTCAGCTTCCCCCTATAGCTCAGATCCTCCAACCCTGGCAACATCCTTGTAAATCTTTTCTGAACTCTTTCAAGTTTCACATTATCTTTCTGATAGGAAGGAGACCAGAATTGCATGCAATATTCCAACAGCGGCCTAACCAATACATGACTTCCCAACTCCTGTACTCAATACTCTGACCAATAAAGGAAAGCATACCAAACGCCTTCTTCACTATCCTATCTACCTGCGACTCCACTTTCAAGGAGCTATGAACCTGCACTCCGAGGTGTCTTTGTTCAGCAACACTCCCTAGGACCTTACCATTAAGTGTATAAGTCCTGGTAAGATTTGCTTTCCCAAAATGCAGCACCTCGCATTTATCTGAATTAAACTCCATCTGCCACCTGTCAGCCCATTGGCCCATCTGGTCCAGATCCTGTTGTAATTTGAGGTAACATTCCGTATCACCTGTCCTTCATGGAGAAATTTATGAAGAAAAACACCTTTGACCACAAGTCCATCAGGAAGTGGTCAGCACGTAGTGTCCTTGAGACCCTTCAGGAAAAGGAGAGGGCGGATCCTATCGAGCAGTTCCCTGAGCAGACTGTCAAAGCCATTTGGCAGAATGCCTCATCGCCAGAACTTTCCAACAAGCACCAAGACATGGCTTGGCTGGTGGTGAGAAGGGATCTGCCTGTGAGATCCTTGATGCACGCCCGGACTCTCAGTCGCACCGCACACTGACCTCGAAGCGGCTGCGGGGGGAACAAGACTGTCACACACCTCCTTCTGGAATGTGCCTACGCAGAAGAAGTCTGGAGAGGAATGCAGTGGTGTCTGTCGCGGTTCGTCCCGAGCAGCGCCGTGATGTGGGACTCCGTGCTGTATGGCCTGTTCCCCAGGACGCACACTGAGACGAACATCAACTGTGCCTGGAGGATCATCAACTCGGTGAAAGACGCTCTCTGGGTGGTCCGAAATCTGTTGATCTTTCAGCTGAAGGAGTTGACCCCGACTGAGTGTTGCAAACTGGCACATTCCAAGGTCCAGGACTACGTGATGAGGGACGGGCTGTAGCTTGGGGCAGCTGCTGCCAAGGCGCGGTGGGGAAAGACCACTGTGTAACGTCTGCCTGCCTAAGAAGAACAGGGGGCCCATGCAGTCATTTGGGCTCTGCTGACGCTTCAGCTAAATATATGGGCATATGATTGAAAAATGTACAGACCTGTATATAAAAAAATGATAAATTCTGATCTCTGTATGTAAATGTTAGCATATGTATGGCATGACCAACTGTACAGACCATCAAATTATTTTATGAATAAAGTATATTTTTGAAATAAAAAAACCCTCTTCGATGTCCACGACACCTCCAATTTTGGTGTCATCTGCAAACTTACTAACTGTACCTCTTATGCTCGCATCCAAATTATTTATGTAAATGACAAAAAGTAGAGGACCCAACACCGATCCTTGTGGCACTCCACTGGTCACAGGCCTCCAGTCTGAAAAACAACCCTCCACCACCACTCTCTGTCTTCTACCTTTGAGCCAGTTCTGTATCCTAATGGCTAGTTCTCCCTGTATTCCATGAGATCTAACCTTGCTAATCAGTCTCTCATGGGGGACCTTGTCGAATGCCTTACTGAAGTCCATATAGATCACATCTACTGCTCTGCCCACATCAATCTTCTTTGTTACTTCTTAAAAAACTCAATCAAGTTTGTGAGACATGATTTCCCACACACAAAGCCATGTTGACTATCCCTAATCAGTCCTTGCCTTTCCAAATACATGTACATCCTGTCCCTGAGGATTCCCTCCAACAACTTGCCCACCACCGAGGTCAGGCTCACTGGTCTATAGTTCCCTGGCTTGTCTTTACTACCCTTCTTAAACAGTGGCACCATGTTTGCCAATCTCCAGTCTTCCGGCACCTCACCTGTGACTATCAATGGTGCAAATATCTCAGCAAGAGGCCCAGCAATCACTTCTCTAGCTTCCCACAGAGTTCTCGGGTACACCTGATCAGGTCCTGGGGATTTATCCACCTTTAACAGTTTCAAGACATCCAGCACTTCCTCCTCTGTAATCTGATGAAAAACTGAATAAGCAATAATAAGAGCTAAGAGTAGGAGAGAATGGGTGAGCTGTACTGAAAGGAACCTACATAATGTAATAACAGGCCTAGGAATATAGGTGAATTATTGCAACATTTTCCTACAGCACCTTCCCATTCCAACACAGAAGGTATAATAACTGTCCACTTACTTCCTCCATCCACACCATCTAAGGCCCAGACACATCTTCCAAATGAAGCCATACTTTACCTCTTATTTACTACTCACAATGTGGTCTCCTCAACACTGGAGAGGTGAAACACAGACTGAGTGATCGTTTTGCAGAACACCTACGTTCTGTCAGCACAAAAGACCCCAAGCTTCCAGTTGCCTGCCATTTCAACACACCACCATTTTGCCAAACCAACATTTCTGTTACGGGTCTGCTGCAGTGATCCGACCTCAGCACAACATCTAATTTTCTGTCTCAAGGAGTCAACATCGAGTTCGATAACTTTCAAACCTGATTCCATCCTTTCATGTTTTTTACCCACTGCACATCTGGTTCTGTTATGACATGGGTTGCTTTTAGCACAGTCACCTATTCTCACCGGCTTCTGTGCCTGTTACCACATGATGTGAGTTGTTTTCAGTATAGCACACCCAATCTCTCCTACTCTTAGCTTTTATTATTGCTTATTCAGCTTTTCTTCTGTCCTGGTCTGCTAGCCATAATCTCCTTGTTTATCCCTTCAATATCTCACTCTCTTTCTGGGCTCTATTTCCACATATCCACTATCATCTCCTCCCTCTTACCCACCCAATCTGGTCTTCAACATAAATACCACATTCTTCTCACTGCTAAGAGTTCTGATGAAGAGCAATTAGACATGAAGCATTAACTCTACCTTCTTCCCACAGATGCTGCCAGACCTGCTGAGTTTCACCAGGAATTTCTAGTTTTGTTTCAGATCTCCAAAGTAGGCCATTCACCAATATTCTATTTGATTAGATTCCCTACAGTATGGAAACAGGCACTTTGGCCCAACAAGTCCAACTGACCCTCCGAAGAGTAACCCATCCAGACCATTCCCCATATTTATCCCTGACTAATGCACCTAACACTATAAACAATTTAACATGGCCAATTCACCTAACTTGCACATCTTTGGATTGTAGGAGGAAACCAGAGCACACGGAGGAAACCCACATAAACACGGGGAGAATGTGCAAACTCCACACAGTCACCCTGAGGGTGGAATCGAACCCAGGTCCCTGGCACTGTAAGGCAGCATTTCTAACCACTGGGCCACCGTGCCACCCCCAATGTCTGTTCCACCATGAAATGAGTTGTGATCATCCTGAAATTCATTATTTGCCTTTATCCAAAACCCTTGTTTCCCTTGCTGATTACAAACATTTTTGTCTTAACCCTGAGTATACTGAATGATCCAACCTCTACATCCCTAAACAATGTTAGTTAAATAGATGTTTCTTTTCTCCTCCCCATTTCTAGTTTCAGATTTTTATGGAAGTCCAATTTCACCAGCTGCTGGCGGGACAATGAACCTGGGTTCCCAGAACATTACTTCAGAATATCTCTTTACATTCTGTATAATGTTTACCTTGTTGTACTTCACTGGACTATGAATATAGAAGCAAAATATGGCAAATGCTTGAAATCTGAAATAAAACAGAAAATGTTATTTACATAAATGATTTGGATGCAAGCATAAGAGGTACAGTTAGTAAGTTTGCAGATGACACCAAAATTGCAGGTGTAGTGGACAGCGAAGACGGTTACCTCAGATTACTACAGGATCTGTACCAGATGGGCCAATAGGCTGAGAAGTGGCAGATGGAGTTTAATTCATATAAATGTGAGGTGCTGCATTTTGGGAAAGCAAATCTTAGCAGGACTTATGTACTTAATGGTAAGATCCTAGGGAATGTTGCTGAACAAAGAGACCTTGGAGTGCAGGTTCATAGCTCCTTGAAAGTGGAGTCGCAGGTAGATAGGATAGTGAAGAAGGCATTTGGTATGCTTTCCTTTATTGGTCAGAGTATTGAGTACAGGAGTTGGGAGGTCATGTTGCAGCTGTACAGGACATTGATGAGGCCACTGTTGGAATATTGTGTGCAATTCTGGTCTCCTTCCTATTGGAAAGATGTTGTGAAACTTGAAAGGGTTCAGAAAAGATTTATAAGGATGTTGCCAGGGTCGGAGGATCTAAGCTACAGGGAGAGGCTGAACAGGTTGGGGCTGTTTTCCCTGTAGCACCGGAGGCTGAGGGGTGACCTTATAGAGGTTTACAAAATTATGAGGGGCATGGATAGGATAAGTAGACAAAATATTTTCCCTGGGGTCGGGGAGTCCAGGTCTAGAGGGCATAGGTTTAGGGTGAGAGGGGAAAGATATGAAAGAGATCTAAGGGGCAATTTTTTCATGCAGAGGGTGGTGCATGTATGGAATGAGCTGCCAGAGGATGTGGTGGAGCCTGGTACAATTGCAACATTTAAGAGGCATTTGGATGGGGATATGAATAGGAAGGGTTTGGAGGGATATTGGCCGTGTGCTGGCATGTGGGACTAGACTGGGTTGGGATATCTGGTCAGCGTGGACTGGTTGGGCCGAAGGGTCTGTTTCCATGCTGTACATCTCTATGGCTCTATGACTCTATGCTGCAAGTACTGGATAGGTTGGGAAATGTCTTTGCTTCTGCATTCGTTGATGCTGCCTGACCTGCTGAGTACTTCTAACATAACATTTAGTTTTCTTTTTCAATGTGTGTAATAGCAATCTGCCAGCCATGGGTTATGGAGGAAGGTGGGGTGACATGTGGAGACAGGAAACCAGAGATAAGGCTGCAGCCAGATCAGCCATGACTTTGGTCAATCAAAAGGGCTGAATGGTCCACTCCTGCACCAAAACCCTATGTTCCTGCTTAAGGGCAGGTCCTCTGTTCATTTCTCCATGCCTCCTACTCTTACAGTTTCCTCTTTGGTGGCTTAAAAGAACCTCCTTTTTCCTACTTCAGAGAACAACATGACCAGGGAAAAGAATACCTGAAGCAAACATAGGAAGTGCTGGAGAAACTCAGCAGGTCTGGCAAAGTCTCTGGAGAGAGAAATCAGTGGAATATGAGTCTTCTCTGTGAGATGGTTTCCCATTGTCTATCCCCTGAGTGCTTAAGGAAGCACATCCCTTTTCTGTAGCATCCACATCAGTTTCTGGTAGGACCCAGTGTTTGGAAGTAGCCATTGTCCCTTGAGGTTTCTCCACTATCATCACCAACATTTGAGAATAATAATGAATGAAGCACTAATTAAATTTCCAAATAGTGTTACAGCCTGGATGGTTTTTTTTACCCCAATACGATGATTAGACCATATATTTATTAGAAAATGTCTTCTCACAACCAGCTTCTCTTTCATCTCATTCAGATCCCATGCTCTTGACTCTCCAATTTGCATCTCAAGCTCTCCTTCCACTTGGGATTATCTCTCCTCAACACTCCCTCCTCCCACCTCTAGCCCCACTGTTGCTGACTCCCTGCCACTCTCTGTTGTCATAGTAAGGGTTGGGATTAGCCTTGCAAACAGAATGACAATGAAGAGAATAAATAACTTGAATGGGCCATGGAAATTTCATGAAAATAACTCTTTACATTTATTGTGCAAGGTTAATGGGGAGCAGAGCAAGGATACTTAAGGCTGGGAGGAGAGTTGTGATAGTAAATCAAAGAACGTTGAAGATTTTAGAAGCATCTCAAACATCCTGCTAGGATCATTAGGAAATCCTGGAGGGAATATTGAAAGTGGGGAAAAAAAAGACATTTTTGCTATATAGAGAAAGGAAAGATGCCTGGCATTTGGGTATTAGAAGTATCCTGAGAACATGTTACTTGCCAACCTGTTCACTGCAAAGGGATGTAAAACAAACCAAATGCTGACGTTGGATGTGATTATGTGCAAAGGTATTCCAGTTATCCAGAGCATTCAAGTTAGATGTGATATAAAGACTTAAACAGATGGCCCTTTTACTCAGAAAATAATGGTGTAGGTAAGGATTTGTAAAGCTATGGTGGAACACTGGTGTGACTCCAGAACTGACTTCATTTTCAATAACAGATAGCAAATGTTGATTATTTAAGCTACCTGAGGGAGATGATGGTCACATATACCCAGATCATAGATTCCGATAAGTATGCTTTCAGCAACAGAAATGATTAATATTGTAAATTACAATACATAATCCATACCGTATGATAGAGATGACCAGAGACATAACACAAGACATGTATGATGTTATCCACAGCTATTTAGCAGCAACTTGCATTTATACTGTGACTTGAGTGTAGTAAAATGTCACAAGCTTCTTCACAGAAAAAACTAAATTTAATATTGAGCCATATAGGGAAATATTTGGACCATGAGTCAGATTCGCAGAATTGTGACAGCGCAAAAGGAAGCGTTTTGACCCAATGCTTCACTGAATGCCATTCTCCTGCCTGCTGCCCATAACCCTACACTCTGATTATTTTCAAATAACTGTCTCATTCTCTTTATGAACATCTTGATTGAAGCTCCCAGATTGAAGCATCAATCAACCGGGCTGCTTTGTCCTGGATAGAATTGAGTTTCAGGAATGTGGTGAGTGCAGCTGTCATCCAGGCAAACAGGAAGTATTCTGCTGTACTGCCAATTTGTCCCTTGTAGATGGTAAGTATACTTTAGGGAGACAGGAGGTAAGCTAATTCCTGCAGGACTTCCAGCCTCTAAGAAGGAAGTTCATTGTTGAATCTGCTATAGTTGGCTGGACCGAGGACACAACCCAGAGGAACTCCTGCAATGATTGACATCTGGCACCCATTACAATCTTCCTTTGTGTTGGAGAATGCTCTAATACATAAAGTGTTTTCATCCCATTGACTTAATGGTCAGATTTGGCTTTGATGTGAAGGGAAGCCACTCTTGCCTCACCTCTGGAGTTCAGCTCCTTCGTCCATATTTGGACCAAGGCTGTCATGAGGTCATGAGCTGAGTAGACTTGGCAGAATCTGAACTGAAAACCCAGTGAGCAGGTTATTGTTAAGTGTTACACAGAGTTGTCAAATCTGGGGTGACATGGTGGCTCAGTGGTTAGCACTGCTCCCAGGTACCCGGGTTCAATTCCAACCTCAGGCGACTGTCTGTGTAGAGTTTGCACATTCTCCTCATGTCTGTCTGGGCTTCCTCCAGATATCCAGGTTTCCTCCCACAATGCAAAGATGTGTAGGTTAGGTGGATTGGCCATGCAAAATTGCCTATAGTGTTCAGGGACATGCAAGTAAGGTGGATTGGCCATGCTAAATTGCCCATAGTATTTAGGGATATGCAGGTTAGGCGGATTAGCCATGCTTAATTGCCCATAATGTCCAGGGATGTACCTTATAGGCAGGTTAGCCATGGGAATTGCAGAATTACAGAGATGGGATGGGGTGGGACTGGGTGGGAGAATCGATGTAGACTCAATGGGTTGAATGGCCTGTTTCTACACTGTGGGGATTCTATGACCAAAAATTTGGTAGAGCAGGCTTGACACTCCAGTCAATATTGAGGGAGTACTGCAGTGCTAGATGTACCATCTTTCAGATGATATGTTAAACTGAGTCTCCATTTGCATGTGCAGATAAAGGTATAAGATTTCTGTGACCCTATTTTGTAGAAAAACAGTACCTTGGGAAATATCTATCAACCAACATCACAAAACACATGACCTGGTCATTATCACATTGTTTTTATTATGAATGTGGTTAACATTGTGGGGGAGAGCTCTTATGGTGCAGTGGTAGTATCCCTACATCTAAGCCTGGAGGCCCAGCTGCTTCAGAGATGCGTGATATCTCTGAACAGGTTAATTAGAAAATGAAACCAGTGCTAGTGAAATGCAGGTGTTAGTTTGTGAAGCCAATGCAATCAAAGCAGAAAGTGAAATGCAAGAACATCATATTGAGAGTCTATAAGGCATTAGTGGGTGCACAAAAGTACTCCATTGCACTGTATTTGGAAAAAGATAGAAGTTGTGAATCAAACTTAGCAAAAAGACAATGAACATTATCCCAGGTTTCAGATGATTCAGCTACAAAGAGAAGCTCAGGAAAATACATCTGTCTCAGGGGAAAATAAAGATTAAATGGGAAAAGGTGCAATTAAAGTTTTTTAGAAAGTGCATGAATTGATATATATACAGTGGAGAAGCAAAGTTACTGTAGGAGAATCAAAAACAACTTATAAACTGACAAAGTTGTAAACCAATCTTTGCTTAAAGGACCTTTTTCAAGCTTAGAATTGACCCTTTGTGAGAGGATATATTGTCTGAGGAAAAGCATTCCATACTTAATTGGACTGATTCCTTTTCCATGAAAGAAGGAAGCAACATAAAAATGGACTAGGAAACATGAAAAATGACAAGACAGAGTTATGAATTGTTTCATAGATTCCCTGCAGTGTGGAAACTGGCTATTTGGCCCAACAAGTCCACACCAACGCTCCAAAGAGTTTCCCACCCAGACCCATTCCCCTACCACTCTACACTTAACTATACAAAATGCTGGTGTGGCCACACTGGGAATATTGTGTATAGTTCTGGTCGCCCCATTACAGGAAGGATGTGGAAGCATTGGAAAAGGTGCAGAGGAGATTTACCAGGGTATTGCCTGGTCTGGAGGGAAGGTCTTATGAGGAAAGGCTGAGAGACTTGAGTTTTTTCTGATTGGAAAGAAGAAGGCTAAGGGGGGTTTTGATAGAGACATACAAGATGATCAGAGGATTAGATAGGGTAGACAGTGAAAGTCTTTTTCCTCGGACGACGACGTCAGCTTGTACGAGGGGGCAGAACTACAAATTGAGGGGTGATAGATTTAAGAATGATGTCAGAAGCAAGTTCTTTACGCAGAGCGTGATAAGGGCGTGGAATGCCCTACCTGCTAAGGTAGTCAACTCAGCCACATTAGGGAGATTTAAACAATCCTTAGATACGCTCATGGATGATTTTGGGATAGTGTAGGGGGACAAGCTGAGAAAAGTCCACAGGTCGGCGCAACATCAAAGGCCGAAGGGCCTGTTCTGCGCTGCATTGTTCTATGTTCTATTTCCCTGACCAATGCACCTAACCTACACATCCCTGAACATCATGGGTAATTTAGTATGTCCAATTCACCTGGCCTGCATATCTTTGAAATGTGGGAGGAAACCGGAGCTCCCAGAGGAAACCCATGCAGACACGGGGAGAATGTGCAAACCCCACATAGACAGTTGCCCAAGGCGGGTATTGAACAGGGGTTCATCACACTGTGAGGCAGCAGTGCTAAACACTAAGCCACCATGCCACCCTAAAAACTTGCGATTTGGGAATGATGCCAAGTCATAAATTCACACAGCATGGAAACAGAGCCTTTGGCCCAACTCATCTGTGACAGCCAGGTTTACTGAACTCAACTCATCCCATTTATCTGCGCTTGGCCTATATCCCTCTGAACCTTTCTTATTCATGTATCTGTCCAAATGTCTTTAAAACTATACCCGCATCTACCATATTCTCTGGCAATTCAAATATGAGCCACACCCTGTGTAAAAAAGCTGCCCCTCAGGCCCCTTTTAAATCTTTTCCCTCTCACCTTAAAACTATGCTGTCTGTGTTTTGAATTCCCCTACCCTAAGGAAAAGACCTTTGCTGTTCATCTCATCAATGCCCCTCATGAATTTACAAACCTCTATAATGTCAGCTGTACTGTTCTTCTTCCTTGTTGAGACACTTGTCTGGACAAATGTGTCATAGATTTAAAGCACATGTTCTTCATTGTTTAATGTTCATGTTAAAGGTAACTTGCTTTCTGTGAGGAAATTTATCAAACCTGTTAAATGATGTACAAGTTAGAAATTTACCACATTTGTTTCTATTTCCTATAAAAATTTCTGCTTTGGTTCAGAAATCTGCTTTTCAGAAGGTCAATGTGTTGTATTTTATGGCATTGACTCATACCAGTTGGGAAGGCTCCTAAACTTAACTTCCAATCTTTGCTCCATTAGTCAACACTAATTGAGGAAAATGTAGTGCAACCACAATGCTTCACATTTCGCTGAAGCAAGAGAAGACAGTTTTAAGGAAATGGGCAGGGTTGCAATGAAACTGAACGAACGGCAATATATTTCTAGGTCAGGATGATGAGTGCCTTGGAGGGGAACTTGAAGGTTGGTGGTGATCCCATCTATCTGCTGCCCTTGTCCTTCTAAAAGGAAGTGTTCGTGGGTTTAGAAGGTGCTGTCCAAGGAGTTTTGGTGAATATGTGCAACGCATCTTGTAAAAAGTACACACTGCTGCTATTGAGCTTTGGTGGTGGGGGGAGTGAACGTTTGTGGATGTTGTGCCAATAAAGTGGGCTGTCTTATCCTGGATGGTGTCAAACTTCTTGAGTGTTGTTGGAGCTGCACCCATTTATCTTGACATCTTGTCCAGATGAAATATACAACTTAATTTACATCGAGTTATCCAAATTGTCTATTTATAATCTGTTTCAGAATTTTAGTTCAATTATATTCATTAGAGTCATAGAGCCAGAGAGGTCTACAGCATGGAAACAGGCCCTTCGGTCTACCTTGCCATGCTGCTCAGTTTGCACAATTTAAACAAGTTTCATTTGTCTATGTTTGGTCTGTATACCTCCATACCTATCCCATCCATGTACCTCTTCAAATGTTTCTTCAATGATGAAATTGTACTTGCTTCCACCACTACCTCTGGCAGCCCATTTCAGACACTCCCCATCCTCTGTGTGAAATAGTTGCCCTTCTGGACCCGTTTGTATCTCTCTCTTCTCATCTTAAACCTATACTGTCCAGTTTTACACTCCCCTACTATTTGGAAAAGCTATTGGCTATCTATCTTATCTATGCCTCTCATGATTTTATAAATCTCTACATGGTCACCCCTCAGTCTCCCATGTTCCAGGGAAAAAGGTCCCATCTTATCCAATCTCTCCATATAACTCAAACCTTCCAGACCAGGTAGCATCCTAGTATATCTCTTTTGCACTCATTCTAGTTTAATAATAACCTATCTGCACTAGGGCAACCAGAACGGTACACAGAACTCCAAATGCCACCTCACCCAATGTCTTGTTCAGCTGCAACACAAGGTCCCATTTCCGAAACTCACTGCTCTGACTGATGAAAGCTGGCATGCCAAAAACCTTCTTCACTGCCCTGAAAACCAGTGGCGCCATTTTCAAGGAGCTATGAACCTGTATCTCTGGATCCCTTTGTTCTACAACACTCCCAAGGGCCCTACCATTGACTGTGTAAGCCCTGTCCTGGTTCACTTTACCAAAATGCATTTATCTAAATTAAACTCCATCTGCCATTTCAGTCCAGTGGTCCAATTGATCAAGATCTCGCTGCATTCCTACATAACCTTCTTCAGTATATTACCAATCTTGGTGTCATCTGCAAACATATTAACTATACCTTCTAAGTTCTCATCCAACTCATTTATATAAATAACAAGTTAGCCAAAGTGCATGCTCACAGTCAGCCTGAAATGTTCTATAAATGTCCAGAGAGATAGACATTCTTGAAACTGGACAACTTGTAGACCATTGTCCACCAAATGTTTGATTGGAACCCACTTTGTTGTTTTGCTATAAGCACACATTTCATAGAATCCCCACAGTGTGGAAGCAGACTATTCAGTCCATACTGACCCACCAAAGAGCATCTCACCCAGACCCAATCCCCATGGCTAACCACCTAACCTGGACATCTTTGCACTGTGGGAGGAAACCAGAGCACCCGGAGGAAACCAACGCAGACAATGTACAAACTCCATACAGACAGCCCAAGCGTGGAGTCGAACACAGGTCCCTGACGCTGTGAGGCAGCAGCACTAACCATTGAGCCACCATCTAATTTGAAATCAGATTTTTAGTCACACATCTTTCTGGCCACACTCTTCTTACAGTTAGCTATGAAAGTGAAATGTTTCAATATCAATTGCAAAACACTATCTTTTCCAAATTCATATTTGGTTGTAATGATGATTACAGCTTGTTTAAACACATGCCACTCCAATAATACCTCTTCGGAAATCAGCTTTCCAGGTTGTCATGTAATAGTTGGATAAATGGAAGCATTACGACAGAATCAACATCACTGTCTAGAACAGCCAGACCATCTCAACTTCATCACTCCAACAAACACGTTCACTTGCATACCGAGTTTATTGATTTTTGCTTTTGCAAAATGCAAAGCTTCAATTGTTGTCAATCAGCTTCTCTGAAAAAAAATTGCAGTGATGCCATTAGAACATTATTCAGAGTTGTCAATGCAACACAATATTGTGGCTCCGCAAGTATTTTCAGGCAACATTTGTTTATTGGATCATTGTACATATTCACTTGATCTGTGCAGTACTCCATTAGGACATTGTAGTTTTATGTTAGTACAGAGGTCGAAATGCCACTGCATCACATTCTGTGACTTTGGCAAGTTCTTCAAATTGTCCTTTCTCCACAGTTGATCTGCTGAACATTGTATACCCTGTTCTTAGAAGCATTTCAATATTTTGTGTAAGTGAGACTTGCTTTCAAGCATCATCTATTGCCAGACCTTCTTTGTGAGTTGACAAGTGTTTGATTTCGTTTTGCAATGTTACTGCTATTCCATTTATCTTTCCCAGTAGAACGGAATTTCTGTCTGATGCAAATATCACCATCGTCTGTAAATTGAGGTCATTGTTAACATAAAATTGATTGATTGTATCACAATAGTGATAGTGTTACATAGAACATAGAACATTACAGCACAGTACAGGCCCTTTGGCCCTCGATTTTGTGCCGACCTGTCATACCAATCTGAAGCCCATCTAACCTACACTATTCCATGTACGTCCATATGCTTATTCAATGACGACTTAAATGTACTTAAAGTTGGAGAATCTACTACCATTGCAGGCAAAGCATTCCATACCCTTACTACTCTCTAAATAAAGAAACTACCTCTGACATCTGTCCTTTATCTATTACCCCTCAATTTAAAGCTATGCCCCCTCGTGCTTGCCGTCACCATTCTTGGAAAAAGGTTCTCCCGGTCCACCCTCTCTAACCCTCTGATTATCTTATATGTCTCTATTAAGTCACCTCTCAACCTTCTTCTCTCGAAAGAAAACAGCCTCAAGTCCCTCAGCCTTTCCTCATAAGCCTTCCCTCCATACCAGGCAACATCCAAGTAAATCGCCTCTGCACCCTTTCCAAAGCTTCCACATCCTTCTTATAACGCAGTGACCAGAACTGTACACACTACTCCAAGTGTGGCTGCACCAGAGTTTTGTACACCTGTAGCATAACCTCATGGTTCCGGAACTCGACCCCTCTATTAATAAAAGCTAAAACACTGTATGCCTTCTTACAACAACCCTGTCAACCTGGGTGGCAACTTTTAAGGATCTGTGTATCTGGACACCGAGTTCTCTCTGCTCATCTACACTACCAAGAATCTTACCATAAGCCCAGTACTTTGCATTCTGGTTACTCCGACCAAAGTGAATCACCTCACACTTGTCTGCATTAAACTCCATTTGCCACACTCAGCCCAGCTCTGCAGCTTATCCATGTCTCTCTGTAACTTACAACATCCTTCGTCACTATCCACAACTCCACTGACCTTAGTGTCGTCTGCAAATTCACTAACCCACCCTTCTGCGCCCTCATCCAGGTCGTTTATAAAAATGACGAACAGCAGTGGAGCCAACACCAATCCTTGCGGTACACCACTGGTAACTGGACTCCAGGATGAACATTTCCCATCAACCACCACTCTCTGTCTTCTTTCAGCAAGCCAATTACTGATCCAAACTGCTATATCTCCCACAATCCCATTCTTCTGCATTTTGTACAATAGCCTACTGTGGGGAACCTTATCAAACGCCTTACTGAAATCCATATCAACCGGTTTACTCTCATCTACCTGTTTGGTCACCTTCTCAAATAACTCAATAACGTTTGTGAGGCACCATCTACCCTTCACAAAACCGTGCTGACTATCCCTAATCAAATTATTCTTTTCTAGATGATTATAAATCCTATCTCTTATAAACTTTTCCAACACTTTACCAACAACTGAAGTAAGGCTCACTGGTCTATAATTATCAGGGTTGTCTCTACTCCCCTTCTTGTACAGGGGAACCACATTTTCTATCCTTCAGTCTTCTGGCACTATTCCTGTAGACAAGGGCGATTTAAAGATCAATGCCAAAGGCTTGGCAATCTCCTCCCTGGCTTCCCAGAGGATCTTAGGATAAATCCCATCCAGCCCAGGGGAATTATCTATTTTCACACTCTGCAGGATTTCTAAACCTCTTCCTTGTGAACCCCAATCACCCCTAGTCTAGTAGCCTGTATCTTAGTATTCTCCATGACAACATTGTTGTTTTCTCGAGTGAATACTGTCAAAAAATATTCATTAAGTGCTTCCCCTATCTCCTCTGACTCCACATGCAACTTCCCACTACTATCCTTGATTGGCCCTAATCTTACTCTCTGCAAGCACTCAGTTTCAACATTCCTACAAAGATAATCTTGTAAGCAAGTTTAGATTCTGGTCGCAACTTCAAGAAAATTAATTTTTGTACAGAAATGTCTGCACATTCAATCATTACAAAACACATGTAAACAATTCATCCAGGACCGAAACAGAAATTGCTGGAAAAATACAGCAGGCCTAGGCAGCATCTATGGAGAGAAATCAGGCTTGATGTTTTGGGTCCAGTGACCCTTGAGGGTTCAGAACTGAAGAAGGGTCACGTGACCTGAAATGTTAACTCTGATTTCTCTGCAGAGATACTGCCAGGCCTGTTGAGGTTTTCCAGCAATTTCTGTTTTTGTTTCTGATTTGCAGCATCTGTAGTTTTTTTCCCGTTTTTTCACACAGGATGTGTTTCTGTATAATATACTTCACAGGTTGAAAGGTGTAAGTGTTGCTGCACCAACTCTCTATAATTGCCGAGTACTGTGCCACATGTTCATGAGCACTTTGCAGAGAAAATAGGGACACGTTCATCTTTACTACAAGTATGACATCATCACTGAGAACTTTAACCATATCAGCATTGGTCTTTTTGTACTCTGTACTCTCCATCGTCACCTCACAATCTCTTGATGTTTTGGCAAACATTCACAAAATTCCACCTTAGGTTTGGTTACATATACGAATAACTGCATCCATGTGCATCTTTCGGCTCACACGGTTTTAGGTAATCCAATTTCCAATCGTACACTTTTGCCCATTTCTGAACTCACCTTTAGTACTTGCTTTAGAACAATTTGTGCATACGACATCATCTGTTTCACAATAAATGAAAATCCCAGCAATTCTGTCTCTGTGATGAAGACGAAATTTTGGTTTTGATGATCTTGGAAATCATCCCTTTTTGAAATCTGCGGAGGATTTTTGTTTTCTTCCTTTCTCTTGAGGAGCTTGAAAGCTTTTCTTTTGGACTTATTTTAAACTTACCTCCTCTAAAAACATAAAGTTTAAAAATATGATGGAAAAATGTAACTTGCGACTTGCATATGGTTGGGAATGGTCACCTGCCTCCTGGATGTTGTGCTGTCTGATTCTCTTGTTACTGTCTGTAAACTCCCACATTGAAGGTAAATGAGTTATCAGATGCCAACTACAGTACAAACATTGACAGGAATGGCCACTAAATCCTCATCACCACAGGCTGTTGTGGTAATATCCATTCCTCTGAGCCAGGAGGCCTGGATTCACATCCCACTTGCTCTAGATATGTATAGTAACATCCCTGAACAGAATTGATTAGAAAATATCTGTGCCTTTAGAAAAGCTTACAAAAGAGGTATAACTGTGTAATATGAGCTCTTGTGTCAAAGTGATAGGGAAACTATGATAATGTGAGGCACGAGTTGGCTATGATGAATTAGGAAATACTACTGAAAGGAATGACCATGGATAAGCAATTGCAAACGCTTGAAGAGTGAACAACAAAAATTGTGAATATTGTGAAAAGGTTTGGCCCCGTATCTAAGGAAAGATGTGCTGGTATTGGAGAGGGTCCAGAGCAGGTCAACAAGAATGGTCTTGGGGATAAAGGGCTTGTCATATGAGGAGCAATTGAAGGCAATACTGAGAGGCCTGGATAGAGCGGGCACGTAGAAGACATTTCCACCCGTAGGAGAGACCAGGATTCAAGGGTACAGCCTCAGAGGGAAGGGATGACTGTGATAAGGATGAATTTCTTCATTCAGAGGGTAGTGAATCTGTGGAACTCATTGCCACAAAAGCCTGTGGGGGCCAAGTCATTGAGTATATTTAAGACGGAAATAGATAAGTTCTTGATTGGTGAAGGGATCAAAGGTTAAAGGGAGAAGGCAGTGATCGAGTGGTGGAATAGATTCAATGGGTTGAATGGCCTGATGCTTCACCTATGACCTACGTTAGTACTTTTTTAAAAAAAAGGCCTAAATCTTCCACATTCTAACCATGCTGCCTACATAGAGTCATAGAGTCATAGAGATGTACAGCATGGAAACAGACCCTTCGGTCCAACCTGTCCATGCCGACCAGATATCCCAACCCAATCTAGTCCCACCTGCCAGCACCTGGCCCATATCCCTCCAAATCCTTCCTATTCATATACCCATCCTTCATCTTGTGCTTAGAAAATGTAAATGCACACAAAAGTTCACAAATAGAAAATGTTGCAACAATGAAAAAACATATAAGAACCAGCCTGAAAATTCTTCCTCATGATGCTTTATTAAATTTGTATCTAGAGGCAATCAGCAAAGACATTAACTTGCAGATATGAGCAGCTGCAAGAGGACCACGTGTTCGTGGAGTTTATAATGGATATTACAGCAAGTCCAAGAGAAAGAAAAATCAAAAGAAGCAAGGTATACCAAAACTAAATATAGAAACCAGAGTGGATGGGAAGAATATTATGTACAAAATAGGTTTATTAATATTTAGTTTAATATCAAACATTTTCCCATCTATTCCTTTTTATAATGTACTGTTTGCTGTTTTTAGTTATTTGCAACACAGTCTCCAAAATCTGACAGATGTTTAGCAATCTCCTGTGAAATGTCATACACTCCAGGAAAACCTATGCAAGTATGTGCACACTCCCAAGGATCCCACGTCTTGACTTCCAAATGACAGTGTCAGCTGCTCAAAGGAAGTTTGTGATCTCATTATCGTGCAGCAACAGAAATAACATACTGGCAAATCAAAAAAAGAACTATGATCGCTGAACAGCAGCATTCTGATTTTATAGATTTGACGGCTTTGCTTTTCCACCTTTTAGGGACCAGTTTTATTTTTTGAAAACTTCTGACATATCATCAGGATGTTAGTGAAGGTTGCTGGTTAGGTGCTATGTTCTTTGTGGAAAGGAACGCCACTTGTTATTCCCTCTCTGACTCCAGCAATAGAATACTCTGGGATTTCCAATGGAGATATCCTCCAACCTGTGCCCTCCACAAGGAGATCTGGAACAGTAGAGAACAAAGCAAACAGTTTTCTCTTTGATGAATCAGATTTAAGTTTTCTCACTGAGACATACAGAGTCCAAACCAGAAAGTATAAAGCAGAAAATACAAATTAGATTTTCAGGAAATGACATCGTTTGTATCAAGAATTATAGATGTGATTAAAGAAGAGAAAAAAAGTGAAGGAAAGTTGTAATGTTTGGCACTATATTCCTGCTAAAAGGTTAGGATCTCACACTTGTAAATTCTTCTTTTCAGGACCAGAGGTTTTTCAACAGAATTACCATACAGGGTGTTGTTTGGTACGCATTTACTCTTGAACGCAGTAGCCATAAATTTTTCAGTTTTTTTTTGTGGGGAAATACAACAATGTCATGCATTTATTTCAATGAAGAGTCACCCCCTCCTGCATGGAGAGCAGGATGTCACTGTTTCTATATTTCCATTGATGTTTGACATAATCCAGAGGTTGCTGTCAGATTTCCTCCATGAAAATGGAGATTGAATTACTATCCATCTCAATGCAAATGCCAGGTTACTTTGTTCTCTGCACAGATGAATTATGATTTGGTGTTTGTTGAATTTGAAAATGACCACTCTTCAAAGAAGACAATTCTTTCTTATAAACTACCAAGATGTTGTTTTTGGCTGTTTTACATAAACTAAAGAACAACTTCTTCCCTGCTATTATTAAATGGACCTCTCAATGATCTCTCTCTGCACCCTCTTTGCAGCTATAACACTGTATTCTGCACTCTGTTCTGCTACTCTGATGCATTTTGTATGGTACAACCAATCTGTAGAGCACACAAAACAACATTTTTCACTGTATCTCAGGACATGTGACAACAATAAATCAAATCAAATTAAAAAAGAAAGCGATGACCAGTATCTGGAGCCTTGGAGATTCTTGATTATGCATGGACCAAAAAAAATACTGGAGCCACTGAAAATCTGAATAAAAGCAGAAACTGTTGGAAATACTCAGCAGGTCAGACAGCACCTGTGGAGAGAGAAACTGACTTAATGGCCAAGAGGGTTTCAAGCAGGTGAGGAAGGAGTGATAATCTGAACAAGGAACATAACTAGGCCCACTCTGCCCCTTTAAGCCTACTCTGCCATTCAGTAAGATCATGCTGATTTTAAGCTCAGCTCTAGACTCCTGCACACTCCTGATTATCTTTCATCCCCTTGGTATTAAATAATTTATCAACCTCTGCCTTAAAAATAGTTCAAGACTCTGCATCCACTGCCTTTTGAGGAAGGGAATCCCAAAGACTCACAACCCTCTGAGAGGATAAAATTCCTGTTATACATGAATGACTCTGTATTTTGAAACTATGATCCTTAGTTCTGGATTCTCCCACAAGAGGAGGGATTATAATGGATGGGAAACCCTGGAAACACTAGAGAGACAGACATCCTGCATTGAAATTACATTGAAATTATTTTTAATATTTAATCTGGCCAAGTTGAAAAATTGGTTTGCTGCTGGCCTTGCAATTGAAAGGTACTCACTGCTGGGCATGGTGTACCTTTTAACACCATGGTCCCTGGCAATCGAGGGGATGGGGGTGAGTTGCGGTCAGTGAATTCAGTGAGGCAGCAGCAGGTTGAGACATCCCCAGGGAAAGAGCTGCCTGAAGGAACCAAACAGAGCTGCCTCACTGAGATCACATGCTGTCCTGAAAAAGAACACTTAGTGACTGAATGCACAAGCACTCTAGCTGTTTCGGGTGGGGATGGTTGCTGATATTACCTGAGCCCTGCAAAATGCATGCTGAAGGTATGCATTCCAAATTGCTGACAAAATCAGTAATATATGTCAGTATGTATAGGTGTATCTGCACCTCCAGGGTGGGCTGCTCAGGTAACCCACCAGATGTAGACACTTCTGGTTTGATTTGATTTATTGCAGTCACATGTGAACAGTACAAGCAGATCATAGCAAACAACGACATGCAGGCTGGTGGCTAGTGGAATTGGGTTCCACAATTTTAACCTCCCCTCCCTAGTTACCTCCCCCCCCACCCACCCTAACCCCCAGACATTTTATTTCTGTCAAAGTTGGGCTGGGTGTGGAAAGGGTATATTTTCTCTCTTATGTTTTCACACAGATGGACACTCCCGGATGTGCTAAGCATTTCCAGCATTTACGGTTTTCTTGTGACATGTTTCAGATATTTTTCCCTCCCCTCATTCTGATTAGTAACCCTCAGCCCTGCTGAGATAAGAAACAACGGTAGTTATTTATTTAATCCTTTTGAATAATTGAACTTTCAGGAGGGAAGTGGCTTACGTTGACGTTGATAATTAAACACCTGAGTCATTGCCCTCAGGGGTAGATCATCAGCTGAGAAGGCATGGGTACAGTTCTGCTGCTGCTGTACTGAAAAGTGCCTGTGGGTTTTGAGGCCCTCTCTCCAGCAAAAAGAAATCAGAGAAAACAAAAGCCAGAAAATTGTTATGAGCAGAGAGAAAGTCATGAGCAGATTTGAAATCTGGAAGCAGCCAGAAAATGACAGACTGACTGCCATTGACTCTCCCGCCCTGTTTTCTTCTGCATGCGAATTAAACAAAGAAAGTAGCTGTATGACTGAGCCCAATCATTCTGAGTGTTGAAAATGATCGCACAGTAAACTGGAAGGAGGGCAAGTGGATAGAAAAGCCATTCTGGAGGCAGCTTAATCAATGCACCAGCTGCGTGATCATTCAAAGACAACGTTGGTTCACATGATGGTGTGATGTGGGTGCAAACTGCATCGTCTTAAAATTAATCAGCTATCTGTGTGCAAGCGAGTAAAAATCTATAGCACCATCTACTGATTAATCCATTCAGTAAGTTTTAACATATGGAACTTGTAATGCAACATGACATTTCAATACTTAACCTCTGAATTGCCAGAATCCCCTAAACTATATTGTACTAGACTATCAGATATCATTGGAGATAGTGAGGACTGATATCTGATATCATTAACTTATATCATAACTCACAGAGCAGATACATGACTATTACATCTGAAATCAGTTTTGCAATGGATATTCAGAGATTAATTTAAACATCCATAGCTAAGCAAGGAAGTTACATAATTAAAGACATAAACTAAGGCATACCATATTGCAAAGAGGAGTGGCAAGCTGAAAGAATGGAAAATCATTAAAGATCAACAAAGTGTCACTAGTACATAGAATATAGTACAAGAGTCAGTCCCTTCGCCCACCATGTTGTGCTGAACATACTGTCAAATTAACTTAATCCCTTCTGCCTACTCTTGTTCCATACACCTCCATTTCTTGCATATTCATGTGCTAATCTGAAAGACCCTTAAACAGCTCTATTGTATCTGCATCCATCAGAACTCCTTGGTGGCACATTCCAGACTCCTACCACACTCTGTACAAAAAAAACTTGCCTCTCGCATCTCCTTTGAACTTTACCCCTCTCATCTTGAATGCATGCCCCCTAGTATAAGATATATTAACTCTGGGAAAAATATTCTGACTGTCAACCCTATATCAGCAACCCATAATTTTATAGACTTCTATCAAGTCTCCCCTCAGCTGCTGCCCCAGAGAAAATTTCACGAGTTTTTCTAGCCTCTCCTTATAGCTCATAACCTCTAATCTGGGCAGCATCCTGGTAAACCTCTTCTGCATCCTCTCCAAAACCTCCATATCCTTCCTGTAATGTGGCGAACAGAATTGAATGCAATACTCACTGCAATACGCACATAATACTCAAAAGTCTTATAAAGCTGCAACATGACATCCTGACTCTTGTTCTCAATTCCCCAGCCAATAAATGCAAGCATGCCATATGCCTTCTTCACCAATCTATCTACTCGCATGCCCACTTTCAGGGAGCTATGGACTTGAACTACAAGATCCCTCTGTATATTAATGCTGTTCAAGGTCCTGCCATTAACTGTATAATTTTCCTTAACATTTTATCTCCCGAAGTGCAGTATCTCACACTTACCTGGATTGTGGGCGGCATGGTGGCACAGTGGTTAGCACTGCTGCCTCACAGCGCCTGGGACCTGGGTTCAATTCCCGACTCAGGCGACTGACTGTGTGGAGTTTGCACGTTCTCTGCATGGGTTTCCTCCGGGTGCTCCGGTTTCCTCCCACAGTCACAAAGATGTGCGGGTCAGGTGAATTGGCCATGCTAAATTGCCCGCAGTGTTAGGTAAGGGGTAAATGTAAGGGTATGGGTGGGTTGCGCTTCGGCGGGTTGGTGTGGACTTGTTGGGCCAAAGGGCCTGTTTCCACACTGTAAGTAATCTAATCTAATGTAAGTAATCTAATCTAAACTCCATCTGCCCATATCTGCAACTGATCTACATCCTGCTGTATCCTTTGACAGCCTTCTACACTATCCACAACTCCACTGATTTTTTTATGCTCTGCAAACTTACTAAGTCACCACCTACATTTTCATCTAAGTCACCCATATATATCACAAACATGAGAAGCTGCAAGATGGATCCCTACGGAACACCATTAGTCACGGACCTCCAGCTTGAAAAACACCCTTCCACTACTACCATCTGCCTTCGATGAGCAAGCTAATTCTGAATCCACATGGCCAAGTCACAGTGGATCCCATGCATCTTAACCTCGTTGAAAGTGTTACTAAACTCCATGTAGCCAGCATCCATGTGGGTGGCATGGTGGCACAGTGGTTAGCACTGCTGCCTCACAGCGCCAGAGACCCAGGTTCAATTCCCGACTCAGGCGACTGACTGTGTGGAGTTTGCACATTCTCCCCGTGTCTGCGTGGGTTTCCTCCGGGTGCTCCGGTTTCCTCCCACAGTCCAAAGATGTGCAGGTCAGGTGAATTGGCCATGCTAAATTGCCCGTAGTGTTAGGTGAAGGGGTAAATGTAGGGGTATGGGTGGGTTGCGCTTCGGCGAGTCGGTGTGGACTTGTTGGGCCGAAGGGCCTATTTCCACACTGTAAATAATGTAATCTAATCTAATCCACTGCTCTACCCTCATTGATCACCTTTGTTACTTTCTCAAAAAAATCAATCCAGTTGGTAGGGCGTGACCTGCCCTGCACAAAGCCATGCTGACTGTCCCTAATTAGGCCATGCTTTTCCAAATGCATGTAAATCCTATCCCTAAGAATCCTTTCCAATATCTACCCAACCACTGATGTGAGTCTCAACAGTTTATAGTTTCCCTCATGATCCCTATTTCCTTTCTTGAACAAAGGAACAACATTAGCTACTTGCGAATCCTCAGGGACCTCTCCACCGGCTAGTGAGGATACAAGGATCTTGGTCAAGGCTCCAGCAATTTCCTCTCTCAGTAACGTGAAGTAGATACCATCAGGCCTGGGGAATTACCCACCTTAATACTCTTCAGATCTTTTTTGATCCCAAAATGCTGTAGCATTTTAGCATGCTCCCCTCAAATCTCACCATCCTCCATATCCTTCTCCTGGCTGAATACTGGTGCAAAGTACTCATTTAAGATCTCACCCACATCCTCTGCTTCCACACACAAGTTTCTTCCTTTATCCTTGATTAGTCCTAACCCACCCCTTGTTATCCTCTTACTTTTAATGTATCCATAGAATGTCTACTTGCTAAGATCATTTCATGGTCCCTTCTTACTCTCCTAATTCCTTTCTTGAGTTCTTTCCTGCTTTCTTTATTTTCCTCATGGGCTCTGCCCAGTTTTAGCTTCCTAAACCTTACATATGCTTCTTTTTCCCTTTTGACTAAATTCACAACTTCCCTCGTTATTCAAGATTCCCTTTACATGCCATCCTTGTTCTTCCTCCTTTCTGGAACATGTCGGTCCTGAACTCCGATCAGTAGGTCTTTAAACAATTCCTACATGTCAAATGTGGACTTGCCTGATAACAGCCCTTCACAATTAACACTCCCTAGCTCCTGCCTGATACTGCCATAAATAGCCTTCCCCTAATTCAGTACCATGCCACAAGGTCCTGACCTATCTTTATTCAAATATCTTAACACTTAAAGAGTTGTGATCACAGCTTCCAAAATGCTCTCCCACTGAAAGGTCAGTCACCTGGCCAGACTCATTTGCCAGTACAAGGTACAGTATGGCCTCTCCTCTAGTTGGACTATCACAAACCCTCTTAGATGCATGTAACAAATTCTGCCCCATCTAAGCCTCATGCTGTGGTCAATGTTGGGGAAGTTTAAATTGCCCACTATGACAACTCTGTTTTTATTGCATTCTTTCCAAAATCTGCCTACACGTTTGTTCCTCAATGTCTTGGTGGCTGTTAGGTGGCCTATAGTATAATCCTAGCAGGGTGATTGCACCCATCTTGTTTTTGAGCTCTACCCATATTGCCTCAGAGGATGAACCCTCAAGCATGTCCTCTCTGAGTGCAGATGTGACATTCTCCCTGATTAGTAATGCAGCTGCTCCACCTCTTTTACTTTCCTCTCTATCTTGTCTAAAACAACACCACCATTCAATGTTGAGCAGCCAGTCCTGTCCCTTATAAAAAGACTAAAGGTAAAGCATGAAAGGTAACTAGTACAAAACATAAAAACAGAGAGCAAAGCTTCTGTTAGTATATAACATGAAGAGAGTACCAAAAGTGAATGTTAGTACTTTGGAGAAAAAGACTGGGGAGTTAATAACGGGGAACACAAATGGCAGAGTTGCTAAATCAATATTTTGCTTCAGTTTTCATAGTGAAGAACATTAGTACCATCCATTAGTAACAGGTAATGCAGAAGTTATAGAACATGTGGAACTCAGAATTGCTTGGGGAAAAAGTACTGAGCAAACTATTTCGATTGAAGTCGGTTAAGTCCCCAAGGCCTAATGGCCAACATTCTAGGATCTTAAAGGAAGTGGCAGCAGAGATAAAATGATCTACAATAACATACTTATTCACAAAGGGAGGGAGGGAGAAAGTAGGAAACTACAGACCTGTTAGTTTAATGTGTGTTGTTGGGAAATTGTTGGAATCCATTTCTAAGGAAGTAATAACCGTACATTTGGAAAGTCAAAGTACAATCTATCGGAAGAGTCAGCACAGTTTTATGAAGGATAAATAATATTTGACTAACTTGTTAGAGTTCTTTGAAGATGTAACAAACAAGGTGGAAAATAGGAATCCTGTAGTTGTAATATATCTAGACATCCAGATGACGTTTGATAAGATACTGCCCAAACGTTTCATATACAAGGAAGGACCAAATGGGGTTATGGATAATGTATTTGTTTGGATAGATGATTAGCTACTGAGCTGAAAATGTGTTGCTGGTTAAAGCACAGCAGGTCAGGCAGCATCCAAGGAACAGGAAATTCGACGTTTCGGGCATAAGCCCTTCATCAGGAAATTAATACTAGATGATTAGCTAACCAACCAAAAGCAGGATAAACGGTTGGCAGGATGTAACTAATGCAGTGTCACAAGATGTGGTCCATGAGTCCCAACTATTTACAATCTATATTAATGCCTTGGATGTGGGGGATAGAAAGTATTATAGCAAAATTTGCGGATGACACCAAAATAGGTGGGAAAGTAAGTTGCAATGAAGAACTAAGAAATTTACAAATGGATATGGATAGGTTAGGTATATGGATCAATATTTGGCAGATGAAGTTTAACGTGGATAATTGTGAAGTTATCAATTTTATTTGGAGGATTAGAAAGGCAACTTAATCTCAAAATGAAGAGAAGCTTCAGAGTGCTTCAGTGCAGAGAGACCTGGGTGTCCTCGTGCATGAATCACAGAAAAAAACTAGTTTGCAGGTCCAACATGTAATAAGGAAGACTAATTGAGATATAGAAGATGCTGTGGGAATTGATGAAGACAACATAGAGAGGATGGACAATCTCGAATGAGAGGTTATAGTTTTAGGACAGTGGGTAGCAGATTTAAAACAGAGATAAAGAGAAATTGCTTATTCAAAGGGTCGTCAATCTATGGAATTCACTACGTAGATTATGGTGGATGCTGGGACATTGGGTAAATTTAAGGAGGAGACAGACAACTTCTCTGCCAATTCGTGGTTCCCATAATTATTTCTCCAGTCTCATTCTGTACAGGGAACCTATATTTACTTCTGCCTCTCTCTTCCTTTTTATGTATTTAAGGAAGCTTCTACTGTGTGTTTATATGTTACTTGCTAGTTTGCCCTCCAAGTTTATTTTCCCCTCTTTATTATTTTTGATCATCTTTTGACTTTTAAAACTTTCCCATCCTCTAATTTACAACCAATCTTTGCCACATTTTATGTTTTTTTTTCTTTCAATTCAATACTGTCATTAATTTACCTGGTTAACCAGTGTCAGTTTATAGTCAAAATGTGTGGTGCTAGAAAAACACAGCTGGTCAGGCAGCATCCGAGGAGCAGGAGAGTCGACATTTCGAGTCAGTTTATCCCCTGTCTGGAATCCTTTCTTTCTGAGATATATCTTTTTTTAACATCTTCCGTTGTTCACAAACCATCTATTCTGCAAAATTCCTTTCCAGTCCACTCAATGCAACTCTGCCCTCATTCCTATGTAATTACTCTGACTTACATGTAGCACAATTGTTTCTGACCCAAGTTTCTCGCTTGCAAACTGAATGCTAGATTTGAGCATGTAATGGTCACTGTTCTCTGGAGGATCTTTAATTCTGCCATCATTTTTTAAACCTGCCTTGTTCCACTTTGCCAGATCCTAAGTTGGATCCATAATATATTGTTCTAGGAAACTATAGAATACATTTGGGATAAAGTATTCCTCATGGCCTCATCTGGAAATTTGATTTTTCTAATCAATATGATAATTAAAGTCACCCATGATTAATAGACAGCCTTTATTAAATTCCTTCAGTATCTTATGATTTGTGCTCTGTCCTACAGAACAGCTACTGTTGTGGGGTCTGTAGACCACTCCCATCTGTCTATCATTCCAATCACAGAAGATTCTCTCTTTAATGGGGCATCTGACAGCATACCTGGTTGAATGCTGCCATGCTATTGAAGCCAATTACTCATCTTTCCACTCAGGTTCCACTCAATTTAGCTCATGTCCTGGAATTAATCAAGGCATTTATGGCTTTTATGTCAGTTTATGGCTTAACAATTGTTGTTCTCATCACTTCATTGAGAGGAAGCTGCTGTGGCAATAAATGGCCAGTTTACATTTATTCCTTATTCTGAAAATAGGGATTTTGGGACAATCTTTCACATTTATGACATTGGCACCTGCCAAACAGTGTGAAAAATTGTCCACATATTCATATTCAGTTGAAGACAATGGTTTCTTTTCTTTACACTGTTGAATGGGACTCAGCCACACTTCTGTCACATGCAATGGAGCAAATTGAATGGGCATCAGTGTGTATGATGTTAGGTAGCTCAGGGGAGAAAGCGAGTAGGTTGGACCACGCACACAGAACTTCCTCAACTGAAGATTCTTGCCAATATGTTGGCTTTCGCTCTTGTCCTCATATGAGAACGTGACTTCCCATGATTGGTTTTGAGTCAATGTGATAGTGCCACAAAACTGTGTTCTCATTTGATTGTGGGATTATTTATTTCTTCTATAGCCTGCTGTTTTTTTTCTGTTTAGTATGCAGGTGATTCTGTGCTTATAAGTTCTGTTGATTCATGCTGCTCCTGGTATACTTTCTCCTGCCACCCATTGAACCAGAGTTGGCACCAGGTCAACAGGGTATAGGAGGTGATAGGTTTCAATTCTCTTGATGAACCACAATGTCTTATGGATACCCAAATCTGAGCTCCTGGGTTTAGCCTTAGTTTATTCTGTTTAGCAGGACTGCTGTGTTTACTTTCTCAAGGACCCTTCATACAACTGTTATCAAGGACATCTATGTCTGCAGCATATACATCGCAGTCAAAGTCAAATGGGTTAATCATGGTGATGTAGGAAGAAATGTGCTCAATATAAGTGAAGGCTTCAACATTGAATTATTTAAGTTAGCAACTTAGTTGAGAATAAATCAGATGGGAGAAATAAAATAGACACATAGTTGCCAATCTGAACAGACTGGGGCTATTTTCCCTGGAACGCGGAAGTTGAGGGATGATCTTATTGAGACTTATAAAACCATAAGGAGCATGGATAGGATAAATTGCCAAAGTCTTTTCCCCAGAGTAGAGGAAGTTTAAAATGAGAGGGGAAAGATTTAAAAGGGACTCTAGGAGCAACTTTTTCATGCAGAAGGGAGGTGCGTGTATGGAATGAGCTGCCAGAGGAAGTAGTGGCGGCTTGTACAATATCAACATTTAAAAGACATCTGAGTGGGTATATGAATTGGAAGGGTTTAGACAGATATGGGCCAAATCTGGCAAATGGGACTACAGGTCATTCTGCTATAATGCGCATTTCTTCAGCACTAATTGGCTATAACATGATTGACGAATTGTGGGCATTGTTTGGATAATGCAAACTTCCTACTGAACAGGTATAGCGATTTTCTGTTAGCGACTTTCTACAGTGCGATTTTCTATGGTGTGAGGTTATCTGTTTCGGATATCAGGTTAGAATGGGCACGTTGGACCAAAGAGTTTGTTTGTACAACTCTATGACCCTATAAAATGATGGTGTTGTATAGGAAATACTAGCTCTGGTTCAGTTGGTAGCTGTCTTCCCTCTAAGCAGTTTCAAATCTTATTCTAGGATATGAACACAAAAATCAAAGTTGATTCTTCAGTTTGGTATTGAAGGAGTGCTGCACCGTGGGTGGTGTTGCTTTTTGTACGCAACATTAAAACAACTCTCTATCTGCTCTCTCAGGTAGACATAAAATTCCACAGTACCATTTTGATGAAATGTGTTCCTGGTGTCCTGGCCAAATTTATTCCCCAATCAACCTCTCCAAAATATTATCTGGTCGTGATTAGATTGTTACTCATGGGAAGTTGGTCTGTGCAAATTGGCTGCTGTGTTTCCTACATTATAATTGCAATTACATTTCAAATGTACTCATTGACTGCATGTGCTTTGAGATATTTAAGAATGGTCCTGTATAAATGCAAATTATTTTGCTTCATTTTCAAGGATCAAGTCTAATTCGAACATTCCCTTAAAGAGATTAATTCTGGTCCCACATAATTTCTTGATCATTTCTTCATGGCAATTAAGATAAGACAAAGCATTAAAATTCCAGATGAATAGAAAAGAAAAATCTAACACCCAGCCAGAAGCAAGAGCCTACTTGTAGCTCAAAGGTGGAGGAGACTGGCTATCCAGAGCTGTCCCCTACAACAACTACAGGTTCTCATGAGCAGCCCCTTATTCATGCTCAGTCTTCAACCTCCAACAAGGCTGAATTAACAAAACCCAATATTTATGAGGAGATAGAGAACTTTCAAAAACATTGGTCAGGGTCTTTTTAGAAATAAATTGCATATTAATTAGTTTATATGCAGTTTAATTCTTATAATACCTCAAGCATAAAAACTAAAGGACAGGCTTCATCAAATTGTAGCTATTTGGGGCTGCAAAGCTACAATTGCTTTTTGGTCAAAATTCAATGTAATATAAAGATGGTGACTTCATGTAATACACTATCTTGACAAGCTGACTTGACATTTTGTAGAGAATTTGAGAAGTGACCAGTTGTGAGCTTGATAGGATTCTTCTAACTGAATTGCTTCAGGTGATTTAAAGAATTAATAGAGTGGACAGAGCGAAATAATTTCCTTTACTGCTAAAATTATGAGCAAAAAGGACATAAGGCTAAGATGTGAATTAGGCCAGAGAGTGGTGCTGGAAAAGCACAGCAGGTCAGGCAGTATCCGAGGAGCAGGAGAATCGATGTTTTGGGCAAAGGCCCTTCATCAAGAAGGTGATTCAGGTCAGATATTAAAAAGGACTTGTTTACACACTGGGAATGGAAATTTAGAACTCTTACCCCAAAAAAGCCATTGAGATTAGGTCAATTGAAAATGGTAAAATTGATCTAATTGAATGATGGAATGAATTCAATGGTTGGTCCTCTTCCTGTGTTCCAAAATAGCACTTAACAACTTGGTAATGAGGTTGATATTTATTGCAAACTTATGTGTTCTTTTTGTGCCTGAAAAGCCTACCTAATTCCAACAGATTTCAAGGCCATTCTACCTTAGTAATTTAAGCCACCATCTTGTGAATGTTCTCCTTGCATGGTCTGGCAGTCCTGGTCTTGTGTGATTTGTTACACTAACATGTACATTGATTGTTCTGCTCTGGTCTCCATCTCACACCTATGACTTTGATTTTATTTAATCAGATTTTTAGAATTTTTCACAAGTCCAGAGATGCCAATGGTTAACTTGCCTGAGGTGGACAACTCATTGAGCTCAATCACAAAAATGCATCGATGAAATAATTTCGTATTACAAAGCAAATAATAATAAGACTGATGAGTTTTGCTTTATCAAAAAAAGTCATAAAAACAATAATAATGCATGCTGCCACTGAACCTAACCCTTCTAGAGAAGACCAATCTTTTATCTTCATGATAATTAGGTAACTTTCATGTATTAATTTCAGGTCCTCCTGGGATTTTGTGCCAAATAAAGAAAGATTATGTGTGAACATACCCCATATTGATGCTGGCATTTTAAATACTTCCATATGGTAAAATATTTGCAGTGGTTTGCTTTTCTTATATGTTTTATTTCATTAGCATATTATAAAGTGCAAAGTGCTTTATCATTATTCATAGCACACAAATCTGGATATGTTGGACCTCATTATAACACACCAGGGAACTGCACAAATTGCAGCATTAAATATAAGCATTTTCAAAACTTTTCTTTTGAATACCTCTTCAGTTTTTAAAACTCTCTTAATACTAGAAGGCAGCGAAATTACATCGAAACCTTACTCCCATTATCATGTGGCACATTTACAGTCCTTAGTTCTTATAAATTTAAGGTGCAGAGTTGACCAATTGAGATGGGTTGTCTGAACCTGATTGAGAATGTGGCAAAAAGTGTGGTGCTAGAAAAACACAGCCAGTCAGGCAGCATCCGAAGAGCAGGAGAGTTGACGTTTCGAGCATAGGCTTCTCATCAGGAAAGCTTATGCTTATAATGTCAACTCCCCTGCTCCTCGGATGCTGCCTGACTGGCCGTGCTTTTCCAGCACCACACTTTTTGACTCTGGTCTCCAGCATCTGCTATCCTTACTTTCTCCTGAGAAGAGTATTTGCCAAGGGGTTGCAACTTCGCAAACTGGCTCCAGATATTACATGTCTTGGAATGACTCTTATGTTTTCTCTGAAACTCTATCTATTGGCATCCCATTGTATTGTGATAGAAAACCTGATGTCACCCTCCTGAAAGGGTTGATTAAAAGTATTGAAACTAACAGAACAATGCTATCTTTTGGATAAAATCAAATTACTGCTGGAGTCTGAAACCAAAAGAGAAAATGCTGGAAAATCTCAGCAGGTCAGGCAGCATCTGTAAGGAGAGAAAAGAGCTGACATTTCGAGTCTAACTGACTCTTTGTCAAAGCTTTGACAAAGGGTCAGTTAGACCCGAAATGCCATCTTTTGATTAGGCACCTTCAAGCCTTTTCTGTCAGCATTATGTTCACAAACTTTGTGTTTTGTTCATTGACACATTTGGGGATATTTCATTCTGATTCATTCCTCCTACTCTAGGCAAGTCTTATATTTCAGAAACAAAAGCAGAAGTTGCTGGAAGAGCTCAGCAGGTCTGGCAGCATCTGTGAAGAGAAATCAGAGTTAACGTTTTGGGTCCGGTGATCCTTTCTCAGATTTTTATTTCTCTCCACAGATGCTGCTAAACCTGCTGAGCTTTTCCAGCAACTTCTGGTTCTGATTTACAACATCCACTGTTCTTTTGGTGTCTTTTATTTCTTTCCTTGTCACATTAAATACTGCCATTTGTCTTGCACCCCTTTGTTCAGTAAAATTATTCTTGTCTTCCTCTTCCTTTTTTTCTCTTTGAAAGCCTCTCCTTGCTAAAATTCTACTGCATCTCTTAACTTTTACCATTCTTGATAAAAAATCAAGAATGTTTCTCTTTCTACAGGCCTCTGGGAATATCAAGAATTTTCACTTCATGCTGATTCTTATGTTCCTTGCAAGCCTCTTCTGACCTTTCCTCATGTAAATCTACCGTCATAATTCTTTAATCCCTTCTCCCTAACATGCTTCTCTAACTTCCCCTTAAATGCATCAAAACTAATCACGGTAATCACTCCTCTGGGAATAATTTTTTTTTAATTTCAAAAATATACTTTATTCATAAAATAATTTGATGGCCTGTACAGTTGGTCATACCATACATATGTAAACATTTACATACAGAGATCAGAATTTATCATTTTTATACAGGTCTGTACATTTTTCAATCGTATGCCCATATATGACTGTGGCGTCAGCAGAGCCCAAATGACTGCATGGGCACCCTGTTCTTCGTTAGGCAGGCTGATGTTACACAGTGGTCTTTCCCCACCGCGCCTTGGAAATAAATGTCACATTCTCACTATTTTGTGGGTGAAGAATTCTCTCCTGAATTCCCTATTGCATATCTCGGTGACTATCTTATGTAATGGCCTTTTCGACACATTGACTCTTCATCCACTCTGTCAAAACTCTTCAGAATCTTAATACAGATAGCTCTGGGATAACCCTTGTTCCAGTAACATGATTTGGCTGCATCACTGACGACTGAAGGAACGGTATTTTCAAGAATGTTCACAATAGCACGATTCCAGTGGAGATTGGTTCACGTGCTTCATTCTGCGCATGCACCAATGTCCACACCAAAATCTCTGTACAATTCCACACATGCATGATGTCAGCGCCAGCCTTCATGCTGTTCTGCACCAACGTCAATATCAGCTGCTGACAGAGCAGATTTTGGGCGGCACGGTGGCACAGTGGTTAGCACTGCTGCCTCACAGCACCAGAGACCCGGGTTCAATTCCCGACTCAGGAGTGTGGAGTTTGCTCATTCTCCCCATGTCTGCGTGAGTTTCCTCCGGGTGCTCCAGTTTCCTCCCACAGTCCAAAGATGTGCAGGTCAGGTGAATTGGCCATGTTAAGTTGCCCGTAGTGTTAGGTAAAGGGGTATGGGTGGGTTGCGCTTCGGCAGGTCGGTGTGGACTTGTTGGGCCGGAGGGCCTGTTTCCTCACTGTAAGTAATCTAAAAAAAAATTTCTGAGAGGTACTGTATAGACAGAAGCTTTCTTCCATTTTTAAAATGTACTGTGTTAAATTTACTTTTGTTTCGTTGATAAATATGATTTCAACCTTCATTTAGGTTGAGCTCTCCTTTGTGTTAGACTTTTGGGTGATTTTTGAGTGATCGTGAGTGATTTTTTTGCTGGTCTGCCCCCAACCCTACTTTTTCCATAGGCCCCATTATTTCTATTAAATGAATTTATATTAAGCAAGGTTTCACTGGAATGCAACGACAACGTTATCGGAGAACGACCTGTAGGTCACCCCTCAAACTTCTTTCAAGAGAAAAGACACCCAGCCAGTCAATCCTTCGCTGAGGGGATGACCACACAGGGAACATTCTAGTAAATCTCCTCTACATCCTTTCCAGGGCCTCTATACACTTTATATGACTCAGTGACCAAAGTTTTACTCAGTACTCTAAGCTTGGACTGGCAAAGATTATCAGCATAACTTCCCTACTTTCCAATTCTATCTCTCGAGAAATGCAGTGTGTTTGGTTTGCCTTTGAAGTATCACTAACTTATTACTAAACTTTTAGTGATTGGTGCATTTGTACTAAGAGATCCTTTTCTAGTACCTGCCAGGTAAACAGTGAAATATTCTAGATTTAGAGGTAATGGGGCCAGTGGTGGGAACGGAAGTTAATCAGTTGGAATTTTAGTGGATTAAAATTTCACCACCTTCTTGCCCTAATTAAGGCGTTTGAGTAGAAGTAGACCATTCAGCCCATCAAATCTGTTGCGCCTTGCAATGAAATCATGGCTGATCTGATAATCCTGAACTCCACATTTTTGCCTTTTTCCCCATAACTCTTATTTCCTTATGGACTGAAAATCTATCTAACTCAGCATTAAATATTCTTAATGATCTAGCCTTAAATTCCTGTCTAGTTTACTGTCATTGGTACCAATGTGGCTGACAACAAATGTATCTCTCCCTTCTCATGCCAACGACCTCCCAGCCCCAAGGAGATGTCCTTTGCCCTAAAACCAGGAAAACAATGCAACATTTGGTGTTCATGCTCACGGCTGTGGAGAACAGTACCTAGAGTCATGGAGTCATAGAGATGTACAGCACAGAAACAGACCCTTCGGTCCAACTTGTCCAAGCCGACCAGATATCCCAACCCAATCTAGTCCCACCTGTCAGCACTTAGCCCATATCCCTCCAAACCCTTCCTATTCATATACCCATCCAAATGCCTCTTAAATGCTACAATTGCATGAGCCTCCACCACTTCCTCTGGCAACTCATCCCATACACGTACCACCGCCTGCATGAAAAGGTTACTCCTTACGTCTCTTTTATATCTTTCCCCTCTCACCCTAAACCTATGCCCTCTAATTCTGGACTCCCCGAACCCAGGGAAGTGACTATTTATCCCATCCATGTGTCTATTTATCCTATACATGGCCCTCATGACTTTATAAACCTCTATAAGGTCACCCCTGAACCTCTGACTCTCCAGGGAAAACAGCCCAAGCCTATTCAACCTCTCCCTATAGCTCAAATCCTCCAACTCCATCAACATCCTTGTAAATCTTTTCTGAACCCTTTCAAGTTTCACTACATCCTTCCGTTAGGAAGGAGACCAGAATTGCTCACAATATTCCAAAACGGCTTAACCAATGTCCGGTACAGCTGCAACATGACCTCCCAATTCTTGTACTCAATAATCTGATCAATAAAGGAAAGCATACCAAATGCCTTCTTCACTATCCTATCTACCTGTGACTCCATTTTCAAGGAGCTATGAACCTGCACTCTAAAGTCTCTTTCTTCAGCAACACTCCTTAGGACTTTATCATTAGGTGTATAAATCCTGATAAGATTTGCTTTCCCAAAATGCAGCACCTCACATTTATCTAAATCAAACTTCATCTGCCACTTCTCAGCCCATTGGCCCATCTGATCAAGATCACGTTGTAATCTGAGGGAACCTTCTTTGCTGTCCATGACACCTCCAATTTTGGTGTCAACTGCAAACTTACTAACTATACCTCTTTTGCTCACATCCACATCATTAGTATACATGACGAAAGGTAGTGGCAGTCCACTGGTCACAGGCCTCCAGTCTGAAAAACAACCTCCACCACCACCCTCTGTCTTCTATCTTTGTGCCAGTTCTGTATCCAAATGGCTAGTTCTCCCTGTATTCCATGAGATCTAACCTTGCTAATTAGTCTCCCATGGGGAACCTTATTGAAGTCCACATAGATCATGTCCACTACTCTGCCCTCATCAATCCTCTTTGTTAGTTCTTCAAAAAACTCAATCAAGTTTGTGAGATATGATTTCCCATGCGGAGAAAATGAGGACTGCAGTTGCTGGAGCTCAAAGTTGAGAGTGTGGTGCTAGAAAAGCACAGCAGGTCAGGCAGCATCGCAGAGCAAGAGAATTGATGTTTCGGGCATAAACCCTTCATCATAAAATCCTGATTCTCCTGCTCCTCGGATGCTGACTGTTCTGCTGTACTTTTCCAGCTCTACACTCTCGATTTCGATTTCCCACGCAAAAGGCCATGTTGACTATCCCTAATCAGTCCTTGCCTTTCCAAATACATGTATATCCTGTCCCTCAGGATTCCCTCCAACAACTTGCCCACTACCAACGTTAGGCTCACAGGTCTATACTTCCCAGGCCTATTCCCCTAATTTTACTATCGCCTAACAGTTTGACGCTCCCCTATTTAAATGGCTGTATCCTGTACCACGGTGCTATCACCAGTTTGCTTATATTCCCTGCAGTCCATACTTTTGTCGACACCAGCTTGCAAGAACTTTGTAGCTGTTGGATGATAGTGGAGACTAAGGCTGCTCAGCACCCACTCCATCATGCTGTGCTCTCTTTGATCACAGACTGAGTTTGAATCACGTAATCTAATGGATGTGAATCACCTCCCAGAGCAAGATGTCCAGGTAAATTTCCTCTCCCTTATTTTTAATGCCAAATACAATTGAAATTAGGCTAAATTTGATTTTCACGAATTACAGATTTAGACACTTTCTGACCCAACAAATGCACTCACTCATGCCAAGTTCTGGGTGGAATAACAAGATTACACCAACCTACCTGCTGCCAATTGTAGCCCTTTAGTTGTCAGTTAATGACGTGGGCTGCAATTACTTTGTCTCTCATAAGATAAGGAAGAGTCAGCCTCCCAGGCTGTCTGTCCGTGTGGCGCCTCTGAGCAGTGTGATGCCTCTCAATGTGCACTGACCTATGCAGGAGTAAAGGATTGGACACGTAGTGAGGGTGTGGCCACTGAGAGTGACCATCCTGTCACTGCTTCATATCACACTTACTGTGTGATTCCCATCCCGTGAAACAACCACCCGTGGCCCCCGCGCGTCCCCCACCTCCAAACAAAACTTACCTTTTCTCTGGTAGCTCCTTCAGCCTGGGAATCAAGAGGCGGGGGCTGTGGATGGATTGGCAAGAGACTGAAAGCCTGTTGGCCAATCAGATGCTTGATTTCTGGTAGATCTGGTGGGCTTTCACATCCTGGCTCAGTTCAGAAAGGGGATGGTATCACCCAGAAAGGTTAATTAACAATAAGTTCAAAACAAAGAAAATGTGGTAACTATTCTCTAAATTACATTTTTAATTCATACGTTTTACAAATAAATCTGTGATGTTTTCTGTTTACCTCAGAATTCCCACGGAATTGTGAGGAGACATTTTATCATTAGTCACTTGCTATACTGTACAGTGCAACAACTTTCTCAATGATTGCCACATCCTTTGACATTGCTTGCACAGAATGGCTATTAGTATCTAAATATAATATGGAGAGCAGCTCTCATGTTTCGTAATCCATTGTAGATTAGATTCTGGTTAATCTTGTGCTTACCCTTACAGAAAGATTAAGTTGGAAATGTATCAGGTGTATGAACTTAGTGAAGTGTCCTGACCAATGTCATGAAACACATCCAGAAAAAAACAAATATTCTTCAAATGACAACAACTGGTTAGACTTAATTCTTATTTGCCTGTTAAACATTATACAGCCAAATATCAATAGTACACATTTGGGAAGAATTGCATGATATTGCCTATAATTTCACCTTTTGATTAAGATAGAACATAGAACATAGAACAATACAGCACAGAACAGGCCCTTCAGCCCCCTTGCACTAATCTGTGAACTATTCTCAGCTTATCCCCCTACACTATCCCAAAATCATCCATGTGCCTATCTAAGGATTGTTTAAATCTCCCTAATGTGGCTGAGTTGACTACATTAGCAGGTAAGGCATTCCACACCCTTACCACACTCTGCGTAAAGAACTTTCCTCTGACATCAGTTTTAAATCTATCACCCCTCAATTTGTAGCTATACCCTCTCGTACAAACTGACGTCATCATCCTAGGAAAAAGTATTTCACTGTCTACCGTATCTAATCCTCTGATCATCTTGTATGTCTCTATCAAATTCCCCTTAGCCTTCTCCTTTCCAATGAGAACAGACCCAAGTCTCTCAGCCTTTCCTCCATAAGACCTTCCCTCCAGACTAAGCAACATTCTGGTAAATCTCCTCTGCACCTTTTCCAATACTTCCACATCCTTTTTGTAATGGGGTGACCAGAACTGTACACAATATTCCCAGAGTGGCCACACCAGCGTTTTGTATAGTTGCAGCATGATATTGCGGTTCTGGAACTCAGTCCCTCTAGCAATGAAACCTAACATACTGCATGCCTTCTTAACAGCACTATCCACCTGGGTGGCAACTTTCAGGGATCTATGCACATGGACTCCAAGATCCCTCTGCACATCCACGCTACCAAGAATCTTTCCATTGACCCAGTGCTCTGCTTTCCTGTTATTCTTCCCAAAGGGCATCACCTCACATTTAACTGCATTGAACTCCATTTGTCACCTCTCAGCCCAATTCTGCAGTTTATCCAAGTCCCCCTGCAACCTGTAACATTCTTTCAAACTGTCCTCTACGCCACTGACTTTAGTGTCGTCTGCAAATTTACTAATCCATCCACCTATGCCTGCGTCTAAGTCATTAATAAAAATGACAAACAGCAGTGGTCCCAAAACAGATCCTTCTGGCACACCACTAGTAACCGGACTCCAGGCTGAATATTTTCTATTAACCACCACTCGCTGCCTTCTTCTAGAAAGCCAGTTTCTAATCCAAACTGCTAAATCACCCTCAATTCCATGCCTCTGCATTTTCTCCATCAGTCTACCATGTGGAACCTTATCCAAGGCTTTACTGAGGTCCATGTATATCACTTCAACTGCCCTACCCTCATCTACATGCTTGGTCACTTCTCAAAAAAATCCAATGAGGTTTGTGAGGCACGACCTGCCCTTGATGAAACCATGTTGACTATCTGAAATCAAATTGTTGCTTGCTAGATGACTATAAATCTTATCTCTTATAATCCTTTCCAAAACCTTTCCTACAACAGAAGTAAGGCTCACTGGTCTATAATTACCTGGGTCATTTCTGCTGCACTTCTTGAACAATGGCACGACATTTACAATCCTCCAGTCCTCAGGCACTAAACCTGTAAACAATGATGACTCAAATATCAAAGCCAAGGGCTCTGCTATCTTCTCTCTACCTTCCCAGAGAATCCTTGGATAAATCCCACCCGGCCCAGGGGATTTGTCTACTTTCACTCCTTCTAGAATTGATAACATCTGTGCGTAACTAACCTCAATCCTTTCTAGTCTAATATTTCATACCTCATTCTTCTCCTCCACAATATTCTCCTTTTCCTGAGTGAAAACCATTGAGAAATGTTCATTTAGCACCTCTCCGATCTCTACAGGGTCCACACTCAACTTCCCACTTCTGTTTTTGCTTGGCCCTATTCCTATTCTAGTCATGCTTTTATTCCTCACTTACCTATAGAAAGCTTTAGGGTTCTCCTTTATTCTATTTGTTAAAGACTGCTCGTGTCCTCTCTTTGCTCTTCTTAACTCTCTCTTTAAATCCTTCCTAGCTGATCTGTAACTTTCCATTACCTCATCTGAACCATCTTGCCTCATCAACACATAAGCCTCCTTCTTCTTCTTAACAAGAGATGCAATTTCTGTAGTAAACTACGGTTCCCTTACCTTATCGCTTCCTCTCTGCCTGACAGGGACATACCTATCAATGACACGCAATATCTGTTCCTTAAACCAGCTCCACATTTCGATTGTCTGCATCCCCTAAATTTTTGGCTGAAGAGGCACATACATGAGTAACAAGAAGTACTTTATCACATAATTGTAAGCTAGCAGGTTATATTAGCTTAAGTCTCATTAACTACATTAATGCTAGATAAGAGTCATCACTATCTCTCAGAAGATGGTTAATAGGTCTCTGCTACTTTACTGTAGAACTGACTAACAACAAACTAGAATTGACTAACTCCTCCCAGAGACAGTTATCTAAATATCAGTGGACAGAGTTATTTCAAAATCCTTTCAGGCCAACTGTCTTGGACAGCAGTTATTATGCTTATACCTACCATGATGTTATATCACAATGACAGTCTTAAAAATCAGAAACCAGGTTATAAAAGAAGGACTGTGATTTCCTTACGCAAAGTGCACCAAGAAAATCTCCTATCAGTATTTAAAATTGTGGATTTTGTGTCATCTGCCAACGTTTATGTCCAACTCCAGAACAAGTAGCCCAGACTGACACTTCAGTGCAGTACTGAGGGAGTGCTACACTATCAAATGGACCTGATGGATGGAATCAAATGATTCAATGATGTTATTTCAAAGAGAAGCATTGTTGTTCTTTTAGGTGTTCTGACCAATATCTATCCTTCAATCAACTTCACTAAAAATGGATTATCCAGTCATAATCCAGGCATGGATAGGATAAATATACAAAGTCTTTTCCCTGAGTAGGGTGGGGGAGGGGTGGTGGGTTGTGGTGGGAGGGGGAATGGTGGTGGTGGAGTCCAGAACAAGAGGGCGTAGGTTTAGGGTGAGGGGGAAAAATTTTAAAATGACCTAAGGGGCAACGTTTTCACGCAGAGGGTGGTACGTGTATGGAATGCGCTCCAGAGGAAGTGGTGGAGGCTGGTACAATTGCAACATTTAAGAGGCATCTGGATGGGTATATGAATAGGCAGGGTTTAGAGGGATATGGGCCAGGTGCTGGCAGGTGGGACTACATTGGGTTGGAATATCTGGTTGGCATGGACGGGTTGGACTGAAGGATGTTTCCATGCTGTACATCTCTATGACTCTATTATCTCGTTGGTAATTGTGGGAGATTGTTTACAAATTGAGTGTTCTGCTTTCTACACAACAGTTGACTACATTTCAATAATACTTAATTGGCTGAAAAGCTTTTGGATATCCTAAGCTTGTAAAAAAATGCAATAAAGATGTAAGTTTTTATTATTTTTATTACAATCTTGCAACACAGCTATAATTCTGCATGTTCTATCAGCCTTATGTATCAGCTTGTTTGAATGTCCCGTTCGTTGATTGAGACTCATAAATAGTTTTAAGAATCTGTTCTTTCATCGGGATGTAGTTATTGCTGGTAAGGTCCACATTTATCGCCCATCCTAATTGCTATTGAACTGAATGGCTCGCTCAACCATTTCAGAGCATCTGGAGTAACAAGTAAGTGAGACCAGGTAAGAATAAAAAAGTTCCTTCCTCAAAGGACACTAGCTAACCAGATGGGTTTTAACAACAATTGATGATTGATACATGGTCTTGCTTTATATTCTAGATCTTATTCACTGAATTTAAATTCCTCCAGGAGGTCAATGGTGGAATTTGGGATTTCTGGATTACTACCCTACCCTCCCCCAGTGACATTACAACGACTGCATCATTGGTCCCTGCATTTCTTAAGTTATTGTAATGAGCTCAGAACCCTTTGTTGATTTAGCTTCTTATTATTTTGTGATATTTAGTGCAGCACCATCTGGTGTACATGAAATTGTGGGAATTAAATTGCACCAATTCTCTCTGTTCCTTTAGCTGGCTTTAATGTGCAAAAGATAATACCATAGCAAATGGTTTACTATTGTTATTAAGGTGCCAAAAAAAAAACCCATAACCCTTGTATCCTGGTGGGACATTATTAGCCCGTTTGTGCCAGGTACAACACAGAATGGAGTTATACAGAACTTTTCAGCACAGAAACAGGCTGTTTCCCAATAGATCTATGCATCACATGAACCTCCTCCCGCAAGGCAGATTGAGGTCAAATGGTCTTTTAGTCAGGAATTACGAAAACCTGAGGCATTGTTAAGACATCAGCCATGATACGAGGGGGCCTCTGAGTTGGAAGATCCCATTTAGAGGCCTTGTGATTGTAATCTCAATTGACACATTGATACAATACTGAGGGAGGGCTGCACTGTCAGGGGTACTGCCTTCTGGATGTAGTGCAAAATCAATGCCCAACTCCCCACTCCATTTGTTTGCTGTGCAGAAATTGGCTGCTTTGTCTCTTATGTTGCCAAAGTGAGTATACAAAATACTTCATTGGCTGTAGCATTTTAGGGTATCCTCAGATTGTGACAGACTCTTTATTCACCTATTTCTTCCTTTCTTCCTGCTGCAGACATTTCCTTTCCCTCAGGTGACTAATCTGAGATCTCCTTACAAATTTGTTTCTCAATTTCCCTCAGACTATTAGGGGGCCTATAATATAATCCCAATAAGGTGATCATCCCTTTCTTATTTCTCAGTTCCACCCAAATAACTTCCCTGGATGAAGAGGGAAATCAGGAGGGCAAAAAGGGGACACGACATAGCTTTGTGAAATAGGGTTAAGGGGAATCCAAAGGGTTTTTACAAATACATTAAGGGCAAAAGGGTAACTAGGGAGAGAATAGGGCCCCTCAAAGATCAACAAGGCAGCCTATGTGTGAAGCAGCAGGAGATGGGAGAGATACTAAACAAGTATTTTGCATCAGTGTTGACTGTGGAATAGGACATGGAAGATATAGAATGTAGGAAAATAGATGGTGACATCTTGAAAATGTCCATATTACAGAGGAGGAAGTGCTGGCTGTCTTGAAATGCATAAAAGTGGATAAATCCCCAGTGGATCATGTATACCCTAGAACTCTGTGGGAAGCTAGGGAAGTGATTGCTGGGCCCCTTACTGAGATATTCGAGAGGTGCTGGAAAACTGGATGTTGACTAATGAGGTGCCACTATTTAAGAAAGATGGTGCGAAAGTTGTTAGAGGGAATCCTGAGGGACAGGATGTACATGTATTTGGAAAGGCAAGGACTGATTAAGGATAGTCAGCATGGCTTTGTGCATGGGAAACCATGTCTCACAAACTTGATTGAGTTTTTTGAATACCTAACAAAGAGGATTAATGAGGGCAGAGCGGTAGATGTGATCTATATGGACTTCAGTAAGGCATTCGACAAGGTTCCCCATGGGAGGTGGCTTAGCAAGATTAGATCTCATGGAATATAGGGAGAACTAGCCATTTGGATACAGAACTGGCTCGAAGGTAGAAGACAGAGGGTGGTGGTGGAGGGATGTCTTTCAGACTGGGGGCCTGTGACCAGTGGTGTACCACAAGGATCGGTGCTGGGTCCACTGCTTTTTGTCAATTATATAAATTATTTGAATGCTGGCATAAGAGGTATAGTTGGTAGGTTTGCAGATGACACTAAAATTGGAGGTGTCATGGACAGCGAAGAAGGTTACCTCAGATTATAACGGGATCTTGATCAGATGAGCCAATGGGCTGAGGAGTGGCAGATGGAGTTTAATTCAGATAAATGTGAGGTGCTGCATTTTGGAAAAGCAAACCAGAGCAGGACTTATACTTAATGGTAAGGTCCTACGGAGTGTTGCTGAACAAAGAGACCTTGGAGTGCAGGTTCATAGTTCCTTGAAAGTAGAGTTACAGGTAGCTAGGATAATGAAAAAGGTGTTTGGTATACTTTCCTTTATTGGTCAGTGTATTGAGTACAGGAGTTGGGAGGCCATGTTATGGCTGTACAGGACATTGGTTAGGCCACTGTTGGAATATTGTGAGCAATTCTGGTCTCCTTCCTATCGGAAGGATGTTGTGAAACTTGAAAGAGGTCGGAAAAGATTTACAAGGATGTTGCCAGGATTGGAGGATTTGAGCTATAGGAAGAGGCTGAACAGGTTGGGGCTGTTTTCCCTGGAGCGTCGGAGGCTGAGGGGTGACCTTTTTACCTTTAGAGGTTTATAAAGTCATGAGGGGCATGGAGAGGATAAACAGACAAAGTCTTGTCCCTGGAGTGGGGTAGTCCAGAACTAGAGGGCATAGGTTTAGAGTGAGAGGGGAAAGATTTAAAAGGGACCCAAAGGGCAACTTTTTCAGACAGAGGGTGGTACGTGTATGGAATGAGCTGCCAAAGGATGTGGTGGAGGCTGGTACAATTGCAACATTTAAAAGGCATCTGGATGGGTATATGAATTGGAAGGGTTTGGAGGGATATGGGCCAAGTGCTGGCAAATGGGACTAGATTAGGTCAGGATATCTCTATAACTCTTTGACTGTAATTAAACAGGCTACTTTGCCCTGGATGGTACCAAGCTTCTTGAGTGTTGTTGGAGCTGCACCCATTCGAGCAAATGGGGAGTATTCTATCACACTCCTGACTTGTGCCTTGTAGATGGTTTGGGGAGCCAGGAGGTGAGTTACTCACTGCCGTATGTCTAGTCTCTGACCTGCTTTTGTAGCTGCTATATTAATGTGGTGAATCCAGTTGAGTTTCTGGTCAGTGATGACCGCCAAGATGTTGATAATGGGAGATACAGTCAAGTGGCTGTGATTCCATTGTCTCTTATTGGAGAAGGTCATTGCCAAGTTTTGTGGCTTCAAACATTACTTGCCACTTGTTGTGCAGACTCAATGGGCCAAAAAGTCTTTTTCTGTGCTGTGGACCTCTATTACACTCATGCATCCAGAGTGGAGAAATGGTGCATGGGAGGAAAGGAAGTCCCTTGGGTAGTACGAGGTGGTAAAGGTCCAGAGTGGGTTAAGGGGTGGTCTGGTCCTGAATGAGGGAAAGGGGCACAGGACTGCAGGGGTTAAGGGGTATCTGGTTTGGGGTGGGGAAGGGGTGTCAGGTCATGAGGTTGATGGGGGAGGGAGTTAGGTGTAGAGACAGTGGAAGGGTGTGGGATTCCCAGCGGGTGCAGGGGTTTGGGCCCAGATTGAGGTGAAAGGTGCAGGAATGTTGGGCCCAGATCTGTCAGAACAGGGTCTAGGGGAGTAAAGTGTCTGGGGAAGGTTTACTGAGGGTGGCAGAAATGAGGTAACAATGGGTCTATTAAATAGTTACTCAGGAGTTCAATTACATATCTCCAGGACAACCTCAATTATCCGAATGCGGATGATCCGAATTTCGGATTATCCGAACAAGATCTCAGGGTTAACAGCATTAGGCGACTCAGCATTCAGTTAAACGGCATTATGGCATGCATTGCCGAATAACCGGCATCCGAAATTACCGCTTGTTTACGATCAATTATCTGAACAAAATACCCCCTGCCCATCTCGTTCGGATAATCAAGGTTGTTCTATAATTATCTGAGCAACTACTGTGCTTCATTTAGAACATAAGAACTAGGAGCAGGAGTAGTCCATCCGGCCCTTCGAGCCTGCTTCATCCTTCAATAAGATCATGGCTGATTGTTTTGGGGCCTCAGCATCACTTACCCACCCTCTCACCGTATCCCTTAATTCCTTTATTGTTCAAAAACAAAATCGACCTTAGCTTTAAAAATGTTTACTGAAGTAGTGTCAACTATTTCACTGGGCAAGGAATTCCATTGATTCATAACCCTCTGGGTGAAGGAGTTTCTTTCAATTCAGTCCTAAATCTGCTCCCTCTAATTTTGAGATTAGCCTTCTTGTCCTGGTTTCATCTGCCAGTGGAAACATGCTGTCTACCTCTAATCTATTCCCTTCATAGTTTTATATGCTTTGATAAGATTCCCCACTCATTCTTCTAAATTCCAATGAATATAATCCCAGTCTGTTCAGTCTCACCTCATAAACCAACCCCCTCAACCCTGGAATTTACCTAGTGAATCTTCTAACCTTTCTGATTTAAATGGAGACTTTTGGTGCATTCCAGGGATAGAGGAATTGTCCAGTGGAACCTGAAATTTCCCAGGCAATTCCTTGGAGTCTGCTACAACATGGATTCAACAGGGTCTCCATGCTCCCTTCCATCTACACTGAAGTAATGACCATCAGAAAGTCCTGGCCTTTTCTGGGGGAGTCTTTCACTTGCACTAATTAATTCATGTTCATGTTATTTGACTGAAGAAATATTAAGGAATCCAAGGTCAAGTGTAGATTGATGCAGAGTAAAGCTGTCCGCATTCTACTCCACGGCACCTCACCCTGGCAACAAACACTCCTTCCTGCACCACATTTGGACATTTTTCCATCTCACACTCCAACAATACTCATGGCTTCATTTTAGTTCTGAGCAATTGGCATGGTGGGTTCATGCTTTCAAGAAACAGCATTACAATTACTCACACCCTCACCTTCCAAAAAATTGCAGGGATGATCATGACAGCCAAAAAAAAGGTGAGAGATAAGCAACTGCTAACTCAGGTCTGTGTTTGAACAGAAGTGACTCAGTTAAAAGGTCAGTGTCTCACCTGCTGTACCATCACCAAAACAAAAATCACTGAAAGCTACTATCCCTTCACTTGTAAATGGTCAAATTAGATTAGAATGTTTCGCCAATGAATTTTAATTCTTGCTAAATTTTAAAAAATGGGTTTGGCAGTAACAATCTGAGCTTATTCAATGATTATATTTTGTCTGTGAGCCTTATTAGACAACAATCACACAGTTGTCTTGCAGGCATCTGTAAACTGCTACCTGTTTATTAAAGAGACCACTTCAGTAGAATCACCAGTTACCTTCAAGTATTCATGGCAGGTGAGAATACATCTGTTCGGGTATGCCTACAGCTGCCATTTGCTGCCTTATTTGTACCAAGTATGATCCTTTTATCTTGAGTGTCATCACCACCAGCAAAGACACAGGATAAAACAATCTTTTTAAATTAATTGTTGTGGTTTGTTTTCATGTGGCTTGACATTAACTTTCATCTGATAATGCTCCTGTGAAGCATCTTTGTGACAACAACTATCTAAACGCAAGATATCATTTGTGGACTGTACATTTTCATCTAAACCCCAACACATCTGACTGAAAAAAAATTGAATCTTATGTCAACAAACACAAAAATATCCAGCTCCCACTGATGTCTGATGCACACTGGAAACAGGTCTCCTTCTGCAATAACTGTTTGCATTCTCAAAATGATCAGTTGTTAAGAAAGGAAAAAAAAAATGTTTTTGCAACAGATTGGAATATTCCACTTCTTTTGAGCTAAACATGAATGCAGGATTCAAACCGCTTTCAGTCATACAATGAAGAGAATGAAGAGTATACATCTTCTAATGGCTGGTTATAGAAAGACATGCCTGTGGTGGCATGGCAATTTTGGTAGAATTACCATGTCTTAAATCGGATTCAAAGGGTGATATACTGTCATTAACTGCAGTCCATGGAAGGTTCATGAGGTTGATCCTGGTATGGAGGGACTATTTTATGGGGAAGAGATTGAATATGCTGGATTTACACTCATTGGAGTTAAAACATACAAGACTCTGAGGGTACATGTCAGGGTAGACACAGAAAAGTTGTATAGTACAAGTGGGCATGATCTCATGATAAGGAGTCACATATTTAATACAAAGGTGAGGACGGATTTCTTCCCTCAGAGGATAATGATTTTGTGGATTTTTTTTAACCATAGAGCACTGTAGAAGTTGGGCCACAAAGTACATTCAAGGCTGAGAAAGCTAGAGTTTTAATCAGTAAGGGAATCAGGTTATGGGCCAAAGATAAGAAAGTGGAGTTAAGGATCATCAAATCAGCCATGACCTTGTTGAATGCTGGTGCTGACTCAATGGCTGAATGGCCTACATCTGCTCCTAATCTTATAGTCTAATGGTTCCTTGGCCATAAAGAACAAGACTGAATTGATCAGTTCCCAGAAAGAAGAAATTTCATTGTACCAGAGCAGAAACTTCCCAATTAATCCTGAATGCAATAACAAACAGGGTAGATGGCACTTTGCAAATGTTTATAGTTATTAATACATAGAAACAGACATACTTTATTAAATTTGCTATTTAATACAATAATTTAACAGTGGTAATTTTCTTTGTCAATGGTATTTTTAACATTGTCAAAGCTTCCCAAGGTGCAGAACAGAAATAGATGCTAGGTAGCAACAGAACAGTTTAAGAAAATGAAGACATAGACCAAAAGGTGGGAAGGATATGACGGAGGCCTAACATGCAAGAGCAGAAGGTAAGACTCCAGTGATAACAGGAAGACAGAAAGGGATATTGTCAGCATTTCAGAAGAAGAAGAAGATACTGGATGGAATCTTAGGGTTCTCCTCAGATAAAGGAGAAAAACAAAATTACTTTTATTCATTCTTCTCAAGCAGTCCTTCGAGATTGAGGATAATTTTCAAGATTTCAACATGGCAGCAGAGTAGGCCGTTCCAGCCGGAGCTCCTGTGCTCTGCCCTTTCTTTCTCTCTTTTGTTTCTCTTTTCTTGAGTGTTTTTTTTCAACTTTTAACTTTTTAAACTTACTCAGGGGGAAATGGAGGAAGCAACTCCTGACTGGAGGCTGGCACAGGGAGGTGGGTCCCAGACCAGAGGCTGGTACAGGGAGGTGGGTCACAGACTGGAGGCTGGCAAAGGGAGGCAGATCCCTGACAAAAGGTTGGCACAGGGAGGTGGGTCCCAGACTGGAGGCTGGCGCAGGGAGGTGGGTCCTTTGCGGACTGAGGGTGAGGCCTTGAGTTTTTATCCTAGTGTGATCTGAAGGCTCAGTGCTGGCTCATACTAGGGCAATAGGAAAGTAAATTGCCTGATTTTATTTTCCTTTTTATTCTTATGCTGGATTTTTATTTATTATTCTTTCAATTTTGTTCTTAAACTTAAGTGTCTGAACCTGAGGAACAAGCAGGGTAAAATGTTCACTCATGGATATGGCAGAGGTACTTAATGAGTACTTTCCTTACACGTTTACCGAATTAGAAAATGGTGCCAATGACCCAGGTGAAAATGTGAGTTAAACAATTGAATAATATCGCGATAGACAAAGAAGAGGTGCTGCAAAGGCTGGTAGTATTCCAGATAGAGAAGTCACCAGGTCCAGATGGAATATATCCTGGATTGCTGAGAGAGTTAAGGGAGCAAAGTGCCAAGCTGTTGACAGAAATTGTCCAGGCCTCTCTGAACACCAGATTAGTCCCTGGGGAACTGGAAGTTTGCAAATCTGACACCATTGCTTAAGAAAGGGGCAAAATATAATCCAGGAAACGACAGACATGTCAACTTGATCAGAGTGGTGCTGGAAAAGCACCACTCCATCCACTTGGACAGCCCGCGCTGGCCTATTACCCACCCTCGACCTCTTTATTTCCAACTTCTGCCGAAATATTAACCGCCTCAAACTATCTACCCCCCTCCCCCACTCCAACCTCTCACCCTCACAACGCACAGCCCTCCACTCCCTCTGCTCCAATCTCAACCTCACCATCAAACCAGCAGATAAAGGGGTTGCGGTGGTAGTTTGGTGCATTGACCTTTACACCGCTGAAGCCAGATGCCAACTTGAAGACACCTCCTCCTACCCCCCCCCCCCCCCGACCATGACCCCAACCCCCATCAGAGCTGAAAATGTGTTGCTGGAAAAGCGCAGCAGGTCAGGCAGCATCCAAGGAACAGGAGAATCAATGTTTCGGGCATAAGCCCTTCCCCACAAACCCGAAACATCGATTCTCCTGTTCCTTGGATGCTGCCTGACCTGCTGCGCTTTTCCAGCAACACATTTTCAGCTCTGATCTCCAGCATCTGCAGTCCTCACTTTCTCCCCAACCCCCATCACCAAACCATCATCTCCCAGACCAAACCGAACTTTATCACCTCAGGAGATCTCCCACCCACAGCTTCCAACCTCATAGTCCGGGAATCCCGCACCACCCGATTCCACCTCTTTCCCAAGATCCACAAACCTGACCACCCTGGCCGACCCATTGTCTCAGCCTGCTCTTGCCCCACTGAACTCATCTCCACCTACCTCAATACTGTCCTATCCTCTCTAGTCCAGGAACTTCCCACATACGTTCGAGACACCACCCATGCCTTCCACCTCCTCCAAGACTTCCGTTTCCCTGGTCCCCAACACCTCATCTTCACCATGGACATCCAATCCCTCTACATCTCCATCCGCCAGGACCAGGGCCTCCAAGATCTTCATTTCTTCCCCGCCAGACATCCCCAACAGTACCCTTCCACTGACACTCTCATTTGTTTGGCTAAACTGGTCCTTAACAATTTCTCCTTCGAATCTTACCACTTCCGCCGACCAAAGGGGTAGACATGGGCACCCACATGCAGCCCAGTTATGCCTGTCTCTTTGTCGGCTAAGTAGAACAGTCCATCTTCAGTAGTTACACTGGCACCACTCCCCACCTCTTCCTCCGCTACATTGATGACTACATTGGCGCCACCTCGTGCTCCAGCGAGGAGGTTGAGCAGTTCATCAACTTCACCAACACATTCCACCCTGGTCTTAAATTCACTTGGACCATTGCTGACACCTCCCTCCCCTTCCTGGACCTCTCCATCTCCATTAATGACGATCGACTTGATGCTGACATTTTTACAAACCCACCAACTCCCACAGCTACCTGGATTACACCTCTTCCCACCCTACCTCTTGCAAAAATGCCATCCTATATCCCAATTCCTCCGCCTCCACCGTATCTGCTCCCAGGAGGACCAGTTCCACCACAGAACACACCAGATGGCCTCCTTCTTTAGAGATTGCAATTTCCCTTCCCATGTGGTTGAAGATGTCCTCCAACACATCTCATCCACATCCCGCACCTCCTTCATCAAACTCTACCCATAACAAGGACAGAACCCCCCCAAAGTTCTCACTTTCCGCCCTACCAATCTTCGCATTAACCTCATCATCCGCTGACATTTCTGCCACCTCCAAACGGACCCCACCACCAGAGATATATTTCTCTCCCCACCCCTTTCTGCTTTCCATAAAGACCATTCCCTCCGTGACTACCTGGTCAGATCCACGCCCCCCAACAAACCACCCTCCCATCCTGGCACCCTCCCCTGCCACCACAGGAATTGCAAAACATGTGCCCACATCTCCTCCCTCACCTCCATCCAAGGCCCCAAAGGAGCCTTCCACATCCATCAAAGTCTCACCTGCACATCCACCAATGTCATTGATTGTATCCGTCGCTCCCGACAAGGTCTCCTGTACATTGGGGAGACTGGACGCCTCCTCGCAGAGTGCTTCAGGGAACATCTCCGGGACACCTGCATCAATCAACCCCACCGCCCCGTGGCCCAACATTTCAACTCCCCTCCCACTCTGCTGAGGACATGGAGGTCCTGGGCCTCCTCCACCGTCGCTCCCACACCACCTGACACTGGAGGAAGAACGCCTCATCTTCCACTTCAGAACACTTCAACCCCAGGGCATCAATGTGGACTTCACCAGTTTCCTCATTCCCCCCCCCCATCCCCATCACTTACCCCAGTTCCAACCTTCCAGTTCTGCACTGTCCTCATGACCTGTCCTATCTGCCTACCTTCCTTTCCACATATCCACTCCACCCTCCCCTCTGACCTATCACCTCCATCCCCACCCCCATTCACCTACTGTACTCCTTGCTACCTTCTCTCCAGCCCCACCCCCCCATTTATTTCTCCACCCTGGAGGCTTCCTGCCTCTATTCCTGATGAAGGGCTTTAGCCCAAAACTTCGATTTTCCTGCTCCTCGGTTGCTGCCTGACCTGCTGTGCTTTTCCAGCACCACTCTGATCTGAACTTTGGTTTCCAGCCTCTACAGTCCTCACTTTTGCCCGTCAGCTAGATGTTAATAGTGGGAAAAATGATGGAGGCCACAGTACAGGATAAGATAAATGTACATTTTGAGGAAAATAAGTTAATACTAGACAGACAACATGGATTAAAAGTTGGCTAAAAAAATAGGAAACATGGCAAGGTCTTGAAGGCATTTCTCAGACTGGAGATGAATTTAAAGCAGCGTTCCCCAGGGAACTGTGATGAGACCCTTGTTTATCTCATTTATATAAACAATTTGGAAATAGGTCTTGAGGGAAAAGTCTTTAAATTTGCTGGGGATACTTAGCTAGGGAGAATAGTGAATTTTGAGGATCACACTGAATAACTTCAAAAAGACATTGACAAGTTGGTCAAATGGACAGCCAATTGGCAGATGAATTTTAATGCAGAGAAAGATGAGGTAATGCATTTTGGTAGAAGAAACACCGAGGGAGAATACAGGCTCAATGGTACACCTGTGAGGGGAGTACAGGAGCAGAGGCACCTCACAGGGTTCATGTGCATTAGTCTCTGAAGGTGGCCAGATGAGTTGAAACAGTTTTTAAGAAAGCTTATAGGATTCTTACATTTATAAATAGAAGCATAAAGTGTGAAAACAAGGAAGTGATGCTATACCTCTACAAATCATTGGCCAGACCATATTTGGAGCATTGTGTTCAATTCTAGGCACCTTGGTTAAGGGAGGATGTTAAAGCCTTGGAGAAGTGCAATGGAGAATTACTAGAATGATACTAGGAATGGGGTTTTTTAGATGTAAGGAAAGATTCGAGGAATTGGGCTTACACTCCTTGGAGCAACGATTAAGAGATGACCTACTGAAGTGTTCAAAATTGTGAACAATTTTGTGCACAAATCAATGATTACATTCCCTACAGTGTGGAAACAGGCCATTTGGCCCAACAAGTCCACACTGACCCTCCTAACAGTAACCTACCCAGACCCATTTCCCTCTGCCTAATACACCCAACTCTATGAACAATTTAGCATGGCCAATTCACGTGACCTACACATCTTTGGATTGAGTGAGGAAACCAGAGCACCCGAAAGAAACCCACACAGACACAGGGAGAATGTGCAAACTCCACACAGACACTTGAGGGTGGAATCGAACCTGGGTCCCTGGCACTGTGAGACTGCAGTGCTAACCACTGAGGCACTGTGCTGATCTTTTGATGGGGCAAAGAAGGATATTCTGTTTTCATTTATTGGTACATCGGTAAAAATGAGCCACTATTTCAAAATTGTTCAGCAAAAGAGCTAGGAATGGGATGAGGAATAATTTCTTTACTCAGATTTGTTGGAATTTGGAATCCAATACTTGGAGAGTGGTGGAGACAGATTCCATAGGAGATTTCAAAAGAAAGCTGGATATATATTTGAAAGTGATCAAGTTTAGAGGGTCACAGGGATAGGGCTGGAGAATGGGATTGATGGACAGATCTTTTTGGAGCAGCTACAGCAGAATGGGCCGTATGGCCTCCTGTTCTCTAAGCTTCTTTGACTGTATACTGAATAAACAGAATTTAACTTCTTCCAGCTGCCATGGTTAGATTTCAACTTATGACTCCAGATTACTAGTCCAGTGATATTACAACTATGTTATCATTCCCTTGAATGTAGAAGGCAAGTGAAATGAATTAAGTTGGAGAAGAAGCTGTAACTGATGGGGAATCCTATGATGGTTAGATTGAGGCAGAAGGAAGACAGAATGGAGTTTGGAGTGAAAGTGAACTTTTTACAAGAAAGCTGAAACTCATCAGAAAGAGAATAAAAATCCAGACACGGTATCGCGTAGCACTAATACCTAATCTTTGGTCCAAACCATCTGTGCTGACCAGACCTCCCAATCTGACCTAGTCCTATTTGCCAGCATTTTGCCCATATCCGTCTAAACTCTTCCTATTCACATACCCATCCAGATGCCTTTTAAATGTTGTGATTCTGCCAGCCTCCACCACTCCCTCTGGCAGCTCATTCCATACTCACACCACCCTCTGCATGAAAATGTTTGCAGGTCCTTTTTAAAGCATGCTCCTCTCACCTTAAACCTATGCCCTCTAGTTCTGGACTCCCCCAGACCTTGGCTATTCATCCTATCCATTGCCATCATGATTTTATAAACCTCCACAGCTTCAAACACTCCAGGGACAAAAGCCTTGGCCTATTCAGTCTCCCCTCTAACTCAAACCCAACAGTCCCAGCAACACCTTGTAAATCTTTTCTGCACCCTGTCAAGTTTATGGAAGAGCAACCAAGATTGTATGCAGTATTTGAAAAAGACTACACCAATGTTTTGTATAGCCACAACATAATGTCCCAATTTCTATATTCAGTACTCTGACCAATGAAGACAAGTGTACCAAACACCTTTTTCACCATGCTGTCTACCTGTGACTCCATTTTCAAGGACCTGAACCACTAGGTCTGTTTGTTCAGGAATACTACCCAGGGCCCTACTATTAACTGTAAGTCCTACCCTGGTTTGCCTTAGTGAAATGCAACATCTCACATTTATCTAAATTAAACTCCATCTGCCACTCCTCAGCACATTGGCCCATCTGGTTAAGATCCCATTGTACTCTGAGATAATCTTCTTTACTGTCCACTATACCTCCAACTTTGGTGTCACCTGCAAACTTACTAAACACATCTCCTATATTCACATCTAAAACGTTCTTATAAGTGACAAAATACAGTAGACCTAGCATCAATCCTTGTAACACACCACTGGTCACAGGCCTCCAGTCCAAAAAAACAACCCTCCATCTCCATTCTCTGTCTCCTACCTTCAAATCAATTTTGTATCCAATTGGCTAGCTCCTCCTATATTCCATGTGATCTACTTAATAAAAACCAAAAGATGTGTGGATGCTGTCAATAGAAATTGCTGGAAAGGCTCAATAAATCTGACAGTATTTGTGAAAGAGTTACCATTTTGCATCCAGTGATCCTTCATCAGAACCCTCCCACATGATCTGATCTTACTAACTAGTCTACCGTGTGGAACCTTGTCGATTGTTTTGAAATTTATATAGATAGTGATTATTGTTTTGCCTTTATCTGTCTGCTTTGTTACTTCTTCAAATATCAATGGTATACTAAATCTAATTCTAAAAGTACTTAATTATATACTTTTAGTGAGAGTGATAGTAGAATAAGCAATCTTTTTAGTTTTGAACCCATGACCCCAAAACATTAGCCCAGTGACATTACTATGACATTGTCACTTCCCCTGTTGTTCTTCATTTGTCAGTTTAGATTGTCAGCTACTCAACTACAACAAACAGATATTTTTAATCAAGCTGTTCAAAGTGTTGTGAAACACCTATGGGGTAGATGGGAAATGTATTCAGGCCCTATCACCTTAAGGCAGGGACACTCTCACTGCACCACAAGGGCTAGAACTGTGATAAACATCACATTCAACAGTGATTATGTGCACCTCCTAATTTGAGTCATTAGATATCAATCAGGAAAGGGGGCTTTAGCTGCCTTTTAACTTATTTTTAACCCTTTCCAACTCATGAATCCTTCAAATGTAACCTTCCCTTTTTGCTTTGATTGGATAATTCAGCACAGTTTAGGATCTGCAAATGTTCGTACCAATGAAAGGAAGAGACTAAACCTTCAAATCAATTAAGAGACAGCTGGAAGTCTTGATGGATGGTCAATTGGGTCTCTTTAGATGAATGAGTGTAGGTAGGTCAAACTTATTTCCATTTGTATTTATTTTTTTCCTTTGGAATTCAATGTTAGATTGGATGGTATATTTATCCATTGAAAGAATTAATGTGTTGTGGTGGGTATTAGAGAGAAAGTGGATGATGTTTACAAGAATGGTTGCAGGATTAGATTAGACAATTGCTCTCTACAGAGAATAGTGAGAGGAAACAAAATGAGAAGGGGTTAAGATGGAAAGAAACTGTTATCATTGTCTGGAGGCTTGAAAGATAGAGGACACTGATTTGAGCAAAAGAGCTAAAAAGTGGGGAAAATCTTTCACACATCACATCATTAGTTGGAATGTATTATCTAAGAGAATGATTGAGATAGTTTACACAATTGACTTTCATAAGACAATTGGATAAACACCTGAAGGAAAGAGATTTTCAGTGTTATGGGGAAAGTGTGGGAGAGGAGCAACTTGCTAAATTGCTGTTGTAGAGAGCCAGCAAAGGCTTAACAGGCTGAATGGTTGCAGAACAAGAGGCTGTTCTATAAACCTATGACTTGTGAGGACATTACATGTCTAGTGTGAAAGATAAGTGGTGATTATTAAGTTGAACTTTGTGCTGCACTCTTTCCTTTTAGGTGCTGCCTTTCAATGAAAACATATTACGTTCCCACTCAGCTATGCAAGCTTTAATTGGTACTATATAAAGTGTGGTTGCTAACTTTTATTCTTTAACTAATGTCCCCAAAGCAGATTGATTAGTTAACTAATTTTATTTTTTTTTAATGGACTTGTGCTGTGTGAAAATTGGATGTTAGGTTTGCCTAGAATACAGTTGTGACAATGCAAAGTATTTTTGTGATTGTGATGAATTTTTTTTTGAAGTCATAAGGTAATGAAAGGTGCTAAGTATTGAGCAAAGACTTAATTTGTGCTCATGTATTTAACCAACCCTGGAAGAAAAATCAGTTAAAACAGGCAATTACATCATAATCCTTGCCTATATTATGAAGTACTTTTTTACATCATACAAAATTGCCAAATTTGTAGTGTTTAGTAGGTTAGTTTTACAAAAACAAACCTGTAAAAGTAAGCTTTGAATCAAGTTTTTGATATTGTCACCTGTATTGATATTTCTGTGAGCTACTAACTGTCTTTGGACGATTCTACAATTATGGCAAGTTCCTTTTTTAAATAACTTTCATTTGTTATTGGTCATCCAGTTGTAATCTGACCCCTTATGTGCACAGACCAAAAGAGACATGCTTAGTTGTTAACTAGTGTAATAAGGACAGATGTACAAAGTTAAAAATCTCACAATGCCAGGTTATAGTCCAACTTTTGGAGTGACGCTCTTCATCAGGTGATTGTCCTGATGGAGTATTGCTCCGAAAGCTAGTGCTTCCAATTAAAGTTGGTGTTGTGTGATTTTTAACTTTGTATTCTCCAGTCCAATACTGGCATCTCCAAATAAGGACAAGTGAGTTTTGAATTCCTTTTGTATGTCTGAGGAAACGGTTGAGACTTCAGGTTGTTTTATATTCCTGCATACTGCCAGGTTGAAATTTTAAATGAGGTGGTAAACCAATTGATAACTCTATGCTGGTGTCTCTTAAGATCAAAAAAGTGTTAATTCTTAATCTTGTTTGAGCCCTAAAATTCCACCTTATGTTGCCAAAAAAGTGTTCAGTTCAGTTATTTTTTTCATTTTTTGCTTCTAAAGGAATTAAGATGTCAGTGTACATAAGGAATGACTGTACTAGACTCTCACATTAACAAATTCACATGTTATTTCTCTATTCATACTGATCATGCACATTAGTCAATTTATTTTAAATCGACTGATGCTTGTGTTAAAACAATGGGCAGAATGCTCTTATTATTTTTTGATGGTTAATTTCACGGGTAGCTTAAGTAACCAGTCCCCCCAAGTGACAATCATGAACGCCATTGTGTGTCCTTTATCATTCTACCCCACATGATCAAGTTCTTCCCAATTTTAATGGATTTCAGCTGAGGTTCCTGAATAGCATAGATGAGAAAGTTGGAAGATTCTAGCCTCTGTTGATATTCTTGACCCGGTATGTGGCAACTGCAGGGACTTGCCCAAGATGGTCATCCAATTGATTTTTTTTTTCTGTCGCCGCCACCACCACTACACTTTGAGTATTGTGATTCAATACTTTTCACATCCCACAAAACAAAGGCTGAGTTGAGGTATTTGTTACAAGTGGAATTGTGATGCCATTTTGATGTGAATGTTGTCAAAAGCTGTTTAATGGCTGAAACCACAAATTAGGAGCCATAGAATAAGTTACACTTTTTTTTAACCCCCCTTTGCCACAATGTGATATTTGTAAGTTATATAATTCAAATCATGTAAACTAAATAACCTTTCAAATAATGAAGCTTGCCTATATTAAATACTGTCCACTGGCAGATTTACTTTTTATGTCATATGTTTCAATGCTGGAGCCAATACTTGGGGCTGAAGAGTTATGGAGGGACTAAAAGATCAGGTTTTTTTTTGTCATTGTAAAGTTGAATAATGTTGGTGATGCTGTAAAGTATTGTGTATATATCCAAATCTGGTTTTGAAGGGTATAGAAATGCATCTTGAGTGACAGCAAGAAATAGTAATAGTAATAATAATTCTCTTTTGAAATTGGTAATCTCTGGTTTACATTCAATGCCAAATTCAAATAAGGGAAGGAACAAAGAGAGAGGAAATAAATGGAATCAGTGGTGGAAGAGCTGGTGTATTGTTTGAGGATTCCAGTTTTTGGACAATAGAATGTCTTTTGGGATGCAAAAGACCTATTCAAATTGGACTGGAGACTTGTGACCAGTGGTGTGCCACAAGGATTGGTGATGGGTCCACTGCTTATCGTCACTTGTATAAATGATTTGGATGTGAACATATGAGGCATGGTTAGCAAGTTTGTAGATGGCACCAGCACTGGAGATGTAGTGGATAACAATGAAGGTATCTCAGTACAATGAGATCATGATCAGATGGGCCAATGGGTGGTAGATGGAGTTTAATTTGGATAAATGTGAGGTGCTGCATTTTGGAAAAGTAAATCCGGTCAGGACTTGCACACTTAATGGTAAGGTCCTAGGCAATGTTGCTGGAAAAAAAGACCTTTTGGAGTGCAGGTTCATAATTCCTTGAAAGTGGAGTCCTAGGTAGACCGGATAGTGAAGAAGGCATTTGGGTATACTTATTGAACAGTGCATAGAGTATAGGAATTGGGAGATCATGTTGCGGCTGTATATGATGTTGGTTTGGCCAGTTTGGGAATACTGTGTTCAATTCTTGTCTCTCTCTCCTATAGGAAGGATGCTGTGAAACTTGAAAGGGTTCAGAAAAGACTTACAAGGATGTTGCCAGGATAGAGGGTTTGAGCTATAGGAAGAAGCTGAATAAACTGGGATTATTTTCCCTGGAGTATTGGAGGCTGAAGGTCACCTTGTGAAGGTTTAAGAAATCATGAGGGACTTGGAAATGGTGAATAGACAAAGTTTTCTTTTGCCCTAGGATGGGGGAAGTCCAAAACTAGAGGACATATGTATAAGGTGAGAGGTAAATGGACATCTGACAATTGGAATGTGTTCAAAAGTGTGATAGTTCAGAGGCATTATGTTTCTGTTAGTGAAGGGTAAGGCTGGTAAGATTTAAAGAACAATGGATGAATAAAGATATCGAGATTCTAATCAAGAACAAAATAATCTTAATTTAAATATAGACAACTTTGGTTCAATTGAACTCTTTATATAAAGTGTAGAGGCATTCCTAAAAGATACCAGGAAGGCAAAGAGGTAATGCGATATTGGCGGGTAAGGATAATTAGAAAAGATTTTACAATATATTAAGAGCAAGAGAGTAACTAGAAAGAGGATAGGGCACCTTATCGATCAAGGAGATTGTCTTTGTCTTTGTGTTGAACGCTAGGAGATGGGAAAGATATTAAATGAATATTTCATCAGTTTTTAGTGTGGACAAAGAAATGGAGTCTAGAGAATACAGAAACATAAATTTGTTTTTAAATCAGTTCAACTTACAGAAGAGGACATTTGGGAGGCCTTATAATATAAAGGTGGATAAATCACAGGGACTTGATCTAATGTATCCCAGAACATTATGGGAAATGAGAGAGGACACCGATTCCTTGCAGAAATATTTGCATTATCTATGACTATGGGTGAGGTGCCTGATGACTGGAGAATTGATAAAGTCGAACTGGAGGTCTGCCATCAACTGTTCCGCGTGGATCGGTTCTCGCTCCTCTTTTGTCATTTTATATAAATGATTTGGATGAGAATATAGAAGGCATGGTTTGTAAATTTATGGACAATACCATAATTGGTGGCATAACAGATGGTGAAGAAGGTTTTCTAAGATTGACTCATTTGATCAAGATCTTTTGGCAATGGGTTGGTCAATGGCAGATGGAGTTCAATCTGGATAAATGTGAGGTATTGCATTTTGATACAACAAATAAGGGAATGGCTTATATAACTAATGGCGGGGTCTTGGGTAGAGTTGTAGAACAGAGGGACCAAAAGGTGCAGGTACGTTATGTGACGGAAACATCAAAGAATTGACAGGATGTTTAAAAAGTGTGTTTGGCACATTTGCCTGCATTGCTCAGTCCTTTTGAGTATGAGAGATTGGGAAGCCATGAGGCTGTACAGAACATTGGTGAGGCCTCTTCTGGAATACTGTGTGCAGTTCTGGTTGTCCAATTTTATAAGAAGGATATTATCAGCTGGAGCAGGTTCAGAAGATATTTACTAGATGTTGCTGGGTATGGAAGGTTTGAGTTATAAGGAGAGGCTGGGACTTTGTTTTTGGAGCATAGAAGGTAGAGGTGACCTGATAGAAGCTTATAAAATAAGTGATATAGATAGACAAACTACTGTTTACTATTTCCCAATGGGGGTTTTCAAGACATGGAGGCACATTAAGGCGAGAGAAGAGAGACTTTTCTTTTTTTTAAAAAAAAAGGCACGGGGAAGGGAAAATTTCTCTTTTCCCTACATTTTCGACATTTGTTTTGGTTTGTGTGTGGAATTAACCTCTTGGAAGTGACAGATGTGGGCGCAATTAGTGTTTAAAATCCATTTGGATGAATAAAAGAACTTTTAAAAAGTTGAGGTATCTGGGTGAGGAGTAGGCAGTTGGGATTAGTTTAATTTGGGATCATGTTCAGCATGGACTGTTTGGACCTAATAATAGCTATAGAGCATGGAAACACTCCGACTTTGACCATGGCCTGTTGCCAAATTGAAATTCACTGATTTAAGCAAGTGAACCTGGTGTGTATTGAACAGTTCAAGAGCAAATGTTGGACATAGTGGATAAAACCTTACTATATCTGGTGATTGTCAAGATTAAAGATGACAACTACCTACTGTTTCTAGTAATAAAATCTATATCCAATCTTTTCAGTAAGATGCATTTTTACTTTGATTACTTCAAATTATTGTCCAATTCAAAGGAGAACACTATAGTTGTAATTAGCACCAAAAAGTGGAATCATCAATGCGAACATAAGAACTAGGAGCGGGCGTAGGTCATCCGACCCTTTGGTCTTGCTCCACCATTCAATAAGATCATGGCTGATCTATTGTGGCTTCAGTTCCACATACCTGTCCCCTCAACGTAACCCTTAGTTATCTATCTTAGCTTTCAAACATTTATTGAGGAAGCCTCAACCACCTCACTGGGCAGGGAATTTCACCGATTCCCAACATATGGGTGACTTGGAAAAAGTGAGGACTGCAGATGCTGGCGATCAGAGCTGATCCAGGTACCGTCTCGGACTCCTCCTTCCCCTTCCTAGACCTCTCATCTCTACCTCGGACGACCAACTCAACACGGACATTTAGTATAAACCGACCGACTCCCACAGGTACCTAGATTACACGTCCTCCCACCCTACCCCCTGTAAAAATGCCATCCCATGTTCCCAATTCCTTCGCCTCTGCCGCATCTGCTCCTAGAATGACCAATTCCAATTCCGAACAACCCAGATGGCCCCTCCGACGTGGTTGACGATGCTCTGCTCCACATCTCCTCCACTTCCCGCTCCTCTGCCCTTGAACCCCGCCCCTCCAATCGCCACCAGGACAGAACCCCACTGGTCCTCACTTACCACCCCACCAACCTCCAGATACGTTGTATCATCCTTCAAACAGACCCCACCATCAAGGATATATTTCCCTTCCCTCCCCTATCAGTGTTGCGGAAAGACCACTCCTTCATCGGGTCCACACCCCCACCAACCCAACCTCCACTCCCGGCACCTTCCCCTGCAACCACAAGAAATGCAAAACTTGTGCCCACACCTCCCCCCTTACTTCCCTCCAAGGGATCCTTCTATATCCGTCACAAATTCACCTGCACCTCCACACACATCATTTACTGCACCCAAGGTGACCTCCTCTACATTGGGGAGACAGGCCACCTACTTGTGGAATGTTTCAGAGAATACCTCTGGGACACTTGCACCAACCAATCCAACCGCCCTGTGGCTGAACACTTTAACTCCCCCTCCCACTCCACCAAAGACATGCAGGTCCTTGGCCACCTCCATCGGCAGACCATGGCAACATGATGCCTGGAGGAAGAGCGTCTCATCTTCCGCCTAGGAACTCTCCAACCAGAAGGGATGAATGCAGATTTCTCCAGCTTCCTCATTTACCACCCCCACCCAACCTCCCTTATCTCAGTCCCAACCCTCAGACTCAGCACCGCCTTCTTGACCTGCCATCATCTTCCTGGCCTCTCCACCCCCACCCCTTCTCCAGCCTATCACCCTCATCTTAACCTCCTTCCACCTATTGCATTCGCAATGCCCTTCCCCCAAGTCCCCCCTCCTACCTTTTATCTTAGCCTGCTTGGCACACCCTCCTCATTCCTGAAGAAGGGCTTATGCCCGAAACGTCGATTCTCCTGCTCCTTGGATTTTGCCTGACCTGCTGCACTTTTCCAGCAACATATTTTTGGTTTAAAACTCACCTCCATGAAAGGTAAATGGCGGGGGGGGGGGTGGAATAATACTGCCTTGTCAGGAGATTTGGTTGGGAAGTAGAAAATAGAGATAGCAGGTATCTCCTGATGGAACTCCATTGGTCAATTCCATCTGGATCTGTGGCACAGGTTTAACTATTCACTTTTTTTCCCTAGAGAATTACACAGCAGTATCGAACAACATATCGAAGTTTTCTGAATACAGCTTGAAGGGGTAGTAAATGAAGGAAAGGAAGCATAAAAGTACAGATGTGGATCAAACTTCCTTCAATAGGTCTAGTTGCTAGAAGGAATACATTCGGGGTCAGAACATGAACAGCTGGGAAAAAAAGTCTCTGATCCAGTAACCTTCAGTTAACTCCTGATTTTACTCCATAGGTTCTGCAACATCTGAGGTTTTCCAATACCTTATTTTGTTTTTAAGCTATACTGCAGGCAATGAGAACTAAATGTTTTTTAGGATTTTGATATAAATTTGATATGGTAATCGGAGAGAAATTGTTTTTTTTTTACACTAGTGATGGAGTTTATGATAAGGGGACATTAATATTAAAATCATTGCCAGGCAATTCCAGAAAGCCACTAGGGGAAACACTTTCTCATGGAAAAGTGACTGATAGCACTGTGAAACACTCTTTCCCATAAAGAGCAGTAGATACTTGCTCAGTTAATCACTTTAAACGCTGATGTTTATTTCTTTATTTTTCTGGTGACAGTCAATAAAATTGAAATGCAGGTCAGCCATCTTCTAACTGGAATAGCAGAGCAGTTTGAGGGGCTGAAGAGCCTACAGCTGTTCCTATTCCCAAACTGAGAAAAGTAACATGTTTCCTGCTCTTTGATGGTATCCAGTGACACCTGCTGGAAAGATTAGCATGTGGTTCTTGGTGACAATAGGATTGAGTTAAAAATCTCAGGTCATAGTCCAATAGGTTAATTTGGAAATACAAGCTTTTGAAGCACTGCTCCTTTGTCAGGTGGCTAGTGGAGTTGCCACATTGGACACAGTATTTATAACAAAAGATCATAGTATCATACACTGATGTGATATATTGAACAAACTTAAATTCCTGTTTAGTTTTCGCTATTTAGAATGGGTCATGGTTTCAGTTCATTAATATGTAAGTCCCAGAACTATTTTCAAGTCACGTACCTGAAATAACTTAAGGCTTTATTTTAAAATGACATCTCAGCTCAGACAATGCAATAAGGTGTGAAGTTAGAGTCTGTATGTATTCCAACCTTGAGTCAGAGTGGTTCTATTTCCAAAGTAGGAATTTATAAAATATCACTTGGGTTGTAAAAACTATTGACTGCCTGCAGATTGTGTGCTTTTTGAACAAAATAGAATGTATCTGCAAATAGGATTGAATAGCGATCTCCCACATGGCAAATATTCACTTACCTTTTTGCATTTTGACTCATCCATTAAAAAATTGTCCCATCATGTAGCCTTTTTTTATTTAGAAACTGTTAAAACATGTGACAAAGTTGTCTTTTATTTTGAAACTAGAGTGTGAACATGTCAGGCCCATCAAGCCTGCTCCATTGTTTAATACGTGTTGTGTCGTGCTGAAAAAGCACAGTAGGTCAGGCAGCATTCAAGGAGCAGGAAAGTTGACGTTTCAGGCAAGAGCCCTTCATCAGGAATTTGAAGGGCTTTTACCAGAAACGTCTTTTTTTTTCTCTCTCTCCCTGCTCCAAGAGCCCTTCAAATCCTGATGAAGGGCTCTTACCTGAAACGTCAACTTTCCTGCTCCTTGAATGCTGCCTGACCTACTGTGCTTTTTCAGTACCACACTGTCGACTCTGAACTCCAGCATCTGCAGTTCTCACTTTCTCCATTATTTAATATGATGATGGCTGATACTTTGATCCTTTCACTCCCTTGTTAAGACTCTATCCAGCTGTCTTGAAAATATTCAAAGATTCTGTTTCCACTATCTTTCAATGAAGACATCCCAAAAAAAAAACTGAATTCAATTTCAAAATCCTGACCTGTAGTTCCAGATTCACCCATAAATTGAAAGATACTCTCCACTTTCCCTGTCAAGATCCCTCATGATCGATCAGGTCCCCTCTGCTCTCCTAATTTTCTGCTGGATACAAACCCAGCACATACAACCCTCCTCCGTAAGACAACCCACCCATTCCAGCAATTATTCTATTAAGTATTCCAAATTGTTTCCATGTTTTTACATCCTTAAAGATATTCCTGGTACAATATTCCAAATGTGGTCTCTCCAATGCCCGGTACAGCTGAAGTATAACTACTGCCTTTATCCAACTTCCCTTACTATAAATTAAAACATTCCTAGTTTTCCAAATTATTTGCTGTATATGCATACTAACATTTTGAGATTCATAAAGTCACTGTCACAAACTCTTAAAATACCCACCATTTAAGTGGTATGCTGTCTTTTTGTTTCTCCTCCTTCTGGTCAAAAACTGACAACTTCACATTTTCCCCACAACATACTCAATTTGTCATATAATTTGGGAACTGCTTAACCTATCTATATCCAATTATGACTCGTTTCAAGTAATGTTCATAACTCCTACATTTGCATCAGCAAATTTTAACTACCAAACTTTTTTTGTTCCTTTCATCCAAGCCATTTATATAAATTAAGCTGAGGCCCCAGTACTATATCCTATAACTCACTACTCATTATATCTTCGACATGCAGAAAATTTATTATGACTTCTGTTTCCTGTTAGCTAGCCAGGCTTCTCTGTGCCCAATATGTTATCCCTTACGCTACAGGTTTTTATTTACAGAATAACTTTGTGATGTATTATCAAGTGCTTTCTGGAAATCGAAGTATACTGCATATCATTGTGGATGTCACAAAACACTGTAGTTGTTGCAATACTCACTGTTCACAAAGGCCATATATAATTATATACTGTAGGACCATGTGCTTCCTCTACAGCCCCACCAGGGGCAGAGGAGAGTGGTTGGCACAGTCACTGTGACTACTAGTTCCTTCCCACTGGCTGCCTTTCCACTGTCAATAGTAGGAAGGCAATCAGAAGAGATGCAAATGACCTTTAAAAAGGTGACTTGCAAAGGAAGCATTTCTGAATGATTACTTGCTCCAAGTGTTCATTCATGAAAATTTAGGTAGCTTGGTCTCTTGAAAGAGAATTATTTTCAGTGAATGTAACTAAGGAGGAACTCCCAGACAGGATAGGAATTAAAACTGTAAACTCCCAGGGAAAGGCAACATTCCTCCCAGATGATGGGAGACGATGGAGGTGATTTGAGGCAATGATCATTAGAAGAAGCCATTTGTCAGAAATCAGCAATTTGGAAATAAACTGATGTAATGCTGATATTCAGAAAGGACTGACTCTGCAGTTACTTTGAACACAGAGGGAAGAGTAGCAAATGAGTTATTGTGTGTCTGTGTTGCACACCACCTCCCCCATTAATTGCAGCTAGACTTGAGTTTCTCCAGCATGTATTTTTTATGTCCAACATCCACAGTGTTATGATTTTATTGAGCCAACAAATGTTGGCTTTGTCGGTGATGCTCAAATTCAAAGGAAAAAAGTACAATTGGTTTTCTTTGGGGGGCAAGAAAAGATATGCCTTAAATATTAACTCCAGGAAATTCCAGCTTTGGGTGACTCTGTCTGTCTGTGCAGTTTGCATGCTCTCCCTGTGTTTGCATGGGTTTCCTCTAGGTGCTCTAGTTTCTTCCCGCCATCAGGGTTGTGCAGGTTGGATAGATTAGCCATGGGAAATGTAGGGGGGATGGAGTCTGGGTTTTGGTGGTATGTTCTTCAGACTCGATGGATCAAATGACCTCTTTCCACACTGTAGGAATTCTATGAATGGGCTCAGGTGGGCATAAGGGAGAGATTTTGATTATGTCTCAACCTTTTCTCAAATCCACTTTCTCCTATTCCCACCAGAGGCCATATGGTGGGCATGTGCTGGAAGGAGGGGAGTTAGCAATTTAAATAGAATAAGACAGCATGCCTCATTTTAACTTGCTTTTTGAAATGTACTCTTAGCTGCCTGCAATTCCTAGGTTGTCAGACCCCTGCTAGCAAACCAAGGTGAGCGAGCTGCTGGATGAGAAAAGAATTACCATTTCACTTCCCTGCTGGATCCAGCATGCCTGCCTATCCACCAAAACTTTATCCCATTTCAACAATCCTCCTTGCAAACAAGGCTTTTGATTGCCCCTGTTTTTCTACCAGTTCTATGGCCTTACTCCTGGCCTCCTATCTTGACTTGCGCACACAGGTCTCTGAGACCTCCAGATGTGGAATTTCAACCCTCCACTGAGCTACTCATATCTTTAGGGACCCACTCCCACCTTCACCCAACCATTTGGGACATGGTCCTAAACTGTACTTCGAGATCACGGCACTCCTCTACCTGGACCTCTTGAAGTCCCCAATTGTAGATCATTTCATTGTGAAACTGTTTTTCAAGCTGCCTTGACCATAACATCTGGAATTGCCTCTTCCGCCCTTGAAGATGCACCATTTGTTTAATTAAGATTTTGATAAGCTCTATTATTGGTGCAAAATCTTTTTTTCCCCTCAATTAAATGCTTATGTAAATGATTTTTTTGTTTCTTGTATACATTTGTAATATGGGCTTGGAAGCATTCCAAATGGATTAAACTTGTAGTTGATCCAAAGTTTTCAGTGGTGGTAGAAACTGAGGTAGGCCAGAATATGTAGAATTAGATGGATGAAGCGTTGAATTATGTAGACCAGCCTTAAATCAGAAAAACAGAAGAGTGAAGGAATACAGTTTTTTAAAAATACAAATCACTTCCTATCGGAAAGATGTTGTGAAACTTGAAAGTGTTCAGAAAAGATTTACAAGGATGTTGCCAGGGTAGGAGGATTTGAGTGATAGGGAGATGCTGAACAGGCTGGGGCTGTTTTCCCTGGAGCGTTGGAGGCTGAGGGATGACCTTAGAGGTTTTATAAAATCATGAGGGGCATGGATAAGATAAATAGACAAAGTCTTTTCCCTGGTGTCAGGGAGTCCAGAACTAGAGGGCATAGGTTTAGGGCAAGAGGGGAAAGATATAAAACAGACCTAAGGGGCAACTTTTTCATGCATAGGGTGGCTGTGTATGGAATGAGCTGCCAAAGGAAATGGTGGAGGCTGGTACAATTGCAACATTTAAAAGGCATTTGAATGGGTATATGAATAGGGAGGGTTTGGAGGGATTTGGGCCAGGTGCTGGCAGATAACGACTAGTTTGGGTTGGGATAGCTTGTCGGCATGGACTGGTTGGACCAAAGGGTCTGTTTCCATGCTGTACATTTCTGACTCTATATGTAACATTTTTTAGTTACACCATGATGGCAAAACAAGCAAAGCTTTATTTTAACTTAATACCGTCATGTCTACTGAAGTACAGTGAAAAGGATGGTCTTCTGTGCTTTACAGGCTGACTACTATAAAAGTGACTCAGGGTAACAGAACAGAGAGCAGGATACAATGTTACAGCTATTGGGAAGGTGCAGTGAGAGATCAACATTAGAGGTCCATTCAGAAGTCTTAACAGTGGGGAAGAAGCTGTTCTTGAATCTATTCATATACGTATACAAACTTTTATATCTTCTACCTGGCAGAAGAGGGTGGAAGAGAGTATAGCTGGGCTGGGAGGGGTCTTTGATTACATTGTTTGCTTTCCCGAGGCAGCCAGAAGCATAAATGGAGTCAAGGATTGAAAGGCTGGTTTGTGTGATGGACTAGGCTGTAACAACTTTCTGTAGTACCTTTCAGTCTTGGGAAGAGCAGTTGCTATACTGTGCTGTGATGCATCAGATAAGATGCTTTCTACGGTGCATCTATCAAAATTTGTAAGAATCTTTATTGACATGTTGATTTCCTTTAGACTCAGTGTAGGCGGACTGGGACAGATTGGTGATTGCCACTGTCACTCCCAGGAAGTTGAGACTCTACCATCTCAGCATGACTGCAGACAGGTGGGGTGTCCTCCATTCTACTTCCAGAAGTCAATGACCAGCTGCAATGTTCTGCTGATGTTAACGGACAAATTTACACCATGCCAGTGAGCACTTTCCTGTGCCCCATCTTGTCATTGTTTGTTTGAGATCTGGCCTGCAATGCTGTGTGGAATTTGGCCACACAGTCCTGAGTGGTATACTGTAGTAGGGGACTGAGTACACAGCCTTGTGGAGCATGTGTTCAGGATTATCATGGAAGTGTTGCTGTTACCCATCTGTACTGTTGGTTTTTTTTCCCAAATGGATATAATTGAAAGTTAGGGACTTTGGCTGAACATGTATTGAACCTTCATTAGCTCGCTTTCAAATTGTGAACCATTCTGATCTCTTATAAGACAGAATACAGATGCACTACAGAGAGAGAAAAAGAGATTTATATTTTATACCAGAACTATAAAGCTGAAGGAAAAGTGAACATACTGTATTTTTTTTTTAGCTATATCCAGATGCCCTGGCAGTGAAGGGTAAAACTGACGCCAATCTTTTAAACCCTCTCCAAATTTCTTTAATTTGGAGATCCACATTACAAACATAAATCCCATAACCCAACTTACAGCAGTTTTGCAAGTTCTTTTTTTAAATTGAAATTCCTATTTTTAGAAGCACAAGTGAATGTCTACCACCTGAAAAGGATTAAATGTAGTTAATATGAAAGTTATTTTGTCAAGTAAAGAGCGAGTGATATGAAAGCAGTCTTCAAAATGACAAGCTTGATAGCTGTTTAGAGAAATAAACTTTCTCTTGCGGGAGCATAACTGGAGGCCATCTTACAGGATGGTCACTAAAAATGAAATGGGTCATTCAGAAAAAACTTATCAATTAAGTGGTGAGAAAATGGAATTCACTCCCGCAAAGTAGTTCTGATAAATACAGCAACACTGAAGAACAATCTAGATAAGCAAAAAGAAAAACCAGGTTCTGTGGATAGTTAAATGAAAAAGGATGGCTGGAACCTCAAGTTGAGCATAATGATTCACTTCATGCTAGCATTTAAGACATTGAAGAGTCTGGTATGAAAATGACAAAGTAATTGGTGTACAAGTTCTATGGGAGTACCATTTGAATACCAGAGCTAAACAATGCAAACAGTGTTGACAAGAGAATGTGTAAAGCTGAACCTAACGAGAAATGGTGACTCTTGCTAAATGATGAATAACATTTTTCACTAAAGGGTTGAATTATGAGTGGCCTACTCTAGAAGTTCAATCAACCTCTCCGTACCTGTTCTGCTGTTCAACAACATCATGGCAGATCTGATTTGTAACCCCTCATCTGTTTCTGCCAACCTTCTTAATCCATGTGTTTTCAGAGGTAAAAGGTCATAGTGGAAAGCAGAATAAGTTGCCAAGGATACTGCATATTAAAACAAAATGGGAAAAGATTAATTTTAAGAGTAATTTGGAATAACTGTGTGTCAGTTTCTCTCAACACTACCTGACAGTGTGATGGGAACACCTGAAAGAAGTATAAGGCCGTCAGTAGTAGAGTCATGGAGTCAGTTGTACAGTATGGAACCAAACCCTTCCAACCAGATATTCCAAATTAATCTAATTCCTTTGTCCCATATCTTTCTCAACCCTCCCAGATGTCTTTTTAAATGTTGTATTGTTCATGTAAAAGACTCAGTTTTTTAAAAAAGTGACTAAGAATGGACACTAATTGCTATTATTTTGGTGTGAGATCTCTAGGTAATGTGGACAAGGATCCTAATGGATCTTTATCCGTTTTTATAACTCTAATATTTTGAACAATGTTTTAATGTGCCAAAGTTTAACCTTCTGAAGAAGGGTTTCTCTCTGATTTCTCTCCACACACCATACCAGACCTGCGGAGCTTTTTCCAGCGATTTCTATTCTCATTTCTGCATTTTAAAATAACTTAACCTGCCATAGTAAGTTAGTATTGAAGGCTGCTCTTACTAGAAGGGGGGAAAATTCAAAGGAAAATTGAGAATAACTGTAAAAAGTCTTTTTAATTTTGAAGAAAAGTATTAATTTAATGGCTCCGAGCCAGAGATGATCGTATTCCAATCTATAAATTTCCCTTAAGCAGTAATTAAATTCTGACATTAAGTCTGCGTTTCCAGACTGCGTTTGGGTTCTGTGGCCTTAAAGGAATGGCAGAATGATACATAATGCATTACTTGACATAACATCCCTGTCGTTATTAAACCGTATCTTCTAACTTGCTGAGCAATACCGTAGGTGGTCCCATAAGCGAGTTCAAAAACGCTTCAGAAGTCACACATCACAGTGACCGAACCCTGTGAAAAGCGGGAACGCCATGTCTATTACCCCTGTTACATTTGAACTTGGCCCCTTCCCAAGAATAGCACCGGGGGGATTTATAAGCAGCTGTCAATCTGCAGAACCGTTCCTCCGGATGAGTCTAATTAGATCACACCCCGTAGCAAATACCTGAATACTGGTCTGTGAACGTGATAAGTTGGGTTAAACTCGGCCGCCACTTTAGCTAAACAATAGCGCACCGCTGACCTGCTAACAGTTCCAGAAGTTGCGAGCCACTTTTTAAAGTTCAACTCCAAACACCCTCAACTGGACTTCCTACACTTTTGTGTAGCAGTGTTTCCAAATAGAAAATATATTTATACAGACAGAAAAATCAATTTCTGATTTTATACATTCACATTTCATCCAATTATTTCACAGGATTTTATCAATGAAGGGTCACTTAGACTCGAAACGTGAAATATTTCCCTCCACAGATGCTGCCAGACTAGACTTTCTCCAGTAATTGTTTTCTTTGATTTCCAGCACCCGCTCTTCTTTTTCATTTAATTTATAAAACCAATTACACACACTTTCGGAGAAATGTTTCAAAATGACGTTTCTAGTAATAATACCCTGTTTTGATTCCAGTTGTCAGGAGTTACTTATCTAAACTTTAATATGTGGGTTTTAAACTTTCTCGGACACGTCCAACAATTGAATTTGTCGTTTCTAAAATGTTGGAATACTTACCGTGAAAAACAGCTGTAGTTAAAATGATTTAACATCAATACATTTTAATACTTTAAATCTTTTGTTCGGAATTTGTTCTTATTGTAAGGTTCTCTAATGGGAAGTACCATGACAAGATTTTTAAACAAAAAGCGCTGTGCTTGATAACAAAAGATTTTAAAATTCGTTTATTTTTTTTAAAAAAAGTGTGTGTATATGTGTTGTGTGTGTGTGTGTGATATATAGTCCATTGAGCTCATATTTATCCAGAATATAAACAGTCGCAAAATATTTTTATTACAGTGAAACTTCATTAAGGTTCAGACCTAAGAACGGAGGCAAGTCTAATTGTTTTGTTTTTAAACGTCATACTTTTACGTGAAACGAGAGCAGCAATAGCTTTAAAACTCGGGCATCAAGTTCAGTGTGCAGCTTGTTCAGAGGGAGACCAATGAGGGGGGGAGGGGGAAGAGCGAGAGAGACAAACAAACTATTAAGGAACCAGAAACACAAAAAGTGGCAGAAACTCAGCAAGTCTGGCAGCATCTGTCAAGAGAGAGGAGTCAAACCGGAGTCGAAACGTCAACTGTTTTTCTCTCTGCACAGATGGTGCCAGACATGCTGACAGCCAGCATTTGGTATCTTTTTTGTCCCCAGATTTCCAGTATCTGCAGCATTTTTACTTCCACAGTTATAGGACCATGTTCAGGTAGGTTGAGGGAAGAAATTTGTTTGTGATTTTTCTTTTGGGGGGAGAGGAGAAGAATTACTAAAGGGACGAGTTTGAGTGAGAATTGTAGGAATAAGTTGAGAATGAACTACGGTGGGAACCATGATGTGGAGGTGCTAGTGTTGGCCTGTGGTGGACAAAGTTTAAAAATGGGGTAAAAACAATGACTGCAGATGCTGGAAACCAGATTCTGGATCAGTGGTGCTGGAAGAGCACAGCAGTTCAGGCAGCATCCAAAGTGCAGCGAGCTCGACGTTTCGGGCAAAAGCCCTTCATCAGGAATAAAGGCAGTGAGCCTGAAACGTGGAGTTCTCCCCACCCCCACCCTTCTCTAGCTTATCTCTCCACGCTTCAGGCTCACTACCTTTATTCCTGATGAAGGGCTTTTGCCCGAAACATCGAGTTCACTGCACTATGGATGCTGCCTGAACTGCTGTGCTCTTCCAGCACCACTAATCCAAAGTTTAAAAAAATCCTGATGAAGGGCTCTTGCCTGAAAAGTGTTTTCTCCTGTTCCTCGGATGCTGCCTGACTTACTGTGCTTTTCTAGTACCACTCTCTTTCGCCTCTGGGAGAAAGTCAAGACGGGAGATCAAAGTTTAAAAATCACACAACATCAGGTTGGACTACAACCTGCTGTTGATGTTTTTTTTAAAAACTACGGTGGGAACAAATTGTGTGTGTGCATAGGAGGGGGTGCTCCTGGTGGGAAGAAGTTGAGTTGATGAGGGAGGTCTAGTGGGACAGGTTTGACAGTGGAATAAGTTGAGTGGGAGGAAATGCACTGTACGAGTAAGTGCATTGAGAAACTTTTTTTTCTTCTGGCTGTTGCAGCGCTCTGCCAGGGCATTTTCCTTTTCGAAAAAGGCGGGCCTTTTTTGAATCTGGCGGCGTGCGAGGCCGCGAGCCAATGGGAGACGGGCGAGCCGCGGGTGGGCGGGGCAGAGGGCGGTGGCGCCGGCCAATCGGGAAGCGCGGCCACTGTTTAAAGCGGTGGCACGTCTGTCCAATGAGCGGGCGCGGCGGGGTCTGGGGCGGGAGGGGGAGGGGAGTTGGTGCAAAAGGAGGCTCGAGCGCGTCCGCCGACAACCAGCAGCAGCCAGCGAGCCAGCCGCCGGGTAGGTACGGCCGCGAGAGGCGGAATAAAGAAAAAAAACAAAATAACCGCTCCTCTTCCCACCCCCAAACCTTTCGTTACCCCTTCCCGTCCCCTCTCCCCGCCGTCCCCCACTGCCCCCACCCCACCCCGCCGGCGGGAAGGTGCTTTCCCGGCTCTTCCTCACCCTCGAGGCGCTTACACGCCGCCTTTAACATGGCAGCCCCCCCCCTTCTCTCTCTCTCTCTCTCTCTTGCTCTCGCTCCCTTTTCTCTCTCGCATGGCGATAGTGAGCCGCGGTGCGCTCCCGGCCGCCGGTTGCGCTCGAGCTCCGTTTCGCTTTCCCGCCGAGCTCCCCCCGCCAACCCCCCCCACGTCCGTCCGAGTCGGCGGGGCGGAGAGTGGGGTTTTTCCACAACTTGTCTTTCTCTCTCTTTTTTTTTTTAAATATTTTTTAAAAAAAAGCCCCCCGCTCTCTCGCCCAGTCCGCGGTCTCTATCAAGGCAACCGCTATGCGTCAAGTGTCTGGAAAACTGTGGCCAAACTTTTTTTCAGCCGAGTTTCTTCCGCGCGCACACAAAAAAAATATTCGGAAATCCGGGTTAATATTCCCCCCCCCCCCCTCCCCTCCCCTCAGATCGGCCGTGGTAATTTATTTTTTTTTGTGTGTGTGAGGGTGTTTTTTTCTTGTATGTGTGTGAGGTATTGTTGGGTTCTCTCTCGCTCTCTGGCTGTCGTTCACTCCTAGTGCAAAAGATGGAGCCATTTTAGCCCAGCGTGTGTGTGTGTGTGTGTGTGTGCTATTGAGAACAACTATACAGAGAGACACACACACACACATTGCCCCTGCTCTCTCTCTATATATAAGCACTGTGCCGCCTAAGCAAAGAGGGGGAACAATTTCTTTTCTATTCCCTTTATAAAACAGCCGCCTGAAACACCCCCACCCCGGCGATTTTCCGCCCCAAAAGCAGCCGCAGCCTGACGACGGAGGCATTTCAAGGGGACTTTCTTTCATGAGGAAGGATTTCACAAAATGGAAGAAGAATTATTGGGATGTTGACCTGTTTTTCTCTCCCTCCCCTCTCCTTTCTTTCCTTGTCGACTGCAATTCGCCATCATTACTCTCTATCTCCACATAGATGTACAGTGCCGTCCCCACCTTGTGCTTTAAATCACCCACAGCAAGGTTTTAAATACCCGTTCTTTTTTCACCCCCTCTCTCTCCCTCTCGCCCTTTTTTTTTTGCAGGTTCTTTGTTTCAGAAGAGGATTTTTTTTTGTTGTCCTTGAACATAAAATGGAGATGGAAAGAACATGGCGGGAAAGAAATAGATAAATAGCTGAGGAAAGATTCTGGATAGAACTATTAAGCTTCAATGCTATTGAATTGTGCAGTTGAAAAGCGCTGGCGGCTGTATTCGGACTGGTGCTTTCAGTTTTTAAGTTTAATTTGCGCCTATGTGAATTCGTCTCTGAAATGAAATATCTTTTTCTAACAATGGAAAGAAGGACTTCTGCCGCGTAGGTTGTTTTTTTTTGAAATCGCATCTGTACTTTTTACGGCTGCTTAATTCAAACGAGGCTACTTTTTTTTACTTTGACATTCTTGTTTGCAGGTGATGAAAAAATAACAATTTCTTAACTTTGGATGATTTTTTTTTTCTTCAAGAATTGATATTTAAAATGGATAGCACAAACAAAATGAGATTGCAATTTTTTCCAAAGTTGACATTCAAGTACATAATGTGGGAGACTAGTAGGCATTTATTTTTTTTAAAAAAATGTACAAATGTGAATTTGCTGCTTTCAGGCAAATTTGGGGAAAATATTTACTTTTTCTCTCTTTCTAGAGAAATATCAATATGGCAAAGCGTGACCCGAAGAAGCCAAGAGGCAAGATGTCCTCTTATGCGTATTTTGTTCAGACTTGCCGTGAAGAACACAAGAAGAAAAGCCCTGATATTCCAGTTAATTTCTCGGAATTCTCTAAAAGGTGTTCTGAAAGATGGAAGGTAACTTGTCTTGCTTGTGTATAAACAAATGTGCAACATATATTCTTGACTGAGATGTTGATCTAATGTATATATTCTTCACCAGACCATGTCCAGCAAAGAGAAGGCCAAATTTGAAGAACTGGCCAAAGTAGACAAGGCACGTTATGACCGAGAAATGAAAAATTACGTGCCAGCTAAAGGTAGCAAGAAGAAGAAGAAGGACCCCAACGCGCCAAAAAGGCCTCCGTAAGTATACTCATGATTACGGTCAATCGTGTTGACAACTCAGTGGTTTTGACTTCAGAAACTGCAAAATTCTGTTAAGCTTGATTTCAGGAGCTCCTAATCTCTCAAAATGTCAGCTTTTATAGCTGCTTATTTCTTCAAGTCCAGTTGATACTTTGTTTAAACATAACACCATGACTGTTGTTTCAAATGCATTTGTTGTAATACGTCTTTTTTTGCAGCTCTGGGTTCTTCTTGTTTTGCTCGGAGCATCGACCAAAAATCAAAGCTGTCAGTCCTGGCTTATCTATTGGTGATGTAGCAAAGAAGCTTGGTGAACTGTGGAATGCATGCAGTGAAGAAGAGAAGAAGCCATTCATTAGCAAAGCTTGTAAGCTGAAGGAGAAATATGATAAGGTAAGTACAGTTGCAACATTAGTACTTCCACATTTTGATCCCCAGGTTAAATCCAGAGTAACTATTCTAGAATTTATACAAACTACTTGATCTGAATGCTGATCAGTTTCTTCCTCTATATATGTTTGGAATCACTTGTAATGCCACCTGAAACTTTGTATAGTATGAGGAAGTATTGACACTACACAGGGAAGACTTGGTGGTATTAAGTTTTTTTTTGTGCAAGTTGGTGATCTCATTGGAATTGCTGGTCTTCCAAGTGGCAAGGAGTTGAAATAATTTCCTTTTTTTAAGGATGTTGCTGATTATCGTGCCAAAGGCAAGGTGGATAGTGCAAAGAAGCCCCCTGCCAAGAAGGAGGCATATTGTGATGACGACGATGATGATGAGGAAGAAGATGAGGAGGAAGAGGAGGAGGATGAAGAAGATGATGATGATTAAATTGTACATTTTGCCTCAGCTTATTACTTGCTATGTAACTGAAAGCATTTAAACCCTGTTACAAGTGTTGCAACCTTTTAATTTTGTAAGTTGGTGTGTATATGGTCTAAGGCAAAAAGTAGCTTGAGTTTTAAACTGTACAGGCCTTTTTGTAATATTCACACTACAGCGGTGGACATTGAGTCAACTGTTAACTCCTCTTTCTGTAGACTGGCTCAGCCTCCTGTGCAGAAGGGGGATTTAACTGGATTAAAATGTATTTATGTGGTGTTGTGTTTAAGTGCAGTATAGTTTAAAGTGCCGTTGTAGCCAATTCTTCAATTTTTGAGATTGCTGTAAGTATGAGGGGTAATGAAGCAATCAAAGTTTAAAAAATAAATCAGAGTTGTCAGTAGGCATTTTTTTTTAAGCCTGCCACGCTTGTAGGCAACATCGCACGGTGTCTGTCCCACATACTAGAATGGTCGTGCAATATACTTTTGACTTCATTCAGAATGAGTAAGGTATGGTTTATTGAGCGGAGTAGCAAGATGGCAGCCACCCTTGGGTAGTGATCAGTTTAATCTAGACCTGTTGGATGAAAAGGAGGTCACCATCATTCAGTGCTAGCCTCCTGTGCCTATGTATATCATGCTACTGTACTCCAAGAAAATATTGGTAAGCAGAAGCCAAATCCAAAGGGCTGTAAATGGTAAATGATTCTTTCCATTTCTGTGAACTGTTGTTCTCTCTCAAATGAGAAAGGACATATACTATTTTAAGACAAACGCTTTGTTTTGGCATTAATAGGCCTGTCTGGTGTTCTAGGTAATATTCATGCTTTAAGGTGATTGCATACTTCACAATTGGTGCAATTTGGGAACAATTTGAGCAAAATGCTTTAAGGCATCTTTTTTTTATATAAAAATATTAGGACTTTGCAGTACAATGTGGTCCTGCCTGAATCTTCACAGGCTGTGTGGTGACTCCCAATTTTGCACTTTGCTGAAATCCTAGTGACAACCCTGAGCATTCTGTACTTTAAATGATCTTGTAACTAAGGTATATTTTCTTTTTTGTATGTTTAGTATGCTAAAATGTGTTTTGAAGTAATTAAAACAGGATTAAATTTGTAAAGTCTTGCTTGTCTAAAGTGTCATTTAGATACTTTATAATGCTTATCCCTACACCAGTACACTATATAGGATGATTGAAGTTTTGAAATGGTAGCTGAAATGAATGTTTCCATCCTAGACAGACAGAGTTCCCACGATACTGAATTTCACTTTCTGACTCTCTAGGAGTGGTCTACTTTACATATTTAAATAGATATAATTAGTGAAATTGATTAGCACCCATGAACTAATGACCAGAAAAAGGCAGCAAACTTTTTTTGCAGTCTTAAAGAACAGGAAAAAATTGCAAAATATCTAGAAGTTGGGGTTATTGGTTTAAAAATAGGACCCTTCCCAATTGAGGCAGAGGAGGAAACATCGTGAGGGTATAGGATCTTTGGTAGTCTCCTAAAAAGGCAGGTGCAGAATCTTAACTCTATTAAGACACTGGTAGATGCTTGGAAGGTGTGTAAGAGAATTGGGCTCATGCAGAATTGTGGAGTTGAAGTTTAAGATTGAATCAACTATGATTTTGTTGAATGGTGATTGGCCTGCTCCGAAATTGTACATTCAGATCCACTTTTACTTTTGGGGTTTTCCAATCGGGTACTGAATCATGACTAGACCATCTACCTTCTATCAGATTCCATTCAATTGATTGATCATATTAAAACTGTAGGTGATCCATTACTTTTGAGATCACCAACTTTTCTTAAACTCTAATTGTATTCATTTGGGTGAGTTTGATCGCTGGTATTTCCCAAAAGTACTGGGTGCATGCCACTGTCTTTCACTAACATTTTTAAATTGACTTGACCACTGGTTGTTTTGACATGCACAGTAGTGCCAACAAAATATAGTTCAAGGCTTGGGATAGGGCTAGATCCAGGATATGATATTAAGAATGTTGTTCCAAGTTGTCTGAGAACATAATGGCCTTTCTAAGACATTTTGTCCCATACAAGGAATCTAAATTGAGAGGGATAGATCCTGCATTTGAAACAACTTAGGTTTTTTTGAAATTGCACCAAACCCCATTTAACATAAAGCCTATGTTTGCCCCTATTAGCAAGACTTCCTTAAGTGGGGTCATGAGCTAAAATTTGGCATCGCAAAATCGAAGTAGCCATCTAGTTCACATTTTACTGACCATAAATTTCAAGCCTCAATAGAATCATTTGGTTTGGGAATGGGAGTGGTGGGTAAAAGGAGAATTTTTGTTTGGGAAGCAATGCCACAGTGATGCCTCTGCTTGGCAAAACTCTTGAGCTGTGGTTCAATGTTATCTCTGCACTGTTGGGTGATCTTAGTTTCTACAGCTTCTAATTTTGTAGTCTGTCATGATATTGCTGTTAGCACTTGTGATTTGCATTCATAATTCAGTTCTTGAAATTTAGAATTTTGTGTAAATATTGGCTCAAAACATTCCAGCTCTGATAATATTGAGATACCAGTAAATTTAGTTGCTGTATTTTGTGACTACTAATTGTGTTCTTTATCCTGGGAGAGCAATTCTATTAAGTCTGCAGTGCTCCACAATTAATCTCTTCTCCAGTGGCTGCTAAAGAATCAATGTACTTTGCACCATTTCATATTTTTGCTGAAAAATAAGTAAAGCGTTAGTCTCCACTCGTTCATGCTGGGTTCCTGCTAATAGGCAAAATACAAGGTGACGTGCAGAGTATGTTGAAATCCATGTTGAAGTTAGCTATGTCAGGCAGTTATATCTTAAAAGAAAAGATCTGAAACTTAGTTCAGATGTGCATTGCAATCCTGCATGAGTTCTTAATCCTCCTCCAGCTAAGCACTAAACGTGTTTTAATATAATCAGATGTGATTTGGATTCTTGTCTTGCAATGTGCCATGTTTTAATTTTGAAGCCAGCAGATTAAGTGCAATATTGAAACTTGCCCACTGACTTGCTGATTAGATCTGCTTGCATTTCATGCTAAGACTACAATCTGGTAGAAATTATGCATATCCTCAATTTACCTGCAATGGAAGTATGACAATGGTGTTTGATCTCCAAATGAAATCCAGTAAATCAATTTTCATGAAATACATTCCACAAGTCCTAATTTTCTAAATATTTCCAACATTTACTCCTGCCCTAGTAACCTTTTTCTGAACAGTACTTTGGTTAGCCACTAGGTGTGCTAGAATAATCGTTATTGTTCGGACTACCTGTTGATCTATAAGCAAGATTGTCATTGAGTGCAAAAGGTTCAAGTCTGGTAGACCTGATTTGTCTGTGATGGTTGTTAAGAGTGTAAGGAGAAATCATAATGGGTAACTTTTTTAAAAAAAAATCTTCTGGTTACCTAATTCATTGCCTAACACTACAGTTAGTGATTTATTTACTTCTATTACCACCCTTGTGAAAGTTTAAGTTTTCAGCTTTTAACCTCCCTGCAATCGATACATGCACAACACCTGAGGTGCAATTGTTGGATTTTGTCTTTCTGTATAAAGATTTGATGGTGCTCTGTTTTTGATGCCTTGTTAATTGATTTGATCATTAAAGGTAGAGGTAGAACAATTTAATAATAGCCATGAAGGTTGCAATATTCTACAAGTTCTCAAAGGATACCATTTTCTTGAATTTAGTCCTTGTGCTATGTATTTCATCCTGCCCTCATTTAGTCCCATTGTAGTTCTTGACTGATCCAGAGTTGATTTTCTGACTAGTCAACTTGCACAATTGGTACACACAGATTAGTAAGCATTGAATTCTAATGGGGTTCATTATCTTATTTCAGTAATATGTCCTGTCCGCAAACAGGGATGGAGTAAATACTTCGAATCAACCTGGTCATACACTTTTTAACACCACTTGGAGCAAATGGGATTTGAACCTAGGCTTCTGACCCAGAGATAGGGAGACCACTGGTAGTGGCCAGAAGAACCCTCTAGAATGTATCAATAAGTGCCTGTGTAGCTGACACTTTCTCACCAAAATGACCCATCAGACAACTTCACATTCATTCTTTCCTTCCTCAAAGGCAACAAATGATTTAAAGGCAACCTGTACAGATGGAGAACAGTTGGACTGTTAGCTTTTTACTCCTGGAAACTAGACAGAATGAGTGTTGCTAATTTGAATCATGGTTTGAGTCTGGACTTGCAACTGATTTTATAAATTTATTTGTTAAAGGGTAATTTTAATTTTTAAAATCATTCTGGTGGGCAGGCGGGAGAGCAGGTTTTTTTTTAGATTGATTAGATTCCCTACAGTGTGGAATTCTAACTGGTCTTGACCAAGCTTTTTTTCCTGAAACCATTCCGAAGGTTGTAACAAACAATGGAGAGCATCGTGGTTTTAATGATCAACTTACAGTGCTGGTGATTTTTTTTAAAAAAAATTTTGTTTGTTTTACACCCCCCTCAAAAAGCCCTTCATTATGTTTGTTCAGAGACCTTCGTTGCTTTTTGTTCAGGTGAGTAATTAGCAATTTTGCTCCTTGAATAATATGAGTGGAGAACAGTACATTTCTGAAGGTGGTATTGTGATAAGGAAAAAAATGATCATGATACATAGGAAATGAGTCGATCGCCTTTTTACTATCTTAAGTTGTGTGCAATGTATTCTGAATGTGCTAGAATTAAAATTGTCTGCATTTGCTGAAAGAAAGTTGACAACTAGAAAGGTGAGTACTGAAACTTTTTTGCTACTTTAAAAATCTGCAAATTTAGTGAAGTAAACTCTGCTCAATGTCTTATGACTTATTTTGAAAGATGTCTCCTATGCTAAAAGGGCTTCACTAATAGTTTACTTGATCAGTTATTTCCTTATGATGCTGAAGTTAGATATTGACTAGTACAGTTCCTTTTTCTTTCTTTCAGTAGTATTGAGAGCTTTTAATATCTCGTTGCTCAGATGGTATCTCAATGCAGCAATCCTCCCATATGGTGCAAAAATGCTTGCCTTGATAAGTCTTTTTGGAGTTGTCAAACTTCTCCATCTCGAATGCCACCACTAACCCAAAGTTCTTATCTTGGAATAGACATTTTCATGTCCGTCCATTTGATTTCAATTGTTATCAAGTCCAAGACATGGAAGATGGGACTGGGGATGTTGCAAACTCAAATCTATTGAAATAGCTAACAAAATATTCTTTTTTATTTTGGCTCCATTTTTATTACTTCCCACAAGGTGTACCCAGCAGAGAACTGACTACAGAGTCAATGTTACATTTTTTTTCAGATAAAATGTTAATCAAGGTGCTATCAAGCTCCCAGTGTAAAGCACAATTGAGGGCAATGAAGAACAGGGTTATTTCCCCATCCTGCAATGTCATGGCAAATGTTTATCTCTCAAAATAAATTATCTGGCCATTGCTGTTTATGGGAAACTATATCAATTGCTGTATACTGCATTGATTCTGAAGTGCTTTTAGGGTCGTGTAAAATGCTAAATAACTGAGTTTTTGTTCTTCAAATTGTACTACTGCTTTATGAATAAAGCAAGTAGAAAGGTTCTTAGCTGACGTCTTTTGGAAAGCTGTGGTATCTATTCCAACTGGATTCTCCCCAGTTTTAGACTGCAAGCAAGGGTTTTGATCCACAAGGATTATTTTCTCCGTAAATTTCTCACTGATATTTTCCTTTTCACGTGCTTAGAGGCTTCAAAAGAGCTGTTGTTGTTGCTAACTGTTTTAATCTTAAATTGGGCCATAAAGATCTATTTGCATTTATTTTTAAGGGTCTTGTGGCACTGTTGGCTAGATGGTTAATGCTCATCTATCTTAGAAGGGTGTCACATCCTAATGGATTGAATGATTTGAAAAATACTTTAGTTGAAGCTATATTATGTGTTTTTTTTTAAATAGAAGGTTTCCATGCACCTTTTTGAGATGCACAAAGGTGTGTTTTGAGGAGATTTATAGCTCAGGTTGAAGTTTTGGATGTAGGTTTGCTCACTGAGCTGAAAGGTTCACTTCCAGACATTGTTACCCTGGTAGACCCCATATACCACCCCCTGAGAAAAGGAACAGGAAGTGACTTCACCACAGGAAGTAACATCACCAACCCAAAGAAACCCAAACATCTAAATAGCAGGAATTTTCAGTATTGCTTCGCACGAGGCCCACTGAAGATGTTACCTAGTAGGGTGATGAAGCATCTGGAAATGAACCTTTCTGCTCAGCCAGCAAACCTACATCCACAAAGATGCATGGTGTGTATATGAAAGGTCTCCAAATGAACTTGGTCATTCTGTGCTCTGGTTTGAATCTTCAACTCTTTGCTCATGTGTTTATTATATACTGTCCATGACCACTATATTTTGCCATCAGTTTGTGTATTTTTGTAACCTAAAAATTAGGTGACACGTTTGATACGCCACATCATTGGGAAAGCATCTGTTAGGGTAATCATTGCATGCTACTCAAACACCGTTTTGTAATGTTTATGAATACAGCTGTGGTTGCAATGCTGAGTTTCTCTGTTCCGTTCTGATTCTTCATGTGCTCAGTTTCTTTTTACCCTGCTTGTATTTTTGATTTTACCCTCCCCAGCAAACTCTAATTAAAACTGTTCCTATGGCACTTTAATGCACCAAAAGATGCATTATTGCAAGATAAGTTTCAGGACATTTACTGCAACTGTAGCAGTCTGTGACTTTATCAAGAGTTCTGGACAGTCTTGGGTGTTTTTTTTTTGGGAAAAGGATAACCCTACATTAAAAGTAGTTTAGAAAGCTTGCTTAGCTCATTCCTGACAAAGGGCTTATGCTCAACGTTGATTCTCCTGCTCCTTGGATTCTGCTTGACCGGCTATGCTTTTCCAGTGCCATACTCTTTGACTCATTTCTGGGTTGGAGAACTTTTTTAAATTTAATGAATGTTCTTGAAGATAGGCCCCAACTGACTGGAATTTAAAGAAATCTAGAGTGATCTTATTGATTAAAGAGAATCTGATAAGATGTAAACAGAAGAGATGTTTCTTGTGGACACGACGGAGGTGGGGGTGCAATTTAAGCATTAAAGTGTCTGTTGAAGACTGGTGTAGGAGAAATTTTCACCTGAAGGCTGTTTAGTATGTGGGATTTCACTTTGGAAACCACAAACTTTTGATCACTGAATTTATTCGAGCCTGGCTTAATTCTAATTGGCAAAGATTAAGGAGACAAGTAGGAAGGTGCAGGTGAAACTACAACCAGATCTGTCCTGATGTTATTGAATGGTGGAGCAGGCTTGAAGGGCTATATGACCTCCTGCCAAATGCTTTCCACTAGTTGACACTTGTGTCAAGATTTTGTGTACCATTTAATGGTTTTGTTAAAATGAACACAGGCAAGAGGTAAGTGATGAATTGTGTATCAAACTTGTGAAGAAATGCTGTATTTCTTGATGGTAACTTTTTTGTAAGTAGTCATCACTGCAGTATTTTTACATCAATAAGATACTTCAATTTCTTGAATTTAATTATGACATTAGCTAAGACTTATTGGATCATGCATCAGTAATGTTTTACCACTTGATTGGGTCAGCTGCTTGCCAGGATGTTTGGCAGGTAGTAAAATAATATTACTACATCCGACCACATAATTGAAATATCTAACTGATAGGTGCAGAAACCTGGACTAAGTTCTGTTATTGTAAAATGCATTTCTTGTGAAGAGTCAAGAAAATTCTGCATTGTTGGTGGTACTGACTGCTAACATGTGCAAAAAAGGGCTAACCTCACTTGAGTGAAACCAGTGACTGGTTCCTGTTTTCTGATTTGAGTTGGACCAAACAAAACAATTCTTAACTGTCAACAAGAGATCTGCGATTTAAGTCTTTCCCTTGTGTCCAATGGCTGATACTTGTAAGGTTGCAGGCTCAATTGTCACTTGAGGTCTCATGCACAAATGTTCAAGTTGAAGATTTCTGCAACATCCAGGGAGTAGTGTTCTTCTGAATGTGATGTTAAATCATCATTTCATCTGATGCTCATGTGCGTGTAAAGGATACCATGGTATTGTTTGGTAATTAGCCCTGGTGTGTTGATTAAATGTTTATCCCTGATCAAGATCCTAAAATCATCATCCTCTGGTTATTGTAATTGGATTGAAATGGACTGCTAGTTTTTTTTTCCCCAACACAACCACAATTCAAAAGTACTTAAATTACATGTTGCACTTTTATAAATGCAAAATTCTTTGAATGAAAACAAATCGTTTTAATAGCCAAGCAAAAATATGAACTGTTAATGCCACTTTTTCAGTGTTATTGTTTGGCTATTGTGCTATATTTGTAAGGCTTTCAATTTCATAGACTAGAATTGCAAGTTTCTGATACTAACTGGAATTAAGTAATCCAGTTAAGTATTACTTTTACATTTGGTTTTCCCCTCATAGTCTTCACTTTTTTCCCTGTTTTTCTTTTTCTTTTTCTTTTGGTCCATTCCTGTTCATGTAGCTGCCAACTTCTGACATTGTAAATGAAATGGTATAAGAATTATGCTGGTAAGATTTCACCCGCTCCTATTAAACCCAGTGTTGTCTTCAAATTGTCTGATTTCAAGACTTGGATGAATATGACTGACTTCATTTAAGCCTTTGGGGGATGGGGGGTAGGGGGGGGGGGGGTAGGAAATCAATTGGCTCATGTCATTTGTGTGTTTGTCCCAAATTCCTTTTTGTCAACTTAGCCTAAGGCCACAGCCTGGCAAGCTTTTCTGCTACTTGACTCCCAGCAATAATAATATGAACCCTAAAATCCTCATCTGCCCACAAACACAAAACAATTAATGTCAACTAAAATCAAAGTACTGTGCGTGCAGGAACTCTGGAAATTAAAATGTGGAGAAACTTGCGTCAAACAGCATTTGTGGAGAGAGAAATGTATTCTGAAGTGTCATACTGGAGTTGAAATGGCAAACAGGTTGATGTTTCCATAGAGGCTGCCAGACCATGGGAGTTTCTCCTGCATTTGTTTCTCAAGCATGTTACAGCATCAGGCAATAGGTTTGAATTCCTGTTTTCAAACTCCTCCTCCTCCACCTGCCATATAATCCTAATGTATCTTTAACTCCTGCAGCACTGGCCTTCACTTGTTCCTGGCCTGCCAGTCCATTATTTGTAGATTATTCTTTTGTGCTTGTGGTCTTTTGAACTCTATTATTCTTGTCACATTTTTTGTCTCTGCTTTCAATATGTTGCCTGCATTATTTTCACTTAAGCTGACTATTTGCTCATCTACACCCGTCTGATAAGTGCTCACATACTCATGAAGATTGCACACCTTTTTTTGTGTTGTGATTACAGTCGTTCCTTTTAACAGATGTACCCCATCACTAGCATCTGTTCCAGTTATTTCCTAGTAAAAGCTCCACACTCTTGGATGAGGAGTCAAAACAGAAGAGAGAAGGGGGAATCAAATTAACGTTTTTAATGTTTTTGCAAGATTCATACTCTCCATTATTTGGAGATGCCGGTGTTGGACTGGGGTGTACAAAGTTAAAAAAATCTCACAACACCAGGTTATAGTCCAACAGGTTTAAGCTAGTGTGCTTCCAATTAAACCTGTTGGACTATAACCTGGTGTTGAGATTTTTAACCATATTCTCCATTGTGCTTCATGGTTGAGGTCACCTCTTTTCTGATTGTAATTCAACTCCAGGAAGTTGATTTTATTCAAGCTTAGTTGTCAGTAGGATAATTGGGACTCCCTAACGAAATTCCTCGGCATTGAGTGTTTCCAATTGACACTAGGATGTTCGAGATGTAAGTGGGGGGGGGGGAATGCTGGAGAGCAAGGGTGAAATGTTTCATTTTTACTTGCAAGTTATGCTCCTGATTGTTCAGTTCTGACCACTGCATTTTGAGGTAATACATTAAATATGGGCTAAGACCAGTGCAAAAATTGTCTGTTTAGTATACTGTCGCTGAACTTGCTGTTGCAATTGTTACGCTAGTTGAAATTCTCACGGTGGTAGGCTGTACTGGGTGCAGTTCAAAGTTCTGATAAACTAGAAGAAATAATTGCCACACCTTTTTATATTGGCTTTCCATGACAGCAATTAATCACAATGTTGACTACCTTTTTTTCACAGGTAATGTAACAGTGGTAATCAGTCTATGCACATACATCAAGTTCTTACAATTCTCTGGAAACGATTAGATCTGTTTTTGAGGAGTAAGTTGTGGAAGGGGATATTATGGAGTTTACAATGCTTTAAATATGTGCAGTAGGATCTTCATACCCAAATACACAGAAAAGGGTTTCTTTTTAAGGTCTTAACTGAAGGATTACTACTTTCTAGTGCAGTAGTCTTGCCAGTATAGCATTAATGCTTTTCTGTAGGTACCTGACATTGTAAACTTCCTTTGTCTGCTCCAGCCTGCATATGTTGTGGGTTTGATTTGACTAATTTATTGTCACGTGCACCAAAGTACAGTGAAAAGGTTAGTTGAACAGTACAGGCAGATCATAGTAAGTAAGGGCATACCGATCATGGGGTGAAATAAAAACTAGGCCGAGGCATACGAGTTACATTGCACATGCTGTGTGCTTGGCAAGATCAGCATTATTTGAAGTATCCTCTTTCTGACTGAATAGGTTGAAGAAGAGCACTGCCAGGGTGTGATAGGTCTTTGGTGTTGGCAGCCTTGCCATGGTACGAAGCTGTGTAAATGGAGTCCAGTGGATGAAAGGTTGGCTTCTGTGATGATCTGGGCTGTGTGTACAACCTTCTATAGTATCTTATGGGCCTGGACAGAGCCATACTGGGCCGTTATGTACCCGGACAGTATGCTTTCAGTGGTGCATCTGTAGAAGTTGATGGGCCTTGTGGACAAATTTCCTAAGATACCTGTGTAAGAAGTGTTGTTGTGCCACCTTGACTTGCATTTATGTGGGAAGTCCAGGACAAGTCAGTTATAGTCACTCCAAGGAGCTTGACACTTCACCTTCTCAACCTCCGCTCTTGATGTAGGTGGGGGCATGTTCTCTTTTTTTTCTAAAGTCAATGATCAGTTCTTTAGTTTTACAGATGTTGAGAGAGAGGTTGTTCCCATTGTACCACATCCCCAAGCCTTCTATCTCCCTTTCTGTATTCTGATTTGTTGTTTGAAATCTGTCCTGTCGTCAGCAAGATTGTAGATGGCGTTTGGAATTTTAAATATCCTTGTAGGAGCAATACACTTTATTCCATGTTAATGTAGTGGTACCTTACTGATTTTAAGTAGTTCTGGTACAGTTATGGACTTTTTAAGCAATCTTCTTTTTCACTCATCTGAATTTTGAAACAAAATCAGAACAGATTTTAAGCTGCTTTTCAAAGTTTGCATGAAAGACCAACACAGGCAATACTGCAAATACAAAATGTGTATCATTGCATATGATTTTTGTTTCAATTTTTAGTTTGACTGCAATAAAATCCTTAGCGTGGAAGCAGGCCATTCAGCCCATCAACTCTGCACTGAACCTCACAGTATCTCACCCCAGACCCCTAACCAATCTCCATAACCCCACAGTTCCCATGGCTAGCCCATTAACCTACACATTCCTGGACACTGGAGGTAGTTTAGCAGGGCCAAACCACCTAATCCATGAGGAAACCAGACCTCCTGGAGGAAACCCTCAGATATTGGTAGAACATGCAAACTCCATGCAGTCACGCAAGGGTAGAATTGAACCCAGGTCTTGGGTGCTGTGAGGCAGCAGTGATAACCATTGAGCCACCATGCTGCCCTTACCTGAAATTTAAGATCATGCTCCATAATAACTTGTAGTCCAAGCTTTATTAATAAAGATCTGAAAGGCACCATGTCCAAAGGCAAATAGTGATTAACTCCGCTTTTTTCTTTCATCAGTCGCTCCAGACTCCCAAAGCTAGATTATTTTCTGCTACTGTACACACACAGGCATTTTGCAAGATACCAGGATCAACATTTGAATAGTATCCATTTGTTGGGAGTTGACAGCACAAGTTAATTTAATGATGGTAAATGCAATGATGGAAGAGCCAGTTTTCCTAGTTTCTGTGTTGCTTCTGGATCTCTTTGACCATCTTGGTGAATGCACTGAGTTTGTGCAGTTGCAGCATGCTCAGAATTGTAATGAATTATATGTGGGTGATATCTGCCACCTGCTCACCTCTACTGTTTGAACCTGTTGCAGTTTTTTTATGAAACACCCAGGGATATTTTAAGCTTGAACTTATTATTTTAAAGTACATATTGTTGCTTTATAAACAATTCAGGCAAATGAAATTGACACTGTATGCAACAAAGACCTTTTTGGAGGACTAATGAGGCAAGGGGATCCACAATGAATGGCAAGATCCCAGGAATTACAGCGGGACCTTTTGGTCTGCATGTTCGCAGCAGGACAGGGAATTGCAGTGATTAAGAAAATGTATGGGATATGAGCCTTCTAGTTGTAATTGATGCCTCAAGAGTTAGAGAAAGCAAAAGTTAGGCCAAGGCTGTAGTGTTGTGTGCATTTCTGGTTGCTGGAAGGTTGTGTATGAAGTTGAGCAGTGTAGATTGGATAGATAAGATCCAGGCGAATCTGGAGCTCTGTCAGAAGCGATAACTTTCCTGATATTCAAGTGTTTAGGGAGAAAGCTCAGAAATGCTATGGCATGGAGGCTATGGGCTAAGCTGGAAAATGGGGTTAGAGTAGATCTGTGCTTTGTGACTGGCATAGATATAAGGGGTCAAATGGACTCCTTCCATGGTGTAAGACTCCTATTTCTGTGAGTTAGGCTGGATGGATAATTTTGTTTTTTTTTTCTCCCTGTAGTGTACATGCTCTCTCTATTTAGCAGATGAGGGTTGCTCTTCTAACGCTTGACATATGATTCAATTGGGTGGACTCTTCAAGAGTTTGAGGGTTCTGTTCAAATCCCACTTGAGACTTCACAGTGGCAAAATTGATATCAGTTATGGTACTGATGGGGTATAGTGTCAATGGAATTGCCAGCTTTGAATTCAACTGCATTCCTTGGGGCTCAGTTGGATGCAGAAGATTTAGTTTTCTTAAATGATATTTATTTCTACTAATGCCAAAGAAAGCATTGTTTGGTAACTGTCAAGTTTGAGTTTGGGAATTTGCTGTGTGCACATTGCCACTATTGTAGATGTAGGAAATGTATTTAATTTGCTGTAAAGTGCCTCATGTCCTGAGGCTAAAGGCCATATAAATTCAAGGCTTTCCTTTGCAGCGCATTGATATAGAAGAACGCTGAAGCTGCTGTGGCCCTTCGCTAGTGAATGTCTTAGATACTTGGTAAGCTTGGTTCTTTATCATCACTAATAACATCAAAATAGTGTTGGTGATGCATTTAGTTTGTCTATTTCCTGACACACTGGGGGTCGGTAATGCCATGGTACAGTTCAAATGTATGTTGTGCAACAGTGGCCAGCATCTCTTCAATGCAGACCAGTTATGAGCTCATGCAAATCAGCATAGGAATTGCTGGATCAACTTGGATCTAATGCCTCCTTTACTGGCCTGTTTATTTCTGATAACAATAATTGAATTGTCAACCTACCTTCGCAAGCTATCAATTAGTGCTCCCTCATGAGGGAACTGCAATCAGACAAGGCCCTTGAGAAATATTTAAGGAAGCAGGAAAAAGCTTCAATGAGGCTAAAAGGGAAATGAAATTGTAAAGCATTTTCATACATTTATTAGGAACAAGAGTGTGATTAGGATAGGTGCATACAAGGATACAGGGAATTTATGCATACAGACAGAAGAAGTGGGTGAGGTCCTTTTAATGAGTTCTTTGTATTCACCAAGGGGAAAGGGCATGGATGATGAGATAAGGGAGGGGTATGTTAATATTTAATATTAGCATATTAATATTAAAGAGATGGTGTTGGGTATCTTTAGAAACATATTTTCAGGTAGATAGGTTTCTGGGCTTGATGGGGCTTATTCCAGGATACTGAAGGAGGCAAGAGTGGAGATTGTTGGGGCTTTGACGGAGCTCTTTGTCCTGTTTAGCCATAGATTAGTTTTTAGAAAATCAGATGAGCTAATGTTGTTCCCTTGTTTAAGGGTGGCAACCTATATTCCAGGAAATTATAGGCTGGTGAACGTTTCGTCAGTAGCAGTGAAATTATTGAAGAAGACTCTTGGGGGCAGGGTTTACTTGTGTTTAGAGAAGAATGGAACTTGTTAGTCAGTATGGTTTGGCGTGGGGGAGATCTTGTCTCCCAAATTTGAGATTTTTGACGAAATGTGGCAGATGATTGAGTTATGGCAGTGGATGTTGGCTACATGGCCTTTTAGTAAAACTTTCACAAGGTCCCGCCTGATAGGCTGGTCCAGAAGATGAAGTCACCTGGGATCCACAGTGAGCGCTACGTTGGACGCAATTGGTTTAGTCGTAGAAGACAGATGTTAGTTGTGGAGGGGTGTTTTACCGACTAGAGATCTGTGATTAGTGGTGTTCCACAAGAATCTGTGCTGGGACCTATGTTTGTAATCTATGTCTGTGTGAGTTTGCACATTCTCCCGTGTTGAGTGGGTTTCCTCTGGGTGCTCTAAGTTTCCCACCTCAACCCCACAAAGATGTGCAGGTCAGGTGAATTGGTCATACTAAATTGCCCATAGCGTTAGATGCATTAGTCAGGGGTAAATACAGAGAATGCACCTGGGTGGGTTGCTCTTTGGAGGGTCAGTGTGGACTTGTTGAGCTGAAGCGCCTGTTTCCATACTGTAGGGAATTGCATGAAAATGTAGGTGATCTGATCAGTAAGTTTTAGATGACACAAAAACATGTGTTTTGGATAGTGAGGAAGGTTGTCCAAGAATGCAGCAGAATATAGATCAAGTAGAAAGTTGGGTGAAGTAGTAGTAGATGGAATTTGATATGGATAAGTGAGAAAATGCATTTTGGAGGTCAAATGAAAGAGGAAGGTATGTAGTAAATGCCACGATCCTCTGGAGTCTTGTACAGTGATTTTTGGGCTGCAAGTCCATAAATCTCTGAAAGTGGCAACACTAGTGGGGAAAGAAATGATAAAGAAAGCATATGGCATGCTTGCGTCCATGTTGCAGCTGCACAAAACTACAGGTTACATTTGGAGTCTTGTATGCAGTTGCCGTTGTCTCAATATAGGAAGGATGAGGTGGCTTTGGAGAGGTTGCATATGAGGTTTACTATGATATTGCCTGGATAGGTGTATTTTAGCTAGAAGCAAAGGTTGGACAAACTTAAATTGTTTTCACTGGAAGCTCAGGTGTGACCTGATACAAGCATATAAAATTAAGAAGCATGGATAGGGTGGGATAGTGTATCTTTCTCAGGATAGAAAAGTCAAATAACAGGAGAAATGGGTTTAAAGTAAGAGGGGGAAACTTTTAAAGGAGATGTGTAAGGAAAGCACAAAAGGTGCCGGACCCCACTGCCAGGGGAGATAGTCGAAGCAGACAACATTTAGATAGTCATATGAACAGGCAGAGAATAGAGAGATTGAATTAGTTTAGAATGACGGTGGTAGGCACAAGCATGGTGGGCTGAAAGGCCTATTCCTGTACTGAACTTGCCTCATTGGCTTGTATTCAGAAGTGTGCATTTTAAAAAAAAATCGTTTTTCCTCTGTATTGCAATTATCATGTGGTGTCTCAGCACATTGCCCAAATGTGCAATTTACAATAAAAACGCTCAAATTTTCAAAGAATGAGATTAGAGAAGCATAGGCCTAGGATCAGAAAATGGCTGACGAGCATTAAGTCAGAAGTCTGTAACTGTTATTGGGTGTCTGGAAGTTGCAGTATCATATGGTTGTGGGGCGTGAGGGGTTAGGTGATGTTAGGGTAGAAATAGGTGTCTTTGTGTTGGAGTAGATATTGGGTCAAGCCCAAGTTTGAGAATAGTATTAACCTGAAACGCTGGGTTTATGGGACCAGTGGCATAGAGTGACTAGTTGACTTGTCATTTCTTCAGTGTGTGTCGTAGTTACAAGTCTGGTGTCATGCAGAGTTGACTTAAAGCATGGTTGAAGTTAGAATGGTTTTATTTCTGGTCATTCGTAGACCATTCTTCTGCTTATTATACTACATGGATGGTATATGTGATGATGTAGAGCTGCAATAACCATACAGAGGACCTTTTTAATATTTAACAGACAAATACCAATTTGAACTTTTTGAATATCCATTGGGTTCATTTAACCAGGTAAGAAGAATACATCGCATTTCTGGTCTCCCTCCTATATGAAGGATGTTGTAAAATTTGAAAAGGTTCAGAAAATATTTACAAGGATGGTACCAGGGTTGGAGGATTTGAGCTATAGGGAGAGGCTGGATAGGCTGGGGCTGTTATCCATGGAGCGTTGGAGGCTGAGAGGTGACCTTTATAGAGGTGTATAAAATCATGAGGGGCATGGATAGGATAAATAGACAAGGTCTTTTCTATGGGGTGAGGGATTCCAGAACTAGAGGGCATAGGTTGAGGGTGAGGTTTAAATATTTAACAGGCACCTGAGGGGAGCTTTTTCACGCAACTTTCTCATACCATGTTTAGATTACTTAGTGTGGAAACAGGCCCTTCGGCCCAACAAGTCCACACCGACCCGTCAAAGCGCAACCCACCCAGACCTATTCCCGTACGTTTACCCCTTTCACCTAACACTATGGGCAATTTAGCATGGCCAATTCACCTAACCTGCACATTTTTGAACTGTGGGAGGAAACTGGAGTGCCTGGAGGAAACCCATGCAGACACTGGGAGAATATGCAAACTCCACACAGTCGCCTGAGGTGGGAATTGAACCCAGGTCTCTGGCGCTGGGAGGCAGCAGTGCTAACCGCTGTGCCACCCCATGTGTGTATGGTATGAGCTGCCAGAGGAAGTGGTGGAGGCTGGTACAATTGCAACATTTTAAGTCACCTGGGTGGGTATATGAAAAGGAAGCGTTTAGAAGGATATGGGCCAAGTGCTGACAAATGGAGCTAGATTGTTAGCTTATGTAGTCGACGTGAACAAGTTGGACTGAAGGGTCTGTTATGCTGTACATCTCTGACTGAATCACTACAGAATTAACAATGAACTAGGGGCATGTGGTTTACACAGTCAGTTCAAGCATTTCTAACATCTGGTTCTCATTTGTCTCATTGTGAGCCAGTTCTTTTAGTGGTGTCCTCCTTGTAAAATTGTCAATTACTAGAAATTATTCATTACTCTTGTGGCATGTGCAACTTTATTGGTTCAAAGAAAAATGCACTAGGTGAGTAAAGTTTTTTGCATTTAATATTTGGACGGTGCTGAGTAAATGTGGAGGTCCTATCTGAAGGCATCAATTGGCTTGATGTTCACAACATGCTGTGTGGCTTTCTGCTGAGAGCTGGGAAACTAAACCTGTAGAGAACAGTTAACAATGCGTGATGTAGGAGCAATGAAATGCAGTGCACTGGTGACCGAGAATTATTGCTGTGTCCTAGTGGCAGTTATGAGTGTAAGTGTAGGTTGAACCTTAGGGGAATGAGGTCCAACAAGGCAGGGATGTCACGTTAAGTTCACTTGTGGTGCTTTGAGAAGCTGAACTTCCAACAGATGAGTTGAAAGGTCAGGGTCTGGAAGCTGATCTTGCTGGAAATGATGAGATGCCTTTTCCCTGGCCACATGCACAGCATATGGGCCATAAATCAAAACCGAAGAAAAGGTGCTTTCTACTGTTCATTCTGTTTTGAAAGTAAGCACTGTGTGGTTGTTTTTCCACTATTTTGTCAAGCTGCTTGTTCAGCAGTTAAAGAACAAGTAAGTCAAAAACTGGTATGGCAGTTAACTTAATTATCACAGTAAATAACCTATGGTGAGAAAAGGATAATTGCAATGTTTAAAGGAAGCAATGCCAGGTCTGGTGAGATCAGGCTAATAAGGGGCATTTGAAAAAGTCAAGAGAAGACTGAATAACGGATGCACTTTGAGAGGTAAAATGTGTCACACAGTTTAAGAATACAAGATTAGATTATATTCCCTACAGCCCAACAAGTGCACACCGACCCTCCGAAGAGTAACCCACCCAGACCCATTCCCCTACCATATATTTACCCCTGACGAAAGCAGCTACGGGCAATTTAGCATGTCCAATTCACTTTAACCTGCACATCTTTTGGATTGTGGGAGGAAACTGGATAACCTGGAGGAAACCCACACAGACATGGGAGAATGTGCAAACTCCACATTGACAGTCACCCAAGGCTGGAATCAAACTCTGGTCCCTGGTGCTGTGAGGCAGCAGTGCTAACCGACTGATGTAGCTATGAAAAACGGGAGTAGTGAGAAGGATCATTAGTGGGATAAATGGATTAATATCAGCAAGAAATAGCTAAATTTGCATTCAGTTTAGGACTGGTTCATAGTGAAATGAAGGAGCAGGTTGTGACACACTGCATATCAGAAAAGTAGCTGCTGTTATAGGGGTGGGGCAATGGATTCAGTGGAAGACCCGAGCATAACTCCAATTTTGATTGTGGGAAAGTTACGTTTTTGTTTTTAATGTGAATGCACTGAGTGTATCAATGATGGGTCCTGCATTTGTTGTCCATCACTTTAGAGGGTGGGGTGATGAGCTGCTACTGTAGACTACATAGCGTAGAGAGAATGGAAGCACTATTACAACAGTGATTCAAGGATTTTGACCTGCTGATGAAGGTATGGAAATGCATGTCCAACTCAGAATGGTATGAGACTTGAGGTGTTTTCAGATTGAGATGCCTAAGTTCTTCTGGGTAGTTCCTCAGTGTAGGTCCCCTAACTCCAACCATTTTCAGCTGCCTCATTAATTACCTTCCCTCCATTATAAGGACAGAAATGGGGATATTTTCAAGTGATTGCAACATCATTAGAGTCACACAATGCAGAAACATATCCTTTAGCCTAACTCGTCCATGGCGACCAAATTTCCCAAATGAAACTAGTCCCACTCGATTGCATTTGGCCTATATCCCTATTATGCATCTGTCCAAATGTTCAGCATCATTTACACCGCCTTTAGATACTGAAGTAGTCCATCTCTAAATACAGCAAGATCTGGACAATATCCATGCTTAGGATGACAAGTGTGCAGTGTCCAGCATCTGTAGTTCTCACTTTCTCCTTAGGATGACAGGTGCCGAGTAAGATTCACACTGCACAAATGCCAGATAATGACCTTCTCAAAGTAGAGACAATGTAATCATTCACCCATGACATTTAATTGAGTTACCATTATTGAATCCTACATTGTCAACATCCTGGGTCCTAGCATTGACCACAAACTCAACTGGGGATTCCCTATACAAATACAGTGGCTACAAGACCAGGCCAGACGCTAGGAATACTGTGGCAAGTAATTCACCACCTAACTCTCCAAAGTCTGTCCACTACTTACAAGGTGCAATTTAGGGCACGATGGAATATTCCCTACTTCCCTGGATGAGTGCAACTCCAGAAACCTGACGCCATCCACTCCTTCCTTACCAACACCCAGTGGCAAACAATATGTACTATTTGTAAGATGTACAACAGAAATTCACCAAAGATCCTTAGACAGCTCCTTCCAAACCCACGACTACTTCCATCTAGAAGGACTAGGATAGCAAATGCATGGGAACATCACTACCTGCGAGTTCCGCTCCAAGTCAACTAGCAATGGACAATAAATGTGTAGCCAGCAATGTCCTTGTCCCATGTGAATTTTAAAATCAAAGGATCATGGTTGTGGTGGGGAAATAGTGAATGTTCAAGTTGGTGGATGGGATGTTCAAACATATGACATCTGAAACGTTTTTCTTTCTTTCCAGTGCTAAGGAATGAAAGTTCCAAGGTACCAACGCCTTCTGGATTCACCCTCCAACTTCCTTCTTGCTCTATCTCCTCTTTGAAATCCATCTCTTGTTGGATATTCACCATACTTTTTTTGTTCTTTGAACAACCTGGGCTGAAGAAAGGACTCTATTCTTTTACACCATATCTCGATGAGTTTTGGACATGACATGACACTGAACTGTTCTTTCATTGCCTATACTGTATACCTACTTCTTTGAACAGAGGTTTTGTCCTCATGCTTCTCCTCCTCTTCCTCTTCCTCTCTCTTACCTGAATCTGATCTCTTCATTTGAGAACTGTTGCCATGATGTCAGCTGTTTTAATCCGTCTGCTTCCCTCACCCACTCCACCCTGTATCCCTCTGAACGTGTTGCACTCTGTCCCCTCAGGTCTAACCCTAACTTTATCAAGTCTTGTTGTCGATGCCATTTAGCATGCTAACCTTTTACTTTGCTGCAGCTAGTTGCTGACTCTCCATACTCCTCCTTATCTCACTATGACCCTACCACTGAACATCCAGTAGTTGTTTCCAAAACTGCCACTGGCCTCAACTTCCCCAGAGACTTTCCCACCTCCATCCCCAAAAACCCACATAGCCCGCTTCTACCTTTTCAAAATCCAGCAAGATGATTGCCCTCGTAGAACAACTCCATGCTATTCCTGTCCCAGCTAAAATGTTTCTCTACCTTGACTCTTCTTGTTTGTGAAATCCCTATACTTAATATCCATGCACACGTTCACCATTTCCCCTCTCCTTCTTTTGGGGTGTTCTGAAGGTTACCAGCTTAAACATAGAACAGTACAGTACAGGTCCTTCAGCCCTTGATGTGGTGCTGGCCTTTTATACTACTCTAAGATCAAGCTAGCCTACATACCCTTTGTTGTACTATCTTCCATGTGCCTATTGAAGAGTCACTTAAATATCCCTAATGTGTCTGACTCTACTACCACTGCTGGCAGTGGATTCCACACTGTCAAAGGTAGGTTCTTAACGCACAATCTCACCCCCCCCCCCCCCCCCCCCCCCCATCACTACCACTACCACCAATCCTTCCTCCAATTACCTGAAAATTATACCCCCCCTCATGATAGACATTCCCACCACGGGGGGAAAAAAGTCTCTGGCTATCCACGTGATCTATCTCCCTCATCATCTTGATGTCTTCTATCAAGTCACCTCTCATCCTCCTTTTGTTGCAATGAGAAAAGCCCTAGCTCCCTCAATCTTTTTTCATAAGACATGCCCTCCACTCCAGGTAGCATCACGGTAAATCTCCTTTGTACCCTCGCTAAAGCTTCCAAATTTTTCCTATGATGAGGCAATGAGAACTGAACACCATATTTTATGATTTTTTTTTTGGAAGGTGGCCTGTATGGTCTCTACCATCACTCGTTCTTTGCCTGGCTGAAGGAGTTCTCATCTTTGAACAGTTTCTCCTTTATTCATCTCACTTCCTCCATGTAAGTGTGTGGCCATGGTACCAACCTCCCTGTCTCTTTTGTGTGCAACGTGGACATTCCTTGCTCCACTCTTACATGGGCAAACTCCCACACTCTCTTTCTCATGATATCATTGGGGCTGCTTCCTGCAATCACCTGAGATCAGGAAAGTTTAAGTAATTGTGCTCCTCAAGTCCAATCTTTTCTCAGCTTCATCTGGTCCACACGTTTCCTTGACTACTTTATTTCACTGCTAGAAAATAACTGATATTCATTACAAACCCATTGACTGCGTGTTGCTCTCGCTCTTGCTGCTCATTTGGCTCTGATCTGATAATGCCACTTTTAGTCAACGGGGGATTTCCCTCCCACTGTGGTTGACAGGGCTTTCGGCTGTATCAGCCAACTTTCCACAGTTGTGCCACAGAACAACAATAGGCTTCCATTTATCCTTAATTGTCATACCACCAGCCTCCAGCATTTCCTCCACCACCAGCTGGATCGCACAGCCACGCTCGTCCTCGCTCCCTTTTACTTTCCCTGCCCTTGCTGTCCCAGGACCAGAGAAATAATCTCTAGATCAGGAGTCGTGCTTTTAAGATGGAAATGAGAAATTTTTTTCTTAAGGGCAGAGAATCTATAGAATTCTTTATTGCAGAGGGCTGAGTCAAGGACGAGAGAGGGAATTTTCATCAGTAATCGAATGAAAAGTCATGGGGAGAAGGCAGGAAATTGGAGTTGAGGATTATTAGATCTGCCATGATATCATTGAACATTCAATGGGCTGAATGGTCTACTTTTGCTCCAACATCTACTGATCCTATTTTAAATCCATTTTTGACATCCCTGTTTGAAATTTGTTTCTTGCTCATGCTCTCATCAATCTCCCCAGCTTCTCTCTGATTGGAAGTTGAGTAGATTGACAAATTCAAAGTAAAATTTGAACACAGAAAATCTGGAACATCACCTTCTCAACTCCTTTAATCTGTCAGCTTTGCCTTAGCTGAAATCTTTGTGTGTTCACTTCTTCTTCTTCTTCTTCTAGAGAACCTCACAACTTTACGTAAATTCCAACTATTTCTGAAAACTGATTGTTGAGCCTTGTTATTAATGGCAGGAGGGTTTAAGTATCTGACACTTGGTCTGGTTCAGATATTCAGGGCAGATTTAGATTACATTACTTAGTGTGGAAACAGGCCCTTTGGCCCAACAAGTCCACACTGACCCGCCGAAGCACAACCCACCCAGACCCATTCCCCTTACATTTACTCCTTCACCTAACAACACTACGGGCAACTAAGCATGGCCAATTCACCTAACCTGCACATTTTTGGACTGTGGGAGGAAACCGGAGCACCCAGAGGAAACCCACGTAGACGTGGGGAAAATGTGCAAACTCCACACAGTCAGTCGCCTGAGGTGAGGATTGAACCTGGGGTCTCTGGTGCTGTGAGGCAGCAGTGCTAACCCGTGTCACTGTGCTGCCCATGGGGTAAGGGGTTAAATAAATTCTGGTTTTAGGCCAGACCGCCAATTTCATGGAACAGTAAGTGGATCATAATCTTGTATGCTGTCTATTGTACAATGTGCCTGAGGCTACGGAAGGTGAAACATATGACCAGAAACTATGTAAGATGCTTTCAACTGAAATGGGATCCAAATGAATCAGACTGAATCCCTTCAGTGGTAGAGCCATGTTCCAGAACGGTCTGTGATGTTTCATGCTACTTTTGGTGACGGAAGGAACATAAGGCTTGTGTTTACATCTTGGAGTTAACAAAATGTGGAGCTGGAGAAAGCACAGCAGGTCAAGCAGCATCAGAGGAGCAGGAGAGTTGACGTTTCGGGCAGGACCGTTCATCAACCTGTTTGACCTCTTGTGCTTTGTCTAACTCTACATTACATTTTATCGACTGACTTTCAAACATGTGCAGTCTTCACTGTCTCCAAACTGTACTTGTATCTCCCCTTTCATAGCAACCCCTGGTACTTTGCTGCTGCAATTTTAAGTGTACCTCACTGGCTGTAATGTAAGAAATGTGACAGTCAATTTATGATGCTCATGCTGCACAAGCAACAAAATGATAAATTAAGAGAATCTTCACAATGCGCTTTTAGGATTAAGCGTTGACTAGGCCACCAGGGATAACACTCGTGGTTATATTATGAGTAGTGCCGCGGAATCTTTCATTTCTATTTAAGAAAGTAAATGGCCTCATCTATATGACGATGACGTCAACAAGGCAACATGCCTAAAGCTCTGTCCACCTAACATTTTGTTATTTTTTCCTGGACTGGGATTTGAACCCACAGCCTTCTGATTTTCACTGAGCGTGATCCATGTACAGCTAACATGTAAACCAAAGCAGTATAAGTTGTAGCAACATTTGCTCACCACATGCAGTAGAGACTTAACTGAGAAGGTGATTAGAGAATGCTAGTAAACTATTCAATGTCAAGAGTCTAATCCAAATTTAATCTTAGGGCAATATTACAATTGATATAAACTAACATCCATTCATTTCTTTATTTAATGAAGTTACATAAGTTTATTTTATTCAAATTGTTATTTTAATTCTATATCTATTTAGCTCTTAATTGCTTAGTGAAAATATTTAAAGATTAATAATTAGGATATCATCTGTAGTTGTTATTGCAAGATCTGTTCTTTGATGTGGGAGTCTTCATTCACTCAAGAGCTTGTAGGTACCTAACTGAAAGTTAACAGGATGATCTCATCGTCAAGGGATGGTTCAACATGACCTCAGCCGCACCAGTCTACTTGGATACATCTGTCCATGCCAGGATTGGTAGAAGTGACTACCACTGTGAAATACTGTCCACATCCTGACCATTCTCATGGGCACTATGACTGTTCTAAATGACAGGGTAGGCTTAGGATCTCAAAACTTTGCTTTTGTGAGGAACAACAAAATTATATTTCCTCACAACTTCATGTTTTGGAGGTGCAGGTATTGGACTGGGGTGGACAATGTTAAAAATCATAACACCAGGTTATAGTCCAACAGGTTTATTTGGTAGCATTAGCTTTTGACGCACTACTTCCACAGATGGTTGTGGAGCAGAGTCATAAGACACAGAATTTATAGCAACAGATTGTAGTGTCATGGAATGTAAGTTGAATGTGTTTAATATTACATCTTTCATCTTTTAGAATGATCATGTTAGTTTTGGTTTCTGCATCTGTAACTCCCAGAACTTTTTAAAGTTAGATTCTGAATAGCTTTATCGATCAGTGCTATCTCAGATCAGATAATGCATTGAAGGTGTGAGGTTAAAGACTGTCTGTGTCCCAATGTCAGGTCTGACTGATTCAATTTCTAAAGTGGGATTTGCAGAATCCTACATGGGTTTATGCAATTTTTGATCAAAATATAATGTAATTTGGCAAGAATAAATTCAGCCCACAAGTGTGTGTGTGTGTGTGTGTAGTGGGGTATAAACCTGTGAGAGAGTCTGTGTGCATTTCTTGGTCTGTAGGGCCATATGCATCTCTATCAAGAATGGACATCTCAACACTGCACTTGACTGCAAATCCACAGACAACCTCACACTGCTACACCTCTCCAGCTTACACCCAAAACATATTAAAACAGCTATCCCCTATGGATAAGCCCTACGCGTACACCGGATCTGTTCAGATGAGGAGGAACGTGACGGGCACCTGAAAGTACTCTAGGATGCCTTCATAAGAACAGGATGCGATGCTCACCTCATCGACTGCCAGTTCCAACTTGCCACAGCAAGGAACCGTAATGATCTCCTTAGGAGCCAGACATGTGCTGCAACCGACAGGGTATCCTTCAGTATCCAGTGATTCCCAGGAGCTGAAAAACTACACCATGTTCTTCGCGACCTGCAACACACTATCAATGAGAATAAGCACTTCGCCAAGACCTTCCCCACACCTCTACTGCTTGCCTTTAAACAACTGCCTTACCTCAAGCAGATCAATGTTCATAGCAAACTGCCCGGCTCTCAGGACAACACCATACAACCCTGTCACAGGAGGTGCTGCAAGACGTGTCGGAGTGTGGGCATGGATACCACCATTACGTAGTGGGACACCTCCCACCGTGTACATGGCAGGTACTCATGCAAGTCGGCCAACGTTGTCTATCTCGTACGCTGAAGGCAAGGATGCCCTAAGGCATGGTACATTGGCGAGACCAAGTAGAGGCTATGGCAACAGATGAATGGACACTGCACAATAATCAACAGCCAGGAGATTCCCTCCCAGTCAGGGAGCACTTCAGCGGTCCAGGGCATCCAGACTCAGACCTTCGGGTGACTGTCCTCCAACAGTCCTCCAAAGCAGACTTCAGGCCAGGCAACAACGCAAAGTGGCTGAGCAGAGGCTGATAGGGGGATGGCCTCAAATGGGACCTTGGGTTTGTGTCACACTACAGGGAACCCCCACTGCACTATAGAAACATATTGCATGCATGCGCACACACACCCTCCCCTCTGCTCACACATACACTCACACTTACACAGACCCTCTCACAGACTTATCCCATTACACTCGTACACAAACACACTCTCTCACAGATACTCACACCGCCACACACATACCCACATGCACACAGTTGATCTTCCCTGCACGCGCGCACACAAGTTTGTGGGGTGAATTTGTACTTGCAAAATTGTAATATATTTTGCTCAAAAACTGCAGAAATCCATGGAAGATTCTGTAAAGCCCACATTAGAAACAGGATCAGTCTGACCTAACATTGGGACACAGACCTCACACCTTCAATGCATTATCTGAGCTGAGATGGCACCTATTGTTAAAGCTAGCTTGAGAATGTAATTTTAAAACAAATCTGGGATTTTCATATGAAGAAACCAAAACTAACATGATCATTCTAAAAGATGTAAGACTTAAGCTAAATTTGTTTAATATTACATTCCATGTCATTGCAATTCTGTTGCTATAAATTCTGTCTTATGATTCTGCTCCACATCCACCTGATGGGGAAGCAGTGCGTTGAAAGCTAGTACTTCCAAATAACACCAGGTTGTAGTCCAACATGTATATGTGATTTTTTAAATTTTATCCCACACTGAAGTTATGGTTTTCTTCACTATTAATAAGGCAAAGTCACCATTGTCTTATCAAATAAAAAGTTGCTCTGTCATTACAGAGAGATGTCTGCTGATTTAACCTGAGAGAATAGAGTAACTATCGATGTTACTCTGTCACAAGCCAGCCATCCTTCCAATTGAGCTAAATAACCCCAGTTTACCAGCAAGCTAGGCAACCAACTGTGGTTAAATACGGTGTTCAGAAATGACACCAGGCAGGTCCCACAGCCAGCAGTTAAGATTGAAACTTTGCAGTCTTGTCCATCCACTTATTAATAGCATAATCTCTTGCAGTTTAAATAAAAAGGTGGAACTGCACATCTGCAGTTACAAAGTATGCAAAGATAAGAGCGATAGACAATTGACAGCATTTACCTGACTGAAAGAACTGTGATGGAATTTGCACTGCATATTTCTTAGTGATGCCAGCTAAGCACTTCCACACACTAGCTCAGATTTTTCTATGAACTTGAAATGCATAAAATAATGGTGACTTATGAAAGTTTAACTTCGTGAAGTGACTAATTTAGTAATGGCAGAATGGTTTTGCTAAATGATGAAGTGATCAGTTGCACAATATGTAAATACTTACATTACTATTCAGACTGATTTTATTGGTAGTTGCATATAGTCCTGGCAATGGCCAGCTGATGCAGGAGTGACAGTTTGAGATGCTGCCTGCTAGAGATGGATGGTTGTAATAGACAAGTCAAAACCTAACAACAACGGAGAGAGCATTGCCATTAAAAATGACTCACTATAATTGGCTGAATTTAGTATATTTTACTGGGGCAAATATAACAGCCATAACAGTTAAATTCGGAAACTTATTATTCCCGCAAGCTAAACAGTCAACAGAAAACTATTTTGCATAAGAAAACAGGTGTTCTCCACAGTAATATTACACAGGCCAACAGCTGAAATTTTTGTTTTCAACTTACAGACACTTAAATGAGTCATGTTCAGAGACGAGAAATGAAGATATGACATTTTGAATGATCTACGTGTTTTGGAATTGATGCACTCAGCTAAGCTGAGTGGGAAATAAAGAATGGCCAGAGGTTTTATAGCCAAATGTTCTTCCTGCTTGTTTATAAATGGGATATGATGCAAGAAGCATCATAATTGTGATTCTCAACATACATTTGAAGAAACATTTCTTGTGAGATGATTAAATTCAGGTATGTTTTAAAGGTACCTTGTCACACATCGTGGCATGTTGCATCAACTCAAGAGGGTAGCAGATGGAGTTAAAGAATCAGTACAGTGTGGAAAGAGGCTATTCAGCCCATCAGATCTCCACCAACCCTTCAAAGAGCATCCCTCCCATACGTAGCCCTCATCCTATCCCCATATTTACCATGGCTCTACATAACGCTGGATATCTCAATGCAATGTAGCATTGCCAATCCACATAACAACATCTTGGGAGGAAACCAAAGAATCCTGTGGGGATGCAAACCAACTCAGGGAAAAAGTGCAAATGGCACATAGACAGTCACCCCAGGCTAGGATTGAACCCAGGTACTTGGTGCTGCAAGGTAGCTATGCAAGCCACTGAGCCACCTTGCTGCCCACTAGTCAAGACTGCTGAGTTCATTAAAACCTTAGATTGTGTCTGGTTGCTTCTAGGAGGTCATATCATACCACTTTAAGGTGGCAACATGCTTTATAATTACTGTCTTGAACACAAGGACTCAAACTGAGGCAACAAAGGATGATGTGACTTCCCATTTAATTGATTTTCTCCATGGTCTCCGTATCTGTCATGCTGCATGCCTCACTGGAGAGGAGGGTGACCATCTGTTTTGGCATCAGAAGATGATAGGGTGCGGAAAGGGGGATTGGTGAGATAAATCTGGTTCTTAATTGCATTCACAAATGACTTGATCACCCTAAGTTCTTGTGAATTGAACAAGAAAGCTTTATTTGTTTACTCTACCTGTCATAAACATAACAGTATAAGCATCTCCCTTTGCTTTTCTCTGCCTTGCTCTTGTGTGGGGGGGCGTCGTCTGGCTCAACCAAGCAAGATGTGAAACTCACCTAGTGGGAGCATTGTATATGAACACCCATTGTTGCTGTAAATATATTAGGCTCTTTCTGGGATGATGAAATCCATTGTATAGATGCCACTCTTTCTGTCTGATGCCCTACAGGCTCAAAAAGTTGCATTGCCACACAGGTTTCAGTAAGGATTTGTATTCCAGCAGGCTACAGTCAAATCCGCATACCTATAATCTCAAATAAGTGTATTCCTGACATTTTTATGATGTATGTAAATTGTCACTAGCTGACAACTTTGCTGTGCACATAATAATCACAGGGATGTCCAGTATTTCACTCTCTAACACAGTGATGTGAAATCAGTATAGCAGGTGTAACTGCACTTTCCTATTTTACAACATTATGGTATTAATGAGCTCATGCATACAGATTCCTTTTCGCTGTAGTAGCCTTCTTGTCACTATGCAGAAGATTTATTGGGTCTTGACATCTAATGTACTTCCATTTTTTATAATGCTGAATATTCTTTGCAGCTTTACATCATTTTTTTCACAGCAACTTCAAATGATGATTTTCTGCAAATTACCAGTGCGAGATTTTAATATATTTCAACAGTTCTTTGCAATATCTTCTGAATAAGAGTTCAATTGTCATCTTTCAATTTAGACAGAACTGTTACCTTGGTAGTTAAATCGATGCAGTCCACATAGCGGCACAAAATCGAAGTGTATTTAATGAATGAAATACAGAGAGATTTACAGACTGTCACCACAATAGTTATTCCTTAAGTCATCAGGTTTTTTTTTATGGAGGACATCTTCATTATTTGACATTGGCCATATGCCTTGTTTTCATCATCTGCTTATTCCTTTGGCAGCGTTAGAAACTACTATTTACAATTCTTAAAAAAATCTTAGGCATTGCTAATATATGTTTATGTGTTTTGCAACATGTCATGTATAATGAACATCTTTGAAAACAACTGTTCCTTTGAGTGGTAAATAATATTACTGGCACTGACTATTCACCAACATAGGATAAAGACTAATTGATTAGTTACTTTGAAAGATTTTTTTATTCATTTCAACTTGTCCTCTTCTTTGCCCCATTATATATCTATTCCACAAGTGCAAATTCACTCCTGTTCCAATGCACTTTGTAATGTGAAGTCTGCAAAGTTGATTTGTCTTCTGACTTTTATTGTCCCTTCCTGACCTCAACTATATCCTTCAATTGTCCATGTTTATTCTGTGAGGAATTGTGAACATGTACCTGAAACCTAGTTTATTGGTGTCATGTGTAAATTAACTGTGCCACTGCCATGGGAGCATAGGAAGAGGTGCAGATCATTCAACCCCTTGAGCCTGCTCCACCATTTAATAAGATCATAGCTGATCTGTTGCCTAACGTCATAGCATCCATTGGGCCCATATCCCTTGACACCCTTGCTTAATAAAAATCTGTTCATCTCAGTTTAAAATTTAGTGATTGAATTAGTATCAATAGTCACTTGAAGAGGTTCCAAATATTGGTGTGTAGAAGTGCTTTCCAACATCTCTCCTGATTGGTCTGGCCGTACATTCTTAGACTACGCACCCTGGTTCTAGAATCTTCAACCAGTGGAAATAGTTTATCTTCATCTACCCTGTCTTTCCCTGTTAGTATTCTGCAGACCTTGATTAGAATACCCCTTAACCTGCAAAATTCTAAAGAATTCACTTTGTCTAATCACTTAAATTTGCAAATGCCTCCTGTTCTGGAGAGAACTGAAACTTTTTTCTTCACTTTCACTTTCACTCTGAATTCAAAATGCTACATCATTCAATCATACACAAGTAAACCACAAACAATAGCAGATGCAACTTCCACAGATGCATTCCATCTGGCTATATACATTCAAGGAGGAGGAAACTCCACAAGTATCCCTATCCTCAATGATGGGGCATCCCAGTGCAACAGTGCAAAAGATAACAAAAACAGAACTTGCTGGAAAAAGTCAGCAGGTCTGGCACAACTGAGGAAGGGTCACTGGACCCAAAACATTAACAGATGCTACCAGACCTGCTGAGCTGTTCCAGCAAGTTCAGTTTTTGTTTCTGATTTTCAGCATCTGCAGTTTTTCTGCTTTTACTTAGTGCAAAACATAAGACTGAAGAAGTTTCAACAAGCATCAGCCAGAAGTGCTAAATGGATGATTCATCTCTGCCTTCCCCAGAGAAGGCCAGCATTATAGATGCCAAACATCAGACAATTTGGTTCATTCCATGTGCTATTAAGAAAAAGTTGGAGACACAGGGTGGCAAGGTGGCTCAGTGGTTAGCATTGCTGTCTCACAGCACCAGGGTTCCAGGTTTGAATCCAGCCTCCGGCGACTGTCTAGTGTTAGGTGCATTAGTCAAGGGAAATTGGAGGGTTGGTGTGGACTGTTGGGCTGATGGGCCTGTTTCCACACTGTAGGGAATCTAACATTGCTTGCTAACTTTTTATCATTCATGTACCAGGGCACCCAGATTCCTTTGCATCATTGAGTGTCATAATCTCTCTCCATTTAATTAATATACTACTTACATATTCTTCCTGCCAAAGTGAAGATGTTCACATTTCCCATGTTATATCTCATCTGACAAATCTTTGTCCACTCTTCCAATCTGTCTCTATCACTTTTCAGACAGTGACAACCTTTTTCGTTTTGGTGTCTGGCAAATTTAGCTACTGTATATTTGATCCATTGATCGAAGTCATTGATATCAATTGTAAATAATTGAGGCCCTAGCACTGATTCTGTGGTCCTCCACAAGTTTTAATTTGCTAACCAAAAAACACCAATTTATCCCCACTCTCTGCTTCCTGTTGTCAATCAACACTTTACCCATGCTAATATGTTATCCTTTACACACCATGTACTCTTATTTTGTTTATTAATCTTTGATATGACATCTTATTAAAGGCTTTTTGGAAATCCAAGTGCACCACATCAAAAAGTTCCCTTTTATTTATCTTTCATGTTACTTTCTCATTGAACACTAATAATTTAGTTAAATAGTTTTCCTTTCACAAAGCTATCTTGACTGTTCACATTATGATTTTCTAATCACCTGCTTAAACTCATTAATAATGGGTTCGAGCAATTGTCCTGTGACAGGTGTTAGGCTAACTGGCCTTTAGCTTTCTGTCATATAGCTTCCTCCTTTCCTTATGAAATATGTCCATTAACTATTTTACAATCTGCAAAGACCCATCAGAATCTGTGGAATTTTGGAAGATTATGACCAAAATGTCTTGTAGCCACTCTTTTTAGACCATAGAATGCAGGCTATCTGGTCATGGGGATTTGCCAAACTTTAGGCCTGATAGTTTTCCCAGCATTTTTTTTCCTTGATTGGTGATTATCTTCCCTCCATTCACTATTGATTTCAGGTATCTATGAGAAATTTTCTAATTTTTCTAAAATGAAGACAAATATTCAACAAATATATTTGTTGAATAACTCTTACATTTTCATCTTTTCCATCATCAGCCTCTTCATACTTACTAACTTCAGGACCATTGCTAGCTTTGGTTTCCTTTTTCCTGTTTAACTACATGTTAAAAACTCTTATTATCTGTTTTTATATTACATTCTCGCTTTCTCTCATATTCTATTTCGTCTCTTTTGTTTTGTTAGTCATTCTTTACTGGTTCTTAAAATCTATGCAAACTTCCAGCTTATCTTTATTAAATTGTACAGTGTTTCTTTCAATATGATACTACTTTTTTAAAAAAAAAGTAGTAAGGAAAAACCAGGGAGCAATAGACTGGTAAGCCTGACATCAGTGGTGGGTAAGCTTTTGGAGGGGATTCTGAGGGACATAATTTCCATGCATTTGGAAAGCCAACGACTGATTAGGGAGAGTCAACATGGCGCTGTGTGTGGGAAATCGTGTCTCACTAATTTGATTGAGATTTTGGAAGAAGTGACAAAGAAGATTGATGAAGGTAGAGCAGTAAACATTGTCTATGTGGACTTCAGCAAGTGTTTGACAAGGATCTGCATGGTTAGCAAGATTTGATCACATGGAATTCAGAGGGAGTGAGCTAATTGAATGCAGAATTGTCTTGAAGGTAGAAGACAATGGGAGGTACAACAGGACCTTGAACAGATGAGCCAAAGGGCTGAGGAGTGGCAGGTGGAATTTAATTTAGATAAATGTGAGGGTTGCATTTTCATAGGGCAAATCAAAGCAGGACTTATACAGTTAGTGATAGCATCCAGGGGTGTGTTTCTAAACAAAGGGATTTAGGGGTGTAGATGCATAGTTCTTTGAAAGCGGAGTCACAGGTAGACAGGGTGGTGAAGAAGGCATTTGGTATGCTTGCCTTCGTTGGTCAGTGCATTGAGTACAGATGTTGGGATCTCATGTCGTGGCTGCGCAGGACATTGGTTGGGCTACTTTTATAATACTGCATTAAATTCTGGTCTCCTGGTTTAGGAAAGGTGTTGCTAAACTTGAAAGGGTTCAGAAAAAATTTCACAAGGCGGTTGCTGGGATTGGAGCTATCGGGAGAGGCTGAATATGCTGGGGCTATCTTCCCTGGAGCGTCGAAGGGTGACCTCATTGAGGTTTATAAAATCATGAAAGGCATAGGTAGGTCGATTAGCCAAAGCTTTTTCTCCAGGGTAGGGAAGTCCAAAACTAGAGGGTATAGGTTTAAAGTGAGAGAAAATTAAAAAGGACCCGAGAAGTAGTATTTTTGCAGGAAGTAGTGCGTTTGTTGGATCAACTTGCCAGAGGAAGTGGTGGAGGCTGGTACAATTACAAAATTTAAAAGGCATCTGGATGGGTACATGAATAGGAGGGATTTGGAGGGATATAGACCAAATGCTGGCAAATGGGGCAAGATAAATTTAAGATATCAGGTCGGCATGGTCGAGTTGGACCATGATTCTGTTTCCATGCTGTATGACTCCATGACTCTGTTCTTAATTTCCTTATGTAAATACAGATAATGTGCCCTTCTCAAAGGGTCTTTCTTTGTCACTGGGTTGAATATTTGCTGAAAGGTATTAAATATCTCCTTAAAATTGATCTACCTTTTTAACATAGTTTCCCATTCACTTTAACCAGCTCTGCCTTCATACCCTTAACTTGAAGTCCCAGCCTTGGGCACCCTGGAACCATGCCTCTGTGACGGCTATCCAATCAGATATATTTATTTCTAACAATCTTCCATTTCCTTGTATACACTGCACAAATTTGGTGATACAGCCTTTATCATTGTCTTAACTTTTGCCCTTCAAACTGAACATGAAATTCTATTACTCTTACCTTGATGCTCCTTTACCAAATTAATAAATCCTGATTCATTTCTCATTACCAGGTCTGGAATAACCTGCTCCCTGATTGACTGTAGAATGTCCTTCTTTAAGAAATTGTCCTGCATATACTCATTTTATAGGCTACCTTGCTCTGTCCTACAGTGCAACAAATGTTAGGGGACCTGTAAGTTACTTCTATATTTGCCTTCTGATCTTTCCTATTTCTTAACACCACCTAACTATAGCTTTCTTTTTCAAGCCAACACCATCTTTCACTACTGTACTAATGACATCCTTAAATAACAGAGTTAAAAAATCACACAACACCAGGTTATAGTTCAACAGGTTTATTTAGAGCCACTAACTTTCAGAGCGCTGCTCCTTCATCAAGCAGTTGCAGCTCTCCAAAAGCTGGTGCTTCCAAATAAACCTGTTGGATTATAACCGGGTGTTGTATGATTTTTAACTTTGTGCATCCCAGTCCAACACTGGCATCACAGTGGGCAACATGGACAGCACAAACTGCACATTGTATACCGGTGCCTCAATGGTTAGCATTGCTGCCTCACAGCACCAGAGACCTGGGTTCAATTTCCGCCTCGGGCAACTGTCTGTGTGGAGTTTGCACATTCTCCCCGTGTCTGTGTGGGTTTCCTCCAGGTGCTCCGTTTCCTCCCACAATCCAAAGATGTGCAGGTTAGGTGAACTGGCCATGCTAAATTGCCCGTAGTGTTAGGTGTAGGGGAATGGGTCTGGGTGGGTTGCTCTTCGAAGGGTTGGTGTGGACTTGTTGGGCCGAAGGGCCTGTTTCCACACTGTGGGGAATCAAATCTTAAATAACAGAGTTACCTAAAACTCTTTCCTAGCTTCCTTTTTCAAAATGTCAGAGACCCTTCAATATTTAGATCCCAGCCTTGGGCAGCCTGGAATCATAACCTTACAATGGCTATCCTGTCATAGATACTTGTTTCCACCAATTTTCCATTTTGTTATCAGTGCTGCACTCATTTGATTAAAGAGCCTTTAACAATGTCTTTTTATCAATTTTATAGGTCTTGTTAGTGTCTATTCTTACGTAAAAGTCAATTCCAGAAAATGGCATGCAGTCCACATTTAAAGATATGAATGAGATGTGCCTTCAGCGGTCATTAGAGTAGAGTAGGGTACCTTTTATTTGTCATTTCTATCATATACGACTGATAGAGGAAAAACGAGACAGTGTTCCTCCAGGACCGAGTGGGCTACATGACAGCACAAACTGCACAATTGTACACAGCAAAAACATGCATTAAAAGTGCAAAACACGCAAGTTATAGTGTAACAGAAGAATGATAAATAACAGATATTTCTCTAGCAGCAATTCAAAGTCGTGCAAAGAAACCATCTGGTTTGAGTAAAAATACTGTGTGTAAATATTCTCACAAATAATTCATACAGATTGAGGGCTTTTACATCATCAGAAATTTTAATTCATTGATTTACAAATAGTGTATACATATCTTATTGGATTAAACTGATTTTTCAGGTTCATTGACTTCAATTATGACTGGGAAGGAGTTTTGTTTAGGAAGGCTGGTCAGAGGGCGGTCAGACATCTGGTTTTGTGCTGGACATTCTGCTTTTCAGCTTGTCTGGTACCAGATGGCTTCATAGTTGGTACTTTGACCCTTAGCGCACTGAGATTTATAAAGCCTGCGCTTGTTCTTTTCACCACTTACAGCAGCCTCGAGGGGAGAACATGATCTAATACAATGGGCAGGAAGAAGATCAACCTATTGGGCTGGGGACCTTGAGTGCATAAGCCATACCTGGAATCACATCCCATCCATAAAGAAGCACTTGCATCCCTTGAGCTGTTTGAAACCACCCTGATTTCCTGAGGCTCAGGAAATCCAGTCAGGCAGAGTTTCACCTGGAACAGAACAGAGTTGTGATTTGAGGCATGAAGCCCTGTTATAATATTTAAATGACCAACCTGCCTCCTGGAAGTGGGTTGATTGCCTGCATTCTTTTCCTAGAAAGGAATGGTTTGGAAGAGATGTTGGGATCCCATTAATGTTCCACCTTTTGGGCGGCACGATGGCACAGTGGTTAGCACTGCTGCCTCACAGGGCCTGAGACCCGGGTTCAATTCCCGACTCAGGCGACTGACTGTGTGGAGTTTGCACGTTCTCCCCGTGTCTGTGTGGGTTTCCTCCGGGTGCTCTGGTTTCCTCCCACAGTCCAAAGATGTGGGGGTCAGGTGAATTGGCAATGCTAAATTGCCCGTAATGTTAGGTAAGGGGTAAATGTAGGGGTATGGGTGGGTTGCGCTTCGGCGGGTCGGTGTGGACTTGTTGGGCCGAAGGGCCTGTTTCCACACTGGAAGTAATCTAATCTAACTCCAGCCTTCCTGCCTTTTGGGGATAAAATTATCCCGATTAATTCTGTAAGTTTTTCTGAACTATTACTACCTTAAGTGCAATTGTCTGCTTGTTCTCAATAATTATGTTTAGCCAATTTATCTGAAGACTTAATATTTTAAATAATGACCCATTGATAAATGTATTGTACTAACTCAACTTAACTTTCAAATTGATCATGCTTCACTTTATGCACAATCTATAATACAAAGTAAAATGTATACATATATGGCTTACAAACACATACACAAGTGTAACCAAGAAAGGAGAAAACATGAGTTTAGTTTTCTTTTAATTGCAGAGAACTGGTGTGAGTTTGCATTCAAAAGTGTGCTTTGTCTGAAACGATAACGCTGATGCTATATACTGAAACATAAGAAACTGGGCATGGACAGCATGGTATTGAAGAATCCAACAGCCATTTATTACAATTAACCTTTATATGCAAACATTAACTTCCTCAGACATATTCTGCCTAGGCTAATATTAAACTATTTGTTACAACAGAGGAGCATATTTCAGTAGAGTGTCATGCTTCAAGTGATCAAGGGAAAGTGGAGTGTGAGATCTTTATACTTGCAGGTCACATGCTGTGATGCAGTGGTGATTTCTTGAAGATTTTTCTTAAAGTGCCTCTTAAAGACATACTGAAGTAATGACCGTGAGACATAAGACACAATGCCCCTGTTTTCTGAATAACTTATTCCAAGCACATCTTCATGGTTGTACATGTGATCAGTTGGTAATTATACAAACTAAGTTTACAAGATTAACATTTTGAGCTTAAGAGTAATGCTTTGGACATTTGCTAATTTGTCCTGATCTGGTGATTGTGTATCCATCTGGAGATTTACACGTTGTTCTCTGTTTGACAAGTTGGCTTGTCTTGCTGCTGGTTTCTGTCACCCATCCAATCTGTCACCCCACAATCTGCATCATCGGAGTGTTCTTCCTTACTCTCTCTGTATGTGATTGGTGCGTTGGACATTGATCTGAGCTGGATTCTGTTCCTTTGCCCTGTGATCAATAATTACGGCAAACAATCTCGGCTGGTTGTATATTTTTGAACGCTTTCCTGGTATCCAACTAGTTGTATTTGGATTTCTAATTCTGCCCCAGTGTGCAATGTTGATAGATCTCTACATAGTTGCTCGTCGTACTATACCTTTCATTCCCCTTTGTCTTTGAAGAAGAATTTTCTGTCATTACATTTCCTGTGCCTTTAGTATCTTGGATATTATAAAGCTAGTGGTTACCACAGAATAGCTTCCAGTAGAGTGTCATGCTTCAAATGAATAAGGTAAGATGGACTATGAGATTGTTATACCCTCAAGGCACATGCAATGATTTAGCGATGATATCATGAGCTTTTCTCTTAAAGATATACTGACCATGATATGTAACACAATAGAATAAACTAAACTGAATTGAATTAGCTTCATTGTCACATGTACTCAAATGAATACAGTGAAAAGTTTATAAGTTGCCACTTACATTGCTATCTGAGGTACAAAGGCACCTAGGTACAGCTTTTTTAGTTATACGATTGATTACAGTGTAACAATGTCACCAACACACACACCATCTTAGCTACAGTTTACCTAGGTACAATCCTATTTAAAGGATAGAGAAATGCAGAAAAAAGTTACATGCATGGTATAACAATTGATCAGAAAAATAAGAAGTGAAATTAAAAAGACAAGCATCATAGTATCTCTCCAAGGACTCTCCACAGCAAACCAGTGGAGTGGGCTCCCATGTGGTCTGACTGCTGGCTGCTGCCAATCTCCAACTGGGCCACTGCCCCTGCTCCCATACTGGACCACTGGTCACTGGCATCCCTGCTTCAGGCCACTGCTCACTGATTGTACGTGAAATGTCCTCAGCAGAGGTCAGGATGGAATCCACAACTATATACAAAAGGGAAAAGAATAATAATTTCAAAAAGAAATTTTTAAAATGGAATGTGTCAGGTAAAGAGTCATGATTAGAAATGGCTCTGCCAACTGGTGGAAGCATTATAGTCAGTAGCTCTCCTTCTGTTTTATAAAATGCAATGGTTCTATAAAATTCTACATATTAAGCAGCTAAAGTGAAGTGATACCAATTTTTTGGAAAGATTTGATTGTTGAAAGTAGATTTTGTTTATTAGCAAATATTCAGTTGCAATGTGAGTGATGGTCTGGTGGTGCCGGTGTTGGACTGGAATGGACAAGGTTTGAAGTCAAATGACACCAGGTTACAGTCCAACTGGTTCATTTGAAATCACAAGCTGTTGGAGTACTGCCCCTCCATCAAAATTTATGTAAAACTGTCAAATATCTATGAACTCCAATATTGTTTTAACTGTAACCCGATTGAAATGTTACTGAGAAACCATTCTGGTAGTTTACAATTTGATTACACAGTATGCACGGGAGTAATCTCTCTCCCATGTGATTTCACAAATGATGATACTGTATTATGTAGACAAAGTTTATCATTTGAATATTCAAATGGGTACACAAGTTGACCAAGATGCCTCCAAGCGCTGGTTAGGTTCTACCATTTGAGAAGATCTGACCTGAAATCTTTAATTTATTCATTGATAGGGTGTGTACATCACAAGTATTTATTGTCTGTAATCCGTAATTACCTTGGAGATGGTTATCATGATCTGCCTTCTTGAAATGAAGCAATCCTTTGGGTTGTAGATACATCCACAGGTTTGTTAGGGAGGAAGTTCCAGCATTTTGACTCAGCAACAGGAAAGGATTGAAAGTATAATTGTAAGACAGGATGGTGTGTGATGGAGGAGAACTCACCAACAGAACAAGGAACAATACAGCACAGGAACAGGCCCTTTGGCCCACCAAGTCTGCACTGACACATGATACCTTTCTAAACTAAAACCTTTTGCCTCAATACGGTCCATATCCCTATTATCCCTGCTCATTCATGTATCAGTCAAGATGTTTCTTAACCATTTTTAATTGTATCCACCTCCACCACCTCTTCAGGCAGTGCATTCCACCCTCTGTGTAAAAGACCTTCCCCACCATCACCTTTAAACTTCCCCCTTTTATCTCAAACCTGTGGCTTCTTGTAATTGACATTCTACCCTGGGAAAAAGATTCCGGCTATCTGTTTTATACATGCCTCTCATAACTTTGTAAGCTTCTATCAGATCGCCCCTCAGCCTCTGACATTCAAATAAAAACAAACCAACTTTGTCCAATCTCTCCTCATAACTAATACCCCCAAAGCCACAACATCCTGATAAATCTTTTGGCTGCCCTGTCCAAGGCCTGCACATCTTTCTGATGGTGTGACAGCCAGAACTGCATACAATATTCAAGTGTGGCCTAACTAAAGTTCTATACAGCTGCTACACGACTTGATATTTTTATACTCTATGCCCTGACTAATGAAGGCAAGCATGCCATATACTTCTTGACCATCTTAACCAATTGTGTCACCACTTGCAGGAAACAGTGGACCTCTATGCCTAGATCCCTTTGTATGTTAATGCTTCTAAGGATTCTGCTATTTACTGTGTACCCTTGCATTTCCTCGCATTTGTTGGCATTAAATTCCATCTATCATTTCTCTGCCCAAGTCTCCAGTTTATCAATCTCCTGCTGGACCCTCTGACAATCTTGCACACTAGCCGTAGCCCACCGAATCTTTTTCTCACCGGCAACTTACTAATCAGAGCACCTATATTCTCCTCCAAATCATTAATATATATTAAAAACAACAGGGGTCTCAGCATTGATCACAGATCTCCAGTCAGAAAAAAAACTCACTTTCAATACTACTCTCTGTCTTCTATGACCAAGCCAGTTCTGTATCCGTCAGACCAGCTCACTGCAGATCCTATGTGACTTCACCTTGTACGGTCAGCCTGTTATGGGGACCTTTAATTTCCTTACTACTGACAATGAGGCTCACTGATCTGTAATTTCTTGGATTGTCTCTTTGCCCTCCATAAACTTAAGAACATTGACTATTCCCCAGTCCACTGGGACCTTGCCTGTGACTAAAGAGGATGGAAAGATTTGAGACATGTTCCCAGAAATTTCCACCCTCCCTCAGAGGGTGAGGTCAGTGAGGTGACTTTTTTTTTGTTGCTGTTTGAGCACAGTGTAAGAAATGACAGTTCAAGAAGACAGCTCCACCTCACCTTTTCCAGGACAAGTATGGACGGGGAATAAATGCTGGCTCACATTCTGAGAAAGAATTATCTTTTAAAAAAGCCCATGAAGATAGGATTAAAGCTCCAAGACTCCTGCTCTGCCATAATTAAACAGTTAAAGCAAACATGTTGTAGTTCAATGACAATAAAGATAGTGTCCAAGCTATTCATTTTATGAAAAAATAGCCCAAATGAAAAATACAAAACTTTTGTCCCGAGAACATAAAAACCCAAGAAATAAGCCATTGAAAACATTTTAAAGCATTCACAATGTGTTGCATTTCAGAGTATAAGAAGGATATTGAGATCATTGATTGACTAGGACGTTGCCTGATTTTGGAAAGTGAATTGATAGACATTTAAATATCTTTAGGACAACGTAAACCATTTGGCAATATGACTGAAATATTCAAAATGAGGAAAGGATAGCACGAGGTAGAAGCAGAAGTAAAATTTAAAAATCTTGTAAATACACAACAAGTGAGGTGGCATCCGTGGAATGAAGCAATTCCTGTTTCAGGTGGATTTAGTTCTCACCGATTTTGGGAAATAGTTGGTGAAATGACAAAACACGGAATATTAAATTTAACACAGAGAAATGTGGATGATATATTTGGTAGAAAGAATTAAGACGCAATGTAAGGTTGAGTTGTACAGATTTCGAAGAGGTTGCAGAAAATGGTGTTGTACGTAAACAAATCTTTGAAGTTAGTGGAACAAGTTGAAAAGGCAATTTTTTCCTTAAGAAGATATCTTTGCTTTTTTAAACAGAGTTATGGGGTAGAGATTGGAGGGCCCAGGGCAGAGACCGGAGAACCCAGTGTCTTTGATACTTGGGATCTTTTTAAAATAATTTGAAAATGAAAAGCACTGACTTAAGATGGCCACAGCAGTCGCCTGACCAAACTGAGGAAAACTCCTGCAACTATCGATGAGCAAAGATCAGTCTGAACCAAAACTAACATTAAAATAAAATACAATGATACTGAGATCTTTATTTTCCAGGTTGGTTTACACCTTTATGGAAGTTTTACATATTAAGATAAAAATCACAGATTATCCAGCCTCAAAACAAAAACAAATAAGCCAGACTTGGGAATACACAGATGAACTGTATTTTAGACAAACAGCTTTTTAGCAGAACTGAGAAGGAAAATGGATTTGTAGCAGAACAATACACACACCCTCTCTCTTTCTCTGCTTATTTCCTCAGCCTCTTTTAAAAAAAATAGTTCCTGCCAATAAAAGTAAATTGAAGAAACATCCAATCATTGAGAACTTAAAGATATTTACAAATTTTGGGACTGCTGTGGAAACAAAACATCAATCACACAACTGAGGTTTTAACTTGAGACCAAACACATCAAGGACTCTATGGGCTTTTAGTAAAGCCACCAGTGCTTGATCTTTTTTATATTAGACATTTTCTCCTCATTAAAATTTATAGTTGTGTTTGTTTGTGAATACATGTAAAATGCCACATTTTATTATTTGCTTATGGTCAATAAGGAATAAATGATCTCTTTCACTCAGGAATATTTTATAGTTGGCTCCTTAATTTATTTTTTTAATTCATTCATGTCTTGTGGGCATCATTGACTAGGCCAGCATTTATTTCCCATCTCTAATTGCCCAGATGGCAGTTAAGAGTCAATCCCATCAAGTGTGGCATCAAGGAGCCCTAGCATAACTAGAATCAATGGGTATCAGGGATCAAAGTCTCTGCTGGTTGGAGTCACACCAGGCACAGAGGAAGATGGTTGTGGTTGTTGGAGGTCGGTCATCTCAGCTCCAGGACTTTTCTGCAGGAGTTCGTCAGGATAATGTCCTAGGCCCACCCATCTTCAGCTACTTTCCATCCTGTTCACTGATGATTGCACAATGTTCAGTACCATTTGCCACTCATTGGATACTGAAGCAGTCCATGTTCAAATACAACAGGATCTGGACAATATCTAGGCTTGGGCTGACAAATGGCGAGTAGCATTCGTGCCACATATATGCCAGGCTATGACCATCATCAACAAGAGACAACCTAACCACCGTCCCTTGACATTCAATTGTGTTACCATCACTAAATTCTCCAAAATCACCATTCTTGGGTTACCATTGACCAGAAAGTCAACTGGACTCACCACATAAACACAGTGGGTACAACAGTAGGTCAGAAGCTGGGAATACTGTGGTGAGTAACTCACCTCCTGACTTCCCAAAGCCTGTCAACCATCTACAAGGCACAGGTCAGGAGGGTGATGGAATACTCCCCATTTGCCTGGATGAGTGCAGCCCCAACAACACTCAAAAAGCTTGACACCATCCAGCACAAAGCAACCTGTTTGATTGGCACTACATCCATAAACATTCACTTCCTCCACAATGGCGCCTATTAAAAGCAGCATGTACTATTTACAAGATGCAGGGCAGAAATTCACCAAAGATAGTTAGATAGCACCTTCCAAACCCATAAACACTTCCAACTAGAAGGGCAAGGGCAGCAGATACTTGGGAATACCATCACCTTCAAGTTTCCTTCCAAGCCACCACCCTGACTTGGAAATATATCACCACTCCTTCATTGTCACTGGGTCAAAATCCTAGCATTCCCTTCCCAGTGGTATTGTGGGTCAACCCAGAGCAGGTGGACTGCAGCAGTTCAAGAAGGTAGCTCATCACCACCTTCTCAAGGGCAAATAGGGACGGGCAATAAATGCTGGGCCCAGCCAGCGACGCCTACATTCCACAAATGAATATTTTAAAAGACTTCTGGGTCTGAAGTTACATGTAGGCTAGACCAGGTGAAGATAACAGTTTCCTTCCTCAACAGACATTCGGGAATCCGATGAGTTTTTCCCGTACAATTGACATAACCGCTAATGGTCATCGTCACACTCTTAATTTCAGATTTTTACTCGGTTCAAATTCCATCATCTGCCATGGACGATTTGAACCTAAGTCCCCAAGTCATTACCTGGGTCTCTGGATAATAGTTTAGTGACAATACCATGAAGACATTGCCTCCCTGATGTTTTAAATCAATAGTGATATAGGGGCATGCTGAAAAGAATTAAAAAATTGTTGTTGCGGCCATACAAGTGGGGTTAAAAAGATAGGTGGGGGGAGGTGGAGCCTTATTTCTCTCTCTGCTTGCTTGATTATAATAAAGGAGAGGCTTTCCCTCCATCCTTCCAACAGCATTACAGGGTTGTTAGCGGTCTTACAGCATACATCCAGGTTATCAATAGTGTGGAAAAGAAAACACACTGTACCTAGATGTTGAAACCAGCATTTGAGGAAATTAAGAGACTGAGGGCGATATAAAGTATATGCATCCAGATACTGCCTAAGTGACTAAACCAGCATCAGTAAAGCATTACCTGGCCTCTTATCATGCCGTCATATTGTGTGTGATTGAACATTCACACATTTTTTGAAAAGAATGTGTTACACCACGCTATGCTTATGTTCCCAAGGCAGTACAGATGCAAAATGTGCTTTGCTATCCACATAAGTGGGCTTTGTTAACAGAAAAATTACACTTTACACTGAGTGATAAACATTTTCTCATTTTGAATTGAAACGAGCCGCATTTACAAACGCCCAGCATGGAGCACATAATAGGAGAGCAAAGGCCATCAGCTGCTGAAAATCTGACACACAAACTGAAAATGCTGGAAATAATCAGTGGGTCAGGCATTTGTGGGATTTCTCAGCCAGCAGCCCGTTACTGCAGGCAACAGAAGCCCTTTTTAGAGAATATTATAAAGGTAATCAATCCGTTTGGGATAAGATACATTCTACAAGGTGTGTACATGTGTAAAGACTGGGAATAGATACAGCAAGTCCAAAGTAATTGTCGAAGAGAAAAAGAAATATCTAAACTGAGGTGCTTCAATACAAATCATCAGTGATTGGACTTTTATACTGAACGTGATATCTCCAGGAAAATGCTGCTGGGGATCTTGGAAGAAGGGCACCTCATAAACTAAACCTTGCAGAGGTGAATTTTTTTAAACTTTTATTTCTGCTTGTATTTGTCACCATTGTCTGTAAATACATCTTTATTAAGTGTGTTTTTATTTGCTTTTGGAAAACAAAGGGAATATGACATTGTTGTAAATGATGGTCAACGTTCCCTGTAGACTGCGCAATCACTGGGGAGCTCTGATCATATCATCGGCACGTCAACGGATTGCTTCTGTTTCCAGAAATTGCTTCCGAGCATGGATCTCAGAATTCTGTTCTGCAGAAGAAACATCAGGGAGAGCACTAATGATGGTCCATTCAGAATGAACCAGGAGATGCTCTAGAGATAATCAAGAACAGTCAATACTCATTGGAACATCTATTGGCAGGCTGGTTTCAGCCTTTTTACTGCTGTTAGGTTCATGCCTGGATGTCCTTGGTGAGGGAGCATGTGGTGTCTATCAATATTCTCCATGCCTTTAGACAGAAGTGGGCACTGCTGGCTTTATGTGCCCTTCCAACTCCATTTTGATTTAGTCCCTTCCCTGTCTCCCTACCCCACCCCTCAACTTTAATGGTCAGTATTGGCCTTCAAACGTTTTGAGGGTACGTTAATCAGTTGGTTTACCGGTGGTTGTTAATAGAAGTAGGAAAAATACCATGGGTAATTCGGTGATGGGAAAAGAAGTTGAGTTGTATGTCAGAGCATTTCTGGGTGTGAAAGAAAAAAAAAGAAAAGAAAATGAAAAAGGAAGGGTTGGATTTTTGAGAGCCCTCTTGGCATAGTGGTAGTAGTCAAGAAGCACAGCAGGTCAGGCAGCATCCGAGGAGCAGGAGAATCAATGTTTCGGGCAAAAGCCCTAGATCAGAAATAAGGCCTCATTCCTGATAAAGGACTTATGTCTGAAACATCAATTCTCCCGCTCCTCGGATGCTGCCTGACCTGCTGCGCTTTTCCAGCACCACACTCTCATCTCTAATCTCCGGCATCTGCAATCCTCACTTTCGCATAGTGGCAGTATCCGTGCCTTCGAAGTAGAAGATCCAGGTTTGCGTTTCCCCTGTTCCAGAAACAGATTATAACAATCCTGAGCGGGTTGTCCAGAAAATATTTTAAAACAGGGTTGATTTTTGGCCACTCTAGTGGCACATCACTCGGGGTGTGGCACTTACACGGTAATCTCAAAGCACATAATATGTTGAAGTGGTGAGTTGAAGTCTCATGTCATACAACATTTGTTGAGCAATCAAGCAAAACAGGAAAAAAAAGCATGATATGTGTCAAACTTTAATATAAACAAAAGGACAGGTTTTCTCCTCTACAAGAGCTCGTCCAGATAAAACCAAATGTAAACCACAAAAAGATAAAGATAAAGAAGAAAGGGAAAAAGAAGGGCTGGTTTTCTGTGTCCACTAACCTCCTCGAGGCATTGAGAGAAGGTGGGCAGTGCAGTGCAGCGATGCAGTGCCTTAATTCCCCTCCCAACTCCTTTTAATTCAATCCCCTCCCTTTGTCCTGAGCCTTCCTTACTTCTGTTGTTGGTGCACTGCGTCTATCGGGCAGTGATTGTAAATTTTTCACAATCTCAAGGCATTGAGAGATAAGTGAGCACCACCACGACTGGTGTGAATTATTTTCCACTCAAACTCTCTTTTAACTTTTTTCATTACCTCATGCGATGTGGCATCACTGACTGGTCAGCATGTGGAACAAGGACATTAATGGCAGTCCAGCATTTATTAGGCGAAAGTGAGGACTGTAGATGCAGGATATTAGAGTCAAGATTAGAGTGGTGCTGGAAAAGCACAGCAGGTCTGGCAGCATCTGAGGGGCAGAAAAATCGACGTTTCGGGCAGGAGCCCTTCGTCAGGAATGGTTCGCTCGTTCCTGATGAAGGGCTCCTGCCCGAAATGTCGATTTTCCTGCTCCTTGGATGCTGCCTGACCGTCTGGCATTTATTGCCCATCCCTAGTTGAGCTTGAGAAGATGGTGGTGAGCTGCCATCTTGAATCATTGCAGTCCACGTGCTGTAGGTTGACCCACAATGCCATTAGGGAGGGAATTACAGTGTTTTGACCTAGTGACACTGAAGGAATTCAGGATGGTGAGTGGCTTAGAGAGGAACTTGTAGGGGCTGGTGTTCCCATGTATCTGCTGCCCTTGTCCTTCTAGGTGGAAATGGTTGTGGGTTTGGAAAGTACTGTCTCAGGTTATTTGGCAAATTTACTTCCTTCCCTCTTTCGTTTCTCTTTCCTTTGTTGTTTTTGCATCGTCCCTCGAGGCCAATGCTTGTAAATTTGCTGAACTTGGAATATTGTGTACAGTTCTGGTCGCTCCATTATAGGAGGGGCATGGAAGCAGAGGAGAATTATCAGGATGTTGCCTGGTCTGGAGGGAAGGTCTTATGAGGAAAGGCTGAGAGACTTGGGTCTGTTCTCATTGGAAAGAAGAAGGCTAAGAGGGGATTTGATAGAGACATACAAGATGATCAGAGCATTAGATAGGGAAGACAGTGAAAGTCTTTTCCCTAGGACGATGACGTCAGCGTGTATGATGAAGCATAACTACAAATTGAGGCGGCACGGTGGCACAGTGGTTAGCACTGCTGCCTCACAGCGCCAGAGACCTGGGTTCAATTCCCGCCTCAGGCAGAGAATTGGGATAAAAGGTTCTTTTTCAGAATGGCAGCTGGTGACAAGTGGTGTCCTGCAGGGTTCAGTGTTGAGGCCACAACTGTTCACTTTATATAATAATGATCTGGACGAAACTGGGGGGCATTTGGTGAAGTTTGCCGATGATACGAAGTTAGGTGGACAGGCTGGTAGTACTGAGGAGGTGGGGAGACTGCAGAAAGATTTAGACAGTTTAGGAGTGTGGTCCAAGAAATGGCTAATGAAATTCAACGTGAGAAGATGTGAAGTTTAGCATTTGGAGAAAAGAATACAGGCATGGACTATTTTCTAAATGGTGAGAACATTCATAAAGCCAAAGTACAAAGGGATCTGGGAGTGCTAGTCCAGGATTCTCTAAAGGTTAACTTGGAGTCCGTAGTTAAGAAAGTATATGTAATGTTGTCATTTATCTCAAGAGGGTTGGAATGTCAAAGCAGCAATGTGCTACTGAGACTTTATAAAGCTCTAGGTAGGTCCCATTTCGAATACTGTGTCCAATTTTGGGCCCCACACCTCAGGAAGGACATACTGGCACTGGAGCATGTCCAGCGGAGATTCAGACGGATGATCCCTGGAATGGTAGGTCTAACATACGATGAACAGATCCTAGGGTTGTGTTCATTCGAGTTTAGAAGGTTATGGGGAGATCTAATTGAAACTTAAAAGATAGTGCCAATGGCTTAGAAAGGGTGGATGCTGAGAATTTGTTTCCGGTAGGCGGGGAGACTAGGACCCATGGGCACAGCCTTAGAATTAAAGGGGGTCAATTTAGAACGGAAATGAGGAAACATTTCTTTAGCCAGAGAGTGATGGGCCAGTGGAATTCATTGCCATGGAGCGCAGTGGAGACCGGGACGTTAAGTGTCTTCAAGGCAGAGATTGATAAATTCTTGATCTCACAAGGAATTAAGGGATACAGGAAAAGTGTGGGTAAGTGGAGTTGAAATGCCCATGAGCTATGATTGAGTGGTGGAGTAGACTCGATGGGCTGAATGGCCTTACTTCCACTCCTATGTTTTATGGTCTTAAAGTTAGAACAGCATGATCTTTGCTAAGGTTTGGATTTCTGTAAAATTGCAGTTGAGTGTAATAAAGTTGAATATTTAACAGTCTCTGAAACTTTAGGCCTGGGAAAGATCCTGTCTAGCTTGAGAGAAATCATCAAAAGAGAAAACTGTAGAAGCTAAGTGTATGGGAAACTCACATGTTTACTCTAAAAGTGATTGGATGTTAGTCAGAAGAAACTCCAGAAAACAAGAGCAACTGCGCTAACTGAACAAGAGACTTTAAGTGAAGATAGGATGACCCTTTGCTGAGGTTTCAGTATCTGTAGGGTTGTTATTGAGGGTAAAAGGGTTGAATCTTTGTGATAATTATATGAAAACAATTTTAAATTAGAGACTGTTGCATTCTACGGGGAGAACGCTGGTAAGTGGAGTTGAAATGCCCATCACCATGATTGAATGGCGGAGTGGACTCGATGGGCCGAATGGACTTACTTCCACTCCTATGTCTTATGGTCTTATTTGTAAAATAGGTGTACCTTTTCTTCTTTTGTTTGTAACAAACATTGCTAATCTTTTATTAAAAGTGTATTGGCAGTCCCTTGTGAATATCTTTAATGATTGAGCATCATAGGAAACGAGTGGAAAAAATCTTGTGCTCTATCAAGCCAGATTTAACTTTGGGATTCACTTGTTTAGTAGTACCGTCAGCTGGGATCATAACACCATGCCTGAGGCCTTCCATTTAAACTGACAGATGATTTGGGGTTGTTATTGAATATGAGGGAGATGGCTACCCAAACTCCAGAGCTTTTGATTGTGCCTGTCATAGTATGACTCTGTTACAAAATATGTTCAATAGAAATAAAAGGACATAAGAACATAAGAACTAGGAGAAGGAGTGGGCCGTCTGGCCCTTCGAGCCCACTCCACTATTCAATAAGATCTTTTTGTTAAAAATTGCACAACACTAGGTTTTAGTCCAACAGGTTTATTTGGAAATGCTAGCTTTCGGAGCGCTGATCATTTTGTGACCTCAGCTCCACTTATCCATCCTCTCAAAAATAATCCTTAATTCCTTTACTGTTCAAAAAATTATCCATCTTAGCTTTAAAAACATTTACTGGGGAAACCTCAACCACTTCACTGGGCAGGAAATTCCATAGATTCACAACCCTCTGGGTGAAGAAGTTCCTTCTCAATTCCATCTGCTCCCTCTAATCTTGAGGCTATTCTCTCTTGTCCTAGCTTCATCTGCCAGTGGAAACATCCTCTCTATTTCTATCTTATCTATTCCCTTCATAATTTTATATGTTTTGAGAAGATCCTCCCTCATTCTTCTAAATTCCAATGGATATTATCCCAGTTTACTCAGTCTTTCCTCGTAAGCCAACCCTCTCAACTCCGGAATCAACCTAGTGAACCTCTTCTGCACCCCCTCTAGTGCCTTTCTCAAGTAAGGAGACCAAAACTGCACGCAGTATTCCAGGTATGGCCTCACCAACACCCTGTACAACTGCAACATATCTTCTCTGCTTTTAAACTCAATCCCTTTTGCAATGAAGCATAAAATTCCATTTGCCTTCCTAATTACCTGCCGTACCCACAGACCAACCCTTTGTGATTCATGTACAAGGACACCCAGGTCTCTCTACATAGCAGCAAGCTGCAACTTTTTACCATTCAAAAAATAGTCCTTTTTATTGTCATTCCTACCAAAATGGATGACTTCACATTTATTCACATTATACTCCATCTGCCAGGCCTTTGCCCACTCACTATGTCCCTTTGCAAAGTTTCACAGTCCTCTATACACTTTGCTCTACCTCTCATCTTCATGTCATCTGCAAACTTTGACACTCTACACGTGGTCCCCAACCCCAAATCATCTGTGTAAATTGTGAATAACTGCGGTTGCAACACTGATTCCTGAGGCACACCACTAGTCACTGATCGCCAACAAGAAAAGCTCTCACTTATGCCCGCTCTTTGCTTTCTGTTAGTTAACCAATCCAATATCCACGCTAATACATTGCTTATAACACCTTGCATCTTTATCTTTTGTGGCAGCCTTTTGTGTAGCACCATGTTGAATGTCGTTTGGAAATCTAGGTACACCACATCTACTGGGTCCCCGTTGTCCACTATGTTCGTAATGTCTTCATAGAATTCCAAAAGATTAGTTAAGCATGACCTGCCCTTCATGAGCCCATGCTGCGTCTGCCCAATGGGACAATTGCTTTCTTGTTGTCTTGCTATTTTTTCCTTGAAAATAGACTCAAGCATTTTCCCTTCATTAGGGGAAGCCATTCCTGATGAAGGGCACTGGCCTGACAGGTCCATTCTCCTGCTTCTCAGATGCTGCCTGACCAGCTGTGCTTTTCCATCACCACATTCTCAACTCTGATCTCCAGCATTTGCACTTCTCACTGTCTCCTCAAGCATTATCCCCACTACAGAAGTCAAGCTAACCGGTCTACAATTTCCCATTTTTTTTGCCTCTCTTTTTAAACAGTTGCATCACATTTTTTGTTTTCCAATCTTCTGGAACTGCCCCAGAGGCTAATGAATTTTGGAAAATTACCACAAGTGCATTTGCTATTTCTCCTGGGATGCATTTCACCCGGGCCAGGAGATGTGTCTACCCTCAGCTCCATTAGCTTGCCCAACACTACCTCTTCCATAATAACAATTGTTTCCAGATCCTCGCCAACCTTCGTCTCTTTGTAAATGACTGGCATGTTATTAGTGTACTCCACTGTGAAGACCGACACAAAATACCTGTTCACGTCTTGGCCATTTCCTCGTATCCCATTATTAAATTCCCCTTCTCATCCTTGAAAGGACTAATGTTTACTTTAACCACTTTTTTTTGTTTTATACATTTATAGAAACTTTTACTATCTGTCTTTATATTCTGTGCTAGTTTTTTTTTCTCTTGTTCTATCTTACTTTTCTTTCTCGCTCTTTTTGTGGCTTTCTGTTGACCTTTAAAGTTTTCCCAATCTTCTAATTTTCTGCTGATCTTGGCCACATTACATGCCTTCTCTCTCAATTTGATGGCCTCCCTTATTTCCTTAGACACCCATGGCAGATACCCCTTCTCCCTCAGCCCCTCCTTTTCACTGGTATATACTTTTGCTGGGCGCTTTGAAAAATTGCTCTGAAAGTCCTCCACTATTCGTCAACTGTCCAACCATAAAGTCTTTGCTTCCAGTCTACTTTAGCCAATCCTCCCTCATCCTTTGTTTAAGCACAGGACTCCGGTATTGTATGTTATCTTTCCACTTTCCATCTGTAACTATATTCAACCATACTGTGATTGCTTCTTCCAAGATAATCCATAATTATGACATCATTAATTATTCCTGACTCATCACACGGGATTGAGGATAGCTTTTTCCCTCATTGGATCCATCATGTACTGTTCAAGAAAACCATCATGGATACACTCAACAAACTCCTCCTCAAGGCTACCCTAATCGACCTGATTCAACCAATCGACAGATAGATTAAAATTCCCCCATGATCATTGCCATTATCATTTTTACAGGCATTAGGTATTTCTTTGTTTATTACCCCTCCCAATGTGGTATTATTATTTCGACTACATCTATCAGTGATTCTTTTTCTTTTTCAAATTTCTAATTTCCACTCAAATGGATTCAACCTTACTCTCTATAGAACCTATATCATCTCTCATCACCACCCTGATGTCATCCTTAAATATCAGAGCTATACACCAACACCTTTACCTCCCTGCCTGTCCTTCCGAATAGTCTGATGCCCCTGGATATTTAACTCCCAGTCATGACCATCTTGCAACCAGGTCTCCGCAATGGCTACTAAATCATATTCATTCATGATGGTTTGTGCCATTAACTCATCTACCTTGTTATGAATGCTACGAGGTAAAGTGCCCTTATGTTAGGTTTTGTACCCTTTTTATGATTTCCAACATCTCCAAGAATAATATCTCTTGAGTTATCCTTCATTTTTACTGCTTTGAAAAATCAGACTACTGTTGACACTTCATCACAGATCCCCACCACCAACCCAGGAGGAGGTAATAAATGTCTTCTCCTAGACATTGAAACCTTTTCAGGCTTCACTGTCAAATATTTGAAAGGATGGCAAGCAAATTGCAAGATTTTGAGTAGAAGATGTGATGAAGAATAAGTGCAGATTTGCATATCCTGCCTTGATGACTGACCAGAGTGCGTCCCTAGTAAGCCTGTCTAGTAGCAGTATGTTGAAGAATCTTTTCAAAATCTCCTGTGAAAGGATTCATTTAATCCCACTCAACCACTACTCTCTAACACTCATTGAACACCTTTGTCCAAAGCTAGCTCTTGGTGGGTCAGACACCAAGCTCCCTCTTTCTCCCACCATCAACAGTGTAGGTGCACGAACAAGTGTGACAAGGAGAAATGGCAGAGAGTCTGCAAGGCCAAGCCTGCATCTTCACTTAGAGACATGGGACTCACACCAGAAAAGGCACTGAGACAGGCTTATAGTTAGGAAAGGCTATAACAACTGAGATCAGACTCTTTTGAGGAAGAGCCACTGGACCTGAAATGCTAACTCTGATTTCTCTTCACAGCAGCTGGCAAACCTGCTGAGCTTTTCCAGCAATTTCTGTTCCTGTTTGAGATCAGACCTTGTCCACTCAGGAAAGGACATGTCCCAAAGAAACACTTTAATCTTGATTTCATTCAAAGGAAGTCGCTTTTCGGATGACCTACACATTCCAATCCTCAGGAGCAAACTGTCCTGCATAACCAGTAATGAGAGAAACAAGGAATGAAAACACTTTGAGAATGGACTTTAACACTCGGACCTTCCTTTACCTCAAAAGGAACTTAGTACATGTTGGTGAAACCATTCTGAAGGCTATCCATGTGAAGAACAGAGACTTGGGGATGGGGAATGTGTACACGGATGTGTATTAATATAATTAGTGTAAGCGTAAATGAGGAGAAAGATTTCCAGGATATGGGGTAAAGGGCTAACATTACCTATACGCCAAGAAAAAAACTGCTGAGCATGTGTTTTGTTGAGGTCAGATTACCTGGGATTGAGATGTGATGGAAGAAAGTTCTAGTAAGACCCCCCTACATTAGATTTATATCAGTGTTGTAGAGAATGATCAATCTGAACAGTTCATTTTAACTTTGACTTCAGCCCTTGTAAGTCTCGAACACCTGGAAGCTTCAGATGATATTCCTACAGTCTTCCCATTTTTCCTTCCAACTTAGCCTGTCTATAAAATGCATTACTCCAAATGCTAACTCCAGCTATGATATTTTGGACTAGTGGTGCTGGAAGAGCACAGCAGTTCAGGCAGCATCCGAGGAGCAGTAAAATCGACGTTTCGGGCAAAAGCCCTTCATCAAGAATAAAGGCAGAGAGCCTGAAGCGTGGAGAGATAAGCTAGAGGAGGGTGGGGGTGGGGAGAAAGTAGCATAGAGTACAATAGGTGAGTGGGGGAGGGGATGAAGGTGATAGGTCAGGGAGGAGAGGGTGGAGTGGATAGGTGGAAAAGGAGATAGGCAGTTAGGACAAGTCCGGACAAGTCATGGGGACAGTGCTGAGCTGGAAGTTTGGAACTAGGGTGAGGTGGGGAAGAGGAAATGAGGAAACTGTTGAAGCCCACATTGATGCCCTAAGGTTGAAGTGTTCCAAGGCGGAAGATGAGGCTTTCTTCCTCCAGGTGTCTGGTGGTGAAGGAGCGGCGGTGAAGGAGGCCCAGGACCTCCATGTATCCAGCTATGATAGTTCATTCTAAAAAATGTGAGCTAATTTTACTTAATAAATGGGACATCTAAGAATCTGTAAGGTCTGAAACGACTATCCAACTGACCTCTGTCCTTTATCCTTCTTGCTTCTTTCACACAGGGTATTCCAGATCATAGAAACTCACTCAGTCTGAAGAAAATTGTCCTCTTCTTCCCCCTCTGGTTCTTTTCAATCCATTTCAAGTCTGATCATCATTTTGCCAGTGGAAACCGTCCTTGGAAAATTTAAAGAATTGAATGTCTTCTACAGAACCTCCAGAATGCCAGAAGAATCTACAAAAAATGTAGATTAAAAAAAAATCAGGAACATTTTGCAGTATTCATGTTTCATGGTTACAGACCCTAACAAATTGGTGGATAGGCGCCCTCTGGCGTACCCCTTTGGCTCTGCGCTGGTTATAAATTGGAAAATGTACACTCAAGGATAAAATGTGAAGTCAGCAGGTTTTTATTTTCTTAATTATCAGCAGAGTTAATGCACGCTTTAATTGCTCGGTGCCGCAGAAAGAAGATTTTATTAGTAATGAGAGCATGATGGAAGAAGGTTGCCTGAATGTATGTAAGTTATCATTTGTCATCTCCTGTTTGGAGAGCCAAGGAACTGCTAAATAATCCTTGGTCATTCACGCTGATTTGTGTCAGTTTTAAAGCTTAATGAGAATGGCTGCGGTGTGTTTTTTTCTTTTGAATGTGCTCAATCCTCTCCTCAAAGATGATTTTCTTGCACAACAGGTATTTTGACTAGGAGTTTGCTCTGTGCAACTGTCAAAAAGACCTTATCAAGGCAATTGCCACTTTTTTCCCGGCAACCCATCGAAATTCAGCGTTGTTGTTAAGTGCGACGATGGAATTGGCTTTTTCCGTTACCCTAAGAGCATTCTTCTTGTCCTGCGAGTCATACTTTTGAGATCAAGTGAACCGAAAGTCCATGAAGAATAAGTTAAGAATCGTGTAGGTCCTTATTTAGCAATGATTGATTATGCAAAACAAGATTATTTTGACAATTTTGTGCTACACCTTTAGACCTGTTACATCTCACCCTTAACTAGTGATTTTGGCAATGGAATAAATGAAAATAATGTTGATGGCATGTGATGTTTGCACGTTCTCCCCGTGTCTGTGTGGTTTCCCTCCGGGTGCTCTGGTTTCCTCCCGCAGTCCAAAGATATGCAGGTCAGGTGAATTGGCCCTGCTAAATTGCCGGTAGTGTTAGGTGCATTAATCAAAGGGAAATGGGTCTCGGTGGGTTACTCTTCGGAGGCTCGGTGTGGACTGGTTGGGCCAAAGGGCTTGTTTCCGCACTATAGGGAATCTAATCTAATCTAAATTGGGAGACTCCAATGTTATGCATGTTTCTGTCTGGGCCCCTGTTGGCAGGAATAGGATGGTCAAATACAGATCACCTACTCCAATAATGCATTGTACATCTAATCAGTGAAGATTCCTCATGCTGTCACTGTTCAAATTCTCTTATTTCTTATCAGCGATTCTGTGCTGAATTATGGGCAGTTGCATGTTACGGATCTCTATCCACTAAAAGTTGTCCAGACCTATTTCATAAAACACCCTGAAGAGAGAACTTCCATTTAATCTGTTTAGATATAATTTGAAATCAGGTCCTAACGCATGTAATAGGACGATGTGATAACCCACCTCTATCGAGTAAACCCCCACTGTGTGCTTCATTCTGCAAACAAACTCATGTTCCTGCTTTGACAACCGCCTGATGAAGGAGCAGCGCTCTGAAAGCTAGTGCTTCCAATTAAACCTCTTGGACTATAACCTGGTGTTGTATGATTATTTTTAGTTTGTCCCTGCTTTGGTTCTGCTTCTAGATCGGGTTGGGATATCTGGTCGGCATGGACTGGTTGGACCGAAGGGTCTGTTTCCATGCTGTACATCTCAATGACTCTATGACTCTTAGAGAGAATCAGGTTGTTCAGCCCATTGGGCTAAGTCTCCTCCTCCTTCTACCTGAACTCAGGTAGCCCAAAACAAGTCCAACTATTAATTTCTCCCTCATGTCCTGTTCTAACATCCTCTTAATGTATCAACACTGGTTCATCTCAACTTTTCCCTACAGCAGCAAGTTCCAGCTTCTAATCTCATACAAACAGGAACTGAAGGTGATCATTCAGCCCCTTGAGCCTGCCCGGCCATTCAATAAGACCATGACTGATGTATTTGTGTTTTGCACTCCGCATTCACGCCTAACCCTGATAATCAGAGCAATCCATTACCTGTGAAGAATCTATCAACGTTTATCTTAATAATATTTAATGACACACTCTCCACCAGCTGCTGAAGCAGAATTCCAAAGTCGCTCAACTCTGTGAGAAAACAATTCTCCTCATCTCTGTCCTAATTGCAACATTTTAAAAGACATTTGGACAAGTACCTGGAAAGGAAGGATTTAGAGGGATATGGGCCAAATGCAGGTGAGTAGGACTAGTTTCATTTGGGAAACCTGGTCGGCAGGTTTTAACGCAGTGCTCCACATTGTTCAACCCTGACCCACAAGTGGAAACATCCTTTCCAAGACTATTCAGGAACTCGCATGTTTCAATACAGCCACTCCTTACGCTTTGAACTGCAATCAAAATAGGCCCAGCTTGTCCACCCTCATAAGAAGATCCATTAATTCTAGGTAACAATGTAATAAACCTTCTTCAATGCTTTGACATCCTCCCTTAAATACGGAAACCAAAACTGCATACAGTATTTCAAATGTGGTCTCACCAATTCCTTTCATAATGAAAGCATGACATCCTCACTTTTATTTTCAAATCCTCTCATTAGCCTCGTAATCATGTGCAGTATCTCCATACTAATTTTCTTAACTAGAAATCTAAATCCCTTGAACCTTTGGAGTGTCCCAGACACCACTATCACCACCCCAGGATATGTCCTGTTCCACCAGCAGGAGAGACTCAGCAGGAGTGGCGGCACTGTGTACACAGTCAGGAGGGAGTTGCCCTGGGAATCCTCAACATTAACTCCAGATTCCATGAAGTCTAATTGCATCAGGTCAGACACGGTCAATGAAACCTGCTGTAGATTACCCTTGGCTGATTAGATTCCCTACAGTGTGGAAACAGTCTCTTTGGCCTAACAAGTCCACACCAACCCTCTGAAAAGTATTCACCCTGACCCATTTCCCTCTGACTAATGCACCGAACACTATGAGCAATTTAGCACAGCCAATTCACCTAACGTGTGCATCTTTGGACTGTGGGAGGAAACCCATGCAGACACAGGGAGTATGTGCAAACTTAACACAGACAGTCGCCCGAGGCTGGAATTGAACGTGGGTCCCTGGTGCTGTGAGGCAGCAGCACTGAGCCACAATGCTGCCTCGATGAATGAGTACTCCTCCATGTTGAACATTGGAGGAAGCACTGAGTATGGCAAGGGTGCGAAATGTACTCTGGGTGGGAGATTTCAGAGTCAACCACCAAGAGTACTTGATGGTAACACTAACTGATCGAGCTGGTTGGGTCCTAAATGATATAGCTGCTAGACTGGGTCTGCAACAGGTACTGAGGGAACCAATAAGGGGGAAAAACATACTTAACCTCATCCAACGACATAAGTAGGAAGAGAGATGGGGATTTAAGGCAGAAATTTAGGGAGCTAGGCTGGAAACTTAGAGCTAGAACAATGAGTGTTGTTATCTCTGATTTGTTGCCCGTGCCATGTGCTAGTGAAGCGAGGAATAGGGAGAGAGAGGACTTGAACACGTGGCTACAGGGATGACGCAGGAGGGAGAGTTTTGGATTCCTGGATAATTGGGGCTCTTTCTGGAGTAGGTGGGACCTCTACAAGCAGGATGGTCTTCATCTGAACCAGAGGGGTACCAATATTCTGGGGGGGGACTTTTGGTAATGCTGTTCGGGTGTGTTTAAACTAATTCAGCAGGGGGATGGGAACCTGAATTATAGTTCGAGTATACAGGAGGCTGAGAGTAGTGAGGTCAGAAATAAGGTATCAAAGTCGTAAGAAGGCACCAACAAGCCAGGAACATCCGGAATAAGGTGGGTGAACTTGCAGCATGGATTAGTACCTAGGGTTTCAATATTGTGATCATTTCAGAGACACGGATAGAGCAGGGACAGGAATGGTTTTGTTGAACGTTCTGGGCTTTAGTTGTTTCAGTAAGGACAGAGAAAATGGTAAAAGGGGAGAGGTGTGGCATTGTTAGTTAAGGACAATATTACGGTGGCAGAAAGGACATTTGAGGACTTGTTTACTGAGGTAGTATGGGTTAAGATTAGAAACAGGAAAGGAGAGGTCACTCTGTTGGGAGTTTTCTGTAGGCCTCTGAATAGTTCCAGCGATGTAGAGGAGAAGATAGCAAACATTATCCTAATAGGAGCGAGAGAGAGAGGGTACTTGCTATGGGGTCTTTAACTTTCCAAATGTTGACTGGGAATACTAAAGTTCAAATACTTAAGATGGGTCAGTTTTTGTCCAATGTGTGCAGGAGGGTTTGCTGACACAGTATGTAGACAGGCCAACAAGGGGCGAGGCCACGTTGGATTTGGTACTGGGTAATGAATCCAGTCAGATTTAGAGGTAAGTGAGCACTTTGGTGATAGTTATGTTTACTTTAGTGAGGGAAATGGATAGGTATATACCACAGGGCGAGAGTTATAGCTGGGGGAAAGGCAATTATGATGCGATTAGGCAAGATTTAGGATGCATCGGATTGGAAAGGAAACTGCAGAGGATGGGCACAATTGAAATGTGGAACTTATTCAAGAACAGTTACTGCGGATGCTTAATAAGTATGTACCGGTCAGGCAGGAAAGACGTTTTTCCGTGGTTTACTAAGGAAGTTGAATCTCTTGTCAAGAGGAAGAAGAAGGCTGATGTTTAGATGAGATGTGATGGCTCAATTAGGGTGCTTGAAAGTTATAAGTTAGCCAAGAAAGACCTAAAGAGAGAGCTGGGAAGAGCCAGGAGGGAATATGAGAAGTTGTTGGCAAATAGGATCAGGGAAAACCTAAGGCTTTCTATAGGTATATCAGGAATTAAAGAAAGACGAGAGTAAGATTAGGGCCAGTCAAGGATAGTATTGGGAAGTTGTGCGTAGCGTTAAAAGAGGTAGGAGAAGCACTAAATGAATATTTTTCATCAGTATTCACACGAGAAAAAGACAATGTTGGCGAGGCGAATTCTGAGAAACAGGCCACGAGACTAGATGGGATTGAGGTTCACAAGGAGGAGGTGTTAGCAATGCTGGAAAGTGTAGAAATAGATAAGTGCCAAGGACTGGATGGGATTTATCCTAAGATTCTCTGGGAAGTCTTTGGCTCTGATCCTTATCTTGTCATTGTCCACAGGAATAGTGCCAGAAGACTGGAGGATAGCAAATGTTGCTTCCTTGTTCAAGAAGGGGAATAGAGACAACCCTGGTAATTATAGACCAGTGCGTCTTACTTTGGTCATGGGTAAAGTGTTGGAAAGGATTATAAAAAAATAGGATTTATAATCACATAGAAAGGAATAAGTTGATTAGGGATAGTCAACATGGATTTGTAAAGGATAGGTTGTGCCTCACAAACCTTATTGAGTGACCAAACAAGTGGATGAGAATAAAGAGGATGATGTGGTGCATATGGATTTTGGTAAGGTGTTTAATAAGCTTCCCTACAGTAGGCTATTGCACAAAATACAGAGACATAGGATTGAGGGTGATTAGTGGTTTAGATCAGAAATTGGCTAGTTGAAAGAAGATAGAGGGTGGTGGGTGATGGGAAATATTCATCCTGGAGTTCAGTCACTAGTGGTGCACCGCAAGTGTTTTGGGCCCACTGCTTTTTATAAATTTTTATAAATGACCTGGGTGAGGGTATAGAAGGATGGTTTCATAAATTTTTAGGTGACACTAAGCTTGGTAGAGTTGAGGAAGGATGTTGTAGGTTACAGAGGGACATAGATAAGCTGCAGAGTTGGGCTGAGAGGTGGCAAAGAATAATAGTGTGGTTGTGGTGGGGGATTTCCAAACATAGACTGGGACGGCCATGGTGTTAAGGTTTAGATAGAGAGGAATTTGTTCAGCATGCACAAGGAAATGTTTTGTTTCAGTATGTGGATGTACCTACTAGAAAAGGTGCAAACCTGACCTACTCTTTGGAAATAAGGCAGAGCAGGTCAGTGGGGGAGCACTTTGGGACCAGTGACCGTAATTCTATTAGTTTTAAAATAGTGATGGAAAAGGATAGACCAGATCTAAAAGTTGAAGATCTAAATTGGAGAAAGACCAATTTTGATGGTAGTAGGCAAGAACTTTCAAAAGCTGGTTGGGTGCAGATGTTCACAGGTAAAGGGATAGCTGGCAAATGGGAAGCCTTCAGAAATGAGATAATAAGTGTCCAGAGATAGTATATTCCTGTTGGGGTGAAAGGAAAGGATGTTAGGTGTAGAGAATACTAGATGACTAAAGAAATTGAGGGTTTAGTTAAGAAGAAGGAAGCATATGTCAAGTACAGACAGGATAGATCGAGTGAATCCTTAGAAGAGTATAAAGGAAGTAGGAGTATACTTAAGAGGGAAATCAGGAGGACAAAAATGGGACATGCGATAGCTTTGGCAAATAGAGTTAAGGAGAATCCAAAGGGTTTTTACAAATATATTAAGGAGAAAAGGGAGAGAATAGGGCCCCTCAAAGATCAGCAAGGTGGCCTTTGTATGGAGCCACAGGAGATGGGGGAGATACTGAAAGAGTATTTTGCATCAGCATTTACTGTGGAAAAGGACATGGAAGATAGAGAATGTAAGGAAATAGATAGTGACATCTTGAAAAAATGTCCCTATTACAGAGGATGCTGAATGTCTTGAAACGGGTAAAGGTAGGTAAATCCCCAGGACCCGATCAGGTTTGCACGAGAACTCTGTGGGAAGCTCGGGAAGTGATTGCTGGGCCTCTTGCCGAGATACTTGTATCATCTATAGTCACAGGTGAGGTGCCGGAAGATTAGAGGTTGGCTAACGTGGTGCCACTGTTTAAGAAAGGTAGTAAGGACAAGCCAGGGAACTATAGACCAGTGAGCCTGACCTCAGTGGTGGGCATGTCACTTGAGGGATGGGATGTACATGTATTTGGAAAAGCAAGGACTGATTAGGGGTAGACAACATGGCTTTGTGCGTGGGAAATCATGTCTCACAATCTTAATTGAGTTTTTTGAAGAAGTGACAAAGAGAATTGATGAGGGCAGAGCAGTAGATGTGATCTATATGGATTTCAGTAAGGCGTTCTACAAGGCTCCCCATGGGAGTCTGGTGAATACGGGGAGAAGTAGCCATTTGGATAAAGAACTGGCTCAAAGGTAGAAGACAGAGGGTGATGGTGGAGGGTTGTTTTTCAGATTGGAGGCCTGTGACCAGTGAAGTGCCACAAGGATTGGTGCTGGGTCCACTACTTTTTGTCATTTATATAAAAGACTTGGAAGTTAGCTTAAGAGGTATAGTTGGTAAGTTTGTAGATGACATCAAAATTGGAGGTGTAGTGGACAACTTGAAAGGTTACCTCAGATTACTTCAGGATCTTGATCAGATGAGCCAATGGCTAAGGAGTAGCAAATGTAGTTTAGATAAATGTGAGGTACTGCATTGCGGGAAAGCAAATCTTAGCAGGACTTATACACTTAATGGTAAGGTTCCAGGGAGTGTTGCTGAACAAAGAGACCTTGGAGTGTAGGTTCATAGCTCCTTGAGTTGCAGGTAGATAGGATAGTGAAGAAGGCGTTTGGTATGCTTTCCTTTATTGGTCAGAGTATTGAGTACAGGAATTGGGAGGTCATGTTGTGGCTGTACAGGACATTGGTTAGGCCACTGTTGGAATATTGTGTGCAATTCCGATCTCCTTCCTATTGGAAAGATATTGTGAAACTTCAAAGGGCTGAGAAAAGATTTACAAGGATGTTACTAGGGTTGCAGGATTTGAGCTATAGGCAGAGGTTGAATAGACTGGGGCTGTTTTCCCTGGGGCGTCAGAGGCTGAGGGGTGACCATATAGAAATTTTCAAATCATGAGGGGCATGGATTGGTCTTTTCCCTGGGGTGGGGAGTCCAGAAATAGAGGGCATAGGTTTAGGGTGAGAGGGGAAAGATATAAAAGAGACCTACGGGGCAACTTCTTCATTCAGAGGGTGGTACGTGTATGGAATGAGCTGCCAGAGGAAGTGGTGGAGGCTGGTACAATTACAACATTTAAAAGACATCTGGATGGGTATATGAATAGGAAGGGTTTGGAGGGACATGGGCCAGGTGCTGGAAGGTGGGACCAGATTGTGTTGGGATATCTGGTCGGCATTGATGAGTTGGACTGAGGGGTCTATTTCTGTGCTGTACGTCTCTATGACTCTATCACTCTAAATGGAGTTTAATGCGGAAAAGCGTGAGGTGATTCACTTTGGAAAGAGTAACAGGAATAAAGAGTACTGGGCTAATGGTCGTGTAGATGAGCAGAGAGATCTTGGTATCAATGTACATAGATCCTTGAAAGTTGCCACCCAGGTTGATCGGGTTGTTAAAAAGACATACGGTGTGTTAAGTTTTATTGGTAGAAAGATTGAGTTTCAGAACAATGAGGTCATGCTGAAGCTGTACAAAGCTCTAGTGCAGTCACATTTGGAGTATTGCGTTATAAGAAGGATGTGGAAGCTTTGGAAAGTGTTCAGAGGACGTTGCTAGGATGTTGCCTGATATGTAGGGATGGTCTTACGAGGAAAGGCTGAGGGACTTTGTTGAGAGGTGTGAGGGAAGAGTGAGGTCTGCTGGGAAGGTGAATAAAAAACAAATTTTTTTGAACAGATTGGTGAGGAGAGAGGGCAAAAAGAAACCTAGTGCTGCTGGGAACATTTTAAGTGGGTGAGATCATGAATACAAGAAGGATGGGTTGTACCTGAACTGGAGGGGCACAAATGTCCTGGGTGGGAGATTTGCTTGTGTGGTTCAGGAGGGTTTAAACTAGTTTGGCAGGGGATGGGAATCATAGCTACTGATCTGAGAGGGGGAGCAGTTGAAGATGGGATAGCAACAGGATATAGTGAATCTATCGGGAATGTTTCTCACGCGATGAAATAAAGGGATCGGTTGAAGTGTGTCTGCTTTAACGCAAAGAGTATCAGAAATAAGAGTGATGAACTGACAGCATGGATCAGTACTTGGGGCTATGATGTTGTGGCCATAATGGAGTCGTGGGTTACACAGGGACGGGAATGGTTACTAGATGTTCCAGGGTTTAGAACGTTTAAAAAGAACAGGGAGGGGGTGTGGCATTGCTCAGCAGAGAGTGCATCACAGCTACCGAAATGAAGGCTGTTCAGGAAGGTTTGTCTACTGAGTCAGTATGCGTGGAAGTGAGGAACAGCAAGGGAGCAGCCACCTCATTGAGGGTTTTGTGCAGACCCCCTAATAGCAGTAAAGAGATAGAAGAACTCATTGGCCGGCAGATTCTGGAAAAATGCAGATGTAGCAAAGTTGTTGTTATGGGTGATTTCAACTTTCCCAATATCGACTGGAACTTCCTTAGTGCAGATGGTTTGCATGGAGTCATTTTTGTCAGGAGTGGTGAGGAGGGTTTTCCTACTCAGTATGTTAACAGGCAAATGAGGGGAGAGGCCATTTTGGATTTGGTGCTTGGCTATGAGCCGGAATAGGTGTCAGATCTCGCGGTGGAAGAACACTTTGGTGACAGTGATTGCAACTATCTCACATTTACCATAGCGTTGGAGAGGGAAAGGAGCAATTAGCAAGGGAAGATACTTAATTGGGGAAAAGAAAATTATGACGCGATCAGACAGGAGTTGGGAAATACAGACTGGGAGCAATTGTTCCACAGAAGGGGCACAGCAGACATGTGGAGAATGTTTAAGGAGCAGTTGTTGCGAGTGATGCATAAATTTGTTCCTCTGAGACAGGTAAGAAATGGTAAGATTAAGGAACCCTGGATGATGAGAACAGAGGAGTTTCTCATCAAAAGGAAGAAGGCAGCTGACGTAAGGTGGAGGAAGCAAGGATTACAGGCTTGCTAGAAAGGAGCTCAGAAATGGACTGAGGTGATCCAGGAGGGGGCACGAAAAAGGCTTGGCAAGAAGGATAGGGAGAACCCAAAGGCATTTTACTCATAGGTGAGAAATAAGAGAATGACTAGGGAGAAGGTAGGGCTGATCAGGGATAGTTGAGTGAACTTGTGCGTGGAGCCTGAGCAGATAGGGGAAGCCCTAAAGGTTTTTTTTGGCTTCAGTTTTCATTAAGGAAAGTGACCTTGTTGTGAATGAGAACTTTGAGGAGCTGGGAAACAGGCTTGACCAGATCAAGATTGATGAAGTTGATGTGCTGGAACTTTTGACAAACATTAAGATTGATAAGTCCCCAGGGCCAGACCAGATTTATCCTAGGCTGCTCTCGGAAGCAAGAAAGGAGGTTGCTAAGCTTCTGGCAAATATCTTTGCTTCCTCACTCTCCACGGAGTCATATTGGATGGATTGGAAGGAGGTGAATGTTGTTCCTCTTTTCAAGAAGGATAATAGGGAAATCCCTACCAATTACAGACCAGTCAGTCTTACGTCTGTGGTCAGCAAAGTTTTGGAAAGAATTCTGAGGGATAGGATTCATACTATTTGGAAAAGCATAACGTGATTAAAGGCAGTCAGCATGGCTTTGTGAGGGGCAGGTCATGCCTCACAAATCTTACTGAGTTCTTTGAGGAAGTGACAAGACAGGTCAACGAAGGTCGAGCAGTGGACTTCAGCAAGGCATTTGATAAGGTTCCCCATGGTAGGCTCATGGTAGGAGGTATAGGATACAGGGAGATTTGGTTATCTGGATTCAGAATTGGCTGGCTGACAGAAGGCAGAGAGTTGTGGATGGAAAGTATTCAGCCTGGAGGTCAGTGTTGAGTGGGGCCCTGCAGGGCTCTGTTTTTGGCCCTCTGTTCTTTGTAGTTTTTATAAATGACTTGGATGAGGAGTTTGAGGGGTGAGTTAGTAAATTTGCAGATGACACAAAGGTTAGAGGTTCTGTTGATAGTATCGAGGGCTATTGCAGGCTGCAGCGCGATGTACACAGGATGCAGCTGGGCTGAGAAATGGCAGATGGAGTTCAACCTGGATAAATACGATAAAAATGATGCATTTTGGAAGATCAAACTCAAATGCTGAATATGGGATTAAAGACAGGATTCTTGGTAGTGTGGAGGAACAGAGGGATCTGGGTGTTCAAATACATAGATCCCTTAAAGTTGCCACCCAAGTGGATAGGGTTGTAAAGAAAGCATATGGTGTTTTGGCTTTCATTAACAGGGGGATCAAGTTTAAGAGCTGCAAGGTTTTGCTACACTTGGAATATTGTGTCCAGTTCTGGTCGCCCTACTATAGGAAAGATATAGAGGCTTTGGAGAGGGTGCAAAGAAGGTTTACCAGGATGCTGCCTGGACTAGAAGGCTTGTTTTATGAAGGAATGTTGAATAAGCTCGGACTTTTCTCTCTGAAAGAAGGAGGAAGAGAGGAGACGTGATCGAGGTATACAAGGTGGTGGGAGGCATGGATAGAGTCAAAAGCCAGAGACTTTTCCCCAGGGCAGGACTGACTGGCATGAGGGGTCATAGTTTTAAGATATTAGGAGAAAGGTATAGAGAGGACGTCAGAGGAAGGTTCTTTTTGCAGAGGGTTGTGAATTCATGGAATGTGTTGCCAGTTGTGATGGTGGAAGCAGAGTCATTGGGGACATTTAAGTGATTGCTGGACACGCACATGAATAGCAGTGAGTTGAGAGGTGCGTAGGTTAAGTTATTTTATTTTACATTAGGATTAATCCTCGACACAACATCGTGGGCCAAATGGTGTGTTCTATGCTGTACTTTTCTATGTTCTATGACTGGAGGCTGTTTTTGTTAGAGAGAAGAAGGTTGAGAGGTGACTTAAGTGAGACATATAAGATAATCAGAGGGTTAGATAGGGTGGACAGGGAGAGCCTTTCTCCGATGATGGCGAAGGCTAGCATGAAGGAATTTCGCTTTGAATTGTGGGGTGATAGATTTAGGACAGATGTCAGAGGTAGTTTCTTTGCTCAGTAAGTAGTAGAGGCATGGAGCACACTGCCTGCCACAGTAATAGTCTTGCCAATGGTAAGGGAATTTAAATGATCATTGGATAGACATAGGGACAAGAATGGAATAGTATAGGTTAGATGGGCTTCAGGTCGGCACAACATCGAGGGCTGAAGGGCCTTTACTATGCTGTAATGTTCTATGTTCTATATTCTTACAATCTGTCAGCTGCAGATGCATCTGTCGATGACAGTATCAGTAAGAGTGACTTTTCAGAGACTACAGCAGTCCATATTCAAATGTAGCAAGACCTGAACAACAGGTTGAAAAATGGGAAGTAACATTTGTGTCACACAAGTGCCTGGCAATGACTACCTCCAATTAGAGGCAATGTAATCAGTGCCAAATCACACTCAAAGGTGTTACCATTACTTTATCCTCCACTTTATCCTGGGGGTTACCATTGATTAGAATCTCCCGACGTCCCTATCAGTACCATTCTACTGACACTCTCATTCGTTTGGCTGAACTGGTCCTCACCCATAACAATTTCTTCTTCGAATCCTCCCACTTCCTCCAGACGAAAGGGGTAGACACGGGCACCCACATGGGCCCCAGCTATGCCTGTCTCTTCGAACAGTCCATCTTCTGTACTTACACTGGCACCATCACCCACCTCTTCCCCTGTTGCATTGATGATCGCATCGGCGCCACCTCATGCTCCCACGAGGAAGTTGAACAGTCCAACACATTCCACCTTAAATTCACCTGGACCATCTCTGACATGACCCTCCCCTTCTTGGACCTCTCCATCTCCATCAACGATGACCGACTCAACATTGACATTTTTTACAAACCCACTGACTCCCACAGCGACCTCGATTACACCTCCTCCAATCCTACCTCCTGCAAAAATGTTATCTTGTATTCCCAATTCCTCCGCCTCTGCTGTATTTGCTCCCAGGAGGACCTGTTCCACCACAGAACACACCAGATGGCCTCCTTCTTTAAAGACCATAATTTCCCCTCCCACGCGGTTGAAGATGCTTTCCAATGCATCTCGTCTACGTCCCACACCTCTGTCCTCAAACCCCATCCCTCCAACTGCCACAAGGAGAGAGCCACCCAGTCCTCTCTTTCCATTCCACCAACCTCTGCATAAACTGCATCATCTGCCAACATTTCCGCCACCTCCAAACGGACCCCACCACCAGGGATATATCTCCCTCCCCAGCCCTATCCACTTTCTGTAAAGACCGTTCCCTCCATGACAATCTGGTCAGGTCCACGGCCCCACAACAAACCACCCTCCCATCCTGGCACCCTCCCCTGCCACTGCAGAAATTGCAAAACCTGCGCCCACACTCCTCCCTCACCTCCTTCGAAGGCCCCAAAGAAGCCTTCCACATCCATCAAAGTTTCACCTGCACATCCACCAATGTCATTTATTGTATCTGTTGCTCTCAATGCGGTCTCCTCTACATTGGGGAGACTGGACGCCTTCTCGCAGAGCGCTTTAGGGAACATCTCCAGGACACCCGCATCAATTAACCCCACCGCCCCATGGCCGAACATTTCAACTCCCCCTCCCACTCTACTGAGGACATGCAGGTCCTTGGCCTCCTCCATCGTCATTCCCTCACCACGGGACGCCTGGAGGAAGAACGCCTCATCTTGCGCCTCGGAACACTTCAACCTCAGGGCATCAATGTGGACTTCACCAGTTTCCTCATTTCCCCTCTTCTCACCTTACCCCAGCTCAGCACCCATCCTTATGACCTGTCCTACCTGCCAATCTTCCTTCCCACCTATCCACTCCACCCACCTCTCCGCCCTATCACCTTTATCCTCTCCTCCATCCACCTATTGCACTCTCAGCTACCTTCTCCCCAGCCTCACCCCCCCTCCCCTCCCTCCCAATTGATCTCTCCGCTCTGGAGGCTCCCAACCTGATTCCTGATGAAGGGCTCCTGCCCGAAACATCGATTTTCCTGCTCCTCGGATGCTGCCTGACCTGCTGTGCTTTTCCAGCATCATTCTAATCTTGCCTCTGATCTCCAGCATCTGCAGTCCTCACTTTTACCTTGGTCCTGTGGTTGCTCTGTAAGAATAGTCACTGACTGACATGCCTTTGATATAAATGAAGACATGGTGAGACGATAGTTTGCAGAGTTCTAAATTTCAAAGCACACCTCCAAACAGGATTAAAGGACAATTTGTTATATTTACTCGTCAACCCATTCAGAGAGGCTAATACATATATCTGTGGAGCAGGTGAGACCAGAAATTGGCTCTCCTAGCTCTGGGGTATGGACACTACCACTACAGTACGAGTGCCCTTTATACAAGTGCCATTATGGAAAATTAAAAACAAGGCCTCCTTTGGGGTTTCTCAAACTGAATGCTGAGCTAAGTTTGGCAGTGGTATTTCTTCAGATGTTTATTATTTCCTGGTACTTGAGCCTTGTACATGCTTTGTGTCTTTTCCTTTGTGTCTGGTCAATTATGTGGATGTAGCAGGGGCTGAGCCCTTTCTGTCAGTGCGAAACGTGAGAGGTGAGATTGTAAATGCTCAGATCTTCCCGCTAGCAGTCTATCAGTAAGATTTAAACACAAAGAAATGAATCACTCCTGAGACAAAGGGTCTGTAGTGCTGATCAAAGTGGACACCTGCATTCCTATAGCTTTAGGAGAAAGTGAGGACTGCAGATGCTAGAGATCAGAACTTAAAAATATGTTGCTGGAAAAGTGCAGCAGGTCAGGCAGCATCAAAGGAGCAGGAGAATTGACGTTTCAGGCATAAGCCCTTCTTCAGGAACCTGAAGAAGGACTTATGCCCGAAATATTGATTCTCCTGTTCCTTTGATGCTGCCTGACCTGCTGCGTATTTCCAGCAACACATTTTTAAGCTCTGATCTCCAGCATCTGCAGTCCTCACTTTTTCCTAGTTGATTTTAACCTACTGCGAGTCCTCTTGTAAGGATGCCTTCCTTGAAGAAGCTCTCCTCCTCCCTCTACAAGGATCTCAGTGAGTCCCTCTCTCACTGCACCCCCCAGGTCATCTCCTCTGCCCTGAAGTTCTTCAGCCACGTCCTCAAACAGACTCACTACCACAGCCACATCTTCTTCCTCAGCATCTGTCTACGGAACCGACTGACCCCTCATGGACTCTGGACGATTCCTGAAGAAGGGCTTATGCCCGAAACGTCGATTCTCCTGTTCCTTTGATGCTGCCTGACCTGCTGCGCTTTTCCAGCAACACATTTTTAAGTTCCTACAGCTTTATACAGTTTCACAACATCAAATTGCAATTTATGGATCACCTTTAATATCGTAAAATGTCTCAAGATTCTTCGCAAGAAATATTAACAGACAAAAGAAATTGTCAGTGAGCTCTACAACACGTTTATTGGGTGAATTGGCTCATGGCAGGGTGGTACAGTGGCTCAGTAGTTAGCACTGCTGCCTCACAGCACCAGGGTCCCAGGTTCAATTTCAGCCTCAGGCAACTGTGTGTGTGGAGTTTGCACGTTCTGCATGGGTTTGCTCTGGTTTCCTCCCACAGTCCAAAGATGTGAACTGGCCATGCTAAATTGCCCATTGTGTTAGGTGCATTAGTCAGAGGGAAATGAGTCTGGGTGGGTTACTCTTTGGAGGGTCGGTGTGGACTGGTTGAGTTGAAGGGCCTGTTTCCATACTGTACGGAATCTAATCTTTTATTCCTGATGAAGGGTTTTTGCCCAAAATGTCGATTCTCCTGCTCCTCGGATGCTGCCTGACCTGCTGTGCTTTACCAGCACCACACTCTCGACTCATGTTTTAAGGGCAGAAAGGGAAGAGAGGGGAGGTTTAGGACTAATATTCTAGAGTGGATGGATGTATGAAGGTGTAGCTACCAGCAGTGGAGCAATTAAAGATGTTCAAGAGGCCAGGACTGGAGAAGTTTATTGGATTGAAGGAAATACCAAAGGAAGAGGAGGTCACAGAGAGGGAGAACAGTAAAGTCATAGAGGCCATGAACATAAGAATGAAAATGGATGTATTCCAATGTCAGAAGACATTTTGAAACATTAATCACTAATTTGTGAATTAAATAAGCTATAAAATGAACATTGCAACATGTAGGAGGCATCAATTCTGAGAGGTGCTTAGTCAAATAAGGAGCACTGCACTGCACTCAATTCAGCAGTGCAGTAAGATTGTGGCTTTTAAACTATTCCAAAGTGTGTCAGCAATTAGTGACTAATTGAGAGCATTTGCCGTGGTTAAAATACAAGGTCACACTGAGAATACAAAGAGCACTTCATGGTTATCTTGCATCAGAGTACAGAGTGCAGACTGTGTTTCTCCAGATATGCAAAAGTAAGGGAATAATATCTGGCTTTTTGAGCCATTAAGATGCCTTTTTCGTAATAACAGAAGCAGACCTTTCACCATGGTGAGCCTGTCACCTACTGTATTAGATTGATTGCTAACTTACATCTTAACTCCAGCTACTTACCTTGATTCTTTCAGCTTTCGTATTTTTATGTAACAAAAGGAGATCAAACGCAGTTTGGAACTTATAATTGATTTGTCCTCAGCAGTTTCTTTGGGTGGTTGGGTCCCCCCACCAGATGATAGTGGGTGTGAGATTTCCTGATTACCACTATACTTGGTGTATTCAATAAAAGAAAACCAACTCCCATTCATATAGTACCTTATCATTTCTATCATGGATTCCTGATGCACTTCCTCATTAGAGTTCATTTTTGAAGAACAATTACTGGTGTTATGTAAGTGTGTGATACACCTGGCTAAGCTACCCCACAGCCAATGGATTAAATTCAAATCTCTGTAGCTAGAATCACTTCAGTGTGGAAGCAGATCAATCCACCATCAAGTCCACACTAGCCCTCTAACAGCATCTCATGTAGACCCAAACCTCTGACCTATCCCTATAGTATGGCCAATACTCTTAACCCACACATTTTTGTATTGTAGGAGGAAGTTGGAGCATCTGGAAGAAATCCAATCAGACAGAGGAGAATGTGCAAATTCCATACAGTTGTCCGAGGGTAGAACTGAACTGGGGTCCCTTGCACTGTGAGGCAGCAGTGCGAACCACTGACCTATAAAGCCAACCTCCAGTTGGAAATGATGGTGGAAAGTTAAGCAGCTAACTGGAGGAGGAGGAGGCTTCACCAAGATCCCTAGTCTCAGTAGTTTGGGAGCCCAGCACGTCAGTGCAAAGAATTCCCAGCAATCTTTAGCCAGAAGCATCAAGTAGATGATCTATCTCAGCCTCCTCCTGAGGTTCCTAGCACGAGGGTTTTTAATTTCTTCAACTAATTCAATTCACTTCACACGATATCCAGAAATGGTTGAAGGTGCTGGATATAAATTTGTGGCAAATTAAGTAGAATGTGGATAAGTGTGAGGCTATCCACTCTGGAAACAAAGAAAAGAAGGGCAGATGGTTACAGAGGAACCTCAATTATCCAGAATTTGATTATCCAAATTTTGGACTATCCAAACAAGATCGCAAGGTCCCAACGTTTGGCAAAACTATGTTATCTGGCATTCAATTATCCGTACATTCGATTATCCAAACAATATACTCCCCGCCCGTGTCACTGAGTCATAGAGATGTACAGCATGGAAACAAACCCTTTGGTCCAACCTGTCCATGCCGACCAGATATCCCAACCCAATCTAGTCCCACCTGCCAGCGCCCGGCCCATATCCATCCAAACACTTCCTATTCATATACCCATCCAAATGCCTCTTAAATGTTGCAATTGTATCAGCCTTCACCACTTCCTCTGGCAGCTCATTCCATACACGTACCACCCTCTGCGTGAAAATGTTGCCCCTTAGGTCTCTTTTATATCTTTCTCCTCTCACCCTAAACCTATGCTGTCTAGTTGTGGACTCCCCAAACCCAGGGAAAATACTTTGTCTATTTATCCTATCTATGCCCCTCATAATTTTGTAAACCTCTATAAGGTCACCCCTCAGCCTCCGATGCTCCAGGGAAAACAGCCCCAGCCTGTTCAGCCTCTCCCTGTAGCTCAAATCCTCCAACCCTGGCCACATCCGTTCGGATAATCAAGGTTCCTCTTTTTCTGAATGGCGATAGATTGGGAAAGGGGGAGGTGCAGTGAGACCTTGTACACCATGTGCTGAAAGTAAGCACTCAGGTGTAGCAGGTGATGAGAAAGACAAATGGTATATTGGCTTTCCATAGAGAAACGATTCAAGTTAAGGATGCAGGGATGTCTTGCTGCGCTTGTACAGGGCCTTGGTGAGACCATACTTGGAGTAAAGTGTGCAGTTCTGATCTCCTTATCTGAGGAGGGGTGTTCTGGATGTGGAAGGGGTGCATTGCAAGTTCACCAGACTGATTTCCAGGATGGCAGGACTGACTCATGAAGAGAGACTGGATCAGTCAGGACTATGTACTCTGGACTTCAGAAGAATGGTAGGAGTAAGGGAGGGAAATCTCAAATAAATGTCTAAAATACTAACAACACTGGACTGGATTAATGCAGGAAGAATGTCCCTGGTGACTGGGAAGTCTAGAACAAGGGGCAACAGTCTAAGAATACAAGATAGGCCATTTCGGACTGAGCAGGGGAGAAATATATTCACCTGGATAGCAGCGAGATGTGGAATTCTCTGCCGCAGAAAGTGGTTGAGGCCAAACAGTGAACATTTTCAAGAAGGAGTTAGATATAGTTCATAGGACTAAAGGGGATAAATAATATGGGGAGAGATTGGGAAAATGCTGTTGAGTTAGATAATCAGCCATGATCATATTGAATGATATAGCAGGCTTGAAGGGCTGAATGGCCGACTCCTGTCCCTATTTTCTTTGTTTCTATGTTTACTGATGCCAGTGCCCCACAAACCAAAACTCGTTTCTTCCACACCAATCTTTCAGTCACAAATTTAACTCCTTGGCTTTATTTGCCCTCTGCCAGTTTGTCCACAGCTCATGTAATTTTATTTATAAACAGCCTCTGATGGGCCACTGTAAGAAAATATTAATTGATGGCTAACGGAAACGTACATAAGGAAATAGAAACTTACTGAATGCAAATAGCTCCATCTGGATTGATGGTGTCCCCCTGCCCTTAAGCCCCTGTGGTTCCCATTGGTCTCTAAAGGCCTCTACCACGTCAGTGAGCACTGTACGCTTTATCTCCAGGGACACCCGAGCACTGACGTAACTGCAAAAGAGCAACAGCCACCTTGGCCTGGCCCAGGAGCAGACCTCCAAGAAGACTCTCCCACATGTCTTAACACTTTCTGCACTGGGTGCACATAGATCTGGAGCCTGAGACTGAAGAGCATCCCAAATTTAAGGAGCAACCCCATTGAGAAACTAAAAGAAAGGTATTGCAAATGAAAATATACCTCGTAAATGTGATGTATCATTTTGTACAGCCACAAAACCTTCCAGAGGTTTACAAAATTATGAGGGGCATGGATAGGGTAAATACGTAAAGTCTTTTCCCTGGAATCAGGGAGTCCAGAACTAGTGGGCATAGGTTTAGGGTGAGAGGGGAAAGATATGAAAAAGACCTAAGGGGCAACTTTTTCACACAGAGGATGGTATGTGTATGGAACGAGCTACCAGAGGAAGTGGTGGAGGCTGGTACAATTGCAACATTTAAGAGGCATTTGGATGGGTATACGAATAGGAAGGGTTTAGAGGGATATGGGCCGGGTGCTGGCAGGTGGAACTAGATTGGGTTGGGATATCTGATCGGCATGGACGGGTTGGACCGAAGGGTCTGTTTCCATGCTGTACATCTCTATGACTCTATGAAAAATCTACTTGTGGCCTGGCGCCCAGTATATTTACTTAACATCTGGTTGCCTGGGATTGTGAGTGAGGAGCCCTTCACTCTAGATCCCACATGGAAAGGCCAGGAAGTCCCTTGTAGGGATCCCTCCACTGAGTATCTCTGTCCCCAGAGGGTAACGGTTCTGCTTTTTAATTTCATTCCAAATTGTTCAAAGTCTTTCAGCAAACCTCCTCTTAGTCCGATCAATGTCATTGGTTCTGACATGGATGACAACAACTGGATTCCATCCCACCCACTTCAGGTTCATCTCCAGTCCTGAGGAGATGTGCTTTAATGCTGTCACCAGGCAGATAACACAACCTTCGAGTCTCCTCCTCAAAGTTGCATTAATTGTATCTATTTCCCTAATTATACTATTCTCTATAGCTAATGCATTCCTATTTCCTCTCTCCATTTGAATAGCTCCTGGTACCACAGTGCCACAGACTGTTCACTGTCATCCACACAGCTTGTAAGAACCTTGTAAATGTCCAAGGATTTGGAGGGAACAAGGCTCCTTATATGCTACCCCTCTGATCTCCATATGGTCTCACTTGCAGCCACACCTTCCTGTTCCTGATCACAGAAAAAAATTGAATTACCTAATTTGAGAGTTGTGATCTCCTCATGGTCTCTCCAAAGTGTCCAGGATATGGCATATCTGCAGCTCACACCCCAGCTCCTCAACTCAGATCTAAAGTTCTTTGATTTGCAAACACTTACTGTAGATTTGTCCACGCTGGATCACCTTGGCATCCAGCAGCTCTCACTTATTTCAGAAGCAACACATCACCTATCCTGCCATTGTAATCGTGTTGTATTCACTTTATTGATCAGTTTATTATAATTGTTTTTACACCAGTATCAATCTTGTACTTAACAACCTATTTTTTTTTTAGTGAAGAGAGAGAAAAGAGATTAGATATCTAAGTACAAATTATCCACTTTATTTGTACTGTTAAGATTTGAAACTCTTACCTGGCAGCTGCCTACCTTGTAGTGGAATCATGATGTGGTCATGATATCACTCACTGCAGACAGGCCTCCGGATCTGTGTCTTTAATCCTCTCCTGCTCATCTCTCACACTGCAGACTTTACTTCTTTCACTAAATACCGCTTTCTGAAGTAAATTTCCACTTTGAACCAAATTCCTACATATACTCAATTGGCCTTTGTCTCACTCACTCAGGTGAAGTCTCCACTCATACTGATCATGCTCCTTTGTTTATTAATTGTAGAAATATTGGAAATGGGAAAGAGAAGACCTTTGACAATACAGGGGCCTTGCAAAGTATTGTGATGAAATTTCACAAATATGGCCAGAGGTGACAATCTTACATACAATTAAATTATCAGTGATGCATGCTGAAATGAATGAAAATAAAACAGACTCTTTGACTTGTAATTCTGCCATTTTGCTCACAATGTAGTTTTTAATGTAATCCTCTGCTTGTTTGTGTTCTGATATTTTCTCCTCACTCTGTACGGTACTCACATATTGATCTCTTATGAGATGCAATATATACCTGATTGCTTTTATTCTCACTCTTTAACACTCTCCCACTCACCAGGAGAAATCAGACAAGTAGGAATTACAATGGAGCATGAGCTTTATCCTCTAACGTCCTGGCATAATGATATCTACTACAATTTTAAATTGCAGCTACCAAATTCACCACTTTGAAGCTACTACAATCCTCAATGAGATGTCAACATCTGTTTCTGGCAATGTGAATCGGACTGGACTGAATATTAATTCCTGGGTTACACTGCGATCTCACCAGAAATCTATTCTTGACTTCATGAGAAGCTCTGGTCTAATGCAGGAGGTAAAGCCAACTCCATTTCTCTCACAAACAAAAACAGAAATGGCTGGAAATTGCTGAATTCTGAGGAAGGGTCACTTGACCCAAAACGTTAACTCTGATTTCTCTCCACAGATGCTGCCAGACCTGCTGAACTTTTCCAGCAGTTTCTGTTTTGATTTCTGATTTACAACATCCGCAGTTCTTTAAGTTTCTGTTTCTTTCATCTTGTTGTCTCCTTTGTTCTGTGGTCCTCCTCTTCTGCTCTCTCAGAGTTTCTCTGAATCACACTCATACAGGTTCACTTACTGTGAACCCAGTTTGTATGTGTTACAACATTGTTCAAAGATTCCTGAATTGTACCGACAGAGACCACCAAACAAACTGCATCCAGGGATAGTCTATAGGGTGCACTGTGAGAAATCCCTGAGTGGGTTGGATGAAGTTCACCCAGTGGTTTGAGAAAATTGAAGTTATTATTGATTATCAAAATCATTACTCCATGGTCACCTCATATCTGTCACTCTTTTGCCACCACACCAGATGACCTCCCTGCTGGTCACCTTGCTGTTAACTATTTGGATTCCATTGTTGGTGATGTTACCATTAGCTACTGTTTGGTCACATCATCAGTAGTCTCTCCTTAGTGATCTTCTTTCTTGTCACCTCACTACCAGCCTGTCTTTGGTCACCTCATGGTTGGTCACCTCACCAGTGGTCTCTCTTTGATCATATTGGCCACCTTGGAAACAATGTTTTCATAAGTTGGGTGGTAACAATCAGAATAAACATTGGTCATAATAATGAGGATGCTTCAAATTGGAGATTGCCTCAAACTGTCCTCAGTTATCCTGGTTGCATCAGTAAAAAATGAGGTCTGCAGATGCTGGAGATCACAGCTGCAAATGTGTTGCTGGTCAATTCTCTATTCCTGAGATGCTGCCTAACCTGCTGTGCTTTGACCAGCAACACATTTGCAGCTGGTTGCATCAGAGCAGACAGCAGTAATGATCCAGTGGATCTCTCTGAATCCTATGGTCTTGGATACTGCATCATCATGATCTGTGTTAATTAAGAGTAATTGCTTGCTTGTTTGAAGGCTCCTTACTGGTGTGAGTATCAACTCGTCTCACATAAATGAAGGGAACCATCTCTTCAGGGATTTCCGTGGCAAGAATCCCAGAAATGTCCCATCTCTGCATTGAAACACCCAGAAGCAGCACTCTCCACATATTTTCAGACTGCAGATTTCTGCATTGCTTACTGTAAGAATTGGAAAGCATCCTTCATGAAATCAGAACGGGGGCAACAATACGTGTTAACTTCAGAATCTGGTCATATTGGGTAAACACTATGCATGTAAACTTTTTTATTTAAAGTTTTAGAGCATCAGTTTAACACCAAAATAGAAACTGCCACAGTGACACTTGCTAAATCCATTTTCACAAACGTAAACTGTTCCCATGACGCATTCAAACTCATCATAACACATGGATCATGTCCTCTGGCTGATGCTATGGAAACAGGAAAAACACAATATGAGCAGCTAAATCACAAATTTTCTTACAGTTTCATAAATAATCTCACACCTTCATGTCCTCTTGACTTCCAACAATCTCTGCTTCTGTGCTAATGTCTGCTTAGTGAAAAAGCACTGCTTTGTGCTTATCCGCTAGGTGGAGTGGCAGATCAGTTCAGTGCAACAGTTTGATTATATTCTGGAAGTCCATTTGGAAGCCTTTTCCTTCGATGAATCAACATGCAAATTGGATATTCCAAAATTCATGCTAAATTAACAAGCGACTTCTCATGTTTTAAGAGAATTTGCTTTGCTCCTGCTCCAAGGAAGGGACATAGATGTCAAATTGATCCACTCATTTTAAGCTAGTTTGCAGGCAACATCAGGAGGAGTGGGACAGGTTTCTGGGAAGTTTTGGGATTGGATGGAGCACTGGTTGTACTTTGTCCATTATTATCCTCCACTACCTCCAGCTGCGTGTACTCTATAGTGGGTGTGAGGTCAATCTTTTCTCTTGAACAATTTGTGCTAATATCACTTTGTAAAGTTTGAGAATGTGCGTGTCTGTATGCTAGTTGAGTGGAAATGCTGTGTGTTACCAGATATGGTTTCCCTTTTCATTTTGATGCCGTTTTTGATCCCAAGTTGAGCTTTGATTTCACAGCTGTGAAGTCCACAAACACCACATCTACTGCTCGAACTTCGTTGACCTGTCTTGTCACCTCCTCAAAAAACTTAGTAAGATTTGTGAGGCATGACCTGCCCCTCACAAAGCAATGCCGACTGCCTTTAATAACACTATGCTTTTCCAAATAGTCATAAATCCTATCCCTCAGAATTCTTTCCAAAACTTTGCTGACCACAGACGTAAGACGGACTGGTCTGTAATTGGCAGGGATTTCCCTATTACCCTTCTTGAAAAGAGGAACAACATTCACCTCCCTCCAGTCCTCTGGTATGACCCCATGGAGAGCGATGAAGCAAAGATCTTTACCAGCAGCTTAGCAACCTCCTTTCTCGCTTCCCAGAGTGATCTAGTCTGGCCCTGGGGACTTATCAATCTTAATGTTTGTCAAAAGTTCCAGCACATCAACTTCATCAGTCTTGATCTAGTCAAGCCTGTTTCCCAGCTCCTCAAAGTTTTCATTCACAACAAGGTCTCTTTCCTTAGTGAAAATTGAAGCAAAAAACTCATTTAGGGCTTCCCCTATCTGCTCAGACTCCACGCACAAGTTTCCTACGCTATTCCTGACCAGCCCTACCTTCTCCCTGATCATCCGCTTATTCCTCACATATGAGTAAAATGTCTTTGGGTTCTCCCTAATCCTTCCTCTCTAAGCCTTTTTCACGCCCCCTCCTGGCTCTCCTCAGTCCATTTCTGAGCTCCTTTCTAGTAAGCCTGTAATCCTCTAAAGTTGTGCTAGATCCTTGCTTCCTCCACCTTACGTAAATTGCCTTCTTCCTTTTGATGAGAAGCTCCTCTGTTCTCGTCATCCAAGGTTCCTCAATCTTACCCCTTTTTTCCTGTCTCAGAGGAACAAATTTGTGCATCACTCACAACAACTGCTCCTTAAACAGTCTACACATGTCTGCTGTGCCCTTTCTGTGGAACAATTGCTCCCAATCTGTACTTCCCAACTCCTGTCTGATAGCGTCATAATTTCCTTTTCCCCAATTAAATATCTTCCCTTGGTAACTGCTCCTCTTCCTCTCCAAGACTATGGTAAGTGTGAGGCAGTTGTGGTCACTGTCACCAAAGTGTTCTCCCACCGTGAGATCTGACCCCTGTCCTGGCTCATTGCTGAGCACCAAATCCAAAATGGCCTCTCCCCTCATCTACATACTGAGTAAGGAAACCCTCCTGAATACACTTGACAAAAACGGCTCCATCTAAACCATCTGAACTAAGGAGGTTCCAGTCAATATTGGGAAAGTTGAATTCACCATAACAACAATCCTGCTTTATCTTCATAAGGTTACTCCAGGGTTTTAAAGCTCGTACATAATGCAGACTATATGTGCAAGTCGATGATATTATAACCATATAAATAGTTAACAAATTCAAGATATTTGCCCAAATACTGAACAATCAAAGGGGCAGGGAGAGATGGATATAAATACAATAACTATCATTAGAGAATCAATGTCTAGGGAAAATCATTGAATGGAGGAATGGACTTGATGGGCTGAAGAGCTTACTTTTGTCCCTATATCTTATGGTCTTATGCTGTAAAGTTGCCCCAATCCATATAGGTGTCAGCTACTTTGAGCATTTGTCAGCTACATCCCACTCAACTGCCTCTCCAAACATCACCTGCTGTACCTGGGACAGTGTGCAGATCCAGTGTTTATTGTTATCTCAGGATCCACAACACCTAAGTGGAAAAAAGACATCTTCATCCTTGAAGGACTTCCTGAGAAGCTGAATAACAGTAGTATCACACACAGGACAGCTAAAGCTCTTTTCAGTGTTCACTTGTCTTGGATACGTGTTGTGGTGCCTTTGTCTCTTCCTGTTGCTTCTTCCTAAGATGAGGGACTGGGACAGAATGACAGCACTCTTTGACTATTGACCTGTGACCTCAGTGTTGGGATTCATCTGAGATGGTTGGATTTCCAGTTCATTGCCTTTCCTGGACAGTGTGCACGAGCAGGGCCTGCACTTGGCTGGCACCATTTAAATGAGACTCAAAGCCAAACTTGGATCCATTTTCAATCTGTCAGAGACAAGTAAGCCTTTTGACTTTGCTCGTGTCAAATTGAATTTCTCTTTTGTTGCTCCTTATTGGAAATATTTATTGCTGACCTTGTTTTGGGCTATTGTCTCCCAAAGCCAGGATCTGCATCACAGGATTTATCTTCTTCAACATCCTCTTGTGGTGGGCTTCCTACCCGAGTGACCTCCTCATCTTCAGCTGCCAGATTGTTGCAAGCAGTAAGACAATAATGAACTCAGGCTCTGAGCAATGTGGACCACTGCACAATACGTGGCAGAATCAAGGAAGATGTTGAGCGGTGCCCATCTCAGTGTTGAGATTATCTTGTTGCATCTTGTACATTTTCTCACTAGGCAGGAGTGAATTCCCAATTATTGCTTGTTAACAGCCAAACCCATTGTGGGTTGTGGTCTTGACAAACCCTCCACACAAACTAGTCAGTCATCAGGAAAATTCAACATGGAAACCAGAACAGGGTTCTTGATGGGTTCAGCTCACCACTTGCACCAAATGATCTCCATCTTGGACACTGGGCACCAACATTTCAGGACATTATCCTTGGGCTCCAGCCACATGCACCCCATTTCCACAGGTATAGGCATCTGATACCAGATAACAGATTGCTTGAGGCAATCAAAGCTTGGATCCTCTCCTCATAAGGGGTGAGGAGCAGAATGTCTGGCAGCCCACACCTGTCTTGGCTCTTTAAGTACTATTGTTGACTGTGCACAGGGCATGCAGGTAAGTGGTGTCACACTTCTGGGTGTGTATAGATGAGAGGGGAGGATGTTACAGGTGAGAGTGGTTAAGCATGAACCTTGGTGGGAGGTGGGTGCTATAGCAGAGACAGAGTGTGTGTGAGAAATGAGATGGTAACACTCACACTGGCAGAAGGATATTGACCTCCTTCCAATAGAGCTGTGTTGTTACAACATGGGGTAAACCCATTCTGCTAATTTAAACCCAATACACAGCGAAGCTCACCTTGCATTGTAATCTGTTAAATCTCGAGAAGCAAAGAACTATCCCAGCTGTCACTATTTAAAATAAAAATTCACAATCTTATTCTTTAAGTCCAAAAGAGAACATTAAACAACTATTTACAACTCCTTTCTCTTAAATCTATCTTAAACCTCTCACTCTACAATACTGGACAAAAAAAAACTGAATAAGATTTGCAAAAAGAAATCACGTTTCAAAAAAACAGCCAGCTGTCAATTCTCCTTTGTCGATTCTCCTCTGTATTTTTCTGGGTCATCTTTTCTTCGGTGTTCTGCTGCACAGCTTTTCTTATGGACAGGTACCTTTCAGAGAGCTATTTGGTTGGCAGTCTGTACTTGTTGGTGCTCTTTGCTGTTCTCAACCTAAATGTTCAAAATGTTCAGTTTTATACCCCAAAACATCAGATCATTTCACTGGTTTGATGTTATCCCAAATAATGAAATTCAAATTCAATTGGACTTTGGTATCTGGGGCATAATTTAAACTGATTGGCCGAATTTGAAATTGTTTTTGTCCCATAGCAACGCATCTCCTGCTTCTTGTTTCAACCAAGTGTTATATTTTTAAATTGTTCAGCACATCCTGGGCTTTCAGTCAATCCTTGTTAGCTTCCTCTCTCAAAGGTACAGTACACACTTACACCTTCATAACAGTGCATTCCTCAAGACAGCTTTAACTGGATGGCAACCTGGGACCAGCTGGCATGGTCTGGTGTCGTGACCTCCACTGCTGGTCCTGGGAGAAGGGCTAGTCCCATCTGTGCACCATCCCCTCCAGTAGGAGTTCCAGGTTCTCACCTGCTTGGGGAAGTACTAGTTGACTCTGCCCAGGGCAAGTATCTGGAAATAAGCAGGACAACTCCAGTGCTTGGCTGGGAGCACACTGCAATTTTAAAAATGCCAAAGAATCCCAGGATATCCGGTGAATGGCAGATTGTTGTTGGAATGGTGAGGTGAAATGTGGGCGAAATTGGACATTGATACTCACCGAGAGGGCTGAAATACCAATTCATGCAATGAGTTTGGTCAGATATGATGGGAAAACTGGCTTGCTCTCAGGGTGAGAATCCCTCCGCCAAACATGACACGACTTGCACTTTGCCAAGAAAACCCCGCCGCATGTTTTTGTGAATTTGAGAATTAGAGAGCTCCCTGTTACTGAAGTTAGTTTTTACTCAAGCTTTGAAAGTGACTTGAACTCAGGATCTTTCGGGTTATCAGTGGAGACGCCTAGAGCATGATAGAACTACAATATCGTATCTGATGTTAGGATGCTAAAATAAGTCTTAGTGACCCCACAGGCAAGGAAGGAGCAGAATCAGTTGGTCCACAATCCCAATTATTTGTGGCTGTGATAAGATTTGATTATGAGGCCTTCTGTATTGGAAGAGCTCTTTTTGAAATGGCAATGGAGGCTAATACAGAAGAAATGACTATTTGACCAAAACTGGGACAAGATGTTTTCTTGACAGCCTGACAACAGAGATTGGCAGTAAGAACTGAGTAGAAATATCCTTTCTCATTGCGTTGTCAATTTCACAATCATTGCAAAAGTCTTTCTTCTGCTCATGGCTTTCATTGACGTGAGAACTATGATGCCAGGAACCAAAGGGGAGTAACACGCCCCATTTTTAGAGTATTCCTATCTATTTTCTTGAGTCTATCCAGCTTGGAGTATTACAGGCCATAAAGAGGGTGTTGTAGTCAATTGGTGCAGAATGGAAACCTGTCACCTGAGATGCGATTTCACCAGATCAACACAAGGTTGTTAATCAGGAAAGCTGTTAATCTCATTGCCTGCTGTGGGAGTTAATCAACCGTCCTCTGTCGATGGGACCAAAGAGATCAGATATCATCCTTGGAAGTGCTGTTTACCTGTTTGTAACTGAATGTTCAGAAATTCAATATCACCGCAGCTTAATTGGGAGAATAGAAAATAAGCCTCTTTCAACAGCTTGAAGTGTTATTTACATCTTCAATGATCCTGTACAGGTACAGCACAACACAAGGCTGGGGGAGGTGAGACTTGAACCTGCACCTTCTCACTCAGGGTAGGAATGCTACCACGGTGCTAGAAGAGCCCTGCTTAATAGCTCATTGATATGCAATTCGTGGCGGCCAAATTTGTCCTCGGCCGCTTTGGGAAACGAGAAATGCAATTGCTTCGCCACTTGTGAAGGTCTTTGCATTCTCGCTCTCCATTGGAGTTGTACCTGAGGACTGGAGAGAGGCAAATGTAATTCCTTTCTTCAAGAAAGGAAATAGGGAAATCCCTGGCAATTACAGACCAGTAAGTCTCATGTCTGTCGTCTGCAAGGTGTTAGAAAGGATTCTGAGGGATAGGATTTATGACCATCTGGAAGAGCATGGCTTGATTAAATGCAGTCAACACGGCTTTGTGAGGGGCAGGTCATGCCTTACAAATCTTATTGCGTTCTTTGAGGATGTGACTAGAAAAGTTGATGAGGGTCGAGCTGTGGATGTGGTATATATGGACTTCAGCAAGGCACTTGATAAGGTTCTCCATGGTAGGCTCATTCAGAAGGTCAGGAGGAATGGGATACAGGGAAACATTAGCTGTCTGGATACAGAATTGGTTGGCCAACAGAAGACAGCGAGTGGTAGTAGAAGGAAAATAATCTGCCTGGAAGTCTGTGGTGAGTGGTGTTCCACAGGGCTCTGTCCTTGGGCCTCCACTGTTTGTAATTTTTATTAATGACTTGGATGAGGGGATTGAAGGATGGGTCAGCAAGTTTGCAGATGACACAAAGTTTGGAGGTGTCGTTGACAGTATAGAAGGCTGTTGTAGGCTGCAGTGGGACATTGACAGGATGCAGAGATGGGCTGAGAGGTGGCAGATGGAGTTCAACCTGGATAAATGCGAGGTGATGCATTTTGGAAGGTCGAATTTGAAAGCAGAGTACAGGATTAAGGATAGGATTCTTGGCTGTGTGGAGGAACAGAGGGATCTTGGTGTGCAGATACATGGATCCCTTAAAATGGCCACCCAAGTGGACAGGGTTGTTAAGAAAGCATATGGTGTTTTGGCTTTCATTAACAGGGGGATTGAGTTTAAGAGTCGTGAGATCTTGTTGCAGCTCTATAAAACTTTGGTTAGACCGCACTTGGAATACTGCGTCCAGTTCTGGTCGCCCTATTATAAGAAAGATGTGGATGCTTTGGAGAAGGTTCAGAGAAGGTTTACCAGGATGCTGCCTGGACTGGAGGGCTTATCATGTGAAGAGAGGGTGACTGAGCTCGGACTTTTCTCATTGGAGAAAAGGAGGAGGACAAGGGACCTAATTGAGGTATACTAGATAATGAGAGGCGTAGATAGAGTCGATAGCCAGAGACTATTTCCCAGGGCAGAAATGACTACCACAAGGGGTCATAGTTTTAAGCTGTTTTGAGGAAAGTATAGAGGGGATGTCAGAGGCGGGTTCTTTACACAGAGAGTTGTGAGAGCATGGAATGCGTTGCCAGCAGCAGTTGTGGAAGCAAGGTCATTGGGGACATTTAAGAGACTACTGGACAAGCATATGGTCACAGAAATTTGAGGGTACATACATGAGGATCAGTGGTTGGCACACATCGTGGGATGAAGGGCCTGTTCCGTGCTGTACTGTTCTATGTTCTATGTTCTAAGTTTGATCTTTACAAGAAAAAGCATATCTTAGCCAGTAAGGCTAGACCACTGCTGCAGAACGCTTTCCCATCCATTTTGCCATGCTATTCTGAGTTGTGCTCCTATGTTAGATTATATTTACAAAGAAAAACACTAAGTTAATGAGTTAAATAAATACTTACTTGTTTTGAAATGTTAAGATGTTGAGTGTTACAGTCAAACAGGTACCTACTGTGGTGCACTGGCAGCATAGATGACTCTTGAAGGTTGGTGCCTGACTCCAGGCCTTGACTGGATAACTGGCATTTTCTCATTTTCGCTCCATGTCCCTTACCAGCGTTATCAAACAATTGGCCTCACTCCTAAAAGCTCTAGTTTCCCCATATCACCCAAGAGTTTGATCAGTTCACCCTTTTGTGTGAAGAAGTGTTTTCTGATTTCCAGCTGACTGGATCTCACAGAGGACCAGGCAAGATGTATTTCTGTGTCAAATTTGCCCTGTTAACTGATCTGATATGTTATCCCGTGTTAAAGGTGTTACATGAATTCAACATACTGTTGTTGATAAGTGTTAGACCATGCAGATAGTGACTGGGATGTACTATTAAATGATATATATGGGCAATCGACAATTGACCTTTGCCCCTCGACATCCGCTATGTTCAAAACCTTTCTGAGTTCTAATGCTCGTTAAAGGACTGTCAATTTGCTGAAGCTGGGCAAATCAAGCTTAGCAGAGTTTTAATAAAAAGATGCAGAGAGCTCCAATTGCAGATGTGACACTCAAGTCATGAGAAACAGAAACATAGAGACCTAGAAAATAGAATCAGGAGTAGACCATTTGGAGTAGGCCATTCAAGTCTGGTCTGCTATCGGCTATGATCATGGCTGTTCATCCAACTCAATGATCTGTCCTGTCTCTCCCTCCCATATCCTTTGGTTCCTTTAGCTCCAAGTGCCATATCTAACTCCTTCTTGAAATTCAGGGACTATTTTCATGGAGCACCTTAACCTTCCTTGAAAAGGTCATGTGCCCCACTTATAGCATTCTGCGCCTGGAACTCTTTTGCTCTTGTGCCAAACTCTTGTGCTCTTTTCATTCCTCACCTGAAAGGCTATGTTTAATTTCTCCATGGAGTGCAAGCATTGCTGGCAAGGTCAACATTTGCTGTCCATATATAATTGACCGAGAACTCAGCCATTACAGAGTTAGACATCGTCCCCATGGCTTTGGCTCTGCAATCACATGTAGGCTAGATCAGGTAAGGATAGTGGATTTCCTTCCCTAAAGGGCATGAGTGAAGCAAATGGGTTGGTCTGACAACTGAAAGTGGTCACAATTGACTAGCTTTTAATTTTAGATTTATTGTAGTGAATTCAAATCACACCACCTGTTATGGTGGGATTTGAAACCAGAATATTAGTCTGAAATTCTTGACTACTGGCCTTAATGATATTACCATTATCCACCACTTGCTCTCTGTAGGGTAGCTGTCACAATTGAAAGACTTGATTATCTTCCTGTGGTGTTTGGTCTGAGGCTTGTTTTGTTAGCTCAGCAAGGATTTACCAGCAACATTTTTGAATAGATTCTCAAAGAAGGCAATACACTCCAGATGCTGGAAATCTGAGACAAATGCTGGAGAAATTCAGCAGGTCTGGAGCATCTGTAGAGAGAGAAACATTTTGAGTCTGGCATAACATTTTAAGAGTATTGTCTGCTTTGTTTAACTTAGCTCTGCTTAAACCTATTGAAAGAATGTGGAGGAGCCAGTGTTGGACTGAGATGGTCAAAGTTAAAAATCACACAACAGCAGGTTATAGTCCATTATAATCTGGTGTTGTGTGATTTTTAACTATTGAAAGGACTCAGTTCTTCTCTTATCCCATAAAGATTTTACTCTTTACTGATTATGCTTCTCCTTCTCAAATCTCATTATAAAGTCACTATACTTGATTGGATGTCTATAGTGCAAGTTAATTGACTGTGAAAGTTGCATAAACATTTACAGATATAGGTCCTATCATCTGAAAAGACTAGATGACGAGGAAGGATATGGCAGATTTTAGCTCTCCTGAAGTCAGAGGTTCTGATCTTAAACATAGTGCCTCATCACTATCCTCTATGGATGCATTACATAGGTGTTAAGCACATTATATATGCAAATCAAAGGCCATTGTCCCTGTTTAAAGACAATTCCAAGGAATATTTTGTACACTGAAGTCAGGCCATGCATATGACAATGAAATCCCAGCAGCTACTAAACAGGTCTACTTGAATGTCAAACATCATATGCAGCAAGTGATAGTCAGAGCTAAGTGATCCCACAGTCAACAAAACAGATCTCAGCTCTGCAGTCCTGCTACATCCAGCCATGAATGGTGGTGGGCAATTAAACAACTTATTAGCGAGGAGGCTCCACAAATATCCCTATCCTTAACTATGCCCAGCACATCAGTGCTGAAGCATTTGCAGCAATCTTCAGACAAAAATATTGAGAGGATGATCCATCTTGGCCTCTTCCGTTGGTCCCCAGTGTCACAAATGCCAATTTAGCCAACTTGATTCAAAAACACTTGGAAGGAACAAAAGGAAACCTCAGTGAATCTTGTACCTGGTGCTATTGAACTGTGCTCCTCAGATTTTTTTTCTCTACCCAGTCCAGCCAGGTTCTTCTGGTTTGTCTATGTCTGTCTACATGTGTACAGGTGGGGGTTTAAGAAGGGGTAGTATTATAAGTTAATAATTTGTCTTTTGTTTGTCAGTGATTAGAACTGAAAATGTGTTGCTAGAAAAGTGCAGCAGGTCAGGCAGCATTCAAAGAGCAGGAGAATCGACGTTTCGGGCATGAGCCCTTCTTCAGGAATGAGGAGAGTGTGCCAAGCAGGCTAAGATAAAAGGTAGGGAGGAGGGACTTGGGGGAGGGGCGTTGGAAATGCGATAGGTGGAAGGAAGTCAAGGTGAGGGTGATAGGCCGGAGTGGGGGTGGAGGTGGAGAGGCCAGGAAGAAGATTGCAGGTTAGGAAGGCGGTGCTGAGTTGGAGGGATTTGACTGAGTCATGTTGCTATGGCGGCAGGAAGAGCGCCTCATCTTCTGCCTAGGAACCTCCAACCACAAGGGATGAACTCAGATTTCTCTAGTTTCCTCATTTCCCCTCCCCCCACCTTGTCTCAGTCAAATCCCTCGAACACTCGAGGCACACTCTCCTCATTCCTGAAAAAGGGCTCATGCCTGAAACGTCGATTCTCCTGCTCTTTGGATGCTGCCTGACCTGCTGCGCTTTTCCAGCAACACATTTTCAGCTCTGATCTCCAGCATCTGCAGTCCTCACTTTCTCCTCAGTGATTAGAACTAACTTGTTTGCAATAAATTTCAATTTTTGTTAAGTATGGAAGCCCAGTCAATGTTAACCTGGGTTCATCAGGCAATCTAAGATGGCGTCAGTGGGATAGCAGCGCAGTGTGAGGGCTCCTCAGCCCAGGAACCCGTGGCTCATCTTCTCCATTCGCTTTTACTATTTTTCTTTTTATTTCTGTGTTTTTAATGTTTCCGATAAGTACGGTTAATATCGAAATTCTTTCTGCCTTCATTTAACAGTTTCAGCTCCCTATCCAGTGACGAGGTGGTTTCCGGTGGTCTGGAGTGGTGGTCTCTCCTGGTGTGGTGGGTCTCGGTCCTGCAGAGCGGTCTCCTGGCGTCGCGGTTTGTCCTGGTGTTCCGGTTTCATCTTGGAGAACACTTCTGGCCCAATGTTCTGATGGCACGGCCCGGCGCAGTGTATTCAGGGGTGACAGTCTTCTCCCCATGGTGTTTTCTTTGGCAGATGCTTCCGGCCTGGTGAGCTGCCAGCCTGGTGGGTTGAAGTGGCAGTCTAGGTGGCTGTTTTCATGGATTGACAGTCTTATTGCAGTGTGTGTTTCATGCTTCCTCCTAGACCAGGAGCATTTCGATGTCTGCACTTCGATGAACTTTTGTCTAAATTTTGTCTTTACTTTTATTGTCAGTTCAGTTTACATGTGACTTCTGTCATTAATATAGGCAGGGTGACTTATAACACTTTACATTGTATTTTTCTTGTAAAAGTACCCAGGACAATAAATTCTAAATTCTAAACAATGAAATTAGGGATATTAAGTAAGTTGATTAAATCTTTAACTTTTGTGACAACCCTGGGAGTTGTGGGGCTCATGTAACAGTCCGTTTTCCTCAAAGTGTCATGGCAGATATCAGCAAAGGCACCTTATTTGTGATAGCAGAACTCCCTGTAGTTTTATTAACTGAAAGAGAAACATAATCATGTTGACCGTGCTGACGTTTTTTTGTTGCCTGAGGTTTCTCTCCATCAGTAAGGGGTTAATTCATTGAGCTATTGCATCTGATTGTTTGAAAACTTCACACCTAACCGTCAACATATTGGAAAGCAATTAATTAAGGAGAAACTGACAAACAGATCAGTAGAACCAAGATCAATGTGAACAGAGGCAGACTCTTGTGTTTTCACTCAGTGGGAGGGACTGTCCCTCCATTTAGTAATGCTAAAATGGTCAACTCCCAGCTGCAGTTTGTCAGCTCGTTTTCAGGATCTGGCCTCCACAAAGACATACCCAGCTACCTCACTGTGGCATGTCCTCTGCACAAATTATTTGCCCCTTCTTAACCAAATACTATTTTCTGTAGTATTTTCTTAAATGGCTTTAGCTGAAAATCAAACTTCCAAAACCTCCTGCGATAATATTGACTAGTTGCCACTTGTCAAGAGAGTGTAGCCAGTTGGTTCCTCAGCCCTTCTGACCTGAGCCATTATTAACGACTGTGCAAGCCTTTACAGAGTAATCTGGAGTATCATATTGCTAATCGCGCCTCGAAGGCATGTTCCCCCGACTCTCAGTTTTGTCTTCTGTGTCTGCACCTGCAGCTGACACTGTCTGAACTGCTGCACTTCCCTTTCACAGGCCAGTGGTTTCATATGCACATTGCAACTAGCCTTGTGTCATGCCTGTTATTTGATCATTCATTTTAAACTTATGTTAAAGTCTGATCTGTATACTGAAGAAGAAATTTTAAGTTACCTCCTTTTGTCAGTTTATCAATGCACAATGCTGACTTTCCTCTTATTTTTTGTCAATGTTCCATGTTTTTCACAATAGGATATTTCTATCATTTAAAATACATGGCAACGTATTGGAAGTGGTTCATTCTGCATCACGTGAATGCAATTACATAAAAATAAACATGTAATTGAAAATGAATCCCCTGTCATGTTTTACTCCAGTGCTGGATTCCTAGACAAAGGTTAGGAGATGACCAGTGTTTCTGGTAATCCAGAGATTTGAGTTCAGATCCTACTCAGGCTGTTGGAAGAACTTAAATTCAGATACATATCAGGTAAGTAGTCTGGAATTGGAGCATTGCTGAAATAAACACATTTTGTGAACTGTACTGAGCCCTACTTACAGTTTTAAAATTGAACATGGTTGGTCAGTCGCTGCCCATTGCGAACAGTCAGAGGGATATGTTTTTTTACAATCTACCAGCGTTTGGGATGTACGACCCTACAAAGCTAGCATCAGACTGGTACTGAAATCCATTTACTATAAAAGAATAGTGTGGGATGTGAATTGTGTACATTACATAAATGAGTAATATCGGACAGAAATAATATTCCCTAGAAGCTCGTGATTCTAAAACTCAAAACACTTTGGTAAACTTCATGTGTGATTCTGTGATCAGACAATATTTGCTAAATATTCACAAGCAGGGTATGATTTATACTGATATCTAATTTGCAATTGTGAGTTGGGATCCAGTGTGGCATACATGTGTGTCCTGGCAACTGCCTACATTTTAAGATCCTGGGAACCAGCAAGGATAAGAGGGACCTTGGTGTGCATGTACACTGGTCTCTCAGGGTATCAGGCAGGCAGATAGAGTGGTTAAGAAGGCATATGAGATATTTGTCTTTATTAGCCGAGGCACAGAGTTTAAGAGGTGGGAGCTTAAGCTGGAACTGTACGCGATGTTCGTTAGGTTACAGTGAGAGAACTGTGTGAAATTCTGGAATCCACATGATAGGAGGGATGTGATCATGCTGGAGAGGAAGTGATGGAAATTTACCAGGATGTTGCTTGCACCGGAGAGTTTTAGTTATGAAGACAGATTGGTCAGACTGGGGTTTTCCTGAGAACAGAGGCGACATGATTAAGATGTATAAAATGATGAAGTTAAAAATCACACAACACCAGGTTATAGTCCAACAGGTTTAATTGGAAGCACACTAGCTTTCAGAGCGCAACTCCTTCATCACCTGATGAAGGAGTGACTCTCCGAAAGCTAGTGTGCTTCCAATTAAACCTGTTGGACTATAACCTGGTGTTGGGTGATTTTTAACTTTGTATACCCCAGTCCAACACCGGCACCTCCAAATCATAAAATGATGAAGGCATTGATGCATAGAAAGAAACTTTGCCCCTTGATGGATAGAAGAATAACAGAGGATATATTTAAAGGAAGAGGGTATGATGAAGGATTTAGAGAAGATGTGAGGAAACCCTTGTATGCCCAGAGGGTGGTGGGAATCTGAAACTCACTGTCTAGAAAGGTGGTAGAGGTAGAAATCCTCACAACATTTAAAAAATATTTGGATGTGACTTGCAATGCTGAGGTATACAAGGCTGTGGGCCAAGTGCTGGAAAATGGGGTTAGAATTGTTAGATGGTTGTTTTTGATGTCCTAGGTGTGATGTATTGAAAGGCTTTTTCTGTGCTGACGATCTGTGCAGCTGTATGACCTGGCCCTGCTCTTTGCAGTTGGAAAGGACATATACACCCAGACATATACCGTGTTTCAATTCAGCAAACTAAGTGACAGCCAATCTCTGCTTCATCCCTCAAAGCAAAGCCTAGACCATCTAAGTCAACATGGCTGTTACATAGAAAATAGAGCTTACCAGTTAATTGTTAGTCATCATCTAATTGGTGCATTCTCTTTGTCAATTACTCTCTCAATTAAGGACTACATGTCAACCAATCAGCAGTCCCTTTTCGTACGTAAAATGTGGCTGCTCATTGCGTTGGTATTTCTTGCAAATTGTCCTGATGAAAAGTTTCGATAAAACATATTTTTTCAGCAATACTCAAATCGAATTTCAGTAATGGTGATCATGGCACTCATTTAGAGAAAGAAATCTTTCACACCTGGCCTGGCCTACATGTGACTGCAGACCTACAGCAAAATAGTTGACTTTTAACTACTCTTTGCAAGCAAGAGATTCAGTTATAGGTTTCTCACTGGCACTTGCTCAAAGACCTTTAGATAAGTTTAATAAATACTGAACTTGCTTAAATCGCTAACATCTCAAGAATGAATAAAAGAAAGTGTACTCACTGATAAAGACTGGGTGTTCACATGTTCTTAACAATCTCCTGGAAATGCTAGAAATGTGGCCTTTGCTGCTCCCATCTAGAAGCCTCTCTGTGAGGACATGTTTTCCACTTTAATGCCTCGTCCAAACTATTGTGGCAGCAAATTGATAATTATCTTCATACTGTGTCTTAGCCTCCACCTCTGCCCTTCTGGTATCATCTCCTCCTCCAAATGCTTCAACCCTCTTCATCGTTATATTATGAAGATATGGGTGTACTTTTAAGAGAGTGAAGGACTTGGCAAGTACACCGAGTGCTAGAGAATTTATAAAGTAACATATGATTAAGAACAAGCAACACTTGCTGAGTTGCTAGGAGACAAAAAAAACATAAATTCGAATTCAGCCAATCAGTTTAAATTATACCCTGAAAAATATCAAACTCCAATCCGATTTGAATTGAGTATCATTGACAAACTTAAAAGCCAATGACACAATCTGATGCTTTGCGGGTATAAAACTGGGGAAAATTGAACAGTTGAGAGGAAAACTACCAAGCCCAGCATGTAAACAGACTGCTCGAAAAATAGCTCTCACTATTTTTCTCTGTGTTGCTGGTTTTAAATTAAGCAGGAGAGTTTACCCAGTGCCATAACAGTTTATACCTTTCACTTCAAATCTTGGCAGTTACGATGCATCCAGACTCCAAGCTGACTTGCTCACTGAGATGTGTATACTGCCCACATTTTAATACTGTCTACTTGCTTTATTGGTTGTAAATACTTTGGGACAACCTGAGTTATCAAAGCTGCTATAGAGTTATAAGTGCCTCTTTTTTGGTTCCTTCTTTCCTGTATTTTTTCTTTGAGAGATATTTCAACCTTAGTGAATTTAACCTTAACCTCAACGAATTTAATCTTCACCTCAACTCTCCATCTGTCCTCACTTTCTCCTAAGCCTCTTCTAAGGATGTCTACCTTGAAGAAGACTCACAAGGACCTTAGTGAGTCCCTCTCTCACTACACTGTCCCAGAGCATCTCCTCTGCCCTGAAGTTCTTCAGCCATGTCCTGAAGCAGACTTGTTACCATATCTCCTTCCTCAGTGCATACCTACAGAACTGACTGATCCCACACGGACTCTTCACTTCCCCTGCCCCCACCTTATCCCAGTCCCAAACCTCCAACTCGGCACTGCCCTCTTGACCTGTCTATCATCTTTACCATTTATCTACTCCACCCTCCTCTCCGACCTATCACCTTCTCCCCCACCCTCATCTCAGCTACCTACCCCAAAGCCCCACCCACCCTCCCATTTATCTGTCAGTCCTCCAGCCCAGAAGCCCCATTCCTGAAGAAGGGCTCATGCTCGAAATGTCGATTCTCCTGCTCCTCGGATGCTGCCTGACCTGCTGTATTTTCTAGCACCACTCTCGACTCAACACTCTATCACTTCATCTGATAGCCCACCTACTCTATCGACTCATTTTAAATATCATCATTTTATCAACCTTGACCCTCTAAATTAAAGGGAATACCAGTCATGTTTAAATTGCCACTGATATCATTCCCTCCAGTTGTGACTACTATTTCAGGCTCAATTGAAATGATTACAACCTCCGAGTCATGATTGCTTTTACCTTAGGCTTCAGGCCAAATATCTTCTCTACCACAGAGTTATCTCTGTAATAATATTGCTCATTTCTGATCCCTAAAATTATCTGCTTGACCTTCAGGTACCACTGAACCATCTTACACACAATATGTCCTTCCAGATTTAACCCCAGCAGGGTGATTACAGATCTTACACCCTCTAGAGGCTTCAACTTGTGTATAGCTTCATTGGGCGTTTTTGTTTCGCACTAAGTCCCAAGCACCCATCTTTGCCATGTCACTGAACATGTTACTTGAAAATTGTGGTGGGAAAAACTCATTTGCTCAATTCTGCTTCCAGTATGACCCACATTACTGCTTGGGCTCAAGGAACATTTCATGTTACTATAGACACTGCAAATGCAAACCAATCTCTCTCAATTTGCCTTTAAATCCCTCAGAGTGCAAGGTCCTACAACACTAAGTTCTGCTTCCTCCTGAGCATCCCATTTCACTCATTCTGGACTCTGTATACCTCCCTGATTTCAACTCTTACTTGATTATCAGAAAAATATGGATCCAACACTTTGGAATTACACTGCTCACTCTGTCCATCTCTTATCTCTTTTGTTTCTTTTGAAAGGAAGGGAGCTTGAGGAGGCCAAGCCATTGAGTGTATTCAAGACAGCGATAGATAAGAGTTTTGTTTAGTAAAGGGATCAAGGAGAGAAGGCAGGAGAAGGGGGTTGAGAAACACATCAGCCTTGATCAAATGGTGGCGGAGATTCAATGGGCTAATTCTGTTTCTATAGCAGTGAGTTTTGAGAAGATTTGTAGCACAGATTGAGGTTCTGGATGTAGGTTTGCTCACTGAGCTGGAAGGTTCATTTTCAGACATTTCATCACCATACTAGGTAACATCTTCAGTGAGCCTCAGAATGAAGCTTCATCTGAAAATCAACCTTTCAGCTCAGCAAGCAAACCTACATCTGTTTCTATATCTTATTGTTTTCTAAATTGCGCTCACGTGGGGCAAATTGTAACACTCATGCCTCTAGGTTGGATGGATCAGAATTCAAGTCTCACTCCAGAGGCTGGAGTAGAAAATCTCAGCTGACATGCTTTATGAAGGATGTGGAGATCCTTGAGAGGTTATTGACCAGACTGATACTGGAGTGAGAGATTTTAGCTACAAGATTAGTTTGGAGAAGCCGGGAGTGCTTGCTTTAGAGTAAAAGAGATTGAGGGGAGATTTGATAGAAATTGCACATCTGGAGAAGGTGGAATAAGAAGAACCCCTCCCATTAGTTGATAGTGTAAGGACAAGAAGATAGACATTTGAGGTTCTGGATATGAGATGACGGGAATGTGGACAAGAATGTTTACACAAAGAGGGTGGTAATGACTCTGAGCCTCTCTGCCTCCCAGGATGGTGGAAATGGAAGCAATCAATGATTTCAAAAGGAAATTGGATGGACACTTGGAGGAAGTAAATTAGTAGAAGGTAGAGGACTGTGACTGATGGGATTGTTTTATGATGAGGTGCCCATGGACTTAGGGTGAGTTCCAGTCATCGAGTCAAAGAACTGTTAAGCACAGAAACAGACCCTACTCATCCATGCTGACCAGATATCCTAACTTAATCTCGTCCCATTTGTCACCATTTTGCCCATATCTCTCTAAACCCTTCCTATTTGTATACCAATCTGGATGCCTTTTAAATATTATAAATTGTATTTTGTATCCATTGGTGGTATAAATGACAATGCAATGCATTACTGAGAGGGAGTGCTACAACTGTCAAAGTACTTGTCTTTCAGGTGAAATGTTAAAAGAGGTCCCTGTTTGATAGATGGTATTATCGCAAATAAGAACAGTCCCAGTAATATCTATTCCTTAACTGACCTCAGTGAAAAAAAGCAGATTATCTTCATGGGGGAGCTTGCTGTGTGCAAGTTAGCTGCTGCGTTTCCTACTTTACAACAATGATTATGATTCAAAACTATGTATTTGAATATAAAACACTTTGAGATGTCTTTAAATCATGATAGATGCTATTTCTCATTCCTGATTTGGCAGATTTTCTGTGATTTCCACCAATAAGAGCTTGGGGCTTTCTAATTGTTGTTTTCTTGCAATGTTTGTGTTTATTTAATTTTTCTCTCTCTTTGTTTTTCTGTTCCTGCTCTGCAGACATTGGTATGGTTGGGTTTTGATCAGCAGTTGCTAGTGACTCACTCAGTCAGCCCCATTTCAGAGGAAACACAGAATGCCAGACTCTGTCCGAGGGTGAGATTGTGCCAATGCTTAATGTTAATGTGTACCGACTTCCACCTGGTCCGTAGGATCAAAGTAAAGGGCAAAGAGGTCAAACCCAGTTCCAACATTCCCAGGTGATGCCAGTAAACTTAGTGCCATGATCTATATGGCTTAGCAGCGGGAGGGCTGTGAATTTAAATAAGACCTTTTTAATTTGAGGTGGGGAAGCTATGGCTGAGTGGTCTTATCACTGGACTGTTAATCTAGAGATTCAGATAACGTTTGGGGGCCTGGGTTTGAATCCCACCTTGGCAAAGGATAGTAAGCACAGGACAGGCCCTTTAAGCCTGTAACACATTTTATCCTTCTGTACTAAGACAGTCGCAAATGTGTTGCTGGTCAAAGCACAGCAGGTTAGGCAGCATCTCAGGAATAGAGAATTCGACGTTTCGAGCATAAGCCCTTCATCAGGCAGAATCCATATCCCTCTATTCCCTTCCTATTCATGTATTCGTCCGGGTTCTTCTTGAATGCTGCTATTGTGTCTGCTTCCACCACCTCCTCTGGCAGCGTGTTCCAGGCACTCACCACCCTTTGTGTGAAGAACCACACACACACACACACACACACACACACACACACCTTGAACCTATGTCCCCTCGAATTGACCCCTCCACCCTGGGAAAATGCCTCATACTTGCCAATCTTTCCATTCCATTCACATTGTTATAAACCTCGATAAGGTCGCCCCCTCAACCTCCTGTGTTCCAGTGAAAACAAACTCAGTCTATCCAACCTTTCTTCAAAGCTAAAAACCCCCATACCAGGCAACGTCCTGATAAACCTTTTCTATACCCTGTCCAAAACACCCACGTCCTCCTGGTAGTGTGGTGATCAGAACTGTGTGCAATATTCCAATTGTGGCCTAACTAAGGTTTTATAAAGCAGCAGCATAACTTGTCTGTCCTTAACTCAATGCCTCTTCCAATGAAAGCAAGCATGCCATAGGCCTTTTTTTAACAACCTTATCTACCTGTGCTGCCATCCTCAGTGATCTGGGGACCTGCACACCCAAATCCATCTGCATATCAGTACTCCTAATAGTTCTATCATTCACTGTATAATTTCAACCAGTATTTGACCTTCCAAAATGCATCACCTCATATTTGTTTGGATTAATCTCCATCTGCCATTTTTCTGCCCATGCCTCCAACTGAACTATCTCCTGGTATATCCTCTGACAATCTTCCTCACTATCTGCAACTCCACCAATCTTTATATTGCCTGCAAACTTACTCATTAGATCGGTTTTTCTCCAAGTCACTTTTGTAGACAATGAACAGCAGAGGTCCCAGCACTGATCCTTGTGGAGCACCACAATCACAATCCTCCATTCTGAAAAGCTTCCTTCCACCGCAGTCTCCAATGACTAAGCCGGTTCTATATGCCCTCCTGCCAGCTTACCCCCAAAGGCAGAAGGTGGGATTTGAAATCAATAGATATCAGGAACCAGGAGTCTAACAATGACTGAGAATCCATTGCTGATTGACTGGAAAAACCCACCTGGTTCGCTAGTATCATTGAGGAAAGGAAACTGCCATCCTTAAATGCTTTGGCCTACATGTGACTCCAGACCCACAGCAGTGTGGTTGACTCTCTGGGCAATGAGGGACAGGCAATAAATGTTGGCCTATCCAGTGATGCCCCCAGTCTGTGAATTAATAAAAAAATTCCGACCATTGGGATGTTGATGACAACGTTGAGATATTGGTAGATCCAGAGTTAACAATTGCCCTGCTGAAGGGGCAAGTTGCCATCCCTGACAGAACCAATGGAGTTTTTAAAAAGTGTTTATTGTCAGGATGAGGGCAAAGTTGGCATTTATAGCCCATGCTCACTTGTCTTTGAGAAGGTGATGGTGAGCTTCCTTGAATTGCTGCAATGAAAATGCTCCCACAGCGCTGTTAGGAAGGGATTTCCAGGATTTTGACCCAGTGATGGTGAAAGAATAAATGAATACTCAGTAGTCAGTAATTGTGATATGACCACTCCACCACTGCCTTCCCCCATATACCTGCAGAAGGAAGGATTGAAACGTATGGCAGACAGGTTAGTGCAGAAGCTAACATTGATGTGCCTGCAGTTAGAATAGCGCTTAAGAAAACTTTATTGCCAACACGGATATCCAAACATCTCGGGGCAGAAGAAATAAAAAAATCCTTGTGATGGTGATGAAAATATGAAGCAGTGATTCAGTTCACGCTGAGTTGCTTCGATTATATGCTGTTCTTTGAGCTGATCATTCATCATAAAGAATTCAGGTAGTGAACCATTTCGCTGGGGCATTGCTCCCATTGTAAAGGAGCTTGCCTGACAGACAGTTCATCAGTGTGACTTTTTCAAGATAAAAAGTCTCCACAACTCTTGCTTCCCACTGTGTTGATTCTCTGAATGTTTTTGATCTCACCGTGAATTTATCCAGCAGCACAAGGTTATTCGCCTTCTCAGCTTGTAGGGCACGTTGAAAGATGTTGCGTTGCCTCCCCACTGTATTGGGTTGAGGCTTGGCTGAACAGCTTTGTTCTTTTTGATTTTACAAGCTCTCATATTCTCCACATACTCAGGGATGAATGTGGGATTGGGTCAGTGGCTGTGTTTCTCACCTCCCCTCTCCTCAGTGACTGACCAATACTACATATAGAGGCATGTGTGTCTGGAAATGTGGAAAGATTTACCACACAGAAGGAGGTCCATTGAGCCTGAGCTGGGAGCTGTGTCAAAAGCTGAGATCAAGAAACGCTGCAAAGCATTAACTTGTGTGGATGGTGGGACACGGAGTAATCGAGAAGCAGCAAGTGAATGGAATTGTTCACAGAATCCCGACAGTGTGGAAGCAGGCCATTCAACCCATTGAATCCACAGCGACCCTTCCAAAGATCATATCCCAAGCCCCCCCCCACAAGATTAATGTTGCATTTCCCATGGCTAACCTGTACATCTTTGGACTGTGGGAGGAAACTGGAGCGGCACGGTGGCTCAGTGGTTAGCACTGCTGCCTCACATCGCCACAGACCCAGGTTCAGTTCCCGCCTCAGGCGACTGACTGTGTGGAGTTTGCACATTCTCCCCGTGTCTGCGTGTGTTTCCTCCGGGTGCTCCGGTTTCCTCCCACCATCACAAAGATGTGCGGGCCAGGTGAATTGGCCATGCTAAGTTACCTGTAGTGTTAGGTAAGGGGTATTGCTGGGTTGCGCTTTGGCGGGTCGGTGTGGACTTGTTTGGCCGAAGGGCCTGTTTCCATACTGTAAGTCATCTAATGGAGCACCCAAACAAAATCTATGAATGTGCAAACTCCCACAGAGACAGTCACCTGAGGGGGCAAATCGAACCTGGTTCCTTGGTGCTGTGAGGCAGCACTGCTAACCACTGAGCCACTGGACTGCTGTCCTTCATTTTTCTTTACAAACATGGAGATAGGGCCAGGGATTCCAGTGCATTATATTCTTTGCTGTAAGATACTGGTTAGTTAATTTCCTTTTAAGATGTAGTTGTTGGTTGAAGGTGTTTAAGTTTAACATGCAAACCCATCCTTGTTCCAGTTACTATTGCAAGGTTCTCAGGATAGATATTTTCCCTAATTAATCTGTTTCAAAATGTTATTGCACACTTCTGGACTAAGTGGGACTTGAACCTAAATTGCAGAGGTAGGGAGACTATCACAGCAGCACCCAAATCCTGTACTGGGCTCTCAGGATTTACTGCATCATTTGGCAATACATCACCAACCATCTATCACTCTTTGGAACACATCTTACACAAGTGTGACATCTTGAAGTGGGTACTATTACTTTGGCATTTTCCTACAGCCTCTCGTTCATTCATACAGTTTATTCATACAGTTCCTTGCTTGTGTTGTGAGCTGCTAGTGGAAGAGCAAGGTTAATGAGGTGTCTGAGCTCTCAATGAAAGGCTGCACTCAGAATCCATTTCCTCAGCCAAAGGGACTGACAGATTGAGTGAACAACAGATGAATGACAGAGAAAGAGGGTGAATGAGCATCCAACCAGGTATAGAAGAAGATACAACTTGAGCCAGATGTTGTGTTGCATATAGGCACCAATGATATAGGTATTAAACTGGGTGAGGTCCTACAAGCAGAATTTAGGGAGTTAGGAGCCAAGTTAAAAAGTAGGACCTCAGAGGTAGTTATCTCAGGATTGCTACCAATGTTAAGTGCTAGTCAGAGTAGAGATGAAAGAATAGGCAGGATGAATGCACTGCTTCAGAGATGATGCAAGAGGGAGGGGTTCAGATCTTTTAGACATTGGGATCAGTTCTGGGGGAGGGCGGCTATTACAAATCCTATTCCTGGGCTGGACTGGAACCAATGTCCTAGGGGGTGCTTTTGCTCATGCTGTTGGAGAGGGTTTAGACTAATGTGGCAAGGGTTTGGGAATCAAATGAAGAAGTTAGTGGATGGTAAGGAGGTAGTAACTAAAGCCTGTAAGGAACTAGATGATGAAGTCAGTCTAACTAAGGGGGAGAGTAGGCAGGGAGCAGATGATGAATGCAAAGGGACAGGTGGTCTGAAGTGCATTTCTTTTAAGTGTAGTAGGTAAGGCAGATGAATTTAGGGCTTGGATTAATACCTGGGAGTATAAGACCAAAAGACCATAAGACATAGGAGTGGAAGTAAGGCCATTCGGCCCATCGAGTCCACTCCGCCATTCAATCATAGCTGATGGGCATTTCAACTCCACTTACCAGCGTTCTCCCCGTAGCCCTTAATTCCTCGAGACAACAAGAATCTATCAATCTCAGCCTTGAAGACATTTAGCGTCCCGTCGCACTCTGTGGCACTGCACTCCGTGACAATGAATTCCACAGGCCCACCACCCTCTGGCTGAAGAAATGTCTCCGCATTTCTGTTCTGAATTGACCCCCTCTAATTCTAAGGCTGTGTCCACGGGTCCTAGTCTCTTCGCCTAATGGAAACAATTTCCTAGCGTCCACCCTTTCCAAGCCATGTATTATCTTGTATGTCTCTATTAAGTCTCCCCTCAATCTTCTAAACTCCAATGAATATAATCCCAGGATCCTCAGCCGTTCCTCATATGTTAGACCTGCCATTCCAGGGATCATCCGTGTGAATCTCCGCTGGACACGTTCCAGTGCCAGTATGTTCTTCCTGAGGTGTGGGGACCAAAACTGGACACAGTACTCCAAATGGGGCCTGACCAGAGCTTTATAAAGTCTCAGTAGCACATCTCTGCTTTTATATTCCAACCCTCTTGAGATAAGAGACAACATTGCATTCGCTTTCTTAATCATGGACTTAACCTGCATGTTTATCTTTAGAGAATCCTCGACTAGCACTCCCAGATCCCTTTGTACTTTGGCTTTACTAATTTTCTCACCATTTAGAAAGTAGTCTATGCTTTTATTCTTTTTGCCAAAGTGCAAGACCTCGCACGTTAAATTTAACACGTTAAATTCCATCAGCCATTTCCTGGACCACTCTCCCAACCTGTCTAGATCCTTCTGTAGCCTCCCCACTTCCTCAGTACTACCTGCCTGTCCACCTAACTTCGTATCATCGGCAAACTTCGCTAGAATGCCCCTAGTCCCCTCATCCAAATCATTAATATATAATGCGAATAGCTGTGGCCCCAACACTGAACCCTGCGGGACACCGCTCGTCACTGGCTGCCATTCTGAAAAAGAATCTTTTATCCCAACTCTCTGCCTTCTGTTACACAGCCAATCCTCAATCCATCCCAGCAGCTCACCTTGAACACCATGGGCCCTCACCTTGCTCAGCAGCCTCCCGTGTGGCACCTGATCAAAGGCCTTTTGAAAGTCTAGATAGACCACATGCACTGGGTTTCCCTGGTCTAACCTACTTGTCACCTCTTCAAAGAATTCCAACAGGCTTGTCAGGCATGACCTCCCCTTACTAAATCCATGTTGACTTGTTCTAATCAGACTCTGATCTTCCAAGAATTTAGAAACCTCATCCTTAATGATGGATTCTAGAATTTTACCAACAACCGAGGTTAAGCTAATTGGCCTATAATTTTCCATCTTTTGTCTTGATCCTTTCTTGAACAAGGGGGTTACAACAGCCATCTTCCAATCATCTGGGACCTTTCCTGACTCCAGTGACTCTTGAAAGATCTCAACCAATGCTTCTGCTATTTCCTCAGCCACCTCTCTCAGAACTCTAGGGTATATCCCATCGGGGCCAGGAGATTTATCAATTTTAAGACTTTTTAACTTTTCTAGCACTATCTCTTTCGTAACGGCAACCATACTCAACTCAGCCCCGTGACTCCCTTTAATTGTTGGGATATTACTCATGTCTTCCGCTGTGAAAACTGACCCAAAGTACTTGTTAAGTTCTCCTGCTATTTCCTTATCTCCCATCACTAGGCTTCCTGCATCAGTTTGAAGTGGCCCAATGTCTACTTTTGCCTGTCATTTGTTTCTTATGTACTGAAAGAAACTTTTACTATCATTTCTAATATTACTGGCTAGCCTACCTTCATATTTGATCCTCTCATTTCTTATTACACTCTTTGTTATCCTCTGTTTGTTTTTGTATCCTTCCCAATCTTCTGATTTCCCACTGTTCTTAGCCACTTTATAGGATCTCTCTTTTTCTTTAATGCATTTCCTGACTTCCTTTGTCAGCCATGGTCGTCTAATCCCTCCCCGGATAATCTTTCTTTTCTTGGGGATGAACCTCTGTACAGTGTCCTCAATTATACCCACAAACTCCTGCCATTTTTGCTCTACTGTCTTCCCGGTTAGCCTCTGCTTCCAGTCTATTTTTGTCAGTTCCTCTCTCATGCCCTCATAATTACCTTTATTTAACTGTAACACCATTACATCGATTTTGCCTTCTCTCTTTCAAACTCCAGACTGAACTCTACCATATTATGATCGCTACTTCCTAAGGGTTCCCTTACTTTAAGATCTTTTATAGAGTCTGGTTCATTGCAAAGCACTAGGTCCAGAATAGCCTGCTCCCTTGTGGGCTCCATGACAAGCTGTTCCAAAAAGCCATCCTGTAAGCATTCCATGAATTCCCTTTCTTTGGATCCACTAGCAACATTATTTACCCAGTCCACCTGCATATTGAAGTCTCCCATGATCAATGTGACCTTGCCTTTCTGACATGCCTTCTCTATTTCAAGGTACATGTTGCGTCCCTGGTCCTGACCACTGTTAGGAGGTCTATACACAACTCCAATTATGGTTTTTTTGCCTTTGTGGTTCCTCAATTCCACCCACACAGACTCCACATCATCTGACGCTATGTCATTCAATACCATTGATTTAATTTTGTTCTTAACTAACAAGGCAACCCCACCCCCTCTGCCCACCTCTCTGTCTTTTCGATAAGTTGAAAAACCATGGAGGTTTAACTGCCAGTCTTGACCCCCCTGTAACCAAGTCTCTGTGATGCCTACCACATCATAATCATTCACTATTATCTGTGCCATTAGTTCATCGGCTTTGTTATGAATGCTACGAGCATTCAGGTAAAGTGCCTTAATGCTAACTTCCTTATCATTTGAGATGTTGAAAGTCATATGATGTCCCAAGTTATCCTTGCTTTTTTTCTGCATTCTCAGTCTGCCTCAATTTTAAATCCGCCTGGACACATGCTATCCCGCTGTTTATCTTTCCATTTAACGCCATACTCCCTGTCGCTTTCACTTTCCCTTCCCCCAACTCAGAAGTTTAAAGTCCTACTGACCACCCTATTTATCCTCTTCGCTAGAAGATTGGTACCTGATCGGTTCAGGTGGAGACCGTCCCAACGGTACAGATCCCCCCTGTTCCAAAACTGATGCCAATGCCCCATGAAGTGGAATCCCTCTTTCCCACACCAATCCCTTAGCCACGTGTTTACTTGCCTAATTTTCTTGTCCCTATGCCAATTGGTACGTGCCTCGGGCAGTAATCTGGAGATTATGACCCTTGAGGACCTGTGCTTCAATTTCCTGCCTAGTGCTTTGTAATCTCCAAACAGGTCCTCCACCCTAGTCTTGCCTATGTTGTTAGTACCAACGTGGACCACAACAACTGGATCCTCCCCCTCCCGCTCCAATATCCTTTCAAGCCGGTCGGAGATGTCCCGCACCCTGGCACCGGGCAGGCAACACACCATGTGAGACTCCCGATCCGGCTTGCAAAGGATACTATCCGTCTCCCTAATTATAGAATCCCCTATAACCACTACTTGTCTATTAGCTCCCCCCTCTTGAATGGCCTTCTGCACCATGGTGCCTTGGTCAGTTGGCTCATCCTGTCCAGAGCCCTTTTCCTCATCCGAACAGGGAGCAAGAATCTCATACCTGTTGGACAAGGTCAAGGGCTGAGGCTCCTCTACTCCTGAACTCAGGTTCCCCCTGCCTGCCTCACTTGCAGTCACACTCTGTTGTGCCTGATCACTAGCTGAATGTGAATTACTTAATCTCCCAGGTTTGACTGCCTCCTGAAACAAAGTGTCCAGGTGACTCTCCCCCTCCCGGATGTGCCGCAGTGTTTGAAGCTCAGATTCCAGATCATCAACTCTGATCTGGAGTTCTTCCAGCAACCAACACTTGCTGCAGATGTGGTCACTGCCGTTCACAATGGGATCAGCCGGCTCCCACATCATACAGCAACAGCACATAACCTGCCCAGCCATCTCTGCTTAGTTAGTTAATTACTTAGTTACTTTGTACAAGTTTGAGTTAGAATACTTTCTGATACCTCTCTGCTATAGTTTTTCCCTAAAAGAGGAAATAATATATATACACACACAAAAAAATGAAGTAAATTTTTAACTTGTCACTGGTAAAGAAATAAAAAATCCTTACCTTAAAAAAACCCAGAGTAGTTAAGAAGGTTAGAGGAGGAGGGTGGGTGGGAGATACTACAGGTGTAGAATCTCGGGTTTAGCCGCCTTCCTGAGTTATATACTCACTGCTTTCCTTCCCGGCTGCCCCTCTGCTCGCCGTCACTTCCTCTGCTGCTCCCGCTCTTTCTGTGAAGAGAGAGAAAAAAAAACACCGCTGCCCGCTACAGGTAAGTAATTTTAAAACAAACTGTCTTACCTTAGCTGTAGTCTCCCGGGTTCGCTTTTACTCAGCCGCTGCTCCCACTCAAATGATGTATTGCTAATACTGAGACTTTGTTGAGGGAAGGACAAGATTGGCAACTAAATATCCCAAGATTTAGATGCTTTAGGAGGGATAGAGAGGGAGGAAAATGGGGTGGAGGAGTTGCACTACTGGCCAGAGAGGATATACAGCTGTGCTGAAGGAGGGCTGGATGGAGGACTCAAGCAGTGAGTCAATATGGGCAGAGCTCAGAAATAGGAAGGGTGTGGCCATAATGTTGGGGCTGTAATATAGACTACTCAACAGTGAGTGTGAAATAGAGGTACAAACAGATTATGGAAAGACATAGGAGCAACAGGATGGCGGTGATGGGAGATTTTAATTTTCCCAAAATTGACTGGGATTCACTGATTGTTAAGAGGTCTATATGGAGGAGCATTGTAAGGAGCATCGAGGAGGATTTTCTCGGGTATGTAAATAGTCCAAATCGGGAAGTGGCCATCCTGGACCTGGTGTTGGGGAATGAGCATGATCATGTAGTTGACATTTCGTATGGGATTACTTTGGGAATAGTGATCACAATTCCATAAGTTTTAGAATACTCATGGACAAAAACGAGGATAGTCCAAAAGGAAGGGTGCTAAATTTGGGGAAGGGCAACCAAAGCAAAATTCGGCAGGAGCTGGGGAATCTGTTTGGGAGCAGCTGTTTGAAGGTAAATCTGCATTTGATATGTGGGAGGCTTTTAAAGAGAGGTTAATTAGAGTGCAGTGCAGAGGGACAGAAATGGCAAGGTTGGGGACCCATGGATGACAGGTGAAATAGTGAGACAAGCTAAGAGGAAAAAGGAAGCATACATCAGGTCTAGGCAACCGAAAACGGAGGAAGCTTTGGAACAATATTGGAAAAGTAGGACCAATCTGAAACGAGGAATTAAGAGGTCTAGAAGGGGTCATGAAATATCTTTAGCAAACAGGGTCAAGAAAAATCCCAAAGCCTTTTATTCGTATATAAGAAGCATATAAGAAAGCTTTTCACTCACTACACGTGACAATAAATTCAATTCAATTCAATTCAAGACTGTAATTAGAGAAACGGTTGGCCCAGTCAAGGGCAAAGGAGGAAACCTTTGATGGAGTCAGAGACAATAGGTTAGATTCTTAATGAGGATTTTACATCAGTACTCACTGAGGAGAGGGACATGACAGATGTTGAGGTTAGGGATAGATGTTTACTTACTGTAGGTCAAGTCGGCACAAGGAGGGAGGAAGCATTGGGTATTCTAAAAGGCATTAAGGTGTACAAGTCCACAGGTCCGGATAGGATCGATCTCAGATTACTGAGGGAAGAGAGAGAAGAAATAGCTGGGGCCTTAACAGATATATTTGTAGCATCCTTGAACATGGAGGATGGAGAATTGCTAATGTTGTCCTTTTGTTTAAGAAGGGTAGCAAGGATAATCCAGGCAATTATAGAAAGCTGATCCTGATGTCAATGGTAGGGAAGCTGCTGGAGAAGATACTGAGGGATAGGATCTATTTACATTTGGAAGAATATGGGCTTATCAGTGATAGGCAGCATGGATTTGTGCAGAGAAGGTCATGTTTTACAACTTAATAGAATTCTTTGAGGAAGCGATGAAGTTGATTGAGGGAAGCACTGTAGATGCCATATATGTCAGTGAAGTGTTTGATAAGGTTTCCCATGGTAGGCTGATGGAGAAAGTGAAGTTACATGGGTGTAGTAGCTAGATGGATAGAAACCTGGCCAGGCAATCGGGAGACAGAGAGGAGTGGAAGGGAGTTTCTCAAAATGGAGAACTGCGACTAGAGGGACCTGTGTTGGGATCACTGTTGTTTGTGATATAGATAAATGATTTGGCGGAAGGTATAGGTTATTCAATTAGCAAGTTTGTAGGTGACACTAAGATTGATGGAGTAGGAGATAGTGAAGGGACTGTCAGAGAATACAGCAGAATACAGATAGATTGGAGAGTTGGGCGGAGAAATAGGAGATGGAGCTCAATCCGGCAAATGCGAGGTGATGCATTTTGGAAGATCCAATTCAAGAGTGAATTATACAGAAATGGAAAAGCCAGGGGAAAAATTGATGTACAGAGAGATCTGTGTATTCAGGTCCAATGTATCTTGAAGGTAGCAATGCAGGTCAATAAAGTGGTCATGCTTTCCTTCATCAGACTGGGTATTGAGTACAAGAGTTAGCAGGTCATGTTACAGTTGTATAGGAATTTGGTTCGACCACATTTGCAATACTGCATACAATTCTGATCACCACATTACCAAAAGGATGTCGATGCTTTGGAAAAGGTGCAGAGGAGGTTCACCAGGACGTTGCCTGGTATGGAGGGTGCTAGCTGTGAGGAGAGGTTGAGTTGATTAGGATTATTTTCATTAGAAAGACAGAGGTTGAGGGGGAATCTGATTGAGGTTGTTAGTTATCGTTACTCCAAGGAATCATGAGAGTTATAGACAGGGTAGATAGTAGGAAGCTTTTACCCAGGGTGGGGGACTCAATTACAAGTGGTCTCAAGTTCAAGGTGAGAGGGGAAAAGTTTAAGGGAGATATACGTGGAAAGTTCTTTACACAGAGCATGATGGGTACCTGGTTGCCAGTGAAGGTGGTAAAGGAGGGCACAATAGTGTCATTTAAGATGTATCTAGTCAGATACATAAAAGGGCAGGGATCAGAGGAATACAGACCGTAAGAAAATAGGTAACAGGTTTAGATAGAGGATCTGGATCGGCGCAGGCTTGGAGGGCCGCAGGGACTGTTCCTATGTTGAGAAAGTGAGGTCTGCAGATGCTGGAGATCAGAGCTGAAAATGTGTTGCTGGAAAAGTGCAGCAAGTCAGGCAGCATCCAAGGAACAGGAGATTCGACGTTTCAGGCATAAGCCCTTCTTCAGCTTGACCTGCTGCGCTTTTCCAGCAACACATTTTCAGCTCTGTTCCTATGTTGGAAGGTTCGTTGTTCTTTGTTCTTTGGAGAGAAAGGAATAATGTATTATCAGAGATAAATGAAAGAGCTAGAAAAGGCAGCCTTGAAAGCCTCCCAAATAACAAGGAAAATTCAAATACTGGGGTTCTCAACACCCCCACTGTATTCCTTGTACACCCACAACTGTTTTGTCAAATTCCAAATGAACACCATCTACAAATATTCTGACGACACCATGATAGTAGGACAATTATCTAACAATGGCGGGTCAAAATACAGAAGAGTGACAGAGGGCTTGGTAACGTGGTGCAATGAGAACAACCTCTCTCTCAGCACCAGTAAACTAAAGAAATGGTCATTAAAAGGAAGAGAACATGCCCCATCTACATCAACAGAACAGAAGTTGAGAGGGTGTAGAGCGTCAAGTTCCTTGGAGTAACAATAACTAACAACCTCTCCTGGACTTCCCACATAGATGCAACAGTCAAGAAGACACAACAATGCCTCTTCTTCCTCAGGCAGCTCAGGAAATTCAGCATGTCCACAAGGACCCTCACCAGTTTTACAGATGCACCATTGTAAGCATACTGTCTGGGTGCATTATGGCCTGGGACTGCAACTGCTCTGACGAAGACTGTAAGAAACTACAGAAGGTGGCATGCACAGGGCAGGCCATGAAGCCAACCTTCCATCACAGACTCTACTTACATGGTTCACTGCTGCAGGAAGGCTGTCAACATCATCAAATATCCATTGCACCCTGGTAATGATCTCCGACAAACTTTTCCGTCAGGCAGAAGACACTGAAGCCTGAATATATGCACCAGCAGGTTTAGGAACAGCTCCTTCCCTGCCATTATTAGACTGATGAATGGACCCTCTAGCCTCAAATAGTGCTGATCTTGCTAACACTGATCTTGCCTAGTGCACGCCCTGTACAATGTAATCCGTATGCCTCTGTCCAAGTCTTTTTGATCTGTATATCTTGTTTACTATGATCTGCCTGTGCTGCTCGTGAACAAAATGTTTCACTGTACTTCGAGACATGTGACAATAATTCAATCAACCAATCAATGTGGAGTTGCTGTCCCATTCACAGGCAGCCACTTCTTACATTTGGTGCTGAGGGGCTCACTATCAGCCTCTCTACAGAGGGAGCAGGAGTGAAGCAGCTGTGATTGGAGGAGTGGCAAAACAATGAGCAATGGAAAGCTGAACATCATCAGAAAGAGGCAGCACAGTCACTGAGGATGCAGGTGGAGATGCTGGATGCTGGGGGTAGTGGGGCTGGGTGCTGGGTGTAGTAGGGCTGGGTGCTGGTGTACTGGGGCTGGGTGCTGGGTGCTGGACATAGTGGGGTTGGGTGCTGGAGGCTGAAGATAGTGCTGGATCTGGAGGGGATGAAATGGAAGAGAGGATGGCGAGCTCAGGGCCCAGAATGTGAGGCTGGTTGGCCAGAGGGAGAAATGAGATGATGGGTACAGTCAGACTGGGGTCTTTATGGGTTGGTGGGATTGTGAAGTGGCAGAGTGGGGGAGAAAAGCTGAACAGGGGTTGAGATTGTTTAGAAAGAAACAGAGCAGCATTAAACCTTTAAAAAAAGGTATAGCAATACTATTGTGAGGAGCACTGTGTCATTTTCATAATTTATTGCTGATCAGATTTATTTCATAAAGATTCACATTTAGATGTGGATGTAAGAGTAACTGCTGTTGACATTAAGTTCACATTTGACTGTGTGTGGCATTAGGGAGCCCGAGAAACTGAATCAATATTTATTGGGGAAACACCCTCTGCTGATTGGAGTCATACATGGCACATAGAAAGATGGTTGTGGTTGTTGGAAGTCAGTCATCTCAGCTCCAGGACATCTCTGCAGGAGTTCCTCAGGGTAGTGTCTGAGGCCCAACCATATTCAGCTGCTTCATCAATGACTTTCCCTCCATCATAAGGTCAGAAATGGGGATGTTTGCTGATGATTGCACTATGTCCAGCACCACTAGCCACTCCTCAGGTGTTGAAGCAGACCATATTCAAATGCAGCAAGACCTGGGCAATATTCAGGCTTGGTATGACATGTGACAGGAAAATAAAGAGAACAGGCAATCTCCAAGTACCTCAACCACTGAAATAGTGAAGACCAATAAAATATGTCTCTCTCCCAAAGCCTACTTCATCTTTTGAATCCAACTGCACACACAAATTTCAACTATTCAACTACAAAAGCCATCACACCTGGTAGATTTGACTTCAAGTTTTCAACCCATTTATTCTGGAAAGTTAATCTCAAAGCAAGGAACAGTCTTGTAAACGTGGAGAAAGTGAGGATGGCAGATGCTGGAGCTCAGAATCAAGAAGGTGTTGCTGGAAAATCACAGCAGGTCAGGCAACATCCGAGAAGCAGGAGAATCGACGTTTCGGGCATAAACCCTTCTTCAAGATTCCTGATGATGGGCTTATGCCCGAAATGCCGATTCTCCTGCTCCTCAGATGCTATCTGATCTGCTGTGTTTTTTTAGCACTACACTCTTGAGTCTTGTAAACATAAAAGGCGAATTTTGCTTTCATCTTCATTAACATCCTTTATCCATATCTATTATTATTATTTGTATTTTAGCTAGGAATCAATTAACTTTTTAATTTCAAAATTTTCAGCAATAGTTTGTTAACCTTTATGTTATTTAAGACTAAAACTTTTAAAGCAGAAGATGCAAAAAAACTACAAAGAAGTTAAATGAGTGATACTGATTGGCAGTTTCCATTTGAGGGAGTTGGTATCGCAGAAGCCCAATAATCCAGAACCCCAGGCTAATGTTCTGGGGACAAGGGCTTGAATTGTAAACAGACGCTGAAAATTGAGCTCAATAAAAATCTGGAATTAAAAGCTAGCTCAATGGGAACCCATGTAACCAGTGTCAGTTTTTTAAAAAAGATTCTCTACAATGTGGAAACAGGCCCTTTGGCCCAACCAGTCCACACTGACGCTCAGGAGAGTAACCCACCCAGACCCATTCCCCTCTGACTAATGCACCTAATACTTTGGGCAATGTAGCATGCCCAATTCACCTGGCCTGCAGGAGGAAACCAGAGCACCTGGAGGAAACCCACACAGAAACAGGGAGAATGTGCAAACTCCACACAGACAGTTGCCTGAGGCTGGAATCAACCTGGCTCCCTGGTGCTGTGAAGCAGCAGTGCTAACCACTGAGCCATCGTGCCACCCTAATTTGTTGTAAAGAAAAAGCCCATCTGGTTCACTGAAGTCCTTCAAGAAGGAAATCTTCTTTCCTTACAAGATCTGGCCTATATATGATTCTTGACCCATAATAATGTGGTTGACTCTGAAATGTCCTAGCGGTTCACTCAGCTTAAGCACAACAATGGATAGCCTGCTGGGATATGTGATATGGTTGTGACACTAATTTTTATAAACTGAACTTGCCTGGATATGGGTAATAGTCCTCTGGACACAAGCTTCATTGAGCAGTATAAGCAAGTTCCTCACAGCTTCTTGCACTGTTAGTATTGGTCTAGAATGATGCTCAGCAGCAGATGTCAAGATGGCTCAGGAACCGCGTGGGAGGATGTGCAGGTTCTTGGATGAGGCACTTGGAGGCAAGGAGCAGAAGGGATGGCCTGTAACCACAGAAGAGGAGGAGTTTGTCTCATTTTCCTGGGGCTCTTTCCAATTGACACATGTCTTCCCCCAGTCTTCCTCAGGGGACCACATCACTGGTTCAATAGAGTGACGCAGCACTTACCCTTGAGATGATATCTGAAGAACAATTCCAGAATGAATATTGATACGGTTGATGACGTTTTGGCATAAAGTTGAGAAAATCTCCTGATGGATTTTGAAAAGTCCCCTTTGAACCACCTGCAGCAAGTGGGATAAATGTTGAAATTCTAAAATATTTTTTAATTAACCAATTTTTGTAACCAACCTGTTCAAAGATGTTATAACACAACTTTGGAATAAGTGGGAATTGAACCTGTGTCTCTCAGTCCAGGCAGGGACACTGCCACTGCAGCACAAGATGCCCCTTTGGAGCGTCCTTACAATGACTAGTCTGTTCATAATCTGCTGGTTGCTATTTGAAGGGTGAGTGAATTGAAGTGCTATCCACTGAATGCTGTGCAAGCTTCTTAATGAGCTCTAGAGGGCAACTCAAGTGTCAATCATCCACTTGTTGACATTCCAGGCGGCTGTTTCCAGAGTGCGTTTCAACTCTTTGCCAGGATCCTGTCTTCAGATTAATGTACGAAACCTACACTGCAGTTTGAAACACTTTGCAGTTATTTTGATGAAAGTATGAAAACAGGTACTAATTGAGTGTTGTCCTGGCAAAAGTCATCGAGAACATCAATTTGTCTGCAGTGTTGGGGGCTAATGAACGATCACGGTGACTAAAGCTTAAAAAGAGTGTGAGTTGAGCACTGAAATATTGGTGAGAAGCAGCTGTCCTGGAGCTGTTGATGTGGCTTCCACTCATCCGGTTCCACTGAAGGGGAGGATTGTGATGTTGGACCAGTGGTGGTTTTGGAGTTGGGGTGGGTGGTCAGCGACTGAGTATAGGGACAACCTGGACACTCAAATGTATCAGTGGAGGTTCTAGTGGAGGAGGTCTAGAGGGAGAGAGGGATACCTAGTACCCAAAGGGGAGAATGAAGCTGCAATAGGTCTAATGCAGGGTTGGGGAACCTGCTAGGCCATAGTGTGTGGCCTTCTGAATGAATCCAAATTTTGCACCTTGCACGAAAAATGTTTTCTTGCTTTTCAACCAGTTATTGCTGTGAATCTATATTCTCCTATTTAACCAAAATCAAGACACCCTTAAGGTCACAAATGACAGATGCCCATCTCGAGGATCAGCTAAAACTGCAGAACTCCATGCTGCAACCAAATATTCAAATGCTTTCCTACAAAAAGCAGTCACAACAAAGTTATTAAAAGGTTAGTTAACTTTAGAATTAACATTTTTTTCTTTTTTTAAGTTAGTTAATACATAGTAGTTAGATTTTTACAAAATAATGTGAATTTTGAAGAATATATAATTGAAGTTTCTTAGATGCGGCCTTATTAGATTGCAACTAACATAATGCGGCCTTCCAACATTTACCTATTCCAAAGATAAGAATTACTCACATCTACATACAAATACATTGATGCTGTTATGGACCAGCCTAAACCTCATCAAAATATTTTAAAGACAAATGCCAGGTATTGGATTCTGGGTGCAATTCGATTGGTCAAACTTCCAGGCTTGAAATAAAACATACTTTATCTGTACATGATCGTTAAAAGACAATAACAGAAAAATTTGGAATAACTTAACTCTATTAGAAAACTTAACAGATTAATAGATTATTTAATTACTAAACAATAACTGTTTCAATATAGTAACACTCCATAAACACACCCTTGGCAAAGGCAAATTAAGTAAAATAGATTGTCTCACTGCAATTCTAGCAGCAGGAAGAGAACTGCCAGCTTTTAGCTGTAACAGAGAGAGAAGGAAAAAGCTTCCATATACAGCTTCAAGACCCCAGCAACTGCCGCTGAAAGCTAAGACTAAAAAAATGCTGGTTCAAGGGGAGCTTGATCCCACCCACTCAGGCTGCTCCTATTGTTCCACCTTAAAAAAAACCCAAGGCCTCACAAGCGGTTTACTTTATTGGCGTTGGAGCAAACTGCTCATCACCTCTGTCTTCACCTCTGTCTTAACTTTCCGTCATTAATAAAAAAACAAAATACATGGTATTTTGAAGCCATAATATTGTGTATCAATGCATTGATAATACAAACACATTGATCATACATTGATAATCTATTGATAATGCATTCATACATTGATCATACAAATACATTGATTGTGATACATTGATAATACATTATGGACAATTTTGAAGAAACACTTTAAAACTGTCATTGAAACTGTGAACGAACACAGAGAAAGGGGCATATTTCATGTTCTAGCCTGCTTTAAAAATAGATGAATGAGGACCAGGAGTTGGCCATTTGGTCCCTCATCTCTGCTTTGCCTTTCAATAAGGTCACAGTTGACCTGGTTACTTCATATTTCCACCCTTACCTGATAACCTTTCTTTCCTCTGCTAGTCAAGAACCTATCTATCTCGGCCTTAGCAACATTCCACAGAGTCTGAGGTTGCAGCTTCCACTGAAATCATTTTAATTTATTTAATAATTTGTTTGATTGGGCTGTCACTGGCCAGGCCTGCAGTTGTTACACATTCCTCATGTCCTCAAGTGAGGTAGCTTACTATAGCAATTTCAGAGGGAAGGAGAGACAAGAGTCATCACATTACTTTGGATCAGGAGTCCCATGTAGTCCAGACCAGGTAGGTATGACAGATTTCTTTCACTAAAGATCATTCGTGACTCAGATGGGTTTTTAAAACTACAATGGTAATTTCACAGTCATCATTACTGAGACTAATTTTCTTTCTACAGTTTGTTTTAATTGCAGTTAAATTGCATCAACCACCATTTTCAACTGATCTTCTCAGAGCATTACACTTCAGGGTAATCGCTAAAGTACTAATTAAGTGATGATTAGAGTGGTGCTGGAAAAGCACAGCTGCCAGGCAGCATCTGAGGAGCAGGAAAACTGATACCCCAGGTAAAAGCCCTTCACCAGAACATGATTTCCAAATTCTGCAGCCCTCACTTTTGCCTACTAATTAAATGATGTTGACACAATCCATCATCTCCTCCTAGAACTTTTCATGGTCGTGTCCTCTGCAGTCATTGTAGCGTCCATGTAATGGTTACGTGGTAGTGTTATACTTGAAGGAGGGAATTAGCAAAGTTTCTGTGCTGCCAGATGATCTGGTGTCCATCAGGTCACTGGGCTCAACTCTACAGCAGCTTTGAGTCCACGGTATGGGAATCATTGAGCAGGAACCTATTGGTGTCTCTCCAGGAGACAGCTGGCCGGCTCCCTCCTCCAACAATATCCACGACTGTGGAGCCTGGCTGCCTACATTATTCAAACCTGCCCTGAGATGATGTAGTCTGAGAGTGGTCACAGCTCACTACCTTTGAACGGGCGTATAGGAAGATACATTGACTTCTTCAGACCTCAGTAGCCACCTCCCTCACACATTGCTACCACTGGGGTCACAGTTTACAGAAGCATGAGTATAGACAGGAGTACAAAAGCAATTATTAATCAGGGTCACAATGTTTGCTCAACTGTGTTTTCTTTAGTCACTTGTGGGATGTCAACGTCGTTAGCTGGGCCAGCATTTATTGCCCATCCTTACTTGTCCTTGAGAAATTGGTGATGAGCTGCCTTCTTAAACTGGTACAATCCATGTGTACAGTGAGATTCGCAATGTCCTTAGGAAGAGAATTCCAGGATCTTGGCCAGGGCCACTGAAGAATTGGCAATATATTTCCAAGCCAGGATGGCGAGTGACTTGAAGGACAACTTGCAAGTGGCGATGTTTCCCATGTATCTGCTGCTCCTGTTTTCAAGTTGGAAGTGACATTGAGTTTGGAAGGTGCTGTCTAAGGATTTTTGGCAGCGCATCTTGTAGACCGTTCATACTGCTACTACTGAGCATCAGTGGTGAAGGGAGGGGATGTTTGTGGATGTGATGCCAATCAAGTGGTCTGCTTTGCCATGGGTGGTGTCAAGCTTCTTGAGTGTTGCTGGAGCTGCCCCCATCCAGGCAAGTGGGGAGTATTCCATCACACTTCTGATTTGTGACTTGCGGCAGGTTTTTATTTAATGGTACCCCCAATGATGTTGAGAGCGGGGGATTCAGTGATGGTACCACCAGTGAATGTTAGATTGTCTGTCATTGGGGATGGTCATTGCCTGGCATTTGTGTGGCATGAATGTTATTAACCATAGGTCAGCCCAAGCCTGGATATTGTCCAGATCTTGTTGCATTTGAACATGGAGTGCTTCAGTATCTGAGGAGTCACAAACTGTATTCAACATTGTGCAATTATTGGCAAATATCCTAACTCTGACCTTATATGATGGAGGAAATTGACAAAGCAGATGAAGATTGTTTTGCCGAGGACACTACCCCATGGAACTCCTGCAGAGATATCCTAGAGCTGAGGTGACTGACCTCCAACAACCACGCCATCTTGGTCTGTTTGACTCTAACTGGCAGAGAGATTAGACCCTGATACCCATTGATTCCAGTTTTGCTAGGGATCCCACACTCAGCCGAACGCAGCCGTGATGTCAAGGGCTCTCATCCTTTTCTCATCTCTGGAATTAGTTCTTTTGTCCAAGACTGTAATTAGGTCAGGAGCTAAGTGGCCCTGGCAGAACCCCAACTGAGCGTAATGAGCAGGTTTTGCTGAGCAGGTGCTACTTGATAGCACTGTTGGTGACACCTTCCATCACTTCACTGATGATCGAGAGTAGAATGATGGGGCAGTAATTGGCAGGTTGGATTTGTCCTGGGTTTTGAGTACAGAACATAGCTGGGCAATTTTTCATAAAATTGGGTAGATGCTCGTGTTGTAGCTGTACTGGGAGAAGCTTGGCGAGGGGAGCAGCAAGTTCTGCAGCATATGTCATCAGTACTAATAGCAGAATATTGTCAGGGTCCATTGTATACAAGCCTCCAACCATTTCTTGATATCATATGGGGTGAATCGTATTGGCTGTAGACTGGTTCTGTTATTCTGGGGACCACTGGAGGAGGCTGAGATGGGTCATCCACTTGGCACATCTGGCTGAAGATTGCTGTGAATGCTCTTACACTGATGTGTTGGGCTCTTCCATCATTAAGAGTTGGAATATTGTGGAGTGAGTTGTTTAATTGTCCACCACCATTTACAACTGAATGTTGCAGGACTGTAGAGCTGATCCGTTGACTGTGGAATCGCTTAGCTCTCTCTGTCATTTGCTGCTTATAGTGTTTGGCATAGAAGTAGTCCTGTTTTGCAGCGTCATCAGGTTGACGCCTCATCTTCAGGTATGCCTAGTGCTACTCCTGGCATATCCTCCTGCACTTTGCATCTAGCAGGGTTGATCCCCTGGCTTGAGTGTGGGGTATACCGGGGCATGAGATTGCTGATTGTGCTGGACTATGCCCATTCTTGAGTTGCTGGCTTGCCACATAACACAATGGAAGGTATTATCACTATGAGGGTGACATGTTGTCTCCTCAATGACTGTGGTGGCCACTCGTACTGATGCTGTCATGGACAGATGCATCTGCAGCTGACAGATTGGTAAGGGTGAGATCAAGTATGTTTTTCCCACCTGTTGGTTCCCTCACCTATGTTCTTTAGGGCCCAACCATCTCAATCAGTAGTACTGCTGCCGAGCCACTCTTGGTGGTGCACATTGAAATCCCACATGCAGAGCGCATTTTGCACCTTTGCCATCCTTAGAATCTTAGAATCCCTATAGTGTGGAAACAGGCCCTTCGGCCCAACAAGTTCACACCGACCCTCTGAAGAGTCTCCCACCCAAACCCATTACTCTATATTTACCACAGACTAATGCACCTAACCTACACGTCCCTGAACACTATGGGCAATTTAGCATGGCCAATTCACCTAACCTGCACATCTTTGGGCAGTGGGACAAAACCAGAGCAACCAGAGGAAATGCGCACAGACACGGGGAGAACGTGCAAACTCCACACAGACAGTCGCCCAAGGCTGGAATCGAACCCAGGTCCCTGACGCTACGCGGCAGCAGTGCTAACCACTGCATCACCATACTGCCCATAAATTTTCAGTAGGGAAGAGAATGGATTTACCAGCAAGGAAGGATGGTACTCGGTAATCAACAAGAGGTTTCCTTGCCTGTATTCTAACCTGAAGCCATGAGATTTCTTGGGGTCAATGTTGAGAAATCCCAGGGCATCTCCTGCCCGGCACCTCTGCTGGGTCTGTCCTGATGGTGAAGCATATCCAGGGAAGGTTTTGCTGGTGTCTGGAACATTGCCTGTTCGTATGTTCGTGTGTATAACTAGATCAAACTGTTGCTTGACTAGTCCTGTGAGATAGCTCTTCCATGTTTAGCACTAGCCCCCAAATGTTAGTGAGGAGGACTTCATAGAGTTGACAGGATTTTTTCTGCTGTTGTGTTTTCCAGTGCATAGGTTGATGCCTGGTGGTCCATCCAGTTTCATTTCTTTCTTCATAACAAATGATATAACTTAATGGCTTGCTGGGCTATTTCAGAGGGCAGTTGAGTCAACCATATTGCTGTGGGTCTGGACTCACATATGAGCTAGACCAGGTGAATATTTTTTTTCCTGAAAAGCATTAACAATGCCAGTTGGATTTTTCCCCAACAGTCAGCAATGGTCTCATGGTCATCAATGGAACTTTACTGCCAAATAATTTTTTATTGAGTTCAAACTCCACCATTTGCTATGGCAGGCTTTGAACCTGGGTTCCCAGAACATTAGCCGAGTCTGGATTAATGATCGAGCGATAATACCACCAAGGCCATTGTCTCCCCTTGCTGGGGACTCATATATTCAAATGCAGGTACCTGCATTCTGCAGGAAAAGGAACATGTCTCGTAGTGCAGAAGCTGGGAACTGTGGTCATAATTCTGTAAGTTTTAAGGTAATTAAGGACAAGGACAAGACTAGTCTTCAGCTGAAAGTGCTAAACTGAGGGAAGGTTAATCATAGTAGTACTAGTGAGGAACTGGAGAAATTAAGTTGGGGGCAGATGTTCACGGGTAAATTGACATCTGACATGTCTTTTAAAAGCCTGTTGTTCAGACTTTAGGACCAGCGTGTTTCTGTGAGGCAAGACTTGGGAACCTTACTTGACAAGTGATATTGCAAGTATAGTTAAAAAGAAGGAACCATATGTAAGGTTTAGGAAACTGAAATCAGACAAAGCCCTTGAAGAATTTACATGAAGCATGAAAGAACTTAAACAAGGAATTAGGAGGACTATACGTGGCCAAGGAAAGACCTTGGCAAATAGGATTAAGAGAAATCCCAAGGCATTGTATATGCATTTTGGGAGTGAAAAAGTAGCTCAGGAAAGTTTGGGTCCACTCAAGGACATGGGAGAGAATTTATGTGTGAAATCAGACGAAGTGGGTGAGGTCCTTATTGAGTACTTCATACCAGGATTCACCAAGAAGAAGATCATGGATAATGGTAAAATTGGGGACGAGTATGTTGATACTCTAAGGATTGTCAGTGTTAAGAAGGAGGAAGTGTTGGGTGTCTTGAGAAACACTAGTCAATTAGTAGTTAGGTCTTGATGGGATCTATTCCAGGATACTGAGTGACGTAAGGAAGGGGATTGTTGGGGCATTGACAGAGATCTTTGTATCCACTTTAGCCATAGATGAAATCCCAGAAGACTGGAGAATAGCCAGTGTCATTCCTTTGTTTAAGAAGGGCAACAGGGATAACCTAGGAAATTACCGGCTGCCGAGCCTTACATCAGTGGTAGGGAAATTATTAGAGAAGATTCTTAGGGACAGGATTTGCTTGCATTTGGAAAATAATAGACTTACTAGGGATAGTCAGCTTGGCTTTGTACAGAGGAGGACTTGTCTCAAATATTTGATTTGAATTTTCTGAGTAAGCGATGATGATTGGTGATGGTTGGGCAGTGGACGTTGTCCATGTGGACTTTGCAAAAACATTTGACAAGGTCCCTCATGAGAGCTGGTCCAGAAGATTAAGTTAAATGGAATCCATGCTGAGTTGGTAAGTTGGATACTAAATAGGATTGGACCTCGAAGTCAGAGGATAGTTGTGGAGGGGTGTTTTTCTGACTGGAGATCTGTGATCAGTAGTCTTCTGCAAAGATCAGTACTGGGACCTTTGTTGTTTGTAATATATATAAATGATATGGATAAAGATGTAGGTGATCTGATCAGTAAGTTTACAGTTGACACAAAAATTGGTGGAGTTTTGGGTTGTGAGGAAGGTTGTCAAAGGACACAGCAGGATACAGATCAGTTGGAATATTGGTCAGAGAAATGGCAGTTGGACAAGTGCGAGGTGATGCATTTTGGGAGGTCAAATGCAGAAGGAAAGTAGACAGGAAATAGCAAGACCCTTGGGGCATTGTTATACAGAAGGATCTTGGGGTGCAAGTCCATAGCTCCCTGAAAGTGGCAGCACATGTGGATAAGATGATAAAGAAGGCATATGGAATACGTGCCTTCATTGGTCAGGGAAATGAGTGTAAAAGTTGGCAAAACATGTTGCAGCTGTATAAAACATTAGTTAGGCCACATTTGGAGTAATGTGTGCAGCAGTAATAGATTTGCCAAATTTAAGGGCATTTAAATGGTCATTGAATAAACATATGGATGATAATGGAACAGTGTAGGATAGATAGGCTTCAGACTGCTTCCACAGGTCGGCGTAACATTGGGGGCCGAAGGGCCTGTACTGTGCTGTAATGTTCTATGTTCTGGTCACCACATTATAAGAGGGATGTGGAAGCTTTGGAGAGGATGCAAAAGAGGCTTACTAGAATGGATTGGAGTCTATTAGCTATAAGGGGAGAATGGATACACTTAGATTGATTTCACTAGAGCATTGGATGCTGAAGGACGCCCTGACAGAAATTTATAAAATTATGAGAGGTATACATAGAATGGATAGTTGAAGTCTTATTCCCAAGGTAGAAGTGACAAACACTAGGGAGCATGGGTTTCAGGTGAGAGGGGGAAAGTTCAAAGGTGATGTGCAGGGCAAGTCCATGCTACCAGGAAGATGGTAGGATCAGAGACAATAGCAATATTTGAAGGGCATTTAGACAGACACATGAGCAAGCAGAGAATGAAACGATATGGGCCATGTGCAGGCAAAACAGACTAGTTTAGAATGGCATCACGGTCAGCACAGAATTTGTGGGCTGTTCATGAGTTGTACTGTTCTGTGTTCTATTTTCATGGTCAGATAATTAAAACCATGAAGAAGGTATTCAAACAAAAAAGAAATCGCTTTGGAAAAGGGCCAATGTTTTATATTTGTCCATAAATGATTCCCTGGTGGATTGTAGTGAAGAGGTTTTGCACCATGAATTCTTCAGATTCCCAGCTGGAATGTTGGAACTGCTGGGTAAAAAAGCCCACAGCATGTACTCAGGCAAAAGTTATTCACTGTCTTGCCTTGCTTAATGAGCCTTTCTGGTGCTGAAAGCTGTGAACAGCAGATCATTGCCTGATAAGGCCTACCAGTACCTGAATTGATCAGACAGCCACAAAGTCAATGTCATTTATTAAATATTTATTTGGCAGGTTTTTGCAAGCTCAAACATCAAACGTGAATCACAGAGCATGGTCTATATTCACTTGGGTCAGATGACGGCAGTATCTAAGGGTGCAAGTGGAATAGATTTTCTAATGCCGAAGGAGGTGGTTAAGAGAATATAAGTCTGTAAGTTAGCTCGCTGAGTTTGCAGGTTTGTTTTCAGACATTTCATCACCATACTAGGTAACATAATCAGCGAGAATCTCCGGTGAAGTGCTGGTGGTATGTCCCACCTCTCTATTTATAGGCCTCGGTTTCTTAAGGTGGATGATGTCATTTCCGGTTTTTTTTTCAAGGCAAGGTAGTTAGGATCTAAATTGATGTGTTTATTGATGGAATTCTGGTTAGAATTCCATGCCTCTAAGAATCTTTGTTTCACCTGTCTTAGGATGTGTGTGCTGTCCTAGTCAAAATAGTGTCCTTCTTTGATGGTATGAAGAGAAACTAGTGATAGTGGGTTGTGTCTTTTGGTGGCCTTTTTGAGGATCCTAACTCATCAATATAATTTCCCTGGTAAATTTCAAGAATGCCTAATCTGTTGATTGCAGTATGAAATATCTCCTTTAAAAATTTTCTCGCTAAATTCCAGTAGGTGTTTCAATAGGTACAGTCATAATCTGTCCAATTTGTAACGAGAAGATGTCAAGGGATTTCAGGATATAATCGACAAATGGTTTTGTTAGTAATTGAGAGCTGAGACTATCCAGTTCAGGGACTGCAAGTTCTCAAAGTTCAGTTTTAAAACTGAGACATTAGTACCAGGAGAGGCGAGCATGTAGCTGTCAGATTGCCATTAAATCCAAAATAGTTTAATACAGAATCACAAAACTATAATACAGCAGACGGCCATTCAACCTGAAATAGTTGCACAGTTCCTATCAATAAAACACCCTTTATTTACATGTACATAGTCCCTGATCAACCAGCTTCCAGCCAATCCCTAGAATGAAGAGGCACTCTGCATCTCCTGTCTATTTTATTTTACCTTTATTTACTCTTGGAGAGCCCTTAATACTGATCCAGCTCCCTGACAGCCAGCTCTCAGAGTGACCAGAGCCTTCAAAACTCCTGTTTATTTATTTTAAAAATTTTATTTATTTTACCCCCACACTCCGCCTAACTGCAGTAGTGCTCATTTTTTTAATCTCCTGTTTATAGCTGTCAGTCAGGGTTCCCTGATTGACCCAGGTTAACAAACCCAATCAAAGATCTCATAGTCAACGAGATCCACATGGCCCTCATTCCAATCATCACATGGCCCATCTTGTCTATACTGTCCCTCTGAATGAGCATCATGATTTAATGCCATAGTCCGACCCATTCCACACGATACTGCACAATAAATGTGGACGAAAAGCCTGTTCACACAATGAGTGATTCAGATCTGAAATGCACTGCCTGGAAATATGGTGGAGGCAGGTTGAATTGAGACATCAAGAGGCAATTAGATGATCATTTAAATATAACTCAATAACTTAAATAATCATCTAATTGCCTCTTGATGTCTCAATTCAACCTGCCTCCACCAAATTTTCTGGTCATTCCAGATTTGAATCACTCACTGTGTGAAAAGGTTTCTCTTACACATGTACATTTTTGCTCATCAATTTAACTCTGTGCCCCTTTTATTCTTGACACTTACAAGAGCAGGAATAGTTTCTCCTACTGCCCAGAACTATTGAGTGGGTATTTTTGGTGGCGCAGTCTCCATGTGCTCAGAAGTGTGTACTGTATGTTTTTGTGCTTCTCCCTGTTTGCTCTGTCCAATAATTTTGAATTCATCAATCAAATTTCCTCTTAGCCTCCTCCAATCAGGAAGCCCTTCCTAACATCTCCAATCTATCCCCATTACTGAAGTTGCTCATCTGTTGTAAACCTCTTCTGCACCCTCTCGAATGCATTCACATCCTTCCAGTAGGATGGTGCCCAGATGGTACACAATACTCCAGCTGAGATCTAACAAATGTCTCCTACAAGTTCAGCATAACATTCAGTTTTTTAGTAAAGACTACTTCCTGTTCTTACTCAGCCATAGTATCTTAGATCAGTATGTTATGAAGCCAACGAGGGAGTAAACTATACTCCACCTGTATTGTAGAACAAGATAGAATCACTGACCTTATAATGAAAATGCTCTGAGCTAACAGCAATATGATTAGTTCTTACAGTCAGTTTGAAGAAAAGAAGAATAGTTCAAAGTCAAGTATTTTAAACTTATGTAAGGGAATTATAAGGGCATGAAAGCAGATGGAGTGAGAGTGTCAGAGTGATAGAGTCAGAGAATTGTCATCACACAGGCTGTCCAGGAGCTCTTTGGTTCATTGTGTCCATTCTAATCATTAAGCACCTGCATAATCTTATCCCTTTTCCAAACTTGTAAACCATGATGGTTTAAGTATTAGTTTAATTACTTCTGGATTGTTGTGAGTTTTCCCACCTTTACAACCCTTTCAGGCAGTGAGGTCCAGACATCCATCACCCTCTGCATGAAAAATATGCCCTCGAATCCCTTCTAAACCTCTGGCTTCTTTTCTTTTCATTCCCTTATTTGAGGAAAGATATGCTGGCATTGGAGGCAGTGCGGTGTAGGCTCATTAGATTGATTCCCAGGTTGGAAGGATTTTCTTATGAGGAAAGTTTGAGTAGCTTGGGCCTGTACTCATTGGCTTTTAAAAGAATGAGGTGAGATCTTATTGAAACAAACAAGATTCTTCGGAGGCTTGGCAACATGGATGTGGGAAGATTGTTTCCCATTATGGGAAAGTTAAGGACCAGAGTTCATCATTAAACACAGTGGGTGTGGCAACTGTGGCATTCTTTACTACAGAGATCTAACAGGCTTTGTCCTTGTGTTTTAGAGGCTGAGATAGACAGACTTTTAACCTGTAAGGAAATCAAGGGTTATGGGGAAAGGCAGGAAAATAGAGTAAAGGATTATTAGATCAGCCATGATCCCATTGAATGGTAGAGTGAATATAATGGGCTGAATGACCTACTTCTACTCCAATATATTGTGGTCTTATGACATCAAGATTGGAACAACATCGAGAGTTAGAAATGAAATATGGACCACAAACAATGATCATCCTTTATTAGTCAGAGTATTGAGTACAGGAGTTGGGTGGTCATGTTGCAGCTGTACAGGACATTGGTTGGACCACTGTTGGAATATTGCATGCAATTCTGGTCTCCTTCTTATCGGAAAGATGTTGTGAAACTTGAAAGAGCTCAGAAAAGATTTACAAGGATGTTGCCAGGATTGGATGATTTGAACTAGAAGGAGAGGCTGAACAGGCTGGGGTTGTTTTCCCCGAGCGTCGGAGGCTGAGGGGTGACCTTATAGAGGTTTACAAATTATGAGGGGCATGGATAGGGTAAATAGGCAAAGTCTTTTCCCTGGGGTCGGGGAGTCCAGAACTAGAGGGCATAGGTTTAGGGTGAGAGGGGAAAGATATAAAAGAGACCTAAGGGGCACATAGAGAGTGGTATATGTATGGAATGAGCTGCCAGAGGATGTGGTGGAAGCTGGTACAATTGCAACATTTAAGAGGCATTTGGATGGGTATATGAATAGGAAGGATTTGGAGGGATATGGGCTGGGTGCTGGCAGGTGGGACTAGATTGGGTTGGGATATCTGGTCAGGATGGGTGGGTTGGACCAAAGGATCTGTTTCCATGCTGCACATCTCTATGATTCTATGACTATCTCTACCAAGAGAGAATTTAATCATTACCCTTGATGTTCAATGGTGTTACCATCTCTTAAAATCCCACAGTAAACTTCCTGGGGATTACTATTATCCAAAAACTCAAATGGACTAACCACATAAACATAGTGGCTGCAGAACAGGTTAGAGGTAAGGAATATTGTGGAAAATAACTCACCTCCTGGCTCTCCAATGCCTGTCCACATGTCAGGAGTGTGATGGAATACTTCCCACTTGCCTGGATGAGTGCGACTCCAACTACATTCAAGAAGCCTGGCACCATCCAGAACAAAACAGCCCACTTGATTGACGTTACATCCACAAGCTTCCACTCCCTCCACCACTGACGTGCAGTAACAGCAGTGTTTGCTATCTACAAGACGCACTGCAGAAATTCACCAAAGATTCTCAGACAGCACCTTCCACACCCATGACATTTCCATCTAAAAGGACAAGGGTAGCAGATATATGGGAACACCACCATCTGCAGGTTCCCCTCCAAGCCACTCACCATCCTGACTTGGAAATATATCGATGTTCCTTCAGTGTCACTTGGTCAAAATCTTGGAACTCTCTCCCTCATGGCGTTGTGGGTCTACCTGCAACAAGTAAAATGCAGCAGTTTGAGAGGGCAGCTCACCACCATGTTCTCAAGGACAGTTAGGGGTAGATAATAAATACTTGTCTGGCCAGTGGGGCCCACATGAATTGGTTTTTAAAAATCATACTTTTCAGGATTAAATTTCATTTGCCACATTCAGTCCATCTGATCAGGCTATCAATATCATTCTGTAGTCTAAGGCTCTTCACATAAGCAAATCATTTTGCATCATACTCCATTTGAAAGGTAAACCACTGCAGATACTGCAAACCTGCAACAAACAGAATGCTGGAGAAACACAACGGGTCTATCAGCATTTATAGAGAGAGAGAAGTAGAGCTAATGTTTCAAGTCTGTATAACTCCTCTTTGGAACTAGTTCAGAATTGTTGAAGTGTAATTCTCCCACTTTCTTCCTCCAACTGTTCCCACTCAGGTAACAGTCTAACTCAGTTCTGAATGGATCAATGACCCTACCTCCACTCCACGCTTAGACAGCTTTCCAGACTTTAAAAACTTTGCTGCACAAAGAAATATTTTCTCATGTTGCTTTTGCTTCTTTTGTCAATTATTTTAAATCTAAGCCCTCTTTTCTTGCTCATTTCATAAGTAGGTACAGTTTCTCTTATCTTGAACTCAATTTTCAGTCCAGAAGATTGTAAAATGCCTAATACCCTTAACTCTAGTTTGATTTTATATCAATTAGGAGACTGCAAAACAACAACTTACTTTTGTACAACATCTTTAACATTATAGAACTTCACAGGGGAATTATGTACAAAGTGCCTCACATAAGGAAACATTTGGACAGGTGGACAGCAGCTTTGAGGAGTGCCTCACAGGTACAGAAAGGGTGAAGTTTAAGGAAGAGATGCCATATCTAAGAGCTCAGACCACTGAAGATACACATGATTGTGTTATGAAGACATTGATGTACTATACTTTAAACTAGTTAAAACTAGCAATGACAGCACCAAATGTTCTCAATAAGACACAGGATAACATGTGCTCCAGCTACTGGGGTAGCTAGTTGCCTGGAAATGACAAAACAACTTTGAATTAGGCAAGTGAGTTTAAATTATACCCCCAAAAACACCAAATTCCAATCAATTTTGAATTGAGTTCATTGACAATCTTAAAAGACACACTCCAATGCTTTGGGGTATAAGACTGGGGAAAATTGAACAGTTGGGAGGAGGACTGCTCCAGTACCAACAGCTGTAGACTGCTAGTCAGAATGCTCTGAGAGGTATTTGTCTGGAGAAGAAGCTTGCATAGAGAAAAATGTCAACACTGACCTGGTGAGCAAATCTACCAGCGAAGATAAAGAGAAGACTCAACCGTTGGTTTGTCTTAAAATTTGAATTTTCCTGTAAATTGTTAGTTTTATCAGACTAGTATTATAGAAGGGCAGGTAAAAGATAGATTTGAGGAAGGAATTGTAAATAGTCATCAGTTAATTATTCTCTGTTACACTTTAAGAAATCAAGTTGTTAATTTTTACTTTAAATAGTTCTTGGCCACTCAAATTTTGCAGATTACTGCACGGGATAAATCTTTTCTGTGTTGCTGGTTTTAAATTAAGCAGGAGGACTTACCCCACGTTGTAACAATGGGACGAATCCACAAAGGCTGTAACTTGAATTGTGAAAACATGTTGTATGTCTGAACAAGTTGATAGTGAACATTTTTTGTTCCAGTTATATTGGATATGCTGTTGCAACTCATTAGGAGACTGAGAGAGAAGAGTGAATGAATGCATGAAGAACATCACTTTTGTGATTACCTCAAATCTTAACGAAGAAGTGTTGAATGTGGGAAGGTGATAGTCCAGTGGCATTAACCCTGAAATGCAGCTAATGTTCTGGGCACCTAGGATTGAATTTGGGTTCAATAAAAATATAGAATTAAGGGTTTAATGATGGCAATGAATCCATTAGTAAGTAAAAAATGAGGTCTGCAGATGCTGGAGATCACAGCTGCAAATGTGTTGCTGGTCAAAGCACAGCAGGTTAGGCAGCATCTCAGGAATAGAGAATTCGACGTTTCGAGCATAAGCCCTTCATCAGGAATATTTGATTGTCAGAAAAAATCCATCTGGTTCACTAATGGGCAGCACAGTGGCTCAGTGGTTAGTACAGCTGCCTCACAGTGTCAGGGACCCAGGTTTGATTCACGCCTTGGGTGACTGTCTGTGGGGAGTTTGCACATTCTCCCTGCATCCGTATGGGTTTCCTCTGGGTACTCTGGTTTCCTCCCACAATCCGAAGATGTGCAGGTCAGGTGAATTGGCCATGCTAAATTGCCCATGGTGGTAGGTACTTTAGTAAATATAGGGTAGGGGAATGGGTCTGGGTGGGTTACCTTTTGGTGGGTCAAAGTGGACTTGTTAGGCTGAAGGGCCTGTTTCCACACTGTAGGGAATCTAACATCCTTTGGAGAAGGAACCTGCCATCTTTCCCTGGTCTGGCCTACATGTGACCCCAGACCCACAGCAATGTGGTTGACTCTTAAATGCCCTCTGGGCAATTAGGGGTGGGCAATAAATGCTGGCCCGGCCAGTGATGCCCATATCCCTCGAGTGAATAAAAACAAGATATGACCTGAGTTCCCCTGAGGAACACTTCAAAACTGAATCCTTCTCTCACTACGGTGAGCGTGGCAAATAAGGCCATTGGACCCAGCAATGGTCATTCCCATTAGTATACTGATAATCCTAATTTCATTTCCAACTGCACTTCAAAATCCCTAATGTTTATTTTTGTATTTATAATATTTAACTCCAGCTGCTTGGCAGACACTTTGATGAAAGGAACTTTTCCAAATATTTATTTTGAATTTACTTAGTTCAGATGTAATCAATTTGGAATAACGTGATAATATTTATCTGCATTGATCAGGGTCTCTTCCCAGCACTATCTTTTCCCCAGATTGCCCAATCTTATAGAAAGCAATAAGAATTTGAGGTCTGTTAAAATTGTAAAAGACTTTGGTTTGGCTGCATTTAGAATGCTGTGTATAGTTCTGGTCACCATATTACTGAAAGAATGAGGACATTTTGGAGTGGGTGCAGATAAGGTTTATGAGGATGTTGCCAGGTATGGAATGTACTGGCGATGAAGAGAGGTTGAGTAGGTTAGGATTGTTTTCATTAGAAAAAAGAAGATTGAAGGGGGATCTGATTGAGGTCTTACAAGATCATGAAGGGTATACACAGGGTGGATAGAGATAAGCTTTTTCCCATGGTAAGGGATTCAACAACAAGAAGTCAAGAGTTCAAGGTGAGAGGAGAAAAGTTTAAGGGGGATACACGTGGAAAGTACTTTACACAGAGGGCGGTAGGTGCCTGGAACGCATTGGCAGCAGAGGTAGTAGAGGCAGGCACGGTAGATTAATTTAAGGTGTGTCTGGACTGGTGCATGAGTTGGTGGGGAGCAGAGGGATACAGATCCTTAGGAATTGGGCAATAGGTTTAGACAGTGGATTTGGATCGGCTCAGGCTTGGAGGGCCGAAGGGCCTGTTCCTCTGCTGTAAATTTTCTTTGTTCTTTGTATTTTGATTGTTTAATCTCCAAATTATGTGCAAACTGTATACAAACATTCGAAGACTGTGGTGGAGAATAATATTGAATCATTCTACAATATTGGGAGTAATGTTCAGAGTGGATTCCACGCAGCGTGGAACGAGACAGACTATTTCACCACAGACAAGAAAAAAGCTTTTTCAGGGCTTAGCGTTGGTTGTATTCTTTGAAGATCAGAGTTTGGCAGTATTTACAGTCCTTAGACTACTGCAGGTGAGTCTGGCCCTAATGGGACAAATACCTGTTTGGCGCCTTGTTAAGGAGAAACTTCTTCACCCAGCGAGTGGTGGCTGTGTGGAATGCTCTGCCGCAGAGGGCAGTGGAGGCCCAGACACTGGATTCATTTATGAAAGAGTTGGATAGAGTCCTCAAGGATAGTGGAATCAAGGGCTATGGAGATAAGGCAGGAACAGGATACTGATTAAGGATGATCAGCCATGATCATATTGAATGGTGGTGCAGGCTGGAAGGGCAGAATGGCCTACTCCTGCACCTATTGTCTGTTGTCTATTGTTAACTGAGTGTGCACTGAACATGAAAAATGTTGTTTTGTGTCAGGCAGCTGGTTGATAGGATTTATTGACATTCTCATGCATTTCTTTGTTTCAAATATTAAAGTTTTAATTGCGTGGCACTGTCCCTGTGCAGGAGCTTGCTAGATACAATCCACATTGACGAGTCAGGCAGACGGAGGAGACAACTTGCTGAACTCTCTGTTTGCACATCGGAAAAATGGGATTCCAGTGAATGAGACACATTGACTGATTAATCCTTTGGTTTACTGTGATAATGACTTTAATTATAAGACAGACGCAAGATTGTAACCTGCTGTGAAAGCAGTTATCATCTTCATTTCAGAATCATGGATTTTCACATTTTATTTTCCTTCAAAAATCTGACAGAAACCTGAATAAATCAAAGAGATCTCGGATTGGGAGCGAGTCTGTGTTCAGAAGATTTATCCTTTCTTCCACCTGGGATTTATTTGAATGAGTAGAAAATCAGATGGCGAATTTTACATGGATTATGATTTCCGCTGTCATTTTTCACCATGCACTGCGTGATCCATTACTCCCAGGTGATCCATTACTCCCAGGAGCTGCAATACTTCCAGGTACTGTAAATAATTCATTCAAAGTGATTTATTAATCCAAGGTGAATGAGTACACTTAGGGGTGCAATAGACCCTTGTGATCCATTACTCTTCGATGGTGCATTCCTCTCAGGTGGATCCATTACTCTCAGTCAATCTATTAATCCACAGTCATCACATCAATCACTTCATTACTTTAAGGTGAACAAATACTCTCAGGTGATCCAGTGCTTTCAAGTGATCCATTACAGCACCAGGTTATCCACTAGCACACAATGATCTACTGCTTCATTGCATCAAAGTGATTCATTACTTAGGAGAGGTCCAGTTCATCAGAACCTTAAGGTAGATTCATTACTCCAAGTTGACCCATTACTTTAAAACTTCAAAGTGATTTCTCGGGTGATCTATTTCCCCTTACTCCTCTGGTTGTGTGTGATGGAGGTAAGTGGACGATGCTGCGTTGGCGTTGGGCTGTGATTCAGAAGGAAGAATATAGCTTCTTTCTAAAGGCCAGGAGAGTTCCTCTATCCACATTGGAACACTGGAATGCATTGATACCTTCAGATTCCCAATAGCAACTGCAGTTTTGAATTTTTTTTTTCAGTTTCATGAGTCAATCATCAGAGTTAGCCAATCTGGAGGTTGAGCTACCCTGCGCACATCAACAGAAATATTTGTCACTTCCCAATTTGTGAAATGAAAAATAAAGGTTTCATTTCATCGGGTGTAACCTTCATCTGAGAAACAGGAAGGCAAAATCTGTATGGTAAACATTACTTTCTGGTTGGTAACTACATTCCTATGCTAAATTTGAGGACATTGTTCAGTTGAAGGGAGGTCTGGGCTCTGTACCTCAAATCTCAACATAGAGAGTGGCCACTCTGTCCATTTTGTCCACTCTGATTCTAACCCTTCGACTTCAACTTCGCCTCCACTACAAATCTGCCCTGTGCTCTCTCACATTCTTTTCAAATATCCTTCCAAATCTCTTCTTGAATGACAGTATGACCAGTATATACCTGTTCGATCCGGCAGGTTGTGCAGGTACATGAGGGAGGGGGGAGATTACCATGGCAAGTGACATGATCAAAAAAAAAGAGCAGAGATTAAACAGAGCAGGGAAAACAAGATGAGGTGAGATGATCCTAAATGAATTACAGTGCATTAATATTGTAGTAATTAATATGACAAAGTTTCACAAGGCAATATAGAACTAATTATATCACAGTATTCGCACCAAATTCTTTATTCAGCTGCTGCTCTATTCTTCCATAATAGCGATGACACATTCTTCGAATCCAGGGACAGCATTTCATTAAAAGTTAAATTTGTCAATTTTCACTTAGTGCAATGACTGAACAAATTAATTTTATGCAAATTAATGCCTCGAACTGCCCTCTTGTTACTAATGTGGCATTTTCTTCAATTTTAAATTGCTGAAAGAAAAGGATATGGAAGGTTAAGGAGTGAACTCAGCCACTGTCAGGTACAAATAAAGTAGGTGTCAGCTTCTGGGTGGGGGCCTAACATTTGTTTTATTTTTACAATCTCCATGGAGCTTGATAACCTTTGAAAAGAGGTATGAATTTAGGACAAAACCTGTCATATGATGGAGAGGTCGTTGGTTGGATCAACAATTATTACCATCACTAATTGGCCTGGTACTACCTTCCTAAACTGTTGCAGTTCTTGAGGTGCAGAGACACACACAATGCCTTTTGGGAGGGAATTCCAGAGTTTTAATCAGCCATAGGGAAGGAATTGCGATATATTTCCAAGTCAGGATGGTGAGTGGCTCGGAGGGGAACTTGCTGGCACCGTATCTGCTGCAGGACTGAGCTTTCACAGTGATCGATTCAAGGAATCTAAAGCAGATTGATATCAAACTCAGAAAGTTAATTCCATTTCTCTCTCCATGGAGATTACTCAACCCACTGAGCTTTTCCAGCACGTTCTGTTTTCAGTTTAAAGCTTCAGCGTCTGCAATATTTTAAAAGAAAGACTTATGTCAAAGGATCATCCAACAAGATTTGACATCTGAAGACCTTTGCTGGAATAAGCAAAGCTAAACCAATATAGTGTGCATATTACTCAGTATCTAGGCAACTAATGCATAAACCTGCAGAAATGTTATTTCCACCTTTAACTTATTACCAGTGGAAATCTCGAATTGTGCTTATACACAGTGCTCAAGATTCTGTAGACACGTAGCCTCCCAGAATTTTATACGGGTTCTGACTTCACCAGTGTCGATCTTCCAGTATCCTTTTAAACCAAGCCCCCTTCACTTTATTCAATGGACATTCTGTTACCAGGTTCCTTCTGGCGATTCCATGATCCTTAAGTCTTCACAACTCCCTGAATATATGTACTCTACCCTCTTCAGCCCTTCCACTTGGTGGTTACCCTGGTAACAATCCATTCCCTCCACTCAGATGGGCCATGCCCTCCCTACATCCATTAGTGTCTGACTGATCCTCAGGCTGGGTGAGTCTGCAACAAGCAAATTGCTCACTTTCTTCCTTTGTGGACAGGGATTAAAGTTTACACCCGATTTTGAATTAGTTTTGACCTGAGCCCTTCTCCCATAGCAACCAGATCACATGGGTTTATCTGCATGCAGGCCAAGTAAAAAATCACATGAACTTGATTTTTCTCAAAGTCAAGTTGGTAGAAGGTTCTCAGCCTCTCCCCAATGACTCTATTTCATCTTCATGTAACAAAAACAATGGAATCATCTTATTAAATCCAGGAATTATTAAAGTACCCAAGTTACTTCTGACTGGGAAAAGAACATAGAACATAGATCAGTCCAAAACAGTCCAGGCCCTTTGGCCCTCAATGCTGTGCTGACCTTAACCTACATTCCCTTCATTGTACTATCTTCCATGTGCCTATTGAAGAGTTGCTTAAATGTCCCTAATGTAACTGACTCTATCACCACTGCTGACAGTGCATTCCATGCATCCACCACTCTCTTTGTATAAAGAACCTATGTCTGACATCTCCCCTAAACCTTCCTCCAATCACCTTAATGTTATGCCCCCTTGTAGTAGCCATTTCCGCCATGGGAAAAAGTCTCTGGCTATCCACTCTATCTCTGCCTCTCATCATCTTGTACACCTCTATCAAGTCGCCTCTCATCCTTCTTTGCTCCAATGAGAAAAGCTTGATCTACCTCAACCTTTCTTCATAAAACATGTCCTCCAGTTCATGGAGCATCCTGGTAAATCTCCTCTCCCTCCTCTCTAAAGCTTACACATCCTTCCTATTATGAGGCGACCAGAACTGAACACAATATTCCAAGTGTGATCTCACTGGGGCTCTACAAAGCTGCAGCATAACCTTGCAACTCTTCAACTCAATCCCTCTGCTAATGATAAGCAACACACCATACACTTTCTTAACAACTCTATCAACTTGGGTGGCAACTATGAGGGATCTATGGACATGGACCCCAAGATCCCTCTGTTCCTCCACACCAAGAATCCTGCCTTTAACCCTGCATTCTGCATTCAAATTCGACCTTCCAAAATAATCACCACAATTTTCCAAGTTGAACTCCATCTGCTACTGATCAGCCCAGTTCTGCATCATGTCAATGTCCCATTGCAAACTACAACAGCCCTCTACACTATCTACAACTCCACCAACCTTTGTGTTATCGGCAAAACACTCTTCCACATCCTCATCCAAGTCGTTTATAAAAAAAACACAAAGAGCAGAGGGCCCAGAATCGATCCCTGCGGAACACCACTGGATCACTAAGCTTCAGGCTGAATACTTTCCATCTGCCACCACCCTCTGTCTTCAATGGGCCTGCTAATTCTGCATCCAGACAGCCAGATTTCCCTGTATCGCATGCCTCATTACTTTCTGAATGAGCCTACCATTGGGAACTTTATCAAACACCTTACTAAAATCCATGTACACTACATCCATTGCTCCACCTTCATTAACGTGTTTTAACACATCCTCAAATAATTCAATAAGGTTTTGTGAGGCATAACCTGCCCCTCACAAAGCCATCTCTAATCAAGCCATGGTTTTCCAAATAATCATAAATCCTGTCCCTCAAAATCCTCTTTAATAATTTGCCCACCACAGACATGATACTGATTGATCAGTAGTTCCCTGGATTATCCCTATCCCCTTTCTTGAACAAAGGAATAATATTTGCCTTGGAAGAAAAGGCTGGATGAAAATCGCTTGTGATACTCAAAAATAAACAGAAGAATATCAATGAACTCTGTGACAAGTTCAAGTCTGCCAAATTCATTTTTGATTATCCATTTTTATATCAAAGGATCAGACAATAGGATTCCATGGTTTAAGATCTTCGCTTAAACAAGCTAAAATCGACATAGACTACATATTACTCAATACCCAGGCAACAGGTTTCAACATCTGTGCTTGTGGTCAGAATGTATATTAACGTCTCCACAGCAACATATAATGAAGATGGCGGGGTGGGCAGGAGGAAAGGGTGTTGGTGGTGGTGTTGGGGAAGATCTATGATATATCCGTATGATAGAACAGTCCACAGACTTCTCCAAGATAAGGGGACAGGAAACATTCCCATAATGGCAGTATTGTGTTCAGTCTTGGTCACCATACCTCAGAATGGATGTGAGGAGCATTCAGGAGATTCCCATGTCAGCACATGCCCCCACCTCCCACTCTGCTCCTGGTGAAACACCTTCCGAAACCTCTTACAAAGCGACCCTCTCGGTCATCGCCTGCAGCTTTGTCGCTGCTATGTCGGCAAGTGAACAGTGGACTAGCTATCTGACCAGCTGCTCTGTTTTCGAAGGTGCTGTCTCTGAGGAAACCCAGGTAAAAACAATGACTGCAGATGCTGGAAACCAGATTCTGGATTAGTGGTGCTGGAAGAGCACAGCAGTTCAGGCAGCATCCAATAAGCAGCGAAATTGATGTGGTTAAAATCAACGAGGTAAGAACAATGACACAGAGAATCCTCTTGCAAGGATGCTTGCCTTGAAGAAGTTTTCCTCCTCTCTCTACAAGACTCTATGCTACTTTCTCCCCACCCCCACCCTCCTCTAGCTGATCTCTCCACGCTTCAGGCTCACTGCCTTTATTCCTGATGAAGGGCTTTTGCCCGAAACGTCGATTTCGCTGCACTTTGGATGTTGCCTGAACTGCTGTGCTCTTCCAGCACCACTAATCCAGAATCTGAGGAAACCCAGCCAACTTCCAACCAGAACAATCAAACTCTTTTGTCCATCACAGCAATCTAACAGCTTAAAAGTTTGGTCTGCAGACAGCATTGTCTACAAGTTCCTTGTATTTTATAGGCGCCTTGTTTATTGTCACACCACTTCTTTCAAATATTATATTAAATAGCTGAAGAGATCGTTAAAAGCAGGGGTGGAAATTACTATTTTTGATGCCTGCAGCTGAAAATTGGATGTTTCTCTGATGTATTGTGTTACCTATTTACTTTACATTTATAGATGGCAGCTCTCCTGCATTACAACAATGACTGCATTTCAAAACTACCTCAAATAATGAAAAAGCTTTAAGAGATACAACGGTCAAGGAAAATGCAAGTCCTTCACTTTTTATTATCTGTTGAACACAGAGCAAATATGAAAGATGCTGCGACCATTATTCCAATAAAGAGCAGGGGAGTTCTACTCAGCACCCTGGTCAGTGTTTTATTCTTCGGCCAACATTATTATCAGGTTGCATAGAATCCCTACAGTGTGGAAGCTGGCCATTTGGCCCATCAAGTCCACACCAGTCCCATTCCTCTGTCCTGTAACCCTGCATTTTCTGTGATAACCCACCAGCTTGCACACCCTTGGACAATTTAGCATGGCCAGTTCATCTTTGGACTGTGGGAGGAAACCCACGCAGACAAAGGGAGAACATGCAAAGTCCACACAGGCAGACAGCCAAGTCTGGATTCAAACCCAAGTCCCTAGAGCTGTGAGGCAGCAGTGCTAAACACTGAGCCACCATGCCACCCCAGCTTGCTGCTGGCTGCTGTATTTCCTACATTATAATAGCGACTACACTTCAAAGGACCTCACTGACTTTAAATGCTTTGAGATGTCCAGTCACTATACAAATGCAAGTCTCTTATATCTTTTTATTCAATCAAATGTTCTTCATAAAATCATGGAAATTTAATACTTCCTATTCAACATTGGTTTGATAAAATTAATATTTATACTTGAAATACTCAAACTGAATTTAGCCCTGAGCTTTATGAGATATACCAGTGCCTATGAATTGTCAAATGTTGTACAATACCTCCTCCTACAGGTTCACACTACTTACTGCAACCTAGCCACCTCAAAGGGAACCTTCACTCTACACTTCTGTTTCAAGTATTATTAATATTTAGTGTATCTACATGAATCACAGTAAGTGTACAGGGTGCAGATCAGAATTGACCAAGTAAGTTAATGTATTTTCTTTAAAAATGTGTTGTGTTTGAAAATTTTTTTAAAAAAATTGAAAAGTGAGACAGCATTGCCACCTGCTGTTATATAGTGGTACTGCAACACAGACTGTGCCAATTTCAAGGTGAATTACTTTGGTTTGACAAATCAAAACAATTTGATTATTATTATGTTTATTGTTGCGTGCTTTTTGTTTGCGATTTCCATAACACTTTTCAATCAATACATTTTCTTTGAACATGGGTATTTCTTCAAAATAAATTCTCCAATGAATGTTTTCCAATTGGGCTTTTTACCCAATTTTGAAAAGATTCTTTGAAGAGATGTGAACATTGCTGCCAAGTTAGAACCAGGCCATTCATGGTTAAAACTAGAAAGCAAATTTTCACATAAAGGGCATGAGAAATCTGAAACATTTTCCTACAAAGCACTAAAGACAATTAGTGGTTTTACGGTTAGTGCTGATAAATTCGTGTTTGAAATAACTCCACACATGATCGTATGCATCGCCAAGCCGCCCTATATTTAGGGGGGAGAGTCCTTGATACTGATCCAGCTCCCTCAAAGCCAGCTCTCAGAGTGAGCCAAACCTCAGGCAGTCCTGTTTATATCTGTCAGCCAGGGCTTCCTGACTGCTCCAGCCCCAATCAGGGAACTCCTATTCTCTGAGGTCCACCTGGCTGACCTTGTTGCAATCACTATATCCCTCCCCCTCTGAGTCTGAGGACACAGGCTAGTTCCTTTTTTCTGTAGCTCCTCCTGTGGTATTTTCGCACTGGGTCAGGTTCCTCTGACTCTGCCTCTGATACAGGCAGCATGTAACGGACTGTATCTCGCCCCTTGTGCCTGCAGCCTCTCTGAACCAGTTCATTCTGGCAGCAGAGGTGTGCAGTTGGTGATGTCCACTGTGCCCACATTCCGAGGTACCTTCTCCACTTGATGGAGAAGGAGAACCCACGGGTTCTAGAGCAATCGGAAAGGCTGTTGAGGAGCCGGGCACGTCTTGTTCCCGAACCATTTGTGAGTTTGCAGCTTTCAGATGGTCCACGTGCTTATTCAGGGCCGTCACGTCCACCCGGACTTCATCCGTCCAAGGACCTGACCTCACCCCTTATCCATGCAGGGCCATTCGCACAGTTCCTTCACCAAACCTGGTCCCGTGAAGTTGACTGTTTCGCTTAGAGGTGTCTTGCATTGGTGTTCCTGATGCCGTTTTACCCTCCCCTCCAGGTCTTGGTGCAGAATCTCCTCCCCATTAGCTCCTCTGCTGGAGCTATCCATGTAGTGCATGAGGGATGGAACAATAATCAAATAGGAACTGGAACAGTTTAGTATCCAGTGAAGCTGAAGGCTGTTTCTTTAAGCCTGCCTTCAAAGTTTGCACTGCTCTTTCTGCTAAATGATGGAAGGTATGGAGCTGTCCTTAGATGTCGAATCCCATTCGACTTTAGAAAATACTGAAATGCCCGCTGGTAAATGATGACCCGGTATCTGTCACCAACACGATGCGGAGTCCGTGTGTTGCAAAAGATGTGCACAATATTTCTATCGTCATCCCCTACAAATTAACTCCAATATGTCCAGCTATTCTGAGGGGTGTCCACAATGACTAAGAACATTGAGCCAATGAAAGGACCAGCACAGTCAATGTGTAACAAAGTCTAGGGGTTACCCAGCCAATCCCCTGGATATGGGGGAGCTGTTGGTGATAATTTTTTGTCCTTGTTGGCACTCTGGGCACTGGACCACCAACACAGAGATGTCTGCGTCCAATCGTGGCCACCAAGTGTAATGTCACACTGACATCTTCATTTTGGAAACTGCTGGATAACCCTGGTGGAGATCAGCCAGTATCTGACTGTGAGCTTTGCTCAGGACAGTCACTCTTGTCTCCATAATAACTGCAATGATACGCATTAGATTTGAGCCCACTACTGAGATTGGCCTGAAGTTGTGGGTGGCATTGCCTTGTTCTCTTTAAGTAGACCTAGCAGGGGTTTGTGGTTTGTTATTATTACAAATTTAAATTCTTGAAGGTATCGGTGGAACTTCCTGACTCCAAATATGACCAAACCTGCTTTCTCTATTGAACAAAGTTTATTCCTTACTTTAGCCAAAGTCCTGATGCATACACTGTTGGGCCACCTATGAGCTAATACTACCCCGACGCTGTATGGGAAGGCATTGCATGTCAATACCAGATCTCGCTTGGGATCATAATGTATCAACACCTTAGAGGATAATAGCTGTTTCTTTACTTCCACAAAAGCTATGGCTTGGCTATGTGACCATTTCCAAGGCTGACCCCTTTTTAAGAGTTGATACAAAGGTGGCAGGATGGAGGCCAAGTTATTTGAACTTTCCATAATAATTCACCAGTCCAAGGAAAGACCTAAGCTCTGGTACATACATGGGAGCCAGGCACTTTTGATCGCCCTCACTTTACCTTCCAATTGGTGTAACCCGGTCTTGTTGACTCTGTAGCCCTAAGTAGGTCACTTGGGATGCCTGGAACACACGTTTTACCTTGTAAGGTGCATGCCCGCCTGGGAGAAATGTCTAAGAACTATTTCCAAGTTCTCTAATTACTCCTTTATTAGTTTTCCCTGTTATTAGCATGTCATCTAGATAACTGGCGAGCCGGGAAAGACCTTGTAAAATGTTTTCCATCGTCTACTGCAAAAATTGCACAAGCTGACGATACCCCTTCATGGATACACCAAATGGCAGTCTTGTATATTGGTACAAAACCTTATGAGTATTAATTGTAGCATATTTCAGGGAATCCTCATCGAACCACAATTGCGGGTACACATGGCTCATGCCCAACTTTGTGGAGGACAGCATCCCCCTGCCGTTTGTGTATAATCCTCTATGTGGGGGATTGGATATTTATTCAGCTGTGAGAAGCAGTTTACTGTTTGTTCCAAATCTCCAGAAAGGTGAACTGACCTTTTGGACTTCATGGTCAGAATGACCGATGTCTCACCATTCTGCAAACTGGGCTGGTTTGATGATTCCTTCACTTTCCAGTCTCCTGATTACTGTCTCTGATTTTGCCCATAAGGCAAACGGCACTGGGCAGGCCTTGCAGAATCGTGGAATTGCTTCCCGGTCAACATGCGAGGTGGCTTTGGCTCCTTTGATAGTCCCTACACCTTCCTGAAAAACTTCCAGGTATTTAATCAGGACTTCACTCAGACAGCCATTTTCTAAATGAAAAATGTTGAGCCAATCTCGGTAAATCTTGCCCAACCAATTCTGCCCCATCAGGTTTGGACCCGATCCTTTTAGTACAATCAATGGTAACTGAACCAGCTGCTATTCATATGTGACTGGAACCAAAGTTGTACCCTTAACCTGTAAAGGTTCCCCGGTATAGGTTCTTAGTCTAGCCAAGGTCTTGCACAAACTCAAGGGTTGGATTGCAGGGTGAATTTTATTAAAGACTGGTTCTGCTATCACTGATACAGCCGCCCTGTCATCAACCTCCATGAGAAGCGGGTAACCATTTAACCAAGCATTTGTTTTGATTGGTTCTGATTTGGATGTTGCTAAGCCATTTAACTGTTCCAAGCCAGATGTGGGTGGGCCTTTCAGGATGTGGACTCTCCTGGATTTTGGCCTGTGTGTTGTCTTACTCAATTTGGGTTGAATGGGGCTCTTTTGCTGTCTCAGGTCTGCAGTCGGGCAGCAACTACAATGGCTTACTGGCCCCGATGATGAAGAAGATGCTGATCGTTTGGCTAAGGCTTGGCTTTGTTTTGGGGTTTTGCTGTGAGCTGACCGATAGTCCCTCTGTTCAGGATGTGTCCTGAGTGAGGTTACACAACTGTCTTCACTCAAGTGGTGTTCCCCAAGCTCAGTCAGCCTGATGACGGTGTCCACTTCCATCTACATACCTGTAACTCATGTGCTCCACTTGCTGCATTTCCCAATGATAAAGCCAGTTGTAGTGCCTGTGTGAAGTCCAGATGAGCTTCAGCTAGTAGGCACTTTTGCAAGGTTACATCATTAATCCCACATACCAAATGGTCTCTCTGCATCTCATTAAGGGTAAAAGCAAAGTCACTCACCTCTGTTAGTCATCTTAACCTCATCAAAACTCCCGAAATGGACTTCTCTGGTTCTCAGATTGCTGAGTAAAATCAATCGCATCTCAGAATTAGAGGAGGCTTGGGATTGTAATATTTATTAACTAAATCTATCAACTCTTCAAACATTTTGGTAGCTGGTGCCCCAGGGAAAGTTAGACTTTCTGAAAACCTGAAAGAGTTGCATGTCCACAGGCTGTCAGGAGAATTTACTGTTGCTTTTTGTCTGCCCCAATGTCATTTGCCTGGATAAAGTAACTCATTATTTCTAGATACTGGGCCCAATCAGGGAGCTCATGTTCTATGAGGTCCACCTGACTGACCGTGTTACAGTCACTACAGTGTTGAGTGAGGTGGGAAAACAGACTGGTGAGCCAGATCAACCTTCACCTAATTGAATGTAACATATTTGAGGGACAAAATTGGAGTTGAGAAGAATGTGAGGTATTCTTATTGAAAGATGTCGGCTTCTTAAGGGGCTTGACAGGGTCAATGCTGAGAGGATGTTTCCCCCATGGGAAAGTCCAGGAGCAGAGACCACAGTCTCAGAGTAAAGGCATGCCAATTTAATACTGAGATGAGTAGAAATTTCTTCTGTTAGAGAGTGGTGAGCCTTTGGGACTCCTTGCCACAGGGAGAGCTGTGAGAGTGGAGCCTTTGTATAGATTTAAGGATCAGCAAGGAATCAAGGAAAATGGATGTGAGGAATATCAGATGAGTCATGATCCTGTTGAATGGCTCAGTTGGCTGGAGGGGCTGAATGGCGTACTTGTGTTCCATATCTTAATCACCCAGCTTCTTCTTTAAGTTTTCTTGTTCACTCTCTGTTCTTGATGTCTGGCTAAGTTTGAAGTGTATTGTTACCTTGGTCCAGTTGTCAACTCCGTGCGTTTGAATTAAAAGGGGTTCCAGTCTGTTATGGAGACTTAATCTGGATTAACACTTGAGAACTGCATTATCCTTCTGATGTGCTTTGAACGTGTGGCCCCCTTGTGCCCATTCCTGGAATGACGAGCCAGGGAATTATGTTTGGTGCCACGACCAATACCTATCTCTGAGTCACAATAAAGGGATTCTCTGACCATTGTCTCAATGCTATTTCCAGAAGCTGGTTGTGTGTGTATTGGCTGCCATATTTCCCATATGACAACAGTAACTACATTGCAAAGATTGTGCTTCATTGGCAGTGCTACTCATTGAGATGCCACTGGACTGTAATAAGAGTGACAGAAATTGAATCTTTCATTCAATCTATTTTCAAACTAAATCTACAGCCAAGACCTACAACTCTAGGATTCTGCTGGCTTCACCTTTTGAAAAACAACTGCTACCCCCAACAATTCGTCTCCACAGCTATTCACACAATGCTCTAATTGCGGGGCTAATATTAATTACACAACAATGTGTATCTATTAAAAAGTGGATTTGTATAGACATGACAACGTCTCAGAACTCATAGATAACCATGACTCAAAAGTGCCTCCTATACCCAAAACCTCCTTAGACAGCACCTTCTAAACCATGACCACTTCCATCTCAAAGGACAAGGCTAGCCGATATATGGGAACAGCACAACCTTCAAGTTCTGTTCCAAGCCACTCACCATCCTGACGTGGAAATATATTACAGTTCCCTCAGGGTTGCTGGGTCAAAATCCTGGAACTTGCTCACAAACAGCATTGAGGGTGTTCCTACGTCAAATGGACTGTAACATTTCGAGAAGGCAGGTCATCACCACCTTCTCAACAGCAACTAAGGATGAACATTAAGTGGGCAATACCCATTTCCTGTAAATGAATGAAAAAAGTAGTAACGTTGAAATGGCCAAGTACACATGTTAAAACATGGAGGTCAAACCCCTCTATTAATTAAAACCAAACACCCAGAAAAACTCGCCTCACCTTGTAATCTGTTAAAATGCGAATGAGTGCCAGAGAAGTCCTAATTTCCACTATTTAAAGAAATGTAACAATTTATTTTCCTAACTCTAATAGGGAACACTAAATAAAAACTATTCACAAATCTAACTACTTAACTACTTAGTATCTGACCCCAACTCTATAAAAATGCTGTTCCAAAAACACACTTATTAATCATTACATTCACTTAATCTCAAGTCCACACGGTCTCTATCTTCTCTGCTGTCTTCAGTCTTCTGTCTGATCTCCCTGGGTCATCTTCTTTTTACTGTGAATATGTTTTACAGGAAAAGGTACCTTTGATAGAGAATGTCTTCTAATTTTTTTTGAGACCAAGATGGTCGGTGGGCAGTTAGCTCTCTATCTCCACGGCAGATTCTCGGCTGATAATTTTCTCTCTAATTTTCAAAATGCTGGATGTATATAGCACAATGACACATTAGATTCATATAATTTGATTGGTTACCAGATGTTAAAACAATAAAATTCAAATTCTGTTGGTTTGTGGTGTCCTGGGCATAATTTAAACTAATCAGGGCGGCATGGTACTCAGTGGTTAGCACTGCTGCCTCATAGCACCAGGGTCCCAGGTTTGATTCCAGCCTTGGGTGACTGTCTGTGTGGAGTTTGCACATTCTCCCCGTGTCTGCGTGGGTTTCCTCCGGGTGCAAAGATGTGCAGGGCAGGTGAATTGGCCACGCTAAATTGCCCGTAGTGTTAAGTGCATTAATCAGAGGGAAATGGGTCTGGGTGGGTCACTGTTCGGAGGATCTTGTTGGGCCAAAGGCCTTGTTTCCACACTGTAGGGAATCTAATTGGCTAAGTTTGATTTGTTGTCAAAACAGCAAGCAAAACTCAGGTATCCACTTAACAGCCATTTGCTACACGTATCTATTTAGGAACAGCCTGTCTCCCAGCCTTTCCATTCGGGCAGCTGAGCCTACACTTTAAGTTTACTTCAAAATTGAGAAAACACTTTCTATTTTAAAGTGAACATGCATGTTTTCAACTTCCTGAGTGCTACAGCGGGCGCACAGAGCGGGGAGACGGAAGGTAAGCGGAGACCAGTTTAAATTAACGTTTTTCTTTTCGGAGTCTGTGTTTTCTTTTACAACTAGGAGCGGGAACCCAGAAGTCGTCAACAGAGGCTTCTGGGAAGGTAAGACGTTTGAGTGGAGAAGGAACCCGAGACACTACACGTGTAGAGTCTCCCACTCTCCCTCCTCCTCTAACCTAAAAAAAAGGACTCAGTCGGCTGAACAGGTAAGCTACTTAGTGTTCTTGTTTTAGAGACTAAGTGTAGAGTTATGGCAGCGCAGGCAGTGGAATCTTCCTCCTGCAGGATGTTTGAGGTAGGGGTGACCACCGATGCTCCTGTCGACTTCACCTGCAGGAAGTGCAGCCAGCTCCAGCTCCTCACAGACCGCGTTAGGGAACTGGAGCTGGAGTTGGATGAACTGAGGATTATTCGAGAGGCTGAGAGGGTGATAGATAGAAGCTACAGGGACATAGTTACACCAGAGAACAGAGGTAGCTGGGTAACTGTTAGAGGTGGGAAAGGGAGGAAGCAGGCAGTGCAGGGATTCCCTGTGGTCGTTCCCCTCAACAATAAGTAGACCGCTTTAGATACTGTTGGGGGGGATGGCCTAGCAGGGGTAAGCTGCAGTGACCGGGTCTCTGGCACAAGGTCCGGCTCTGAGGCCCAGAAGGGAAAGGGGGAGAGGAGGAGAGTGCTAGTTATAGGAGACTCTATAGTTAGAGGGACATACAGGCAGTCCTGTGAACATGGGTGAGACTCTCGGTTGGTTTGTTGCCTCCCGGGTGCCAGGGTCTGAGACGTCTCGGACAGTGTCTTCAGAATCCTTAACGGGGAGGGTGTGCAGCCAGAAGTTGTGGTGCACATTGGCACCAACGACATAGGTAGGAAGAGGGGTGGGGAGGTCATTCAGGAGCTCAGGGAGTTAGGCTGGAAGCTAAAAGCTAGGATGGACAGAGTCGTCATCTCTGGATTGTTGCCGGTGCCACGTGACAGTGAGGCAAGGAATAGGGAGATAGTGCAGTTGAACACGTGGCTGCAAGGATGGTGTAGGAGGGAGGGCTTCAGGTATTTGGACAATTGGACTGCATTCTGGGGAAGGTGGGACCTGTACAAACAGGACGGTTTGCACTTGAACCAGAAGGGCACCAATATCCTGGGGGATAGGTTTGCTAGCACTCTTCGGGGGGGGGGGTTTAAACTAATTTGGCAGGGGGACGGGATCCGGACTTGTAGTCCAGCTAGTAGGTTAGCTGTTTTTTAGGATATCCAAGAATGTAGGGAGGCTGGAGAAGGTAGCACTGACAGGGAATACTTGCCGACACAGAGATGGGCTCAAGTGCGTATACTTTAACACAAGGAGTATCAGAAATAAGGTGGGTGAACTTAAGGCGTGGATCGTTACTTGGGACTATGATGTTGTGGCCATCACGGAAACGTGGATAGAAGAGGGACAGGAATGGTTGTTGGAGGTTCCTGGTTACAGATCTTTCAGTAAGATTGGGGGGGGGGGGTGCTAAAAAAGGAGGGGGGTGGCATTGCTAATTAGAAATGGTATAACGGCTGCAGAAAGGCAGTTTGAGGGGGATCTGCCTTCGGAGGTAGTATGGGCTGAAGTCAGAAATAGGAAAGGAGCAGTCACCTTGTTGGGTGTTTACTATAGGCCCCCCAGTAGCAGCAGAGATGTGGAGAAACAGATTGGGAAACAGATTTTGGAAAGGTGCAGAAGCCACAGGGTAGTAGTCATGGGCGATTTCAACTTCCCAAATATTGATTGGAAGCTCGTTAGATCAAGTAGATTAGACGGGGCGGTGTTTGCGCAGTGTGTCCAGGAAGCTTTTCTAACTCAGTATGTAGATTGTCCGACTAGAGGGGAGGCCATATTGGATTTGGTACTTGGTAACGAACCGGGACAAGTGATGGGCTTGTTAGTGGGTGAGCATTTTGGCGATGGTGACCACAATTCTGTGACTTTCACCTTGGTTATGGAGAGAGATAGATGCGTGCAGCAGGGCAGGTTTTACAATTGGGGGAAGGGTAAATACGATGCTGCAAGACAGGATCTGAGAAGCATAAATTGGGAGCATAGGCTGTCAGGGAAGGATGTTGTTGAAATGTGGAACTTTTTCAAGGAATAGATACGACGTGTTCTTCATATGTATGTACCTGTCAGGCAGGAAAGAGATGGTCATGTGAGGGAACCTTGGTTGACGAGGGAGGTTGAATGTCTTGTAAGGAGGAAGAAGGAGGCTAACGTAAGGTTGAGGAAATGAAGTTCAGACAGAGCGTTGGAGGGATACAGGATAGCCAGGAGGGAGCTGACGAAAGGGATTAGGAGAGCTAAGAGAGCGCATGAAAAATCTTTGGCGGGTAGGATCAAGGATAACAACAAGGCGTTTTATGGGTATGTGAGAAACATGAGAATGTCGAGAACGAGGGTAGGTCCGATCAAGGACAGTAGTGGGAGACTGTGTATTGAGTCAGAAGAGATAGGAGAGGTCTTGAATGAGTACTTTTCTTCAGTATTTAGGAATGAGAGAGACCGTATTGTTGAAGAGGAGAGTATGAAACGGACTGGTAAGCTAGAGGAGATACTTGTTAGGAAGGAAGATGTGTTGGGCATTTTGAAAAACCTGAGGATAGACAAGTTCCCCGGGCCTGACGGGATATATCCTAGGATTATTTGGGAAGCAAGAGAGGAAATTCCAGAACCGTTGGCAATGATCTTTTCGTTTTCACTGTCAATGGGGGTGGTGCCAGGGGACTGGAGAGTGGCAAATATTGTGCCCCTGTTCAAAAAAGGGAATAGGGATAACCCTGGGAATTACAGGCCAGTTAGTCTTACTTCGGTGGTAGGCAAAGTAATGGAAAGGGTACTGAGGGATAGGATTTATGAGTATCTGGAAAGACACTGCTAGATTAGGGACAGCCTGCACGGATTTGTGAGGGATAGATCTTACCTTATAAGTCTTATTGAATTTTTTGAGGAGGTGACCAAGCATGTGGATGAGGGTAGAGCAGTGGATGTAGTGTACATGGAATTTAGTAAGGCATTTGATAAGGTTCCCCATGGTAGGCTTATGCGGAAAGTCAGGAGGCATGGCATAGTGGGAAGTTTGGCCAGTTGGGTAGAGAACTGGCTAACCGTTGAAGTCAGAGAGTGCTGGTAGATGGTAAATATTTAACCTGGAGCCCAGTTACAACTGGAGTTCTGCAGGGATCAGTTCTGGGTCCTCTGCTGTTTGTAATTTATTAATGACTTGGAAGAGGGAGTTGAAGGGTGGGTCAGTAAATTTGCAGACGATACGAAGATTAGTGGAGTTGTGGATAGTGAGGAGGGCTGTTGTCGGTTGCAAAGGGACTTAGATATGATGCAGAGCTGGGCTGAGGAATGGCAGATGGAGTTCAACCCTGTTAAGTGTGAGGTTGTCCATTTTGGAAGGACAAATAAGAATGCGGAATACAGGGTTAATGGTAGGGTTCTTAGTAAGGTGGGGGAGCAGAGGGATCTTGGGGTCTATGTTCATAGATCTTTGAAAGTTGCCACTCAGGTGAATAGAGCTTGTAAGAAGGCCTATGGTGTATTAGCGTTCATTAGCAGAGGGATTGAATTTAACAGTTGTGAGGTGATGTTGCAGCTGTACAGGACCTTGGTAAGGCCACATTTGGAGTACTGTGTGCAGTTCTGGTCGCCTCATTTTAGGAAAGATGTGGAAGCTTTGGAGAGGGTGCAGAGGAGATTTACCAGGATGTTGCCTGGAATGGAGAATAGGTCGTACGAGGATAGGTAGAGAATGCTAGGCCTTTTCTCATTGGAACAGCGAAGGATGAGGGGTGACTTGATAGAGGTTTATAAGATGATCAGGGGAATAGATAGAGTAGACAGTCAGAGAATTTTTCCCCGGGTACAACAGAGTGTTACAAGAGGACATAAATTTAAGGTGAAGGGTGGAAGGTATAGGGGAGATGTCAGGGGTAGGTTCTTTACCCAGAGAGTGGTGGGGGCATGGAATGCGCTGCCTGTGGGAGTGGCAGAGTCAGAATCATTGGTGACCTTTAAGCGACAATTGGATACGTACATGGATAGGTGCTTCAGCTTGAGAAAAAGAACATGAAATGATACCACAGGAAATGACATCACCAACCCAAGGAAACCTAAACACATAAATAGAAAGCGGGTCATTAACACCAATGCTTCACTGGAGACTCGTTGATGATGTTACCTGCTATGGTGACAAAACATCTGAAAACAAACCTTGCAGCTCAGCAAGTAAACTTACATCCAGAAGGTTAGAAGAGATTTACTAGAGGGAAGCAGAGATGAGGAACACCAGCTACATGGAAAAGCTAGAAGCACTCAAATTGTTCAGCTGAGAGCAGATAAAGTTAGTGGAACATCTTTATAATCAACAATGGTTTGATGCAATGAACATGAAGAAACTGCCATCCAGCTGGTACAAGGTGTCAAGGTTTACATGTCATGTAAAGTAGCAGGGCACTTTCACACAGCAAGTAATTGTGACCTGGAATACATTATCTGAAAGTTTGTTGAAAGCAGGCTTGATAACAACAGTCAAAGAGAATTGGATAAGTAATTTAAAGGAAAATGTGATCAGCTATACGGGGAAAAGAGAGGAATGGGATTAATGAGAAAGGTTGACAATAAATCTGATACAGGCACTATGAGCCAAATGCTTACCTCTGTGCTGAGACATTCTTTGAAAGAAACAGAATTTTTCTTGTTTTCTGCTCAATTTAATAAACTTGAAAACTTCATTCTTTTCTCTCTGAGATGGGGGAGAACAGATTATAAATGCACATGTCGAACATCTTATGGAATCCGAAAGGACATTTAACCCCTGCAGTATCGTGCAGTACATGGTTTGAGATTGTGTGCCATATGGTGTTGCCCCTCAACCTGTGCCACATTCACTGCTTACCTGTGCCAAGCCTTTGTTCATTGCTACAACTCCGCCATCACATCCCCTACAAACCTGTCCCAGCGCAGGGCACAAGTTCCAACTGCAATGTGTAATTGAAAGCTTAGCCACATCTTCCACAGGATTGACAACCCAACCTGTCAAATTCATCAGCTAATTGGGCTCCGTGTGACTCAATCACTTACTGAAGTTTGTTGTAACTTCAGCCTCTTGAGAATATTGTTCCGAAATGTCGACCTATCTTTGCTCCCTGTGTATTTCTTGTATTTTCCCAGCAATTTTTTCACAATTTTTATTGCAAATACGTTGCTGCTCCAGGTCAGTAATAAATGTGGCCGCAGGTTGCTCATAAAACTGAGGACATCAGTATTTATCCTTTAGACTGAATGCAATAACATGCCACAGCCTGCAAGTTATCTTGAATATGAATGCAGAGGTAGAAGTCAAACTTATGATATGATGCAGGTAACGTCCAGGCTTTGACCTACAGACAACTTATTCACCATGTCAGATTTTATTAGTTTTGCTAAGTTAGCTCACAGAAGCCATAGTGAACATGCAATCTTTTGCAATTACCACTGTAAGTCGACACAATAGATTTTTCATGAAGTTTTATGTTATTTAAGCAGATGAGATATTTTGTCTTTTTTCCCTTAAATACTCCTGGAGGGACTTACTGGTCCATCCATAGGCCATGTGATTGCGATACAAACACAGAAAGTGCTGGAGAAAGTCAACAGATTAGATTAGATTAGATTAGATTACTTACAGTGTGGAAACAGGCCCTTCGGCCCAACATGTCCACACCGACCCGCCGAAGCGCAACCCACCCATACCCCTACATATACCCCTTACCTAACACTACGGACAATTTAGCATGGCCAATTCACCTGACCCGCACATCTTTGGACTGTGGGAGGAAACCGGAGCACCCGGAGGAAACCCACGCAGACACGGGGAGAACGTGCAAACTCCACACAGTCAGTCGCCTGAGGTGGGAATTGAACCCAGGTCCCTGGCGCTGTGAGGCAGCAGTGCTAACCACTGTACCACCGTGCCGCCGCCACTGTACCACCGTGCTGCCCCACTGTACCACCGTGCCGCCACAGATCTGTCAGCATCTGTTGAGAGAGAAACAAGAATCGATGTTTAAAGTCAAATATGATTCTTCTGGACTTGAAATGTTCATCTTTGACTATGGACGCTGCCAGATCCGCTGTGTTTCTCCATCTTTACTCGTGTTTGTTTTAGACTTCCAGCATCTGCAGTATGTTGCCTTTATGTGGTTGTACTGACTGCATTGTAACCTACTGGCACACCTTTAAGAAAACAAAACACATTTAGTGAAACGAAACCAGGGAAGTTGAGAACTTATCGCCCATCCTTTAGATGATCGGAAATAATCCAGGAGCCCACTCTTGCCTTTGATTAATGTCACACCTCTCTAGGTAAGTCCTGTTTTGAAGGAATTCTAAGTCGCATTCTAATGCAAGTAAGACCACTGCCTCAGGATTCGTTTCAGTTAAATCAAAGTTATGATTGCTCCCAGTCGTCCCTAGCCCATTAGGTCCAATCAAATTGCTTTTGTGAGGCACAAGGTTCCAGGTTGCAGTCCCATTGCTGCAATGCAAACAGCCTGAATCAATCTGAGCGGAGATACTGAGGGGCTGCTGCACTGTCAGAGGAACCATAACCTGAGTGAGTTATTAATCAGAGACCTCATCTGGGTTAGTGCAACTGATCCTGAAGCACTGTTCACCAGAAAAGCAGAGGGGTTGCACTGTTTCTCTTACTCTCACTCATAATAATCCGTCAATGAACCAGAAAAAGCAATACTAGTTGGGCTACAATCACTTTGTTAGTTGCTGGGGTTGGCTCTGTGCACGTTGCATTAGTGACATTATAACAGACAAAGAGAAAGTGCCGAGTTAATAAAAAAGAAACATTTTTGACACATTGGAAGGCCACTTTCCCTTTTCTCAAACACAATGCAGCCCCTTCATTACCTTTAAATGCCTGTTTTAAATCAGGCGGTTAGAATTTGTAGTATATTGCTCAGTGAATGGTTTTTAAAAGTTATTTCTGATGAAAGATTTTCGATATGAGATTCGAGAGTGAGGTAACGAGTTTTTTTTTGACATACACCCACCTTATTATCGATATGATTTGGGGGATTCATCCACATGGGATAGCTCGTGGGAGCAGCAATTGGGGAAAGTTTCATTACACAGGTCCCGTTTGGAGGTTGCTGGGTCTCACTTGATGGCGCTGTTTCTCTGAAATGTTCACAGTATCTTCGGAATGAAGAAGAGACATGGGAAAGGGGGAGTGTTATTTTACAAACAGGTCCTCGACTCCAGTAGTGCTGTTCCTTCGGCCACAGCCCCCCCCACCCCCCAGCGTTAAACAGGAGGGAGAGCTGTGCAAAGTGGCGAGAGCTCTCTTAAATTCCGCTGCTTAGAAACAAGCCCCAGTCCTTAACAGGACTGTCTGAGAGACAACAAGGAGAAAACAAAACATCACCTGAACAAGTTCTCAGTCCGGATCCGCTCTGCAGCCTGCACTCCAACTGGGAAGCAACTCCTCCTCTACCCCCAATGAGATGATGGCACCAAACTGGCGGCAGTTTGAGTTACTTATATAAATCTTGGATGGACATGAAGGTTAGAGAGAGAGCAGAGATATAACGACGCCCTTAGGGAAACAGCCAGCCAATCGATTCTTGGCCGGGACATAAAGGAGTTTTCTTCTTTTGAAACAGACTCAACACTCCAATGTCCTTCCGGACGGGAGGGAGGAAAGGACAAGGTTTTGGATGTTCCCTGGTTGGAAGGAGTTGAGTCACGGAGATGTCAGGGGATGGGAATTGCTCGGAGCTGGTCTCCTCGGTTGCTGAGCGGGGTCCAGCCTCCCCGCCGCTCACCACAGCGCTGGCCACGGTGCTGATCTTTACCATCGTGGTGGACATTGTGGGTAACGTGCTGGTCATCCTGTCAGTGTTCAGGAACAGGAAGCTCAGGAATGCCGGTAAGGTGCACTCAGACACCGACTCACACTTTTTTCTTGCTCCCGGGAGCTTCATTAAACAAACGAACAACAAAAACAAAACCCTCATGTCTCACTCACTCGCGAGTTGGTGCCTGCACATGGAAACGGCTGGAGGGAAAACTGATATTGAAAAAGTTTTTAAAAAAATGTTTTGTATTAGACAGGACATTACTTTTGGGTCGGAATGGGCAAGGTTGGCCGACTGTCCCCCCCCCTTGTGAGCGGTACGATTTCTCTGGTTCGACCAAGAGAGTTGTGGTTTTTGCATGCCGCCAGATATTTTGTAATCAACTTGTTCAGAGATGTAATTATACTCCTCTCAAAAGGTAGGGCTTGAATTCAAGCCTCCCCAATCTGAGATAGGGACACTACCACTGCTTCACAAAAATGATTCACCCGTTACTAGATCTGGATCAAGCAAATTGGAAGCATATAGTTTTCTTGTGGAATGTCCCTGATCAATTTCTGTATCCCAACATCACCAACATAGACCTTAAATAACTTTATTTAATGAAGTGTCATGCTTGAAAATGTAACTATTATTCCAGAGAGTGTAGCTGGCTTACAAAAGATACTCCAGTTCCTGAAGGATAGGTGATCCTCATCTATTATCACACTGGGACTCTAGTGCCACAGTGGTAGTGACCCAACTCCTGAACCAAGTGACCTGAGTTTACCTACCCCAGAGGTGTACAATAACATCTCTAAACAAGTTGATTACAAAATATAGAATAATATCACTTAGAAAAGATTGGATATGTTGATTTAAGAGACCATGCTTATTCTTCTCATTAAGGTTGGATTTAAAAAGAAACATTTCTGAAATGGAAAACTTCTCAGTGAGCAATGAATAAGTTACAATAAACTGCAAGGGATTTCTTTAATGGTAAGTTAGAAACTTAGAATAACAACTGAGTTTAATGGAAACCAACAAAATAGAACTGGGAAAGTGACCATAGTCTTACCCAACTGTATCGCTGCCTTTTCATTAGAAAGCATCGGCTAGTGGAGTTTAACCTGAGGGTCACCATGCCTCAGGCAAGGGGAGAGGTTGAGAAAGAGAGTAACATCAGCTGGTGCAGGAATCGAACCCATGTTGTTGGCATTACACTGTATTGCAAACCAAAACAAACCAATATAGTGTGACACAAATCAACAGGTATTCAGGGACAGAAAATTATCAACTAATGATATGCCAGTCTTGATAACTGGAGGCTGGAACACAAGAGTGTTAAAGTAATACTAGAGCTATACAAAACTTTGGTCAGACTGTTCCGGGAATGCTGGGAATGGTTTGGAACAGAATGGCTTTGAAGTTTACTTTTGAATGATTCTTGAACTCTTAACTCTTAACTATTAACATTATGAAGAAATATTAAACAAATTAGGCTTGTATTCCGAGGTATGTAGAATCTTAAGGGGTGCTTTGTTCAAAGTTTTCAAGTTATTTTGGGGAGGAAACAGGCTAGAGAACAGGAAACTATTTCTGTTTAAATGTCTATGATTGGGTGTGATTGAAAGATCATAGCCTGACCTTTAAGGGGAAATTAGGAAAGGCTTGCATTGAGAAAGCTTGACACAATTTTGAAATTCACCTCAGCAAATAGTAAATGATGCAGATCAGTTTTAATTTTACACCTAAGACTGAGAAATTTTTGTTTCTCCTAAATATAATAGGATACAAAGGTGGATATATGAAGTTTTTTTTAGATTAGATTACTTACAGTGTGGAAACAGGCCCTTCGTCCCAACAAGCCCACAATGACCCACCGAAGCGCAACCCACCCATACCCATTCCCCTACATTTATCCCTTCACCTAACACTACGGGCAATTAGCATGGCCAATTCACCTAACCTGCACATTTTTGGATTGTGGGAGGAAACCGGAGCACCCAGAGGAAACCCACGCAGACACGGGGGGAATGTGCAAACTCCACACAGTCAGCTGCCTGAGGCGCGAACTGAACCCAGGTCTGCTAACCACTGTGCCACCGTGCCGCCCATTAAGTTAGCTTGTGAACCAGCCATGCTCACAGATAAAATGGAACAGGCTCAAGGGGATAAATGACTGAGTCTGGTTTTTATATGACCATTTTCCAGCAGACTATAGCAGAAACCAAGAGTGCAATGTAAATCAGTTGAGTATAAAATGAACCCCAGTAGAGGTTAACACAGTACATAACGCAAGGAAAATAGATCAGTACAATGTTGTATAAAGTTTTAGCAATGCCCAACTACTAAAAGGATTAAAATAACCTCATTAACTGCAACATTGAATTAGCTTATTCTTTGAAAAACTTGTATCAGGGATGCTGAAATTATGAAGAGGCCATAAGATTGTGGTTAACCATAATAAAGTATAATATCAGGCAACAAAACCAAAAATGTCATTTTGCTCAATTGTTTGAGATGAGCTTCTACCTCACATTTTCTCAAATCTTTCTGAAAATAGCACAACTGAATAAGATTGAAACAACAAAAAACATGCATAGCATTATCCAAATTGACAATGCACATTCAGAGAACTACAGAGCTATAACATGAAGAATATAATTATATAATGATGTTATTTTATGAATGTATAGTTAACAAAATACAGTTGAGTGGTATAATTGCATTTTATGTATCTGTTTAGGATGTACACTTCAGAGTGAAACATCCAAATCTGAAACGCAGCTCTGAGGTGTGTAAGTTTCAGACTTGATGAATTGTAAGTCTAAGTTCCAAAACTTTATTTAAGAATATTGGTTTGCTGCCAGTTTTCTGTCAACACAAAATGCTCTCAATGGTTCATGATGTTACAGAACTCATAAGTCATAGAGTCACAGAAATGTACAGTACATTAAAAAAAACCCTTAGATCCAACTCATCCATGCCGACCAGATATTTGAAATTAATCTAGTCCCATTTGCCAGCACTTGACCCATATCCCTCCAAACCCTTCCTATTCATGTATCCATTCAGATGTCTTTTAAATGTTGTAATTGTACCAGCCTCCACCACTTCCTCTGGCAGCTCATTCCACACTTGCATCACCCTCTGTGTGAAAAGGTTGCCCTTTTGGTCTCTTTGATATCTTTCCCCCTCACCCTAAACCTATGCCCTCTCGTTTTGGACTCCCCAATCCCAGGGAAAAGACCTTGTCTATTTGTTGTGGTTCTGTTTGCCGAGCTGGGAGTTTTTCTTGCAAATGTTTCGTCCCCTTTCTAGGTGACATCTTCAGTGCTTGGGACTCTTCTGTGAAGCGCTTCTGTGCTGATTCCTCTGGCATTTATACTGGTTTGAATCTGTCGCTTCCGGTTGTCAGTAGCTGTTTGCTGCAGTGGCCGGTATATAGGATCTAGGTCGATGTGTCTGTTAATCGAATTCGTGGATGAGTGCCATGCTTCTAGGAATTCCCTGGCTGTTCTCTAATTGGCCTGCCCTATAATAGTGGTGTTGTCCCAATCGAATTCATGTTGTTTGTCATCTGAGTGTACGGCTACTGGGGATAGCTGGTCGTGTCGTTTCGTGGCCAGTTGGTGTTCATGGATGCGGGTTGTTAGCTGTCTTCCTGTTTGTCCTATGTAGTGTTTTGTGCAGTCCTTGCATGGGATTTTGTAAACTACGTTGGTTTTGCTCATGCTGGGTATCGGGTCCTTTTGTCCTGGTGAGTTGTTGTCTGAGGGTGGCTGTTGGTTTGTGTGCTGTTATGAGTCCTAGTGGTCGCAGCTGTCTGGCTGTCAGTTCAGAAATGCTCCTGATGTATAGGAGTGTGGCCAGTCCTTTGGGTTGTGGCATGTCCTCATTTCGTTGTCTTTCCCTGAGGCATCTATTGATGAAATTGCGCGGGTATCCGTTTTTGTTGAATACCTTGTATAGGTGTTCTTCTTCCTCTTTTTGTAGTTCAGGTGTACTGCAGTGTGTTGTGGCCCTTTTGAAAAATGTCTTGATGCAACTTTGTTTGTGTGTGTTGGGGTGGTTGCTTTCATAGTTCAGGACTTGGTCTGTGTGTGTGGCTTTCCTGTATACCTTCGTGGTGAATTCTCCGTTCGGTGTTCTTTGTACCATCACGTCCGGGAATGGGAGCTGGTTGTCCTTTTCTTCCTCTCTCGTGAATCGGATTCCTGTGATTGTGGCTTTGATGATCCAGTGTGTGTTCTCTATTTCTGTGTTTTTAATGATTACAAAGGTGTCGTCCACGTATCTGACCCATAGTTTGGGTTGTAGTTGCGTTAAAACTGTTTTTTCTAACCTTTGCATTACTGCTTCTGCTATCAGTCCAGAGATCGGTGAGCCCATAGGTGTTCCGTTAATTTGTTCATATATCTGGTTGCTGAATGTGAAGTGTTTTGTGAGGCACAGGTCCAGTAGTTTAAGTATGCCGTCTTTGTTAATAGGTTCAGCGTCCTGTTGTCTGTTATGTATGTCCAGCAGGTTGGATATTGTTTCTCTGGCTAGGGTTTTGTCAATAGAAGTGAACAGTGCCGTTACATCGAATGAGACCATGACCTTGTCTATTTACCCTATCCATGCCCTCATTATTTTATAAACCTCTGTAAGGTCACCCCTCAGTCTCCATGCTCCAGGGAAATCAGCCCCAGTCTATTCAGCCTCTCTTTATAGTTTAAACTTTCTAACCCTGGCAACATCCTTATAAATCCTTTGAGAATCCTTTCAAGTATCACAATGTCCTTCATATAGGAGGAAGACCAGAATTACTCACAATATTCCAAACGTGGCCTAACCAATGTCCTGCACAGCTGCAACGTGACCTCCCACCCCTATACTCAATGCTCCTACCAATAAAGGAAAGCTTACCAAACGCCTTCTTCATTATCCTATCTATCTGCAATTACACTTTCAGGGAACTATGAACCTGTTCAGCAACACTTCCACAGGACCTTACCATTAAGTGTGTAAGTCCTGCTCTAATTGGCTTTCCCAAAATGCAACATCTCATGTTTATCTAATTTAAACTCCATCTGCCAATCCTCAACCCATTGTCCCATCTGATCAAGGTCCTGTTGTATTCTGAGAATTACTTTTTGAGTTAATTGTGGCTTACTCGGTTATTGCTGCACTGTCAATTGTTGCAGATAGTTCAAGAAGGGGAAGGAATAGCTTCCCTTTGTCTCAGTCACTTGGGGTGAATTTGATAAGTCATAGTAACATACAAATTAAAACAAATACTAATTACTGATGGTTGCTGATGTATCATGGCCTGAATTCTTTGCATTTAACTCCTGGTGACATTAGTTTGATTGTTGTACTCCCTTATGATCGAACAATTAAGTTAGATTAGATTACTTACAGTGTGGAAACAGGCCCTTCGGCCCAACAAGTCCACACTGACCCGCCGAAGCGCAACCCACCCATACCCCTACATTTACCCCTTTACCTAACACTACGGGCAATTTAGCATGGCCAATTCACCTGACCCGCACATCTTTGGACTGTGGGAGGAAACCGGAGCACCCGGAGGAAACCCACGCAGACACGGGGAGAATGTGCAAACTCCACACAATCAGTCGCCTGAGGCAGGAATTGAACGCGGGTCTCTGGCGCTGTGAGGCGGCAGTGCTAACCACTGTGCCACCGTGCCGCCCCACCGAATGAAATTATGGCAACATTTCCCGAAGGACTGATTAGCATCAGGATTAGCAGTAAATCAGCAGGGTCCAACATAATGGTCTACAATTTACTGGCGTGTCACATCTCTTGGTGAAGGGAAGCCTTAGATCTTCTCTCATCGTTCCATTCTAATTAATCTTGGCAGCAGAAATGGCCAGGAGTGTATGTCTCTATTATGGCAATGCACATAGACTACCTGTGACCTTAAGAGAATGACTTATTATTAGATTAGATTACTTACAGCATGGAAACAGGCCCTTCGGCCCAAAAAGTCCATGCCGACCCGCCAAAGAGCAATCCACCCACACCCATTCCCCTACATTTACCTCTTCACCTAACACTGTGGGCAATTTAGCAAGGCCAATTCACCTAACCTGCACATTTTTGGACAGCGGGAGGAAACCCACGCAGACACGGGGAGAATGTGCAAAATTCCACACAGACAGTTGCCTGAGGCGGGATGTGAACCTGAGTCTCTGATATTGTGAGGCAGTAGTGCTAACCACTGTGCCACCTCGAATTTGTGAACGGCTATTCTTAATTGATGGAATGTGAGGTTTGCCGGAAAGAACTGTATTTATTGGTCATCCGTCATTGGGCTGGAGAATGTGAAACATCTTGAAACATTACAGTCCATGTGTTAGTTGGGAAGGGATTTTCAGGATTCTGACCTAATGCCAGCACATTTCCAAATGAGGATGGTGTGTAATTTGGAAGGGAACATACTGTAGGTGGCATTTCCATGCCACCTTTAAGTGGTAGAGGTTGCATGTTTGAAAAATGTTGTTATAGAAGCCTTGGAAAGTTGCTGTAGTGCATCTTGTAAATGCTTTCAATTGTTTTCACGACAATCTGGTGACAAAGAAAGTGAATGTGTAAGGTGGTGGATGGGATGCCAATCAAATGAATTGCTTTATCCTGTTTTGAACTTCCTGAGTGTTAATGAAACTGATTGTGTTCACCCCAGCAAGTGGAAAGTATTCCATCACATTCCTAACGTGAATATTGTAGATGGTGGATAGCCATCGGGAATCCGAGATGGTTTAGATTAGATTAGATTACTTACAGTGTGGAAACAGGCCCTTCGGCCCAACAAGTCCACACTGAACCTCCGAAGAGCAACCCACACATTTCCCTCTGGCTAATGCACCTAACACTACGGGCAATTAAGCATGGCCAATTCACCTAACCTGCACATTTTTGGACTGTGGGAGGAAACCTATGCAGACAGAGGGAGAATGTGCAAAATTCCACATAGACAGTTGCATGAGGCAGGAATTGAACCTGGGTCTCTGGCACTGTGAGGCAACAGTGCTAGCCACTGTGCCACTCCCAGGTTTACTTCCTGTAGATTTCCAAGTCTCTGAACTTCTCTATAGTGACAGCATTTAATGATTAGTCAGTTAAATTTCTCATCAATGGTATCCCCTCACCCAGGAAATTGTTAGTGGGAAAATCAGTGATGGTAATGTTGACTTCTAAGGGGTTAGATTCTCTTTTATTGGAGATGGTCATTTCCTGGCATGTGGTGAAAATGAAATGAAAACTGAACATTCCAGTTCCTGGAACATTGTCCAAGTCTTGCTGCGTTTGGACACGGGATTCTCCACAATCTGAGGAGTTATGAATGGCGCTGAGCATTATGCATTCATGAGTGAACATGCCCATTTCTCAGCTTATGAAGGAGGAAAACTCATTGATGAAACATTTGAAGGTTGTCGGGTTAGGACATCCTCCAGCATCAGAACAAAGAAGTGATGGCTAGGATATTATGTATTCTTCAACTTTTAAACAGTGGAGATCTATTGATCTTTGTCTTTATTTTTAATTGGCTTAAGTGATCTGTTGTCTTCAACTAACTAATTACTGAAGTAGAAAAGGACATGGTCTTATGATTTCTGTTGATTGCTAATTGTAGTTTTTTCTAACTGAAGGTAGATCATTATATATACTTGCAGCAGCTCAAAAAACTTTGATCAGGCTTCAAGTGACTGTTTGCCATTACAGCTAGATGTGACTAAAAGTGGAAACTTCTGGTCATGATGCACCTGGGTCATTGAATGCAATTTGATGAAGAACCCAAATTCTTGCAATGGGTGGGAATTTTGTCAATGGGATCAAGGTTGGGGAACATGACTAGTTGTTTTGGGTAGAGAATGTTTTGCGATGAGTGAATAACTGAAGCAGCATGAAGTTTTATCAATACTCAAATGTAATTTAGTTACAGACACAATTTACTTAAGCATAATATTCCACAATCTTTTAGCTCAATTTGATTTGTGTCCAACCAAATTTGAGTGGCACTTGTACAGATATTGCAGGCCATTACTTAAATGTTCTTTCCCGGTAATAAATCAGGCAAGTATGAAAGGATAATCTTCCAACCCACACTGATTAAGGTCAGCAGGTTCACAGCTCTTACATTACTAGTCTTATGTTTTTAAATAAATCAGTATAATTCCTCAATATGTAACCTAATCAGATTGTTGCATAATGTTTGTGTATAACACTCCTTAAATGTTTTAGACTCAGGGAAACTCAAGCAAATAGTTTCAAAACCTGAAATGATTAACAGAAAGAGTACATCTCCCCCAGTTCCCTAATTCACAAGGTTACAGAATTAATATGGTGCAGAAGGGGATCATTCTGCCCATCATTCTTGCCATGGTTGTATTCCTTGTGCTAGTTTCCTGCCTTTTCCCCATATCCCTGCCCACCATTTCCATCCAAGTAACTACCTGATGCCCTCTTCAATGCCTTAACTGAATCTGCCTCCACCACATTTCAAGTTGTGCATTCCATACCTTAACCATTCGCTGTGTGAAAAGATTTTTAAATAGAATTATGAGTCTTTCAAATGGAATGAAATGATATCAAATTAATTAGTTTATTTTGTGCTTGCATCCAACTTGTGTAAGAGTTTAACAATGTGCCCAGATATAATGCCACATTTAAGGTTGATAAGTGATGTGCTGATGCAGCATGTGTCTCAGTAAGTTATCGACAGAATGTCCAGATTGCAATCATTTGACTGACAAACCTGTACTGAATCAGTCTAAGGATATAAATTTGTGTTGAGAAGGACTCTAGTGTATAAAAATCATCCCAAAAACTGTGTGTAATTCATAGCTTTATTTCACTATCAGCTCAAATCATAGCTCAATGAATATAATATATCTGTCAGAAGATAAACAGAGCAAACCTCTTTGCCAAATCATTTGTTTTGTTATTTAACATGGTTTAATATAACAATTCATAATTTTGTAAAAAATATTTTAACTCTTGAAAATATCTGCATTAAAAGAAGTTAACTATGGCTTCTATGAAACAGTAAACATAAGTTTATTTTGCATAATTAAAATGCATATTATTTTCCAAAATGAAATGCTCCTTCATTATTCAATTTTTTCATTGTATCTTTCCTTATTCAGCGAACCAATAATTATTTATAAAAATGAATGGAAAGTAACTCAATTCTTCCACAGCATTTGTAAATCTCTTTACTCTATTGATTAAGCTTGAAGTTAATCATACTTCACTCCCCAGAGAGAGAGATACATGTGAGGAATGCAAGAACTAAATTGTTTTTGCTGTGTGGCATTGTGTAGAAGACATGTGGAACAGAAAAACATATACTTTGCTCTCCTGTGGTCGGGCAATTCTACTTTAGGCCATTGGCCAACACAATAGAGGGTTTGAAAGATCTTAAATCAAAGAGAAATTCTGAAGAATAATCTGCCAATTTAATTATAGAGTTAAACAGCAAGTTGAAAGATCTGTGCCTATGTGACTGTAATAAATCCTATCTTTTGTGTTTGTAACTGATGATCCATTGTCATGGTCCATTGATATGATTGTAACATTTGGGAGAGATTTTAACTCACTGTACCTTATGAAAATAGGGCAGCAGGAGTTAAAATGGAGGTGTTAGTCTGGGAGGACTGCACACTGCAGACACATAGCTCAGCCAATCCTGGGTGGAACAGTCGAAGAAAACTGAGAAGCTAAGTGCTAAGATATTTTTATGAACCTAGAAGGATAATGCAACATGTTGCTCCACATGCTTCCCTTAGTTCTATCTTTTTCTCAGTTTCAATCTAATGCAGAGGTGATTGAGCTGTAGTGAGGGTGCTCATTACGGACATGTGTCCCACCCCATTTTTTTTAGATTAGATTAGACTTACAGTGTGGAAACAGGCCCTTCGGCCCAACAAGTCCACACCGACCCGCCGAAGCGCAACCCACCCATACCCCTACATTTACCCCTTACCTAACACTACGGGCAATTTAGCTTGGCCAATTCACCTGACCCGCACATCTTTGTGACTGTGGGAGGAAACCGGAGCACCCGGAGGAAACCCACGCAGACACGGGGAGAACGTGCAAACTCCACACAGTCAGTCGCCTGAGTCGGGAATTGAACCCGGGTCTACAGGCGCTGTGAGGCAACAGTGCTAACCACTGTGCCACCGTGCCGCCCATATGATATGACTTATCCTTTGAAAAGGGCTAGGTCTCATGTTGGCACTGTTGTATGGCCCAATAGTTAAAATGTGCCTCATAGTCTCTCACAGTTACTAACTTTCAATGTCATTAACTGATTGCAATGAAGGCTTTCATCGATACATTGCTTAATGTTTGGTGCTAGAATTGTTATGTCCTGGATAATTAGTTTTTGTGCCAAATTCTGTCAGCAAAGCTTGTGAATACAGTATGACAGTGCAACGTGAAAAACTTTGGCGTCAACATCATAATTTTAGATGACTCTCGGCTACTCCTGCAAATAAGTGTCATCCCAAACTTTGGCTTAAGAATTAGAAATTGCGGTATGATGGGAGTTAATATGGTGTGTCAGGACCTAGGAGTCTTTTCGTTGTTTGATTTTCTTCTACTCTTTTAGCCTTCTATATGATTCACCTCTTGTACAAGTCACATTTTGCATTTGTAATATTATTTCGGCAACTTAGTAAAACCTAATGGTGCTTCAAAGACTGCTGAAAATTACTACAGTCTTAACAATTTCACATCCATAATCATTCAGGGTTATGCTACTTCATCAACAAGTTGAGTGCAGAAATATGAAATCTTTCACATTATGATATAATGTGTCTGATTCAAGTTCTGTATTAATTTCTGGTCACCTGCAGTGTCTCATTTTATACCAGAAAGTATAAAGAACGTGAGAGCACAGATAAATTGGTTTTGAAAAGTAAGGAACTGCAGGACATCAGAAAATTTCTTTTGCCAATGAAAAACTATTGAAGTGTTGTTAAAGTATGGCAGTTAATATACAAAACAAAAACAGAACACTATGGTGACAATGACCAGCTACTCTGTCTTAAACAAAGTTGGTTGAAGAATAAATATTGCGCAGAATTGGGGAGGTGGGTGGGGGTTTGCGGAGAACTCCTCTCCTTAACTTTGAATTGGTGTTATGAGACCCCCCCTCACAGCTAACTTGACCAGGCTGATGGAATCTAGGTTTGGTACTTCTTTTGAAACGTGGTTCCTCTGATGGTGCAGGGTTCCGCCAGTACTGTACTGAAGTACCAGCTTGGATTATGTGTTCAATTGTCAAGATGGGACTTGAATGCATGAAGTTCTGACTCAGTGGCAAAAATGCGACAAACTGAGTCAAAATGGATGCTTAACCGACACATAATTTGAAGCCAACAGACAATTTTGTTCCCCTTGATGATGCAATAAGACTTCATTTCTCTGAAGATTCACCTTCCGAGAGACAGCTATCTTGTGTCCAGCTTTTGCAAATTCACAAGATTTTCATGGATATACCTGGTGTTCATGAATAATGTCAATGAAGATATAAATATTCATGATAAAAGTCCTGATCTGTTTGGATTCTTGTTGCACTATTAAAAATAAAGCAGTTAGTTGTTATCTCTCTAAGGGATTTAATATTCTATTATTTTCATTATTACTGGAAATTAGTAAATTTGATGTTTAGTTTAATCCAATGAGAAACATTTTCCATGCTCACATCTTTTACTGCTCCAGTTGCCTGTGTGTGTGAATGAAGCCTACGGTATAACATGCAAATCCACCAAAGATAAAGTTCTTAAAGGCAACTAACAGGTTTGATTGGGAGACCAAGATTAGGGGCTTTGGGCTAAAAGTTAGAGTCAGACCTTTAGTCAGTGGCATGAGGAAGCTCTTATTCATGTAAGTCTTGTTAAAAGTTTAATATTGTATTCCACAAACAGAAATGTATGTGACAACAACAACGTATACTTAGAGAGTGGTTTTAACATGATTAAAAAGTCTGAAGAAGCAAGAGATTTGATCACAGATGATCAAAAGCTTGATCAAAGAATTAGATTTTAAGGAGCGTTGCGAAAGACGAAAGTGAGGCAAAGATATGGAAAGATTGAGGAGGCAAATTCCAAACTGAAATAGGGTCGAGGCACCTGAAAGTACAGTGACCAACAATGGGGGAGCAATTAAAATCAGGGATACACCTCGGTCAGTTTATGTGAACACATGGCTGTAGAAGATTGCAGAGCTAGGAGGTAGGGAGATTTGAAAACAGGGATGTGTACATTAATATATAAATATATTAAAGATTATGTCTGAGCAGGAGACTGTGGGGGCCAGTGAGCAGCTTAACATTGATAGAAGAAAGGGAAACAGTTTTTAGGGCGATCTATACTTCATGGAACATAGAACAATTGGTGGAAAATTTGTTTATTTTAATAATGAGATTGAAATATTTTTGTTGTTAAGAATATTAAGGATATGAGGCAATGGTGGGGTATATGGAGTTTGAATTGAGATCTTGGTGATTGAAAGAACAGTCTTGAGGGATGAAATGGCTTCTACATTCCTATATATCTTCATTCCTATTGCAAGTTAGACAGTCATTTTAATTTAAGAGAAGGCAAGAATGACAGCATTTAATATGAATTTTATTGGTCTAATGGATAGATTTACCTGTGAATTTGTCTCATTCAAATTCAAAAATATTGTGAGCTTTCAGAGTCTCAATTTAAACAATTCTATGCTGCAACTTGATCTTGAGACTTGAAACCTACTGTCATTTTAACATCCAGCGTGGCTCCTGATTGTGATAAATCTTTATGTTTTAATGATAACTTGAATTACTCTGACAGTTCTGTTCTTCACCGATTGGCTCACTGTGCTGTGCATTGAAAATAACTTCTACTTCAGCTCTAAATGGCCAAATCCTTGACTTAAAATTAGTCTCAAGATCGGGTGTCAGTCATTTAAGAATGAACAAAGGAGCTATGTCCTCACTGACAGGATCTATGGAATTCCATAGGTTCACAACCTTCTGAATGAGGAAATAAATAAAACAATTATTCCAACTGACCATAGATTGTTAAGAGATTTAGCATCCTAACTCCACCTTGATGTAGAATCAGTTGTGATAAGTTTTATTATTCTGTGGATACTCATTTGGTGAAAAATCTAAGATAGAGATTAATAGATTTTTGTTCACGACATGAGTCAAGGAATATGGAATACGTTGGGAAAGTGGAGTTGATGGAAATGTTCAGACAGTTTTAAAAAGGTGTAAGTGTATAAAGGAGTTAATAGGAGTGTTTTAAGAATCATCAACTATATTCATATCATACAAACTATCATACAGCTTATGATCTTGAAGGAGCAAGTTCCTCATCATTGTCTCTCTAAACAATGTCTATCAAGTTAGTACAAATTATATTTAGTTGCTAACATACAGTTAACTACATCTTGTTCAAGACAAGACCATCTTCTCATTAGAGGAACTAGTGATTTTGCTATATCACATTAGACCAAGAGGGCCCTGTATGTCACTACTCTGAAAGAGAATGTTGGTAGCAATTCTACACCATATTGAGCAATAAAACAGACAACTTCATACAATGCAGTGATGGTGATCAGTGATTAGGAATTCTCATATAACATGGTGATCAGTGATAAAAAAATTCGCATATAACATGGTGATCAGTGATATGGAATTCTCATATAGCATGGTGATCAATGGGGAGGAATTCTTATATAACATGATGATCAGTGGTGAGTAATTTGAGCAGGAACATGCAGAATTATAGAACGAAAATGATACAGCACAAAAATCCTTAACATCTATGTGGACTCCTTGGTAGGTCCTTCCAATCAACCTTACTCCCTTGCTCTTTCCTTGTAATCTGTTGTTGTTTCCTTTCAAGTGTTTATCCCATTCCCTTCAGAATGCTACTATGGAAATTTCTTCCACTGTCCTTTTAAACAATGGATTCCAGATCACAATAACTCACTGCTTGAAAACAAGACCTAATTTTGCAGTTTTTCTGTCTCTAATCTTCATATGGTGGCCCAGACTAATACCTTGTAAGGATTTTGAGTGTATTCTTGTCAGGAATGGCACTGAGTCGCTGTCATCCAGCCCCTTCCTATGATACATTTATCAAATTCATGGGTAAAAGCAGTTTCCCATGTTGTGTGCATGGTTCTCCAGCTTTTTAATTGAAGTAATAGTTCACCTCTAGATCTAAAAGTTACAACAAAGACAATGTCAGCATTATTGGGTTCCCAGTTTTGTTTGTTCCTAATGCCTGTTAAATGTGAAGACCTGCTGGGATGATTGGTCAGTCAGAGGGTGTGGTGCTGGAAAAGCACAGCAGATCAGGCAGCATCCGAGGAGCAAGAGAATCGACTTTTTGCGCAAAAGCCCTTCATTAGGTATCCTCAGTTTCTCCTGTTTTGTCAGTTAAACTGACTCACGGGGTGTTGGTGACATCGTGGCAAAATCACTGGGCTAGTAATCCCAAATTGTGGATTCAAATTCCATCATGGCAAATGGTAGAATTTATGTTCAATTAATTCAAAATAAAATCTGGAATATAAAGCTAGGTTCAGTAGTGCTTACCATGACAGCCACTGTTGATTGTTATGAAAGAAAATCTGGCTCACTAATGTATTGAAATGGAGAAAATCTATCACATTCCAAGATGGCGGCAACGGTAAAGTAGCTCTCGAATGGTTGGGCTTCTGAGCCTTTCTGCTCCAGATCAGCTGCATTCTTCTTTTTCTTTACTTTTCATCTTCTTTCTTTTTCCTTTTCTGCATCTTTTCCTTGCCGATGGTGGAGAAGGTGCCTTTGCAGAGGAGGCTAGAGAGAGACTCATGGTGAAGGCGGTGAGGTGGTGGCTATAGCAGTGGCTTGTGGTTTGTGGGCCCGGGATTCCGAGTGATGTTGGTTCTGGATTGGGATCACTACTGATATCAGCAAGGCCTCTTGGGACATTGGCTGGACCCGAAATGGGGACTCATTGTGACCTGGAGACCAGAATATCTCACAGAAACTCTGCAGATCTTAAGAAAAACCCAGAGCCATGCTTGACAAGAAGGACTGTAAAGTTGCAAGTTATTTCTTATTTTTCTTCCTTTATATTTTTCTGTCGATGAACAAAAGATTAAACTCTATTTAAATATGTTCTTATTCCTTTTATAATCCAAAATGGTGCTGGATTGTGGTGACAAAATACTTTCCATTGTATTTTCCCAAATACATGTAACAATAAAATCTTTATATGGAGGTGCTGGTGTTGGTCTGGGTTGGACAAGGTCAATAATCACACAACACCAGGTTATAGTCCAACAGGTTTATTTCAAAGCATGAGCTTTGAGTGAGGTTCCAAAAGCTTGTGTTTTCAAATAAACCTGTTCAACTATAAACTGGTGTCGTTTGACTTTTATTCATTCAGTCTGGCCTATGTGTGACTCCAGACCCAAAACAATGTGGTTATTTACCGGTTGTCACCTGAAATGGCCTTTGCAAACTACTCAGTTCAAGGGCAACTAAGGATGAGTGATGCCCATATATAATAAAGGAATGAAGAGACCTTAAACAGACACTCACACATTGAAACTGCCTACAGAACTTGGCCTCGCCTACAGGTATAAATAACAATTCCCAGAGTGAATACATCAGTCATTCATAACATGTAGCAGTTCCTTCATGTCAACATCCCCCATCTCCAGGAAGTTGGCTCAATCCCCAGATTGTCCGGCATTCAACTTTCTCTGCCGTCTTCAAAGAAGCAACCCATAATCTCTAAATACCCATTGGATTGCTAGGCAAGTCCCCCTGCATCTATGTTTGATGAGCACTATCTGAGTAGCCCTGAGAGGAGTGGTCCAGAGATCTTAATGTATTTACCAGGCTCGGCACTGACAGATAGTGCTAGGGAGCAGAAAGTGGATTTCCCTCCCATTGGATACATTGGGACATTTTGTTGGCAAACATAGAAATCCCCAAAAATTGTAAACACCCACTGTACCCTTCCCAAATTTGTCAAGCCAGCCAGGCTGTTGTTTAACATGGTTTGAGGAAAGTAGAAAACACAGATGGAAATACGTCCAGGGAAATCCTGGCAATCTTCAAATTCTTCTCTTCATGACTAAGTCTTCCTGAATATCATGGATGACTGCCTTCTTGTCCATAGATAAATGAAGAACCCTCATGCCAATGTTAAATTTTATAACATGAAAACACTTCAGCTTTTGATGCTGACATGACTCTGTAACTGATCAGCACTTCAACAAATAGGTCAGCATTGGGTTTATTACTTATTAATTTAACAAGTCCCCATTTCTATGCAATAGTCTCCTCATTTTTGGAATTTGAAGAGATTGGTGTGCACTTGTAGAGGAAACACTGCGTGTAATGCACACTGACTGAGAGCTCCCTTTTATGTATGTGCATCATGTGCTCATCAAACATCAAAGGAAATAGGAAGTATCTGTTGGGTAACCTAGTTCTGACTCAACAGCTCCACTTACTGCAGCCTTTAATGAGGTGAGCATTGAGACAATCCATGATGGGTCAAGAGCCCAAATAAAGCTTCATGCAATGGATACTGGTCAAGGTTTGGCATTGTAATGAGGGTCAGTAAACCTTTTGTACTCAATCTTTGTAACTTTAAAAATGATACAAGTCTTTGCTACTGCTTAACCATCATTGCTACTACCCATTGTGTATAGTTTGAGAGTTATGATATTCAGATAATTTATTCTTCCAGTCAGACAGTGAGATGAGGACTTGAATTAGTTCTTGAACATAATTACAGAACTCTGCTTCAGCCTTGGAGGATGTTGCAGAGTCACATAAAATTTGAATAAAGTCAAACACGGGTTCCAACAGTGTAAAATTTTACTCATACTCTCACACTGAATTCCAAAGTGATAAAAACAACAGTTATGTAGCTCCTTTAATGTTGTTAAACCTCATAAGGATTTTCAGACAAAACAAATGTTTGAATCAAAACACAATTTGAAAATGCTTTTTTAAATTCATTTTAAAATGCTGGATGGTAATTCTGTCAACGACGTTGTGATTGAATATGTGATTAACTTCTTGACTTAATCCTTTTTCTCTTGAATGTTATCCGACCCCTTTGAATATTGAACTTTTACCTTGACCTTATTGAGCTGTTCTAAAAGGGGGTTTGAACTGTTTGCCTTTTCTTGGTGCCGGAAGCCACTTAGACAATTTTGAAGGCAGACCGAACAGATATTTGATCCCTAGACAAAAGTGTAGTCATATGGGCTTTCACCGAGCAACAATCTGTCCATTGAAATGTTCCTGGAGTAGGAGGTGGAATGATCATGTCTACAGGGCTTAAGTTGCTCCAGTTCAGGGCTGCACGCTCCATAACCTCTCAGCTGTCTCGACGTTTTGGCAACGGGCTGATAGATAATGGATTGTGCCGACTCCTAATGTAGAGAATACACAAATGTCCTGAAATTCTTCAGGTCATGACCTCTGGTTATGCTCAGTTTGCATTTCATAATGAACTCAAATACTGGGTCCACCTGAGACTGAATGGTTTTGTAAAGGCACCTCTTTTGCCTGTTGGGTCAGTTGGTTGCGAGTTGTACTATTGGAGTGCCACTAGTACCAGCTCCACTTTATAGGTCTTCAATAACACGTAAGATGCTTGATATCATCCAAGACATTCTTACTTGCCACCCCATCCATCATCTTTAGCATTCTCTTGACCCACCACAGGCGGAGTAGCAGCATTGTGTACCACCCACAATGTGCACTGCAACAACTTGTTGAGTTTCCCTCAAAGGCACTCTCCAAACCTTTGACCTCAATCACCTAGAAGGACAAGGGCAGCAGATACACGGGAACACCAGCATCTGCAAGTTCCCCTCCAAACCACTCACCATTCTGACTTGGAAATACATTGCCATTCGTTCGCTGGTGGCTGGGTCAAAATCCAGGAGCTCGCTACTGAACAGCAGATGCATTGCAACTGTTCATTCACCTTCTCAAGGGCAACTAGGGGCTGACAATAAAATTGAAAGGAATTTTACAATCCTTTTTCACTATCCTGATGATTCTCTTGCCTTTTGTTCTGCCTGCCACCTGTCAGAGTCATACTGAGAATCTAACCTAAACTCTAAGCAAGCGAGAAGGGACTGATTGTGTGAAGAACTATAGACAGCAAACAAACTTTGGAAACATAGGTTGGTTACAAAATAAGTTCTAGTTCATTTTGTTTTGAAATTTCACTGAGTATATCTGAGCAAACGACCATCTAAGATCTGTCGCTGAATTTTGACAGACACTCTCTCCCTTAAGCATTGTGAAGTGAACAGGCTGCTCCCTTCGAGCCTAATTAATTAAAAAAAAGTCCTCTTCTCTCATGTTGCCTTTGTTCTTCCATTGTTTTGTCCTTTGCAATGAATTGGCCAATCAGACTTGACTTGCTGGCCAATCAAGACTCTTTTCTCCTGTTATCAGCAGTGGGCAGCAATCCCTCGCTAACAAGTCTGACTGTTCACAGACGAAATTCTGTGTAATTGGCCATGGTTTCTGTTGGCCCTTGCATGTAAGGTGAATCCAATCCTAGAGCTGCATCTCTGACCACATGTTAGCAAGTGTTTCCAGGAAGTGGAAATAGCCCTTGACCCTGAGATCATTGACATTACTTTCTGCGGTTCCTCTTCTGTACTTCCTCTTGTCAACAGTTGTTTTCAATGACTGGTGTCCCTTCGTACAGGAGTGTCCTTCAAGTTGGTTTCTTCTGAAGGAGGGTCTGCGATGCATTGGTGTCAATGATGCATTTCTTGAGGGAAGCCTTCAAGATGATTTGGAACAACTTCCTTTGCCTTCCTCTCATTTAAGTGCCTTAGTTGAGCTGGGAGTTGAAGGTTTGCTTTGGGAATCAGATCTCGGGTATCTTAAGCATATAGTTGGCTCAGTAGAATTGGTTTCGAATGATTGTGATCTCAATGTTTGTGCTGCTAGCAGCTTCGGGGAGGCAATGGCCTAATGATATTATCACTGGACTGTTAATCCGGAGACCCAGGTAAGGTTCTGGGGACGTTGGTTCAAATCCTGCCATGGCAGATGGTGGAATATGGATTCAATAAAATTCTGAAATTAACTGTCTAATGATGACCATTGTTCATTGTCAGGAAAAACCCATCTGATTCACTAATGTCCTTGAGGGAAGGAAAATACCATCCTTACCTGGCCTGTCCTACGCGTGGTTCCAGACCCACAGCAATGTAGTTGACTCTTACGTGTCCTCTGAGCAATTAGGAATGGGCAATGATTGCTGGTTCAGCCAACAACCCCCACATCCTGTAAATGAATAAAGAAAATTCAAGGATGCTGACGTTAGTACACTGACCCTGTTGTTGATGTTGAGAATCCATCTCCCCTGTACTGCAAAGTCTTGGTCATTAGATGTGAAGGAGCCGGTGTTGGACTGGGGTGGACAAAGTTAACACCAGGTTATAGTCCAACAAGTTTATTTCAAAGCACTAGCTTTCGGAGCACTGCTTCTTCATCAGGTAGCTGTGGAGTAGGATCATAAATCATGAAATTTACAGCAAAAGATTGTAGTATCATGCAACTGAAATAATATATTGATCAAACCGAGATTATTGTTACGTCTTTCATCTTTTAGGATGAGTTACAGGTTTCGGTTCATTAATATGTAAAGCCTGGAACTTCTTTTAAGTCACATTCTCAAGATAAGGCTTCCTTAAAAAAAAAGGTGATATCTCAGCTCAGACAATGCATTAAAGTTGTAAGGTTAGTGTCTGTCCATATCCCAGTCTTGAGTCAGACTGGATCTACTTCCAGCTAGAAAGCGAGGACTGCAGATGCTGGAGATCAGAGTCGAGAGTGTGGTGCTGGAAAAACACAGCAGGTCAGGCAGCATCCGAGGAGCGGGAGAATCAACGTTTCGGGCATAAGCCCTTCATCAGGATTTCCTGATGTGTGTGTGTGTGGGTGTGATGGAGTATAAGCTTGTGAGAGGATATGTGTGTGGGTGTGAGTGTGCGTGGGTGTGTGAGTGTATGAGTGTGCCCATGTGCATCTGTGTGTGTATCTGAGCGCCAGTGTGTGCATGTGTAAAAGAGTGTGTGTATGAGAGAGGGTCTCTTTGAGTGTGTGAGTATGTAAGAGTGTAGGTGTGTGTGCGCGTGTGTTTGCGTGTGTGTAGTGCAATGGGGTCATCTGTAGTGTGACATGAACTCAAAGTTGAGGCCATCCTCTGCTTGACCACTTTGCGTTATTGCCTATCCTGAAGTCTGCCTTTGAGCCTGGTCATCCGAAGGTCCGAGGCCGAATGTCCTGGACCGCTGAAGTGTTCCCTGATTAGGAGGGAACACCCCTGTCTGGTGATTGTTGCAAGGTGTCCATTCATCCATTGTCATAGCATCTGCTTGGTCTCACCAATGATCCTTGCAAGGATCCTCAGGGCATCCTTGCACAGGACCTCCAACCAACCCTGTACACCAAATATATCAACAACATTTTCTTTCTCTGTACCCATGACGAGGAGTCACTGAAACAACTACACAGTGATATCAACAAGTTTTGTTTCACCATCAAACTTACCATGGACTAATCGTTAGTATCTGTCTCATTCTTGGACACATGCATCTCCATCAAGGATTGGCACCTCAGTACCTCACTCTATGTCACACCCATGGATAACCTCATGATGCTACACCTCTCTAGCTTCCACCCGAAACATATTAAAACAGCCATCCCCTACGGACAAGCCCTCTACACACACAGGATCTCTTTACATGAGGAGGAACTTGATGGACACCTGAAGGTGCTCAAGAATGCCCTCCTAAGAAGAAAGTACAATGTTCAACTCATCGATTGCCAGTTCAGAATTGCCACAGTGAGAAACTGTAATGACCTCCTCAGGAGACAGAAACAGGCTGCAGTCTCCCGGGTACCCTTCATTGTCCAGTACTTCCAGCGAGCCAGAAAACTATGCCATGTTCTTTGCAGCATGCAACATATTATCAATGAGGATGAGCACCTCGCCAAGACCTTCCCTATGCCTCCACTTCTCACTTTCAAACAACCGCCAAACCTTAAACAGACCATTGTTCGCAGCAAACTGCCCAGCTTTCAGGACATCATCAACCACAACACTGTATAGCCCTGTCATGGCAACCACTGCAAAACATGTCAGAGTGTCGACTCGAATACCACCATTATACATGGGGACATCACCCACCATGCATGCGGCAGGTACTCGTGTGACTCGGCCAACATTGTCTATCTCATATGCTGCAGGCAAGAATACCCCGAGGCATGGTACATTGGCTACGACAACGGATGAATGGACACTGCACAACAATCACCAGACCAGGGGTGTTCCCTCCCAGTAGGGGAACACTTCGGCGGTCAGGGATATTCAGCCTCGGACCTTCGGGTGACCATCCTCCAAGGCAAACTTTAGGATAGGCAACAACAAAATGTGGCTGAGCAGAGGCTGATAGCCAAGTTCAGTACCCATGGGGATGGCCTCAACTAAGACCTTGGGTTCATGTCATACTACAGGAACCCCACTACACTATATACTCTCTCTCTCTCTCTCTCACACACACAGACACACGCTCACACGTACGCACTCTCTTACATACTCACACACTCAGGCAGACCATCTCTCATACATAAGCTCTCTCATACACAAACACATACATACCCCCACACTCACACTCACACACACCCTCTCACAGGCTTATCCTCCATCACACCCACGCACACACTTTACCAAGCTTGCACACATGCAAACACACCCTCTGTCTCTTTCTCGCTCTCTCTCTTTTCTCTCTCTCTCATGCACGTGTGCATATATGTAAGTCTGTGGGGTGAATTTGTATTAGCAGAATTATATTTTCAGATACATTCTATTTTGCTCAAAAAATGCACAATCCGCAGGCAATCAATGCAGGCAGTCGGTATATGTAATATTTGTAAGTTCCATTTTAGAAATAGAACCAGTCTGACTCAAGATTGGAATTCCGACAGACTCTAACCTCACACCTTTAATGCGTTGTCTGAGCTGAGATCTTATCCTTTTTTAAAATATAACCTTAAGTTATCTTGGGAATGTGACTTAAAAGAAGTTCTGCGATTTACATATTAATGAACCAAAACCTGCAGCTCATCCTAAAAGATGAAAGACTTAATAATAATCTAGGTTTGTTCAATATATCATATCAGTTGCATGACACTGTGACCTTTTACTGAAAATTCTGGGTCTTATGATCCTTCTTCACAACTAACTGATGAAGGACAGTGCTCTGAAAGTTTGTGCTTCGAAATAAATCTGTTGGACTATAAGCTGGTGTTGTGTCATTTTTAACCGTGATCTTTTGAAATGTGGTATTCTTGTGCGTTTTTTCCCACAGCGTGCGAGACCAAAAGCTCTTTGGTAAAAGATCCCTTTTTTCAAACAATATTCAACAAAATGGGTCACGATGGCCGATCAGAATGCTGTGTATGGATATATTGAACTTTTAATGACAATATGTTTTAAAAAAAGGCAACACAGTTCATTCTGCTATAAGACCATAAGACCATAAGACATAGGAGAGGAAGTAAGGCCATTCAGCCCATCGAGTCCACTCCGCCATTCAATCATGGCTGATGAGCATTTCAACTCCACTTACCGCATTCTCCCCGAAGCCCTTAATTCCTTGTGACATCAAGAATTTATCAATCTCTGCCTTGAAGACATTTAGCGTCCCGGCCTCCACTGCACTCTGCGGCAATGAATTCCACAGGCACACCACTCTCTGGCTGAAGAAATGTCTCCGCATTTCTGTTCTGAATTTACCCCCTCTAATTTTAAGGCTGTGTACACAGGTCCTAGTCTCCTCGCCTAACGGAAACATTTCCTAGCGTCCACCCTTTCCAAACCATGTATTATCTTGTAAGTTTCTAATGGATCTCCCCTTAATCTTCTAAACTCCAGTGCAATGTTTGTCTTTTTCTCAAAGGAGTTTGAATACCAAACGAAAGAAGTGACATTTCAGTTGTACAGAGGCTTGGTCAGACTAAATCTGGCTGTATTGAACTCAGTTGTGGGGATACTGGGGATCTGAAATAAAAACTGAAAATGCTCAAACACTCAGCAGCTAAATTATTATCAAGAAGAGAGTTAATGTTTCACCTCAATGATTTTTCGACAGAAGTGATCAAAGGTCAACTTGCAACATTAACTCTTTTTTTCCCCCCTCAATAAATAGTCTAACTTGTTGAATATTTTCAACACTGTATATGTGTGTTTCCTTAACACGAATTCGTTGTAACGTGATTTCGGAATTGGGGATGCAATTTGTAAGGGGGAGAACTTCTAAAACGTGTGTTGACTGTAATGTGATTATATCGCCAACACTTGAAGCTCTGTGTCTAAAGTGTCATTTTTGTAAAGTGTGTGTTTGCACAGGCACACACCCATCAGGTTATAAAAGAACTGACTGTACAGCCAAAAGATGACTGTGGGTGCAAATTTATTGGCAGCCTGGAGAAGACTCCTAGAATGTCATGCCTAAAGATATTAAGGGAACTTCAAAGCAGTGGCAATCAGTGACGATTGGGTAGTGCAGGGACCAGTGCTTGGGCCCCAGTTACTTACATTGCATATTAATGATTTAGATGAGGGAGCTAAATGGAATATCTCCAAATATGCAGATGTCAGGAGGATAGAGAGATTCTTCAGTGTGATTTGGACAAGTTGAGTGAGTGGGCAAAAGCATGCCAGGTGAATGGGTTAGGGAAGGCGATGGAGTTTGTACAATCTTGATGGAGAATTGTTTCACAGAGAAACAAACTAGCAAGGATGTTATGGAGAAATACCAGGGAAACACAATTCAATAGCAACCGTCCACAGTACCCAATGAGGGGTCCATTTTGCTCCATCTAAGACATTTCAATTGCTGTTCTCTTTATTTCCAGATCCTTTCAGTTCAGTGCTAAAGCAATTGACACACTAATTGTGCAGTTTTACCAGAAACTGATTTACAGTAATAGCGTATAGCAAATAGTGAGAGAAACTAACTATCTTTCAGTTTTTGCTTATTTCATTGAAGAGAGGGTAAAAGAGAGATGCTACCTTTTGCTACATGAAGGCTTTCAGCCCCATGTGTTGTTCATACTCAAACTGTGTACCTCTTCAGGAACCAATCAGACAGCTGCTGTCATGCCTTCACAAGTTGTCCAAACTGAAAAACTAACCAATAACCTGTCGATGAGTGAAATGCAGACACACACACAAACCTCAGAGTGAGTTCTAGAAACTTATTTTTAAAAATGCAGTACTCATCCAAAGTCCATGGTTTACAATAGTATCTAATCCTCCTTAATACCCTGTATGAACCATTGATTTTGCTTTCAGAAGGTCACCTTGCAAAGGTAATAATGCCAGTGCTTCATCTCCTGCTTCAAACACTCTGGTTATAGCAATTTTACCCATTCTTTAATTTTTGCCGATGAAGTGTTTAAACTCTTGTGCTATTTTATATACATTTAAAGTATAGACACAAATCCAACATTGAGGATTTGTCTTCTTGACTTAAAAAATTTTCCTTAAGTGATTTAAATGGATTTCTTCCCTCATCCATCGATCAATACACATGGACCAAACCTAGTACAGGTGCGTACCCCTTTATCGGAGCATCCAAAAACCAAAAAGCTCCGAAAACCAAAGGTTTTCATGGAGTGTGCAGCGTCAGTCATGTCTGCGTAACATCACGGGGTTTTCTTGGTGGGTGAAGGTCACAACCACTCAACCCACATGGCGGCGTGGCCCAGCACTCGGAGGCGTCTGGTGTCTATCGTATTTACTAAATTGTTTATTGCATTTGCTAAATTGTTTAATTTTAGAGTGAAAATGTCAAAAAGAGGTGCAGGTACATCTATGGATAACAATAATATAAAGAAAAGGAAGCATCTGTCATTATCAATAATGCAGAAAGTAGAGTTATTGCAGAAGTTTGATCGAGATGTGGCTGTGTGGTGTCTTACTGAAGAATATGCTGTCAGATCTACTACTGTCTATGATTTGAAGAAACAGAAAGACAAGTTACTGAAGTTTTATGGTGACAGTGATGACCATCAACTAATGAAAAGTAGGAAAACACTGAACAGTGCAAAAAAATGAATATCTTAACCATGTATTGATTGAGTGGATTAAACAACAAAGAAGTGAACGTATGCCACTGTCGATTGATAAATTCTTGATGTCACAAGGAATTAAGGGCTATGGGGAGAATGCGGGTAAGTGGAGTTGAAATGCCCATCAGCCATGATTGAATAGCAGAGTGGACTTGATGGGCCGAATGGCCTTACCTCTACTCCTATGTCTTATGGTCTTATGGTCTTATGACTGGTTTGATGGTCATGAAACAAGCTTGAAAATATCATAAAGAACTGAACATTAAAGGCAAATGTCAATATTCAGAACATTGGCTGCAGAAATGCAAGAAGCGTAATGATGTGAAATACCTGAAAATTTGTGGCAAAATATGTGACCATGAAGCAGCTGAAAATTATGTTGGTGAATTTGTCAAGCAGATATCTGACAAAAGCCTTAGTCCTGAACAAATTTACAACGCTGATGAAACAGCTCTCTACTGGTGTTATGTCCCGTGAAAAACACTAGCAACGGCTAATGAGAGAGCACCAGCAGGTTTTAAGGAAACTAAGGACAGATTAACTATTCCTAGGTGTGTCAATGCTGCAGGCACACACAAGGTGAAATTGGCAGTGATTGGGAAAAGCAAACATCCGAGATGTCTTAACGCAATTTGCCTGTGCATTGTTATGCAAACAACAAAGCATGGGTAACCAGAGAAATTTTTTCCGACTGATTCAGTAAACACTTTGTACCAACGGCACAAGCTCATTGCAGACAAGCTGGACTGGAAGAAAAGTGTAAAATTTTATTGTTCCTGGACAACTGGTCTGCACATCCCCCTGCCGAACAGCTTGTTTTTGGCATTTACTTGCCCCCGAATGTGACATCGGTGTTACAGCCTTGTGACCAAGGAATTTTACGCTCCATGAAGAGCAAGTAGAAAGACTATTTTTTGAACAGTATTCTTGCTGCAGTCAACAGAGAAATAGGAATTCAAGACTTCCTGAAAGAGTTTAGTCTTAAGGATGTCATTTACATAGTTGCTAATGCTTGGAATGATGTTGATAAAGCAACATTACCAAATGCTTGGTCCAGACTCTGGCCTACAACAATGTTTCTTATAAATGAACCTGCAGATGAACAGTTTGAAGGATTTCATGTCACTGAAGAGAAAAAGATTATAGCAAGCCTTGTTACTTATGCACAAAATTTATCAGATGGAAATGTAAATAAATTACATGAAGTCGACATTGAAGAAATGCTGAACATTGACAACATTGTCGTGCATTCCTTGAGTGATGGGAACATGGCTGAAATGGTTTTAAATAGAGGTTCCTGTTCAGATAAGTGTGAGGATAGCAGTGGTCATGGTGATGATGATGATGATGATGATGATGAGGAGAAGTTAGTAACAACAGTTGAAAAAGTGCCCATTGACGATATGGTGGAAATGTGTGATCAGTCAATTGCTGGTCTTGAACAAAGTTCATTTATCAGTGAGCAAGAGATTATGACAATTTACTCAATTAAAGAAAGATTGCTTAGACAGAAACCTATGTTAATGAGACAGATGACACTTGAAAAAGCCTTTATAAGTGCCCCCTGACATAGTGCTGAAGCTGTGCATGTTTGAGTTTTACCGAATGTTTTTCTTGGAATGTTTTTTATGGAAATAAAATGTTGTTGAATATTTATAGTCGATGTATTTCATGAATTTGTATATATTACTCTATAAATAAGATTTGTACTTTTAAGTTTTCCAGAATGTTTTTCTTGTAATTTTTTTTATGGAAACAAAATGTTGTTAAGTATTTATGGTCGATGTATTTCATTTATCAGTACACTATAAATAAAATGTGGTAGTACTTATAGTCTTTATTTATTCCACTTAGTGTCAGTATTCATACGTTTTTGTTGTAGTACAGTATTTATGTTTGATTAGGGGTTACTGCCCTGCACCCTACAGGGTTCACTAAATTAGTTCCGAAAACCGCAAAATTCCGATTTCCGCAAAGCAGCTGGCCCCCAGCATTTCAGATCAAGGGATTCGTACCTGTACTGTACATTAATTTCAGGAATCTCTGGTAGCAAATAGTAAGAAATCTAATCCTTTGTCCCAATCCTGTGGGAATTCAAAACAGTTTATCTCATGGTTTTGAAAAATTGATGATATCTCTCCAAAGCCACCTGTGTTTGTGGTCGGTATGTAGTTGACTTCAATTGTCTATACCCAAGCTACTGAAAATGACCTGGAAAACTTTTGGCAGAAATTTAGAACCTCAATCAGTTTGTATTTCAATTGAGAGGCCACAACAACAACAAAAAAGAGTAAACATTTCACTCCTAACCTATGTACTTAAAGGAATAATTTCTGAGAATCAGGTTGTCAAGTTCATGATTGTATGGATATACTGACGTCCTGTTTTTGCTGTCGATAATGGCCCCACACAATCTAACACTTGACTAAGTGGCTTCTCAAAGACTGGTGCTGGATTAATTACATGTTGAGATTTTACTTCAATCTAACAGGTATGACACATTTTGCAGAATTGCACTACATCCTTACGAATTCTTGGCCATGTATTGAATTTATTGAGTCTTGCATTTTCTGTATTCCTACATTCCATAAGAATTTCAGATATCACTTGTAATATCTCCATATCATATTTGGCTGATATGACTACTTGATGAACATCCATCCATCTTTTGGCCATAGGTCACTATTAGTGCTCAGTTTTATTGCAAGAGTAAAGGCACCACAGCCATATCCCAGGTCATAGCGCTGCTCTTTAGAGAGAGATAACTGGTGGTAGTTTAACTTGAGGGTTCTGCACCTCAGATGAAGAATTGAGAAGGATAGCCCTTTATGATAACCTCAGCTCATGTGGGAACTGAATCCACATTCTTAGCATCACTCACTAACTCTCATTAACTCCTTTAGCCTCAATCAGTATGAGTTGCGTTTGCTAGCTTCTTTAATTCAGAATGAGACTCACTCAATTAAGACATGAATTGAGACACTTGCTTTGAATTATTCTCATTTTATAAAGAGTTTTGGCTAGACTGTCATCTCTCATGATATTACTTTGATCTCTGATTATGGTTTTTGTTTAGCCATTGATTTAATATCTATCCACAAAATGAAAACACGTAGATCCTATTCCTGTAACTGTTCTGTCTCTTTAGCCTTATTTTGACTTTCCCTGATTATAGGGGCACTCCAGCTTTCACTCCTGCAAAATCATTCCCCAGGACTAAATCAACTCCATCCACAGGTAATTTCTAAAGTACTCTAATTACTACCACTCGTCCTGACAATAAGTCACATTTCCATTGGACTTTGTACAATGGAACTGACATATACTTTCCGTCTATTCCATTTCCCAAAACATTGACTTTCATTGCATTCCTTAGAGGAAAAAACTAAGTCTTTCAGCTAATGAGTTTGAGTAGCCCTTGCACCCCTTTGCATAGTCATGGCTTTGGCTACTTCGTTTGAAGAAGGTATTATCTACCTGTTTATATCTTTTGTCTACCTTCTTCATTTCTCTTGCATTCACAGCAGTGTCTACCTCTTAGCTGTAGATAAAGCTACAATCTGATTTGTGGCCTTTTCCTTCTGAGTTTTCTTTTCACTCTCATTCTTTTAGGTGCTAATAAATCCCTTGGGTATCTCTCGCAACGTCCAGCATTCAGAATGAATGTATCCAACTTTGTTACCATGGAAACACCACAGCTTTTGATTCCAATCTCGACTCTCTGTACTTTTCCTGCTAATCTGAGGAGGAGACCTTGGGGCAAAGATAATTTTTTTTGATGTGACTACTTATTTGCCTTCTTTTCACTCTTCCATTTCTAATCCTTTCAAATTTATGAAGGTGAGAAAAAAATTAGTTTTATAGGTTAGCTCATAATCATCATCATTGCTGCCTGTCTAGCAGTTACAACACTTCAATCCTCAACATGAGTGCTTCTTACAAAAGAGAATGGTCTGGTTAAGAGATTCATCATTGGATTTAACTTCTAACGCTCGTATCCATCTGTCAAAATTACTTTGCTTAATTATTTCAAATTCATTATAGATTTACAGGCCGTAATCTAAAATTTTGGAACTTTTCCCTATCTAAATCTGCAATAGTTGCAGACTCACCAACTTTAAGGGCATTTAAATGGTCATTAGATAGGCAGATGGATGAGGATGGAATAGTGTAGGCTAGACGGACTTCAGATTGGTTTTACAGGTCGGCGCAACATCGAGGGCTGAGGGCCTGTGCTATGCTGTCATGTTCTAAATCATAAGCAGCCAATATAGATTTTTTTACAGCATCATAATCCTGAGAATAATTCTCTGACTGTGACACATAAGCTTCCTCAGCTTTACCTGCCAACTTACTCTGCATGAGCAGTGTCCAGTTCTCTTTTGCCTAATTCATTTGTCTAGTTATTTTCTGAAATGACATGAAGAATGCCTCCACACTTGTTCCTTCAAATTTTGGTCAGGTCAATGCAAACATAAACATTCCCTTACTGGACTTCAACTTATGTCCCAGATTACTCCCATCAGGTCTTGCATCATCACATGACACCTCCTCTTTCAATCGCATCATTTAAGCTGATATTCATGTTCCCCGATTTACTCTTCTCTTTTTGCAATTCTGATTCTAGTTTTCTTATTTTCATTTCCTGTCTTTTTAATTATTTCTCACTTTTGTTATCTTTCTCTACTCTTTCTCTGTCTATTTTTTCCCATTGGAATTCCATCTACAATTTCTTAATGTTTTCACCATCTCAAACAGCTTTACCAATATCCAAATATCTGCTTGTGATGTTTCGTTACCCTGAATGCCTGGACTCTCTTGTATTTCCTCTAAACCAAAGTACCATGCCACTACCTTGAATTTGTCTGCCTTAGTTCTGTCAGGCAATGCTGTGATGATGATTAGGCTTTAAGAGGTGTGTTTTGTTCTGGTTTCTTTGAGTGAGAGATATTGGGGGACAGATGCCAAGTAGTCTATGAGAAGATAAACAACTTGTGAAGCCTTTGATGGTTTTGTTTTTAGAAGCTGAAACAATTGAAGCAGCCTGAATGGGTGTGGTCAAACAGCCACCCACAGAACCTGGGATTTTTAGTTTTTATCAGCCGTTGCTGTTTGGGTTTTGAAGAAGTGTAAGCCTCTTTCCTTTATCTCAGTTATAGCCAAAAGCTGAGGGCTCTCTTCTTGGGCTACTAATGTTCCATGTGAGATAAATCTGTTTTCTGAATTTGCCCTTTGCCAAGGATGTGTTTATAGGATGTTACTATAATGGAATAGTTAATTAGTAATAGTTACTGTATCTATTATTCAGGCAAAAATGGGTACAGCAGATGCTAGAGATTAGAGTCAAGATTACAATAGTGCTCGGAAAGCACAGCATGTCAGGCAGCAACCGAGGAGCAGGAAAATTGATGTTTCAGGCAAAAGCCCTTCATCAGGAATCATAACTGTTATTCAGTTATGTTTTCCAATAGAGTTAAGTTATTTCAAGTTCTTTTTTCTTTTGTTGCATTTTAGCAATAGTGTTTGAATATATTGTGTTTTGCTTAACGATAGTAGTTTGGCCAATCAAATTGCATCTGAAACACCGCATCTGACATTTACATTTAAAATAAGGAAAAGTTAAGGTCATCATATATTTGGAGGAGGTCTTGTCCGGTCCATAACAATGTTACCTCAAACTCAATCAAACTGGGTTTTGAAAGTACCCTTAGGCGTTAAGGAACATCTCTACCATTTTCTTCTTTGGAATGCATTTCAGCTGTGCCTCCCAAATTATGCCCAGAAACTTTATTTGAAGAATTTATTTCAAATTATACTCATCTGCCCAGTGAATTGCTTAAAATTCTGAACATATAATGCTTTTGTGTCATAGTGATCTGAGGCTGATGAAATTATCACTTTCCCTACAAGTTGCTTAAAACATTTCCTGATCACTACCTCTTCAGAGGATGTCATGGTAAGTCTGTGATTAGTAATGCTTCCTTAAAGTGCCAGGGACCTGGGTTTGATTTCACCCTCAAGCAACTGTCTGTGTGAAGTCTGTACGTTCGCCCCGTATATGTGTGGGCTTCTGCTAGTTGCTTTGGTTTCCTCCCACAGTCTAAAGATGAGCAGGTTGGGTGGATTGGCCATGCTAAATTTCCCCATAGTGTCCAGGGGTGTATAGACTAGGTAAATGTGATGTTGTAGGGCTGGAGGGATGGTGGCTAGGTCGGTATGGGATGCTGTTTGGAGGGTTGGTGCAGACTTGATTGTCCAAATGGCCTCTTTTCATACTGTCGTGATTCTATGAAACTGCTATTGCTGCTCCATTGTCTTCCTACTTGGTTTCCCCTTCCAATCAATTCTGGCCAGCTCCTTTCTCATGGAATAGTAGTCACCTTTACTCAACTATAGTATCATTATATTTGATTATATAGTCAAGGCTGCGATAGATGGATTATTCATCAGTAAAAGAATCAAGAGTCCTTGGGAAGCAGCAGGAATTGAGGATCATCATATCATTCATGATCTCTTTGAATGGTGGAGAGGCTTGATGGGCTGAATGGCCTACTTCTGCTTCTATGTCTTATGGTCTTATTGGTTTTAATTTTTTTTTGACCTCCTTGATTTGTCCACTGTGGCTCAGTGGGGAGCACTTTCTTCTTAAAGTTGGTTGATTATGGGTTCATGTCCTCAAGTCAGAGACTTAACAACAATAAGCTACACTTTAATGTAGCACTGACGCTTACCTGGTCATTGTCAAAGACTATCTTTGGGATCTTGCTGTGCCAATATTGGCGACTGTATTTTATATCACAGTGATTACACTTCAGAAATACTTATCAACTTTTGGGTGTCTTGATGTTGAAAATGAAGCTATAGAAATACAAGGTTTTGTTTCACTCAGTATTTCCTGAATGGTCAAGGTTACAGACAGAAGGTAGGGGAATAGTACTAGGTATGAGGGGGACCTGATGTGGATAGCTAGTGCATTCAGGATGGACTGAAGGGCCTCTTTCCGTGCTTTACAGATCGGTGATCCAGTGAATCTGTGAAACGTAGGAGATGCATTTCCAAGGCTGGGAGGGAGTTTGGTTCTGCAAACTCGCTATGTTACATTGAATCAGACAGTAAATGCTTCATGTTGAAAGTAGAAAACCATTCTTTTCTCCATTACAGACCACTAACATGCCTCACTGCAGGATCAGAATTTATATCAAACAGATTTATTAGAAAGTAACTGAGATACAGACGAAGTAGTCATTCATTCTGTTATTGCAGGTTTAAGCTGTTTATCGAAAGCAAAGTGACAATTTAACAGCCAAGTTATTGCCATTTTACTGTATTCAGCAGCTGAGAAACATGTAAGTCTGTATGACGAGAAACTACCAACATGCAGTCAAAAGACACAATTTACTTTAGTGATAGAAAGGGATAGGTGTATACCACTGGGCAAGAGCTGGGGGAAAGGCAATTACGATGCAATTAGGCAAGATTTAGGAAGCATAGGATGGGGAATGAAACTGCAAGGGATGGGCACTTTAGAAATGTGGAGCTTATTCAAGGAAAAGCTACTGTGTGTCCTAGATACGTATGTACCTGTCAGGCAGGGAGGAAGCTATAGAACGCGGGAGCCATGGTTTACGAAGAAAGCGGAATCTCTGGTCAAGAGGAAGAAGAAGCCTTATGTTACGATGAGATGTGAAAGCTCAGTTAGGGCGTTTGAGGGTTACAAGGTAGCCAGGAAAGACCTAAAGAGAGAGCTCAAAAGAGCCAGGAGGAGACATGAGAAGTTGTTGGCGGATAGGATCAGGGTAAACCGTAAGGCTCTCTATAGGTATTTAAGGAATAAAAGAATGACAAGAGTAAGAATAGGGCCAATCAAGGATAGAAGTGGGAAGTTGTGTGTGGGGTCAGAGGAGATAGGGAAAGCACTGAATGAATATTTTTCGACGTATTCACTCTAGAAAACGACAATGCTGCCGAGGAGATTACTGAGACATAGGCTACTAGACTAGGTGGGATTGAGGTTCACAAGGAAGAGATATTAGAAATTCTGCAGAGTTTGAAAATAGATAAGTCTCCTGAGCTGGATGGGATTTATCCTAGGATCCTCTGGGAAGCCAGGGAGGAGATTGCCAAGCCTTTGGCATTGATCTTTAACTCGTCATTGTCAACAGGAATATTGCCAGAAGACTGGAGGATAGCAAAGGTGGTTCCCCTGTTCGAGAAGGGGAGTAGAGACAACCCTGGTAATTATAGACCAGTGAGCCTTACTTCAGTTGTTGGTAAAGTGTTGGAAAAGGTTATAAGAGATAGGATTTATAATCATCAGAGAAGAATAATTTGATTAGGAATAGTCAGCACGGTTTTGTGAAGGGTAGGTCGTGCCTCACAAACCTTATTGAGTTCTTTGAGAAAGTGACCAAAGAGGTAGATGAGAGTAAACCGGTTGATGTGGTGTATATGGATTTCAGCAAGGCGTTCGATAAGGTTCCCCACAGTAGGCTATTGTACAAAATGCAGAGGAATGGGATTGTGGGAGATATAGCAGTTTGGATCAGTAATTGGTTTGCTGAAAGAAGACAGAGGCTGGTGGTTGATGGGAAATGTTCATCCTGGAGTCCAGTTACCAGTGGTGTCCTGCTAGGGTCGATGTTGGGTCCACTGCTGTTTGTCATTTTTATAAATGACCTGGATGAGGGCGTAGAAGGATGAGTTAGTAAGTTTGCAGACAACACTAAGGTCAGTGGAGTTGTGGATAGTGACGAAGGATGTGGTAGGTTACAGAGAGACATAGATAAGCTGCAGAGCTGGGCTGAGAGGTGGCAAATGGAGTTTAATGCGGACAAGTGTGAGGTGATTCACTTTGGTCAGAATAACCGGAATGCAAAGTACTGGGCTAATGGTAAGATTCTTGGTAGTGTAGATGAGCAGAGAGATCTCAGTGTCCAGGTACACAGATCCTTGAAAGTTGCCACCCAGGTTGACAGGGTTGTTAAGAAGGCATACAGTGTTTTAGCTTTTATTAATAGAGGGATCGAGTTCCGGAACCATGAGTTTATGCTGCAGCTGTACAAAACTGGTGTGGCCGCACTTGGAGTATTGTGTACAGTTCTGGTCACCGCATTATAAGAAGGATGTGGAAGCTTTGGAAAGGGTGCAGAGGTGATTTACGAGGATGTTGCCTGGTATGGAGGGAAGGTCTTACAAGGAAAAGTTGAGGGACTTGAGACTATTTTCATTAGAGAGAAGATGGTTGAGAGGTGACTTAATAGACATATAAGATAATCAGAGGGTTAGATAGGGTGGACAGGGAGACCCTTTTTCCAACTATGGTGACGGCGAGCAAGAAGGGGCATAGCTTTACATTGAGGGGTGATAGATATAGGACAGATGTCAGAGGTAGTTTCTTTACTCAGAGAGTAGTAAGGGTATGGAATGCTTTGCCTGCAACGGTAGTAGGTTCGCCAATTTTAAGTACATTTAAGTCGTCATTGGACAAGCATATGGACGTACATGGAATAGTGTAGGTTATATGGGCTTCAGATTGGTATGACTGGTCAGTGCAACATCGAGGTCAGAAGGGCCTGTACTGTGCTTTAATGTTCTATGTTCTAATTCATGAAGGTACAAGGGTTATAAATAATCTGGTGATTCTGCTCAAAACATTGAGTTGGCTAACAACTTAGTAGATGAGATATTCAATGAAGCTTTGAGTGCTAGCTTTCAGTGCACATTGCAGAGCGTAAGGTTCTACACCTGAGATTTATACAGAAGCAAAAGGAGTGCTGAGTTATTGGGAAGGTGACTGCTAAAGTGTCAGAGCTGCTTTGATGTTGAAAGGCTGGAGAAGTGAAGATGTTTGCATCAGCTGTGTTCTTCTAGAGGGATGTTTTGCTAGCTACAATTTTTCCATCAATTAGGTGTAGGATTGCACTTAGTCGAACACTACATTGATAGAGTGATTGAGTCACACCGCATGGGAACAGACCCTTCGGTCCCAACAGTCCATTGCCAACTATGTTCCTAAATTAAACTAATCCCACCTTCCTGCATTTGGCTCATATCCCTCCAAACCTTTCCTATTGATGTACTTATCCAAATGTCTTTTAAACATTGTAACAGTACCTGCATCTACCACTTCCTCTGGCAGTTCATTCCATACATGAACCACTCTCTGCGTAAAAGAGTTGTCCCTCGTGTCCTTTTAAAAACTTTCTCCTCTCACCTTAAAGAATATGTACACTAGCTTTGAACTCCCCCACCTTAGGGAAAAGTTCTCAGTCTGGCTCTCCTATCAAATATTGGTACACACTGTGACAATCCATCATCCTCTGGCAAGTATTGATACATTACAGGGAGCCTCCAACATCCCCTGACAAATATCGATGTACTCCTGGGAGTCTGCATTCCCCATTCCGACAAATACAAGCATACTCCTCAAACTCATTGCCATTTCACTGCAAGGCAAGTATTGGTATGATCTGGAAAAATTGGGATTACATCAACCAGTATAGAGCAGTACAGAAACATAAAATCATTGACTTGGAAAGGTAAGAGATACTTTTCTATCTATGATTAAAGTATTTACATTGAAACTCCCTTGGATCAGTGAAATGGAAATGATTGGCGTGGCATGGTGTCTCAGTGTTTAGTACTGCTGCCTGACAGTGCCAGGGACCCGGGTTTGATTCCAGCCTTGGGCGACTGTCTATGTGGAGTTTGCACATTCTCCCCATGTCTGTGTGAGTTCCTTCCAGGTGCTCCGGTTTCCTTCCACAACCCAAAGATGTGCAGGTGAGGTGAATTGGCCATGCTAAATTGTCCATAATGTTCAGGGATGTGTAAGTTAGATGCATTAGTCAGGGATAAATGTAGGGGAATAGGTCTGGGTGGGTTACTGTTCAGAGGGTTGATGTGAACGTTTTGGGCTGAAGGGCCTGTTTCAATACTATTGGGATTCTTATTCTAATTCTAAAATAAAGTGCAATAATCCAACTCCATAACACTGTAGAACTCTGTACTGACTGAGTTAGATCTACTGTCATCAACAACAGCCTGCTGCTCAACATAGATTCAACAAAAAGAGAAACACCTTACATTTATATATTTTTTAAGATTCACGTGTGGGATGTGGACATTGCTGACTTGCCAGCATTTATTGCCTATCCCTACTCACCTTGAGAAGATAGTGAGCTGTCTTCTTGAACTGCTGTAGTCTATATGCTGTAGGTTGACCCCCAATGTCATAAGGGAGGGAATTCCAGTATTTTGACCCAACGACAGTGAAGGAATGATGCTATATTTTGAAATCAAGAAGGTTAGTAGCTTGGAGAGGAACCTGAAGGTGGTGGTGTTCCCATTTATCTGCTGGTTTAGGGTGAGAGGGGAAAGATATAAAAGAGACCTAAGGGGAACTTTTTCACGCAGAGGGTGGAACGTGTATGGAATGAGCTGCCAGAGGAAGTGGTGGAGGTTGGTACAATTACAACATTTAAGAGGCATTTGGATGGGTGTATGAATAGGAAGCGTTTGGAGGGATATGGGCCAGGTGCTGGCAGGTGGGACTAGATTGGGTTGAGATATCTGTTCGGCGTGGATGAGTTGGACCGAAGAGTCTGTTTCCATGCTGCACATCTCTATGATTCTATGACTCTATGTCCTTCTAGATGGAAGTGGTCATGAGTTGAGAAGGTGCTGTCTTGGGATGTTTGCTGAGCTTCTACAGCGTATCTTGTAGATGGTACACACTGTTGCTCCTGAGTGTCAGTGGTGGGGGGAGTGGATGTTTGTGGATGTGCTGCCAATAAAGTGGAATGTTCTTTCCTGGAAGGTGTCAAACTTCTTGAGTGTTGTTGGAGCTGCCCCCATCCAGACAAGTGGGGAGTATTCTATCACACTCCTGACTTGTGCCTTATAGATTGTGGACAGGTCTTAGGGAGTTAGGAAGTGAGTTTCTTACCTCAGTATTCCTAGCCTCTGACCTACTCTTGTAGCTACTGTGACATGTCCAGTTGAGGTTCTGGTCAATGGTAACCCTAAGGATGTTGATAGTGGGGGACTCATTCCTGATGAAGGGCTTTTGTTTGAAACTCCGATTCATCTGCGCCTCGGATGCTGCCTGACCTTCTGTGCTTTTGAGCACCACACTCTTGACAGGAAACTCAAATGGGCTTATCATATAAACATGATATAGATGGCACCTTTAACTTAGTGTAAGAACAGGCTGGTGTGACTGGGGGGAGCTGCTTGTCTTTGAGAGTCAATAGGAACCATCTGCTTGTGAGGTCTTTATGGGGTCACTTGGATTTGTATTCCACCTGATTTTGAGGTCTAAAAACTTACTGAAGTTATAACAAATGGAAATTTGGCAATTAACCTCGCCTCAGGAATAAAATTAATATCGGGAACTTTGCCCCGTTCTTTGGACTTCACACCATCAGTAATATAATAACAGAATTAATAACAATTATTAATTAATCATACGCATTGAGTATTGTAACCCTATTGAATATGAAAGTGCATGTATCTTCCTTTAATCATTTTGCCCAAACCTTAAAGAATACGTTAGGTATTTTCAACCTAACATTACAATGGGAGAACAGACTCGAAGGGCTGAAGGGCCTATTCTTATTCCTATTCAAAGTTTGGGTGAAGATTTGTAGCTCGGGTGCTCGTTGTTGTGGTTCTGTTCGCCGAGCTGGGAATTTGTGTTGCAGACGTTTCGTCCCCTGTCTAGGTGACATCCTCAGTGCTTGGGAGCCTCCTGTGATGCGCTTCTTCCAGACAACCGGAAGCGGCAGATTCAAACCATTACAAATGCCGGAGGAAAGATCACAGAAGCGCTTCACAGGAGGCTCCCAAGCACTGAGGATGTCACCTAGACAGGGGACGAAACGTCTGCAACACAAATTCTTATTCCTATCTTCCAAAGAATAGCTCCAATGATCTGACTGGGTTGAAATCTAGATCAATTGAAATTGCACTCACCTCATTTCTGTAATAATTGAAATTTCGAAGCCCCGATCCCCCCTAATCCTTCTGTTTTCTTCAACCTGGAATCCTTTTAACACTCAAACTTAGTGTCACCAAAATACTACTACTGCCTGCTCACTCTTCTTCCAACCCCACATCATCTTACGCACAGGTTTCTGAGTTAGAAGGACATGTGCCAACTATTGTCTAAGATTGACTAAGCACATCTTAATGTATAAATGGAACATTTAGGAGTAGTTACTCCGATGATAAAAGCTTTGAGCAAACTTAAGGGAAACCATGTCAGCAAATGAATATTACTCCATAATCATGGGGTAAAAGGAGGAGAGGTAATAAATATAATAACTATCACTGGATGAAAAGTATTAGGAAAATTAATGGGATTAAAGGTAAAACTGTCATGGAGGCATAGAGATGTATAGCAAGAAGCAGACTCTTTGGTCCAACTCATCCATGCTGACCAGATATCCCATACCAATCTAGTCCCACCTGCCAGCACCCAGCCCATATCCCTCCAATACCCATCCAAATGCCTCTTAAATGTTGCAATTGTACCAGCTTCCACCACTTCCTCTGGCAGCCAATTCCACACACACACACACCACCCTCTGAATGAAAAAGTTGCCCCTTAGGTCTCTTTTATATCTTTCCTCTCTCGCCCTAAACCTATGCCCTCCAGTTCTGGACTCCCCCACCCCAGGGAAAAGACCTTGTCTATTTATCCTATCCATGCCTCTCATGATTTTGTAAACCACTATAAGGTCACCTCTCAGCCTCCAACGCTCCAGAGAAAACAGCCCCAGCCTATTGAACATCTCCCGATAGTTCAAATCCTCCAACTCTGGCAACATCCTTGTAAATCTTTTCTGAACCCTTTTAAGTTTCACAGCATCGTTCTGATAGGAAGGAGAGCAGAACTGCGTGCAATATTTCAACACTGGCCTAACCAATGTCCTGTACAGCCTCAACATGACCTCCCAACTCCTGTACTCAATACTCTGACCAATAAAGGAAAGCATACCAAACACCTTCTTCACTATCCTATCTATCTGCGACTCCACTTTCAAGGAGCTCTGAACCTGCACTCCAAGGTCTCTTTGTTCAGCAACACTCCTTAGGACCTTACTATTAAGTGTATTGTCGTGCTAAGATTTGCTTCTCCAAAATGCAGCACCTCATATTTATCTAAATTAGGCTCCATCTGCCACTTCTCAGCCCATTGGCCCATCTGATCAAGATTCCGTAATAAACTTAGGTAACCTTCTTTGCTGTCCACTACACTTCCAATTTTGGTGACATCTGCAAACTTACTAATTATACCTCTTATGCTCACATCCAAATCATTTACATAAATGAAGAAAAGTAGTGGACCCAGCACCGATCCTTGTGGCACTCCACTGGTCACAGGCCTCCAGTCTGAAAAACAACCCTCCACCACCACCCTCTGTCTTCTACCTTTGAGCCAGTTCTGTACCCATTTGGCTAATTCTGCCTGTATTCCATGAGGTCTAAAAGACTTAAGGTAAAAGGGGAGAAGTTTAAAGGAAATATGAGAGGCAAGCTTTTTTTTTGCAGAGAGTGATAAGTGGCTGGAATCTACTGCCAGAGGAGGCGATAGAGGTAGATGCAGTAGCAATATTTAAGAGGCACCTTACAGATACATGAATAGGTCAAGAATGGAGGAATAAGGACCAGACGGAGGCAAAAAGATTTTAGTTTAGAAAGGGGTCAGTGCAAGCTTGGTGGGCCGAACGACCTGTTCCTGTATTGTACTGCTCTTAAAGAATGATAGGATCCCTACAGGGCATAAACAGGCCATTCAGCCTGCATGGATCCTCCAAAGAGCATCCTACCCCGCCATCCCATCTAACCTGCACACTATGGGGCAATTTAGTATGGTCCATGTAACCTGCACATCATTGGACTGTGGGAGGAAACTGGAGCACCTGGAGGAAACCAATGCAGACGCAGAGACTCAGCCTGACAAATTTATTAGAGATCTTTTAGGAGGTAACAAGCAGGATAGATAAAGGGAAAGCAGTGAGTGCAATGTATTTGGACTTTCAGCAGGTATTTGATAAGGGACTATGCATTAGATTACTTAATAAGACAAGAACCCATGGTGCTGGAGGTAGTATTTTTTGCATAGATAGAATTAATTAATAGAAGACCAAGTTGAGATAAGGGGGTCATTTTCAGGCTGGCAGCCATTAACTACTGGTTTGCCACAGGGATCAAAGCTGGGCTACAATTATCTACAATATGCATTATTGAGTTGGATGAGAAAAGTGAATGTACTATAGTCAAATTTGCAGATGACACAAAATAAGTGGGAAAGAAGGTGCTGAGGATGACATGGTCAGGTGAAATGAATGGGGGCAAATCTTGGCAGATGGAATGCAATGTAGCAAAGTGTGAGGTTATGCACTTTGGCAGGAAAAATAGAGGAACTGAATATTGTTTAAATGGAGAGAGACTGCAGAAAGCTACAGAAGAGGGATTTGGTAGTCCTCATCCATGAATCTCAAAAAGGCAGCATCCAAGTTCAGTGGGTAATGAGGAAGACAATGGAATGTTGACCTTTATTTCAAAGAGAATGGCAAATAAAAGTAGAGACTAATTTAGTTTGGTTGGTGCAGACAGGTTGGACTGAATGGCTTACTTCTGCTTCTAGCTTTATGTTTCAACTGTTCCCTGATAAGTTGCTCAAATATCTGTTGTACTTGTTAGCACCTTCTCAAATGCAGAACATGATGGACAGATTGTAAATATAAAGTATTGCACTTTGCAATGATTTGATGAAAGCTGCCCTGACAGGACACATTCTACAATATTTTTTTGCTGGAAATCATTGATGTTCAGGAATTATTAGATTAGATTCCCTACAGTGTGGAAACAGGCCCTTCAGCCCAACAAGTCCACACTGACCCTCCGAAGAGCAACCCACACAAACCCATTCCCCTACGTTTCACCCCTGACTAATGCACCTAACACTACGAGCAATTCAGCATGGCCAATTCACCTGCACATCGTTGGACTGTGGGAGGAAACCAGAGCACCCAAAGGAAACTCACGCAGACATGGGGAGAATGTGCAAACTCCACACAGACAGTTGCCTAAGGCTGGAATTGAACCCAGGTCCCGGGTGCTATGAGGCAACAGTGCTAACCACTGAGCCACCGTGCTGCCAATGAGGATCATGCTACCTTTTAATTGACATCTCCAGGTAACAATCTAATATTCAAGAGGCCAATTTATGTGGTACGGTACCTGTCCTTTCTACTATATTGATCTGATCACAAGCAACATGGGAACTGGCAACATTGATGCTCCACTTTACACCCAGATGAAAGACAAATTGAGGCCTATCCTGGCATTAAAAAGCAGTTCCAGAGCTGCATTTACCCAAATACAGTGGTTCAGGAAATGTTGTTTTGAAATCAGCAGATAACTTTTTGTTTTTTAAATATTGCAAAGTAATATGTCCGTGATTGTAGCTTCTCTGATGCCAGTGTCATGTGAAACTGCCTCATAAAAAGGAGTGCTAAATCCCTTGCGGGTCTCAATTTGGCTACAGTTATGCCAAATATTTTGTACTGATGTCAGACAGGAGACAATTTGCAGTCATGTGTAATGAGAGACAGCTGAAAGGAGCAATGGGATTTGAGATTCTAAAAGCTAGTGCATAGGTTCAACAAGTAATGCAAAAGGCTGATTGAATTTTGGCTTTATCACAAGGGGGCTGGAATTCACATGTGAAAGAGTTATACTTAACTGTTTATGAATCTCAGTCCCACTTCACCTGGAGAATTACATTCAGTCATTGTATTGGTCAACATGCTTCAGGAAAGATATAATAATCTAAAGCAATAGAGTACATGTTCAGCAGAATGATTTAAAGAGTTGAATTATGAGGATACATTTCATAAGCTTCACTTGTATTCGCTTGGATTTAGAGAGGTGTGATCAAAGCAAGGTACTTACGATGACTAACAGATTTGATTAAGGGCATATATCGATGAATTATTTCCTTTGTTGGGGTAATTCAGAACATGGAGCATGATTTATTAATGAGAGATCATTTAGGAAAAAAACTAAGAAACACTCCTTCACACAAAGGGATTTGAAAATCAGGCACACATTCCCACACCAAAAAACATGGATTCTGAGTCAGTTGAGATTTCCAAGGTTGAGATTGAAAGATTTTTGTAAATTAAGGTTATTGAAAGGTGATAGATGAAATACAATTGAGGCATAGACAGGAATGACCTGACTGAATGGCAGAATAGATACAAAGGACTAAGTTGTCTACTTACATTTCAATGTTTCTATGTAAAATAACTGAGCTCTGTAACGATATGTCAAAGTTCTGGCTTGGTGCGGTATTCTTGTATCATTTGAACTTCATTCTTTGATTTGATGAGGAACCCAGCAGCCCATGTGTTTGTGTTCTAGATTTTCATGAGAGGATGAACAACTGTGTTAACATTCCTGCAGGTTATATTCTTTTATTATTTTGTCCTGTTGGTTAAAATTCTACTCTTTTCCAACCAGTGCATGTAAAGCATCAGACAACGGAATCTTAATCAGAAATATTTTTTCAGAATGGTTCCTGCTTCTGCACCAGGTGATACTACACTCAAACCAGACATATCGCTGGTGGTAGAGGTTTCAGGACAGACATTATATTACACTAGAAGTCAGTGGAATTGATAGCAGTCAAGAGCATTTTAGGAACTCCTGGAGAGGCATGCAGTTCAGTCGAGATTGGGTTAGAGTGGTGCTGGAAAAGCACAGCAAGTCAGGCAGCATCCTAGGAGGAGTTCAATCGATATGGCAAGACCTGATCACAACTTATGCCAAGTATCACTGGTACCTTCTGTGCATCCATGGGATATGGGTTTCTCAGGTTAGGTCAGCCTCCATTCCCCCCCTGGGAGATGCTACCACCTTGATTCACTGAAGTTCATTTGGAATAGGGACATGCACAGTGCTGTTGGAAGGATGTTCCAGGAGTTTGAACAACGGATAGTGAAAGAACCGCAATATCATTTCAATTCAGGAAAGTGTCTGGTATAGTGGGGTGGGTAAGTTGGGGGGAGGGGTGGAGGAGGCGGTGGGGGGAAGTGGGTGGATCTTGCAGGAAAATGTAACTTGTCCTTTTACGTGGTAGAAGTCTTGGATTTGGAAGATACTGTCAATGAGGTCTTGGTGAGTTATTGCAGTGTGTTTTGTCGATGGCAAATTTTGTTGCCATTGCACATAGATAGTGAAGGAAGAGAATGCTGGATAAGATCCCAGTTAAGCAGGCAATTTTGTCTCCTAGATGGTGTTGAGCTTCTTGAGTGTAGTTAAAGCTGCAGGCCCTTTGGTCCAATTCATCCATGCTGACTGGCTTTGCCAAACTAAACTAGTCCTATTTGCCCATATCCCTCAAAACCTTTCCTATTCATTCACCTGTCCAAATATCAGTAAGGGCTGTTCCATCACACTCCTGACTTGTGCCTTAGTAGTTGGTGGACAGGGTGTGGGGAGACAGGAGAAGAGTTACTCACTATATAATTTCTATCCCCTGACCTGTTCTTATGGCTATTGCTGTTTCCATTCCTGATGCAGTTCAGTTTCTGGTCAAGGGTAATGACTGATTCAGTGACGGTAACATATTGAATTTCAAGGGGTGATAGCTTCTTTCTTGATGGAAATGATTATTGCTTGGCACTTGCATGGGATGGATGTTACTTACAATTTCTCAGTCCAGCTTGGACATTGTCTAGGTTTAGCTGTATTTGGACATAGACAATTTCAGTACCTAAAGAAAATAAATGGTGCTGAACATTGTAGAGTTATCAGTGAACATCCCACTTCTAACCTTACAATGAAGTAACGATTTTTGATGAAGATGGCCAGCCCTGAAACATTACCCTGGGAAAATCCTATAGAGATATCTTGGGAGTTAGCTAATTGACCTCCAATAACCACAACCCTCTTCCTTTGTACTAGGCACAATTGGTGGTGATTTTCCTCAGTGATTCACATCGACTCGAGTTATATGAGAGCGCCTTGGTGCCACATTTAGCCATATATGGTACTGTCTTAATGTCAAGAACAGGCACTCTTACCTTACCTCTAATACCCAGCTTTTTTGTTTAGATTTGAACCAGGACTGTAATAATTTAAGACGGCGAGTGGTCTTGGCAGAACTCAAACTCAGCAATAGACAATAGAAAATAGACAATAGGTGCAGGAGTAGGCCATTCTGCCCTTCGAGCCAGCACCGCCATTCACGATGATCATGGCTAATCATCCTTATTCAGTATCCTGTTCCTGCCTTATCTCCATAACCCTTGATTCCACTATCCTTGAGAGCTCTATCCAACTCTTTCTTAAATGAATCCAGTGACTGGGCCTACACTGCCCTCTGGGGCAGAGCATTCCTCACAGCCACCACTCTCTGGGTGAAGATGTTTCTCCTCATCTCTGTCCTAAATGGTCTACCCCGTATTTTTAAGCTGTGTCGTCTGGTTCGGCACTCTCTCATCAGCGGAAACATGTTTCCTGCCTCTAGAGTGTCCAACCCTTTAATAATCTTATATGTCTCAATCAGATCCCCTCTCAGTCTTCTAAACTTAAGGGTATACAAGCCCAGTCACTCCAGTCTTTCAGCGTAAGGTAGTCCCGCCATTCCAGGAATTGACCTCGTGAGCCTATGCTGTACTCCCTCAATAGCCAGAATGCCTTTCCTCAAATTTGGAGACCAGAACTGCACACAATACTCCAGGTGTGGTGTCACCAGGGCCCTGTACAGCTGCAGAAGAACCTCTTTGCATTAGTGAACCAATGTTAATTAGAGTCATAGAATCATAGAAATGTACAGCATGGGAACAGACTCTCCGGTCTAACTCATTCATGCCAACCAAATATCCTAAATTAATCTCATCCGATTTGCAGCATTTGGTCCATATCTCTCTAAATCCTTCCTATTCATATACCCATCCAGATGTCTTTTAAATGCCCTTTAATTTTGGACTCCCCTACCATGGGGAAAAGACCTTGGCTATTCATTCTGTCCATGCCCCTAGTGATTTTATAAACCTCTACAAAGTTCCCCCTCAGGCTCCAATGCTCCAGGGAAAACAGCCCCAGCCTATTCAGCCTCTCCCTATAGCCCAAACCCTCCAACCCTGGCAACATTCTTGTAAATCTTTTCTAAAGCCTTTCAAGTTTCACGAAATCTTCCCTTTAGAACAGAGACCAGAACTGAACACAATAATGAAAAACTTTCAAGTATTACACCACGAAAGTGGTGGCACAGTAATATTAGCACTGTCTTAGTAGTCCAGAATCTTAGGTTCAAATTCCACCATGGCAGATTGTACAATTTATGTTTGTTTTAAAAGAAAATCTAAAATACAAAGCAGTGACAATTGGTGTAAAAATTAATTTGGTTCTCTAATGTCCTTAAAGAAAGGAAGTCTGTCTTTCTGGCCTAGGTTATATATGACAGTACCCTACAGGAATGGTAATTGACTCTTAACTGTCCTCTAAGCAAATGGGAAGGGGCAATAAATGTTGGCCTGATTCCCACATCCCAGGAACAAATTTTAAAAAGTAAGTTTGCTTAATTTTACAAGAGTAATGCTGTGCTGTCCATTACCACACATTTCCTGCTCCTCTCTAACATCACTTTCAGCACAAATAACATTTTATTCTATGATTTGGTGATGCCGGTGTTGGACTGGGGTGTACAAAGTTAAAAATCACACAACACCAGGTTATAGTCCAACAGGTTTAATTGGAAGCACACTAGCTTTCGGAGCGATGCTCCTTCATCAGGTGATGAAGGAGAGTCGCTCTGAAAGCTAGTGTGCTTCCAATCAAACTTGTTGGCCTATAACCTGGTGTTGTGTGATTTTTAACATTTGTTTCTAGTTACTAATAGTTGTAATGAAGAGTCACTGGACTGAAAACATTAACTCTGCTTTCTTCCCACAGATGCTGTCAGTTCTGCTGAGTTTTGACTTTATTTCAGATCTCCAGCATCCACAGTTCTTTGTTATATCCTAGTTTCTACATATTGTGTGTTCATTAGCTATTCTCTTTCTCTCCCGGCATACTATGATGGCTTTGACAGTAGCTACTCTGTCCACAGAAACTATTTAGTCTTCACTTGATGGAAACACTTTCTTCTTATTTACTCTGTAAAAACTCCTCATAATTTTGAATACTTCAGTGGTGGATTATTAAAAATAAACAATACCTCTTTTAAAGTACCCATTTAACTTTAGCACCCAATGAGAACAATACCAGCTGTCATCCCAATAAATCTCCTATACACCTTTTCAAAGCCTTGACATTATCATCCATACACTGTACAGTATATAGATCTCTGTTTCCTTGCTACCTCAGGTTATATGTTCCTGGAATGGCAAAATACAGAAAGAAACATGACACAAATAGTAATCATAGAATCCATACAGTGTAGAAGCAGGCCATTCAGTCCATTAAGTCCACGCCAACCTTCCAAAGAGCATCTGACCTCCCTACTCTAATCCCACATTTCCTATGCTAATCCGCCTAGCCTGCACATCACGGAGCACAATGGGCAATGTAGCTTGGCCAATCCACCCTAATTTGTACATATTTGGACTGTGAGAGGAAACTGGAGCATCCAAAAGAAACCCACACAGAGAGTCACCTGTGGCTGGAATTGAACTTGTGTCCCTGTTGATGTGAAAACATAAGAACTGGGAACAGGAGTAGATCATCTGGCCCTTCAAGCTCGCTGTCATTCAATAAGGTTATGGCTGATCTTTTCATGGTCTCAGCTCCACTTACCTACCCTCTCATCATAATCTGTAATTCTTTTACAGTTCAAACAATTATCTATCTTAGCTTTAAAAACATTCAATGAGGAAGCCTCAATTACTTTGCTGGGCAGGGAATTCCATAGATTCACAACCCACTGGGTGAAGAAGTTCTGGCTCAATTCAGTCCTAAATCTGCTCCCTATAACTTTGAGGCTGTGCCCTCTTGTCCTAGTTTCACGCACGAGTGGAAACATCCTCTCTACTTCTATTTTATCGATTCCTTCATAATTTTATATGTTTCCATAAGAGCCCCCTGTCATTCTTTTAAATTCCAATCAATATTATCCCAGTCTACTCAGTCTCTCCTCATAAGCGAATCCTCTCAACTCCGGAATCAACCTAGTGAACCTCCTCAGCACCTCCACCAGTGCCAGTTCATCCTTTCTCAAGTAAGGAGACCAAAACTGCATGCAGTACTCCAGGTGTGTCCTCACCAGCACCCTATACAGCTGCAACATTACCTCCCTGCTTTTAAACTCAATCCCTTTAACAATGAAGGACAAAATTCCATTTGCCTTCCTAATTACCTGTTGCAACTGCAGACCAACCTTCTTGATTTATGCACAAGGACACCCAGGTCCCCCTGCACAGCAGCATGCTGCAAATTTTTTACCATTCAAATAATTGTCCTTTTTACTGTTACTCCTTCCAAAATGGATGACTTCACATTTATTCACATAGTACTCCCATCTGCCAGATCTTTGCCTACTCACTTAAAGTATCTATGTTCCTCTGCAAAGTTTCACAGTCCTCTGCACACTTTGCTCTGCCACTCATCTTAGTATCACTTGCAAACTTTGACACTCTACCGTGGTCCCCAACTCCAAATCATCTGTGTAAATTGTGAATAATTGCAGTCCCAACACTGATCCCTGCGACATATCACTAGTTACTGATTGCCAACTAGAATAGCAATCATTTATCCTTACTCTTTGCTTCCTGTTAGTTAACCAATCCTCTATCCATGCTAATACATTACCTATAACACCTTGCATCTTTATCTTTACAACAGCCTTTTATGTGGCACCTTGTGGAATGCCTTTTGGAAATCTAGATACACCACATTGAGTGGGTCCTATTGTCCACTATATTCGTAATGCCTTCATACAATTCCAAAAGATGTGGCATGGGTGCCCTTCGTGAACCCATGCCACATCTGCCCAATTTCTATCCTGATGCTTTGCTATTTCTTTCTTGAGGCATGGTGCTAACCACTGAACCGCCATTGTAAGATATACATAAATGGAATGCAAATATTAGCACTAATTAACATTAACTGAAGCAACATGTGTTATGAGCCAGTTTGGCATGAGGTTTTCTCCACAAAGGCCACCCTTACTAATTCATTCATTCATTCATTCATTCATCCTCTGTGACTTCTGCCAACTCAAACTTCCTCATCCTGATGCCCCACTGTTCCATTAACTACAGCAGCTGCACTGTCTCTCGCAAACTTAGAACATAGAACTTAGAATATAGAAAAGTACACCACAGAACAGGCCCTTCAACCCATGATGTTGTGCCATGGATTATTTCTAATGTAAAATAAAATAACCTAACCTACTCATGCCCCAATGCACTGCTATCCATGTGCATGTCCAGCAGTCGCTTAAATGGCCCTCTGCTTTCACCACCACAGCTGGCAACTCATTCCATGCATTCACAACTCTCTGCATAAAGAACCTAACTCTGATGTCTCCTCTATACTTCCTCTTAATATCTTAAAACTATGACCACTCGTGCCAGTCAATCCTGCCCTGGGGAAAAGTCTCTGGCTATTGACTGTATCCATTCCTCTCATGACCTCGATCAGGTCGCCTCGCTTCCTCCTTCTCTCCAGAGAGAAAAGTCTAAGCTTAGTGAACCTTTCGTCATAAGACAAGCCCTCCAATCCAGGCAGCATCCTGGTAAACTTTCTTTGCCCCCTCTCCAAAGCCTCTGTATCTTTCCTATAGTAGGGCGACCAGAACTGGACACAATATTCCATGTGTGGTCTTGTAGAGCTGTAGCAAAACCTCGCAGCTCTTAAACTTGATCCTCCTGATAATGAAAGTCAAAACACCATATGCTTTCTTAACAACCCAATCCACTAGAGAGGCAACTTTGAGGGATCTATGTACTTGAACACCAAGATCCCTCTGTTCCTCCACACTGGCAAGAATCCTGTCTTTAATCCTATACTTAGCATTCAAGTTCGACCTTCCAAAATGCATCACTCCGCATTTATCGAGGTTGAACTCCATACTTAGTCACCAATCCTGCATAATCACTTCCTTCCCTAGTTAATTAAAAAGTTGAGTCAGATGAACTATTTAGTAAGGATACCAGATAGAAAAACAAAGTATTGGGTATGCCATGTGAACATGGTGAAACCGTATTATACTGGAGGGAAAGAACTGGAGAAACGGGCATTAGTTACTGCCCCACAAAGTGAGGAATCAAATCCAGATGATATGGATTTTGAGGTGCCTCAAAAGAGATTAAAGAATGAAGAAGTCCTTGAGGAGTGGGATAGGTTAGGAAGCTATCTGTCTCCGGAACAGAGAACACAGTTGAAAGATTTGTTACAGCAGTATAAGGACATATGTCAGAATCAGGTGGGGAGGACTAATGCTATTGTATATTAAGTAGATACAGGGAAAACTGTTCTAATAAAACAACACCCGTATTGGCTTAATTCTCTCAAAGCCAGACAGATCCAGATGGAGGTGGAGACCATGCTCTATGAGAACATTATCGAACCAAGCTAGAGTGAGTGGAGTTTGCCGATCATCTTAGTTCCCAAACCAGATGGGTCTCAATGATTCTGTGTAGATTATTGGAAGGTCAATGCCATTGCACAATTGGACTCATATCCAATTCCTTGATTGGTGGACTGTATCGAGGAAGTTGAATAAACCAGTTATATCACCAAGTTGGACTTAGTGCGTGATTACTGGCAGGTATCTTTATCAGAGACAGCGAAAGAAATTTCTACTTTGTAACTCCAATTGGGCTATATCCGTTTAAAGTGATGCCCTATGGAATGAAGAACCTACCTATAACATTCCAAAGACTCATGAACAGAGTTGTGGCTGGGTTAACAAACTCTGCAGTCTATTTGGATGATGTGATCTTTAGTAAGTCCTGGAAAGATCATATGGCACAGTTGGCAGAGCTCTTTGAATGACTACGAGAAGCAAAACTGGTGATAAACTTAAATAAAATGGCATTTGCAAAAGCAGAGGTGATATTCTTGGGACATAACACCAGTCATGGAAGGTTGACCCCATGGAATGCAAAGACGAAGGCTATCGAGGAATGTCCATGACCAACCTCAAAGAAAGAGATGTTTCAATTCTTAGAACTCAGTGGATTCTATCGAAAGTTTGTTCCAAACTTCAGTAGTGTCGTGACACCGTTAACCGATCTGCTGAAAGACACAAAGTTTCAGTGGACACAACAATGCCAGGAGGCATTCAATCATTTGAAATTGATTTTAACCACAAAACCAGTTTTAGCTACACCAAACTGTTCAAAACCTTTTAAAGTCGCCATTGATGCTGGTGACATAGGAGTTGGAGCTGTACTCCTACAGGAAGATGAGGATGGGATTGAACTGCCAGTTGGTTACCTTTCAAAGAAGATCAACATCCACCAGAGGGAATACTCCACAATCGAAAAGTAACTGTTGAGTTTGGTACTGGCCTTACAGCATTTTAATGTGTATGTCATGAACAATGTGTCGCAGATGATTGTGTACACTGACCACAATCTGCTTACATTCTTAAAATGTTTTAAAGATAAAAATATGAGACTATTTTACTGGAGTCTTCTGTTAAAAACTTCTAATTTAAAAATACATGTTGCAGGTCAGAAGAATGTAATATCAGACACGTTATTGTGGATTTAACTGATAGAGTTTGGATGGATTTGTCTTTATTTAATGTTTTTATATATATATATATGGGAGGAAATTAAGGTGAATTTATATGCAAGTTATCAATATGTTAAGGTAATGTGTTTAAAAGGTAGAAAAAAATGAAGTAATCTTTCCATTATGATGGTTCATTTTTTCTTAAGGGGGAGGTGCTATGAAGACATGGGCCTATCTTTAAGAGAGTTAAAAGCAGAAGAACTAATGGATACAGCACCAAGTGTTCTCAGTAAGGCAATAATGTAACACTGGGTCGAACAATTCGATTAGTTAGTTGCCTGGAGACTAAAACAAATTCAAATTTGGCCAGTCAATTTAAATTATTCTCCGAAAAAAACACCAATTTCCAATTAAGTTTGAATTGAGTATATTGACAATCTTAAAAGCCAATGACACAATCCAATGCTCTGGGGTATAAGACTGGGGAAAATTGAACAGTTGAGAGGAGAACTACTAAGTCCTAGCATGTAACAGGCTGCTTCAAAAAATCTCTCTTAAAAATCCCTTTTCGATCAGTCACCTGCGATGCAGAAATTCCTAACAAGGACAAAATAAGACACAGGAAGGTCCGAAGACAAGAACCTACAGTTGCTTGGCTTTTGAGATAAGAAATGTTGTTTTGTAAATCTTAATTGGGAGTTTTATTGGGTTAATATTATAGAAGGGAAGGTAAAAGATAAGTTAGAAAAAGAAATTGTAAATAGTGGTTAGTTAATTATTCTCTGTTATACTTTAAGAAATAAAGTTGTTAATTTTGACTTTACCTAGCTCTTGACCACTCAGAATATTACAGATTACTGCACGGAATAAATCTTTTCTGTGCAGCTGGTTTTCACTTAAGCAGGAGCGTTTAGCCCATGTCATGACACCATAGATCAAATAGTTGGAAGAAGCTCAACATTGTAGAAACTCAACCACTTCAGAAGTGTGGAAAGTTACCAATTGCATTCAAGGCTACAATCTTATGATCTGAAGTTAGATGTGTTTCCATTATGCCGCTGACCCTACAAAGTAAATAGCTGTACTCTGCTTGGAATCCTTGGACTGTTATTGAAGCTATCAGCAGTCCAATGCAACAGAGCACTAATAGTGATCAGTACCTTACCAGGTCTTTAATAGCCATTAATTAGCCCAAGCTATAAACCATAAGACCATAAGACCGTAAGACATAGGAGTGGAAGTAAGGCCATTCGGCCCATCGAGTCCACTCTACCATTCAATCATGGCTGAGGGGCATTTCAACTCCACTTACCCGCATTTTCCCCATAGCCCTTAATTCCTCGTGACATCAAGAATCTATCAATCTCTGCCTTGAAGACATTTAGAGTCCCAGCCTCCACTGCACTCTGCGGCAATGAATTCCACAGGCCCACTACTCTCTGGCTGAAGAAATGTCTCTGCATTTCTGTTCTGAATTGACCCCCTCTAATTTTAACGCTGTGTCCACGGGTCATAGTCTCCTCGCCTAACGGAAAAATTTTTCTAGTGTCCACCCTTTCCAAGCCATGTATTATCTTGTAAGTTTCTATTAGATATCCCCTTAATCTTCTAAACTCCAATGAATACAATCCCAGGATCCTCAGTCGTTCCTCGTATGTTAGACCAACCATTCTAGGGATCATCCGTGTTAATCTCCGCTGGACACGTTCCAGTGCCAGTATGTCTTTCCTGAGGTGTGGGGACCAAAACTGGACACAGTACTCCAAATGGGGCCTAACTAGAGCTTTATAAAGTCTCAGTAGCACAACGGTGCTTTTATATTCCAACCCTCTTGAGATAAATGACAACATTGCATTTGCTTTCTTAATCACAGACTCAACCTGCATGTTTACCTTTACAGAATCCTCGGCTAGCACTCCCAGATCCCTTTGTACTTTGGCTTTACGAATTTTCTCACCGTTTAGAAAGTAGTCTATGCTTTTATTCTTTTTTCTAAAGTGCAAGACCTCGCATTTGCTCACGTTGAATTCCATCAGCCATTTCCTGGACCACTCTCCCAAACTGTCTAGATCCTTCTTCAGCCTCCCCACTTCCTCAGTACTACCTGCCTGTCCACCTAACTTCGTATCATCGGCAAACTTCGCTAGAATGCCCCCAGTCCCTTCATCCAGATCATTAATATATAATGTGAACAGCTGCGGCCCCAACACTGAACCCTGCGGGACACCGCAAAACCAAAACTCCTTTTATTTTTAACAGGGTGACAAGTTGGAGAAAAAGCACTAATTTGTTTTATTTCAAAACTGTACTTTATTCATAAAAATATACAATGGTCATTAAAGCAGTTTGGTTCTCACATGATACCACATTATAATCCAACAGGTTTATTTGAAAACACAAACTTTCAAAGTGCTGTTCCTTTGTCAGGGTTAAGTCACGTGTGGTTTTAACTAAACCTGTTGGACTATAACTTGTGTCGTGTGACTTCTGACTTAGTCCACCCCAGTCCAACACCGGCACCTGCACATCACAGTTTGGTTCTGTACAGTAGCATGTGAAGAAAGGAAACAATCATTGGAGTTTGAACATTTGCAACAAATAAACCAAAGGTATTTTTTTAGATTAGATTACTTACAGTGTGGAAACAGGCCCTTCGGCCCAACAAGTCCACACCGACCCGCCGAAGCGCAATTCACCCATACCCCTACATATACCCCTTACCTAACACTACGGGCAATTTAGCATGGCCAATTCACCTGACCCGCACATCTTTGGACTGTGGGAGGAAACCGGAGCACCCGGAGGAAACCCACGTAGACACGGGGAGAACGTGCAAACTCCACACAGTCAGTCGCCTGAGGTGGGAATTGAACCCAGGTCCCTGGCGCTGTGAGGCAGCAGTGCTAACCACTGTACCACTGTGCCGTATTTCCTGAAATTGTTTCAGGACCCTGCTATCAATTACTTCTCTGTTTCCTGCCACTGTCCATTCCAGACTCTATAGTACTGACTGTGAAAAATGTGCCTTTTTATCATGTGGTTATTGTAAATGATTAAAGTCGATGCTGTTTATCTGTCTCAGTTTTATTATACTTTATTTGCTAATCCATAAAACATTTAAAATTAACCACTGGCCTTCAGTTTTCTTTGTCGAACATTTTGTTACATAATGGATGATGGCCTGCTGTGGAAAGTAAATCAATTGGTGTTAAACAAGCTGGTTTATGTAGCAACATGTGTAGCAAATAATGTGATTTGGTCTTCCAAGCTATTGATTACCTCTAGGCTATCATCAGGATGCTATATGTATGAATTGTAAACATTGTATTAATAGGCTCACGCTATTTAGAGGAAAATTGTTTTTACTGATACGAAGGAGAAAATGATAACTGCAGATGCTGGAGGTCAGAGTCAAGAAAAGTACAGCAGATCAGGCAGCATCTGAGGAGCAGGAGAATCAACATTTCGGGCAAAAGCCCTTCATCAGGAAGGGCTTTTGTTCAAAATGCCGATTTTCCTGCTCCTCGGATGCTGCCTGACCAGCTGTGCTTTTCCAGCGCCGCACTCTTGACTCTAATCTCCAGCATCTGCAGTACTCACTTTCGCCTCTAAAATTGTAGCACTGAATCACACCAGCAAGGGTTGGGTATGGAATGTGGGAAATCAAGAGCAGGGCATGGTACATGAGATGTGTGATGTGTGCTTTGGGTACAGTTATGAGGAACGCACCACCAATTATCTGCTTAATTCGCAACAAAACTTAACATAGCGTCCAATACTGCTCACAGTGCACCATTCCTTCACCTTAATGGTAGTGCCAGTATTGATTCCATAATGTAATGTTGTTCCCCTAACCACCTCACTCAGAACTGAGTGAACTATCAACAGGCAGTTAGTGCTTGTTGATAACTGTGAGGCTGGGAGAGGGCCTGGAGTGATTTTCTGATTAGGATATTCAGAAATGTAGATTTTCCAAAGGTCCACTGAAATGGTTTGGCTGGATTTTGTTGGTGCATCCAGAGTGAGACACTGGCTGGACATTGGGTGGTAGGGTCACCAGAAAACAGAGTGGATGATCATGGGTCAGATCTCTGAGGGAAACTGGTGAAGGTTTGATTCATCAGGGTAAATGAGACACTAAAGGACAGTGGGGAAGATGAAATGCACCTTGTGGATTTTTTTATTCATTCACAAGATGTGGACATTACTGGCTAAGCCAGCACTTATTGTCCAGAGAACAATTAAGAGACAATCACATTGCTGTGGAACAAACATCACGTATAGGCCAGACCAGATAAGGATGGCAAATTTTGACAGAACACAAACCAGATAAGTTTGTACAACAATGAAAAATAGCTTTACAGTCATTAATAGGCTCACATTTCAGTCCAGTCCAATTCAAATGGCACTACACACCCAGGTGGAAATTAAACTAATGTTCCCAGGTCATTAATCTCAGGCTCTGGAGTGCTATTCCAGTGACATTATCACTACACCACCATCTTCGCTAAATATATTACATATTAGATACCAAACATGCAATCATGGGGTCTTACCCAAATGACCCATAACCAATGCTAGAAAAGCAAGAATCATGCCTTTTTCAACTCCCTGCAGCTGCTGCATTTTCTGAACCCCAGGAAACTTAGCTGGTCAGTATTAAATGTCAAACTCCTGTTCAGTTGGAGACACACAAGTTTATTAAATGTCTTAGGGATCCTGGGGGCAGCTTATTTAACCCATGACCGCACTAAGCCTGTCTCTGTTAAAACCTCAGATCAGAAGCAAGTTGGGGTCAGGTTTCTGAATTTATTTCTCCACCTCTGCTTATCCATGGGAGTTAAGACTCCTCTGTAATTAGTCTTGTATGGTTAGGTGGAATAGCCAAGGATTTACTTGATCAAATACTGAAGGCTTCAAGGGATATGGGCCAAACACAGACAAATGGGATTAGTTCAGTTGAAGAAACCTGGTTGACATGGATGAGTTGGACTGCAGGGTCTGTTTCTGTGCTGTATGATTCTATGAGAGATCAATAGTGTTAACGTTTCAAGTCCGATGTCTCTTCTTTGGAAACCGGAACTCAGGTAAATATGGACAACAGGTAAACCATGGACAACTACACCACAGGGCATGTCAAATACCAAATGCAATTAGATTAGGATGCTCAAATTTCTTAGCAAACTTCCCCAGCTGTAAAACTGTGGGTGATCTAATCTCATTAAAACTTTCCAAGAGATTCTAATTCTTCACGGTTGACGATCTGACTTCAGAGCTCTTTCAAAAGCCACTCTGTAATTAACTCCTCAATGACAAATTACAGTCTGGTAATTCCCACTTGGGACTTTGTTCCTCTAGATTCTGAAACATGCATTGCAGGACTTACTCATGGCCACAGGTTTAGCTTGTCTGCAGATAGTTAGCTTCACCAAGCTGACGCTGCCTCAATATTTCTCTAAGCTCTAATCCTAGTCAACCACACAAAGCAAAAACTGCTTCCTTTGCTTTCACTTTCAGCTATACTGAGTTTGAATGGCTCACAACTTCTTTCTAATTCCCCCACAGCTCCCTAGGTTTTCATAGGTTCTAAACCCAATACTTAGGAGCACCTCCTGATCTCCCAGATGTCTCCTGAACCTGAACTTTTTGAAGCCTGTGACAGCAGCATCCTTGAGATGGAGCCCCCCCCCCCCCGCTCCTATGCACCTGAACAAGGAGCAGGTCAAAGTACAGGTTGTTCTTGGTATAATGCAACCTTGGACTGTAGAAAATCATGCTATGCAAAACAGCTTTCGAAATTGTGCTGTAGAAGATCGCTAATAGAAAATAGCTACACCGTTCAGTAGAAAGTTCATGCCCAAACAATGCCCACAATCCATCAATCATGTTATAGCCAATTCACGCTGAAGAAACATGCATTTTAGCAGAATGACCTGTACCAACTTTCTCCTCTACTGCCTCTGCTTAGCTGTCGAAAATTGATGTTCATAACCCTGGAACTATTCTGAGTAGCCTACTGAATTTCTAGCAACCAGCCCTGCCCATATTGCTAGGACAGATTGAATTTAACAAGATAACAGTCCCTCCCTGAATGTTACACTGCACTGATTGTTGGCTACTACACAGATCAATTGATGCAACAATAAAGAGGAATTCAACACAGAACATACTTAAAACATATTGATTTTTACTGTGGACTCTCCTCCCAGTATCTTAATGGCTAGCATTTGCTCTCTGCATTGTGGATCTACTTTATATTATTGACTTTTATCATTTACATTTGCTTTACATGTGCAGCTCTCTTTTATTGCTATTTGTCTTTGTCCCTTTAGTTTTTGTGCTGGACGTCCTCGCCATCTGTTACACTTTTTCCTCCATTCCCTTTTCAACAGTAGAAAAGGCTTCTGCCCCTTCAGTTCCAAAGATTTGATCTGATATATTTATTTGATTGGATTTATTATTGTCACACGTACCTAGGTACAGTGAAAAGTTTTGTTTTGCAAGCAATACAGGCAGATCATAACACCCAAAGATCAGAGGGTGATAGAACAGAGGGAGGAATACAAAGTTGCAGCTGCAAAGAAGGTGCACAAAATATAAGATCAACATTAGATTTAAAATTTGAGAGATCCATTCAGAAGCCTAAAAGAAACATGGAAGAAGCTATTCTTGAACCTGTTGGTACATGTTGGTGTTTAAACTTTTATACCTTCAGTCTGATGGAGGAGGTTGGAAAAGATTCTAACCAGGCTAGGAGGGGTCTTTGATAATGTTGGCTGCTTTCTTGTTGCAATGAGAGTACTAAACTGGGCCAAGGCCAGTTATATCAAAATTAGGCAAGAGCTCGGAAATGTGGATTGGACATAGCCATTTGAAGATGTGGGAGGGTTTCAAAGACAGGTTAAAGGTAGTGCAGGATAGGCATGTTCCGTTGAAGGCAAAGGATAGGAAAAGTAAGATTCATGAACTGTGGATGACAGGAGAAATTGTACGACTAGCCAAGAAGAAAAGGGAAGTGTACATAAGGTCTCAGCAGCTAAGAACAGAATGGGCCCTGGAGGAATATCAGAAGAGTAGGGCAAGTCTTAAACAAGGAATCAAGCGGACTAAAAGGGGTCATGGAATAACTTTAGCAAGCAGAATTAAGGAGAATTAAGAAGCAAGCGGGTAACTAGAGAAAGGATTGGTCCACTAAAGGATAACGACGGAAGGCTGTGTGTTGAACCTAAGAGAATGGGTGAGATTCTGAGTGATTATTTTGCATCAGTATTCACCGAGGAGAGGAACATGATGAATGTTGAGATTAGAAATGGAAGTTTGATTAGTCTGGATCACGTTGACATAAGTAGGGAAGATGTGTTGGGTAGGCTAGAGGCTACTAAGGTGGACAAATGCCCAGGATCGGATGGAATCTATCCCAGGTTGCTGGGGGAGGTGAGAGAGGAAATAGCTGGGGCCCTGACAGATATCTTTGTGGCATCCTTAAATACAGGTGAAGTGCCAGAGGACTTGTTGTTCATGTTGTTCCCCTGTACAAAAAGGGTAGTAGGGATATTCCGGTAGCTATAGACCAGTGAGCCTGACGTCGGTGGTGGGAAAGTTGCTGTAGAAGGCACTGTGAAATAGGATCTATTTATATTTGGAATAGAATGGGTTTATCAGTGATAGGCAACATGGTTTTGTGCAGGGGAGATTGTACCTTACCAACTGAAAAGAGTTCTTTGAGGAAGTGACGAAGTTAATAGATGAAGGGAGGGCTGTTGATGTCATTTACATCGATTTCAGTAAGGCATTTGATAAGGTTCCCCATGGTAGACTAATTAGATTAGATTACTTACAGTGTGGAAACAGGCCCTTCAGCCCAACAAGTCCACACCGACCCGCTGAAGCGTAACCCACCCATTTACCCCTTACCTAACACTACGGGCAATTTAGCATGGCCAATTCGCCTGACCCACACATCTTTGGACTGTGGGAGGAAACCGGAGCACCCGGAGGAAACCCACGCAGACACGGGGAGAACGTGCAAACGCCACACAGTCAGTCGGCTGAGTCGGAAATTGAACCCGGGTCTCAAGCGCTGTGAGACAGCAGTGCTAACCACTGAGCCACTAATGGAGAAAGTGTATTCATATGTTGTGCAGGGTGTTCTAGCTAGGTGGATATAGAACTGGTTGAGCAACAGGAGACAGAGAGTAGTAGTTGAAGGGAGTTACTCGAAATGGAGAAAGGTGACCAGTGGTGTCCCACAGGGGTCAGTGTTGGGGCCACTGTTGTTTGTAATATACCTAAATGATCAGGAAGAGGGCACTGTTGGTATGATCAGCAAATTTGCAGATGACATGAAGATTGGTGGAGTAGCAGAAAGCATAAGGGACTGTCAGAAAATACAGGAGGATATAGATAGACTGGAGAGTTTGGCAGAAAAGTGACAGATGGTTTTCAATCCAGACAAATGTGAGGTGATCCATTGAGGCAAGACTAATTCTAGAGAGAATTATACAATGAACAGAAGAGCCTTGGGAAAAGTTGATGGGCAGACAGATCTGGGAGTACAGGTCCATTGTACCCTGAAGGTTGCTGCACAGGTGGATAGAGTGGTCAAGAAGGCATACAATATGCTTGTCTTCATTGGACCGGGTATTGAGTATAAGACCTGGCAAGTCATGTGAAAATTGTACAAGACATTGGTTGGACCGCATTTAGAATACTGTGTACAGTTCTGGTCGCCACATTACCGAAAGGATGTGGACACTTTGGAGAGGGTGCAGAGAAGGTTTACGAGGATGGTATGGAAGGTGCTAGCTATGAAGAAAGGTTGAATAGGTAAGCATTGTTTTCATTAGAAAAAATGAGATTTGAGGGGGAATCTGATTGAGGACTCCAGGGTGGATAGGGACAAGCTTTTTCCCAGGGTGAAGGATTCAATGATGAGAGGTCACACTTTCAAGGTGAGAGGTGGAAAGTTTAAGGGGGATACGCACAGAGGGTGGTGGGCGTTTGGAACACGTTGCCAGCAGAGGTGGCAGAGGCAGACACGGTAGATTCATTTAAGATATGTCTGGAAAGTTATATGAGTAGGTGGGGAGTATAGGGATACAGATGCTTAGGAATTGACTGACATGTTTAGACAGTACATTTGGATCAGCTCAGGCTTGGAGGGCCGACGGTTCTTTGTTCTTTGTTCTTTGTAGATGGAGTAAATGGATGAAAGGTTGGCTTGTGGGATGGACTGGCCTGTGTTCACAACTCTTTGCAGTTTCTTACAGTCTTGCAGAGCAGTTGCCATACCAAGCTATGCTGTGTCTAGATAGAATGCTTTCTATGTGTACCTGTAAATGTTGATGAGGGTCCAAATTTCCTTAGCTTCTTGAGGAAGAAGAGACGTTGCTATACCTTCTTGACCATTGCACCAATGTGGGTGATCCAACACAATCAATGGATTCAAAATGTTTTCTCTCTTTCTTTCTCCATAGATGCTGCTGGACATGCTGAGTTTCTCTAGCACCTCTTGCTTGCATTTGCTAAAGCATAGCTGCCTTCCTTCTGGTGACCTCCTGCTGTGACTGAGCTCTGAGTCACTTTATGAGCCTGTCATTTATCAATGCCCATTCGCCATCCATCAGATCGGAATGTGTTTAGAAACAAATGACATTGTCACTACTAAGGCAAATCATTATAGAGTTACCATCAAAGGCTGAAGCAGTTTGACACAGTTATATGCTTTTTAGTAGGCACAGTGGTGATAATTATCATTATTCAGTGCTGGTGAGAACTGGACATGTTTATTTCAATTTTGTGGCTGTATTCTTTTCTCAGGAATCAATTAAGTGGTGCACAGGAGCCATTATCTTTTAACACCAGATTGATTCATATGTTTTTGGTCAGATGTTTTTTTGCTGCTTAATGCCAATAATACAAGTAGTAGTTGATTCATCACAGTTGCTGCATGGACACTTAGTTTCCACTCATGTGATTCTGGTGGCTTCAGAGAGAGGAGGAAATTGCTGTGTGCGCGTGTGTATGTGCTCAGTGTTTTGCAATTGATTTCTGAGTTAAACAGAATCATAAAGGGAAGGTGCCTATGCATTAAATTATCATTCAATCCCACAATCATATTCAAATCCAAGTTCAGGTGTCATGCATGTGTGTGATATATTATTCTGTAGTGAGTTTTTTTGGGATTGTTCCCTCAGGATTCTGGTTTATTCCAGAAACACTAAATTAAAAAAAAGGATCTCAGATGCTGGAAATCAGAAATAAAAACAGGAATTGCTGGAAAAACTCAGCAGGTCTGGCAGCATCTGTGGAGAGAAAGCACAGTTAATGTTTTGGGTCCAGTGACGCTTTTTTCTGTTCTGAAATGTTAACTCTGATTTCTCTCCACAGATGCTGCCAGACCTGCTGAGTTTTTCCAATAATCCCTGCTTTTGTATCCCAAAACAGTTTTGGCTGGAAATTATTGGTAGGATCGCCAAAAAATACATAGTGTTGATTTTTTTCACCTTTTGAGGGAATGCAGAAAGATGGCAAATGCATAACAATTTTGGAGCTCCATCTTTTTGACAATGATTTCAGAACAAAGAACAAAGAAAATTTACAGCCCAGGAACAGGCCCTTCGGCCCTTCAAGTCTGAGCCAATCCAAATCCACTGTCTAAACTTGTTGCCCGATTCCTAAGCATCTGTATCCCTCTGCTCCCTATCTACTCATGCATCTGTCCAGACGCCTCTTAAATGAATCTACTGTGCCTGCCTCCACCACCTCTGCTGGGAACGCATTCCAGGCACCTACCACCCTCTGTGTACTTGCCGCGTGTATCTCTCTTAAACTTTTTACCTCTCACCTTGAAAGCATGACCTCTTATTACTGATATCCTTCACTCTGGGGAAAAAAAAAGCTTATCTCTATCTACCCTGTCTGTACCCTTCATGATTTTGTAGACCTCAATCAGATCCTTGCTCAATCTCATTTTTTTTTAATGAAAACATTCCTAACCTACTCAACTTCTCTTCATAGCTAGCACCTTCCGTACCAGGCAACATCCTCGTAAACCTGCTCTGCACCCTCTCCAAAGTGTCCACATCCTTTTGGAATGTGGCAACCAGAACTGTACACAGTATTCTAAATGTGGCCAGACCAATGTCTTGTACAATCTTAACATGATCTGCCAGCTCTTATATTCAATATCCCGTCTGATGAAGGTAAGCATACCATATGCCTTCTTGACCACTCTATCCAACTGTGCAGCCATCTTCAGGGTACAATGGACCTGAACTCCTAGATCTCTCTGCTCATCAACTTTTCCCAATGCTCTTCTGTTTACTGTATAATTCGCTCTAGAATTAGGCATTCCAAAATGCATCACCTCACATTTGTCTGGATTGAACTCCATCTGCCACTTCTCCGCCAAACTCTCCAGTCTATCTATATTGTCCTGTATTCTTTGACAGTCTCCTATGCTTTCTGCTACTCCACCAATCTTTGCGTCATCTACAAACTTGCTGATCATACCAACAGTGCCCTCTTTCAAATCATTTAGGTATATCACAAACAACAGAGGCCCCAACACTGATCCCTGTGGGACACCACTGGTCACCTTTCTCCATTTCGAGAAACTCCCTTCAACTACTACTCTCTGTCTCCTGTTGCTCAACCAGTTCTTTATCCCCCTAGCTATAACAACCTGCACACCATGTGACTTCACTTTCTCCATTAGTTTACCATGGGGAGCCTTATCAAAGCCTTACTGAAATTGATGTATATGACATCAACAGCCCTTCCTTCATCGAACAACTTGGTCACTTCCTCAAAGAACTCTATAAAATTGGTAAGGTACGATCTCCCCTGCACAAAACCATGTTGCCTATCACTGATAAGCTCATTCCTTTCCAAATATAAATAGATCCTATCTCTCAGTACCTTCTCCAGCAACTTTCCCACCACTGACATCAGGCTCACTGGTCTGTAGTTACCTGGAATATCCCTACTACCCTTCTTGTACAGGGGGACAACATGAGCAAGCCTCCAGTCCTCCGGCACCTGACCTGTATTTAAGGATGCCACAAAGATATCTGTCAGGCCCCAGCTATTTCCTCTCTCACCTCCCTCAGCAACCTGGGATAGATCCCATCTGGTCCTGGGGATTTATCCACTTTAATAACCTCTAGCCTACCCAACACATCTTCCCTACTTATGTCAACATGATTTTAACATGATCTGCCAGCTCTTATACTCAATACCCTGTCCGATGAAGGCAAGCATTTCATATTCCTTCTTGACCACTCTATCCACCTGTGCAGTAACCTTTAGGGTGCAATGGACCTGAACTCCCAGATCTCTCTGCTCATCAACTAAGTGAGTGGTTAAATCAGTAAATGAGTGGTTCGTGATTTGTAGGATTATGTAGACATAATTCATTTCATGGTTCATGACAGTTTCAGTGTCTACTCTATAGCTATTGTGCAAATCAATCTTTAAAATTTTACTGAAATGGACTTTGAGTTTTTTATTGTGAAGACTGACCATGTTCCAATCTGTTGTGGGAACACAACTACACGACGGCTGGAGGAGGAGCGCCTCATCTTCCGCCTGGGAACCCTCCAACCACAAGGTATGAATTCAGATTTCTCCAGCTTCCTCATTTCCCCTCCCCCCACCTTGTCTCAGTCGGTTCCCTCAACTCAGCACCGCCCTCCTAACCTGCAATCCTCTTCCTGACCTCTCCGCCCCCACCCCACTCCGGCCTATCACCCTCACCTTGACCTCCTTCCACCTATCCCACCTCCATCGCCCCTCCCCCTAGTCCCTCCTCCCTACCTTTTATCTTAGCCTGCTTGGCTCTCTCTCTCTTATTCCTGATGAAGGGCTTATGCTCGAAACGTCGAATTCTCTATTCCTGAGATGCTGCCTAACCTGCTGTGCTTTGACCAGCAACACATTTGCAGCATGTTCCAATCTGGACAAAATACTTTTCAAAGTCAAAATGTGTGGCACTGGAACAGCGCAGCTGGTCAGGCAGCATCTGTGGACTAGGAGAGATGATGTTTCATCAGGAATGTGGGAGGGCCTAAGGGGGCTAAGAGATAAATGGGAGGGAGGTGGGGCTGGGGGAAGGTAGCTAGGAATGTGATAGGTAGATGAAGGTGGGGGTGATGGTGATGGGTCAGAGTGGAAGGTGGAGCAGATAGGTGGGAAGGAAGATGGACAGGCAGGACAGTTCAAGAAGGTGGTGCTGAGTTGGAAGGTTGGATCTTGGATAAGGTCAGGGGAGGGGAGATGAGGAAACTGATGAAATCAACATTGATCCCAGGTGGGTAGAAAGTCCCAAGGCGGAAGATGAGGTGTTTTTCCTTCAGGCAACAGGTGGCTAGAATTTGGCAGTGGAGGAGGACTAGGACTTGCATGTCCTTGGCGGAGTGGGAGGGGGAGTTGAAGTGTTGAGCCACAGGATGATGGGGCTGTTTAGTGTGTGTGTACCAGAGGTGTTCCCTGAAATGTTCCACAAATTGGCGTCCTGTCTCCCAATGTAGAGGAGACCACATTGAGAGCAATGACACTGTAGATGATGTGTGTGGAGGTGCAAGAAAATCTCTGCTGGATGTGGAAGGATCCTTTGAGGCCTTGGATGGAGGTGAGGGGGGAGGTTTGGGCGCAGGTTTGATACATCTTATGGAGGCAAGGGAAAGTGCTGGGACTGGAGGGTGGGTTGGTGGGGGAGGGGGGGGTGGGACCGTGGACCTAACAAGGGAGTCGCGGACAGAATGCTCTCTGTTGAATGCAGATAGTGATGGGGAGGGAACTATATCCCTGGTGGTGGCGTCTGTTTGTAGGGTGTGGAAATGACGGAAGACTGTGCATTGTTTCTGGAGGTTGGTGGGGTGGAAAGTGAGGAGTGAGGGGTTCTGTCCTTGTTGCAACTGGAGGGATCAAGGGCAGAGGTGCGGGAAGTGGAGGAGATACACTGGACTACATCGTTGACCACGTGGAAGGGGAAATTGCAATCCTTGAAGAAATGGGCACCTGGCATGTTCTATGGTGGAATTGGTCCTCCTGGGAGCACATGCAGCGGAGGCAGAGGAATTGGCAGTAAGGGATAGCATTTTTACAGGGCAGTGGTTTGAAGTATATGTCCATGTTGAGTCAGTCACCAGAAATGATGTTGGAGAAGTCCAGGAAGGGGCGAGAAGTGTACGAGATGATCCAGGTAAACTTAAGGTCAGGGTGGAAGGCTTTTGTGAAGTTGATGAACTGTTCGACCTCCTTGTGGGAGCGGCTGAACTTGTTCTCATCCTCATCCCCCACTTTCTCCTTTGAATCGTCCCAGTTCCTCCAAACCAAAGGGATAGCCATGGACAACCCCATGGGCCCCAGCTATACCTGCCTCTTCGTCGGGTACATGGAACAGCCCATCACCCGCAGCTACACCAGCACCATTTTCTACCTTTTCGTCCGCTAGGGCGGCACGGTGGCTCAGTGGTTAGCACTGCTGCCTCACAGCACCAGGGTCCCAAGTTCGATTCCAGCTTCGGTTGACTGTCTGTGTGGAGTTTGCACATTCTCCCTGTGTCTGCGTGGGTTTCCTCCGTGTGCTCCGGTTTCCTCCACAGTCACAAAGACGTGCAGGTCAGACATGCAACTCCCCCTCCCACTCCGCCAAGGACATGCAAGTCCTGGGCCTCCTCCATCGCCAAATTCTCAGCCACCCGACACCTGGAGGAAGAGTGCTACATCTTCCACCTTGGGACTCTCTATCCACACGGGATCAATGTTGATTTCACCAATTTCTTCATCTCCCCTCCCCTGACCTTATCCCAGATCTACCCCTCCAACTCAGCTCCACTCTCTTGAACTATCCTACCTCTCCATCTTCTTGCCCATCTATCTGCTCCACCCTCCATTCTGACCTATCACCATCACCCCACACTTTTATCTACCTATCACATTCCCAGCTTCCTTCCCCCTGCCCCGCCCCCCTCCCACTTATCTCTCAACCCACTTAGGCCCCCCCACATTCCCGATGAAGGGCATATGTGTGAAACATTGATTCTCCTGCTCCTTGGATGCTGCCTGACCGGCTGTGCTTTTCCAGTGCCACACGTTTTGACTCTGATCTCCAGCATCTGCAGTCCTCACTTTCTCCTCTGAAATGCTTTTCAAGTGGAGACGAATACAACACAAGAGTCAAAAACAGTAATTGATGGAGAAACTCAGCAGCACCTGTTGGAAGAAAGCAGAGTTAATAGTTTGAGTCCAGTGACCATCTCCCTGAACAGAGAACAGCTAGGAAAAAATGGTATTTATCTCAGTGACAGGTATTTATACTTTCCCTCCCGGCTATCAGTTTTGACAAAGGGTCACTGGATTCAAAACATTAACTTTGTTTTCTCTCCACAGAGGCTGCCAGACCTGCTGGGTTTTTTCAGCGATTTTTACTTTCATTGCAGATTTCCATCACCTGCAGTTTTTTGTTTTATTTTCATGTTTCTGGAGATCTTACTGGGAAGAAGAAACCTTGTAAGTAAACGTATGTCGCACAAAATTGGCTAGATCATAGAAGACAAAAGGCAGATGTGGAGATAAGTTTTTCTGTTCAGGTCTCTATGATCAGGGGTGTTTCACAAGGATCAGTGATGGTACCTGTGTTGTTTGTAACATACACAAATGATTTGATGAAAATGTAGGTTTTGTAAGTTTGTAGACGACATAAAAGTTGGTGGAGTTGTGGATAGTGAGGAAGGTTGTCAAAGGATGTAACAGGGTATAGACCAGTTGTAAAGTTGGGTGGAGAAATGGCAGATGGAATTTAATCCAGGCAATTGTGAAATGATGCATTTTGGGAGGTCAAGTTCAAAGTATATAGTACAAGGCAGAATCCTTTAAGAGCATTCATATACAGAGGAATCTTGGAGTGCACGTCCATAGCTTCCTGAAAATGCCAACACATGTAGATAAAATTGTAAGGAAGACATATGGCATACTTGTCTGCATTGGTCAGGGCACTGAGCGTAAAAGTTGGCAAATCCCGTTGCAGCTGTATAAAAGGTTGGTAAGTTTACATTTGGAGAATTCTATGCAATTCTGGTTGCCACACAACAGGAAGGATGTGAAGGCTTTGGAGATGGTGAAGAAGAGGTTTATAAGGGCGTTGTCAGGTTTCAAGTGTATTAGTTGTAAAGAGAGGTTGGACAAACATGGATTGTTTTCACTAGAGACCAGAGGCTGAGGAGCAACTCAATAGAAGTATATAAAATTGAGAGGCATGGATATTCCTAGTGCAGAAATATCAACTACTAGGAGGCATCAGTTTAAAGTGAGAGGGATGAACTTGAAAGGAGATTTGCAAAGAAAGTTTTTAACACCTAGTGCCTCGAACATGGGGCCAGGGAGGTGGTAGAAGCAGATACATTAGTGAAGTTTAGGATGCATTGGAACAGGGAGGGAATAGAGGAATACGGACTATGTGCATGCAGATGGGATTAGTTTAGAATGACATCAAGGTTATTTAGATGTGATGGGCCCAAGGGCCTGTACCTATTCTTTACTGTTCAATGTTTTCTCATACATGGAAGATAAAGGCTACCACAAAATGGATCTTAGGACTCTCATGTGATACCAAAGTAAGAAAGTAGGACTTTCTTTTTATTTTTTCCAGGGATAAGTGTCATTTCTATTTGGCCTTAAGAAGGTGGTGATGAATCACCTTCTCAAACCGTTGTAGCCCATGTGGTATCAGGACACCCAAAGTGCTGGTAGGAAGGAAGGTCCAAGATTTTGACCCAGTGACAGAGAAGGAGCGGTAATGTCGTTTCAAGTCAGGACATGTGTGACTTGGAGAGAAAGTTGAGGGTGATGGTGTTCCCGTGTCCATGACTCCGATCCTTTCGGGTGACAGAGACAGTGAGGCTGGAAGGCTCACACTAACCCAGGAAAGCTACTGCCTTATTATGTTCGCAAGACATTCCAAAAGGCAATGAAACCTGTTGTGATTCTTAATTGACAGAATTGTTTTGTTTATTCATGCATTGGGCATTGCTGGCTGGCCAGCATTTACTCCCTGTCCATAGTTGCCCTTGAGAAGGGGGGAGCTGCAGCAGTCCACCTGTGGTGGGTTGATCCACAATACTGCTTGGGAGGGACTTTGAAGATAAAGTCACCTCCTTGCTGCTTCTCATTTGAAATTGTTTGGTATTCCAAGCAATCATGATGTGTCTTGACAAACTTAGATGTCGGGGTAATGCAATGTTCCTGCTGCCTTCAGCTTGCAGAATAATTCGGCATCTTCATGTGCAGTCATTTCCATAGTCTCTCTACCTGATTGGCAAAACACAGTTATAGCAGAGCCAATCAATATTTTAGCTTTCCTGATTGGTGCATTGATCTCCCACTTAATATATTCCATTGCCTTCAGTCTCCCTTTGATTTCCAATGGCGTCAGTGTCTGTTGTTAGATATTTTTTCTAATCAGCCTGTTCTGTGATGCTACTATAAACCTCTGTAACATGAACCCAGAGCCTTCTGGCTCAGAGGCAGGGACACTATCACCATACCACAAAAGCCCCATTGCATATGCTGCTAACAATAGAAAGTTTAAAGATACTCAGTGTTCATTCAAGTTTTTTCATTAGCATCTGTCTTGTAGGAGGTGTGATTCAGAAGTCAAGGGTCAGTCAGTTCTGATGTGGAGGTGCCAGTGGAGGACTGGGGTGTACAAAATTAAAAATCACACAACACCAGGTTATAGTCCAACAGGTTTATTTGGAAGCACTAGCTCCATCATCAGGTGGTTGTGGAGTATAAGAGCGTAAGACACCTGATGATGGAGCAGCGCCCTGAAAGATTGTATTTTCAAATAAATCTGCTGGACTAAAACCTGGTGACATGTGATTATTAACTTTGTCCACCCCAGTCCAACACCAGCACCTCCGCATCATTGTTCTGTTCTGGTATTGAAACAGAGATAGCTGGAGAGCAGAACTCCCTATGCTTGATTTCAATCTCCCACTTACAGAATTCCAATGGAAGTGAGTTTCAGGACGTGAGACTACTTTGTGCTACATTAATACCAGACTGAAGCCATTAGCTGCAATATAACTGAAAACATATTTACTTGCAATGGGCTGGACTATATTAAGATTTAAACTATGGATGTAGTTGAACTTTGAACTGATCTGCAGAAGTTGAGAACTGTCTTTCCCGCAATTATCTCCAGATGTATTTGCACCTTTCAATGGATTCTGGTCAATGAAAAGTTTGTGAACAAAAATTCCGATTCTCACTCCCAAAGCTCATGAAAATGACATAGCAACCAGAACATTTCAAAGCTTGTTGGCAGGTGTGTTGTGTTAGTTGAAGGATTAATCAAAAAATAAGAGTTTCTGATAAAAAAGAATTAAGTTCCAGTCTATCCCCCACAGTTGAACTCAGGTGCACCTATATCAACTAACTACAGTGCAATTATGTAGTTTAAAAGATTGTAGAATTTTAAATGATGCTCAGTTGTAAGTGTAACTACCATGTGCCTAAATCTCAGTGATCTTTTCCATCTGTCCAAATGAATTTCTGGTCACAAAACAGTCTTGTGCCAACACTCAAATGCGAACCTGTTCCAGTTATATTTGTTTTGAGGTCATGGAGTCATACAGCATGGAAACATACCCTTCAGTGTGACTAGTCCATAGTGACCATGTTCTTAAACTAAACTAGTCCCATTTGCCCACATTTGGCCCATGTCCCTTCAAGCTTTTCCTGTATGTATACTTGATATCTTTTAAATGTTGCAACTTTACCTATATCCACCACTTCCTCTGGCACTTCATTCCACACATGACCCATTCTCTGTGAAAAACAGTGCCCCTCATGTCTTTTTTAAGAATTAAAAATATGCCCCCCATTTTTGAACTTAGGGAAAACAATGTTTGCTTAATCACCTCTATGCCCCTCATGATTTTATAAACCTTTACAAGGTTACCCTTCAACCTCCTATGCTCCACTGAAAAAAGTCCCAGCCTATCCAGCCTCTGCTTCTAACTCAAACTCTCCATTTCTGGCAACATCCTGGTAAATTGTTTCTGAACCACATTGTTGTGGGTCTGGAGTCACATGTAGGCCAGACCAGGTAAGGATGGCAATTCCTTTCCCGAAAGGATGTCAGTGAACTAGATGGTTTTATTTCCTGATAATTGTTATGTGGTCATCATTGCCATGGTGGGATTCAAACCTGGGTCGCTAGAACATTACCTGGATCTCTGGATCAACAGCCCAGCATTAATACCACAATGCTGCCACCTCCCCACTTTTGTCTGCTATGTTTTATTCATGTCATATACTGTATGTAAGGTTCTGAAGGGGTTTATGTTCATGTGACCATGGCTCCAATCATTCCACAGATGTTACACACCATCGGGGTGCAGACAAGTTCCATGTAGTTTTTGGAGGGAGCAGATGTATATGTATCCTGATGTCTGAGTGATTATGCATGATCAGATGTAAATGTACTTATTCCTGTCATACAATAAACTTCCTTGTTACCAGAGAACAGTGCCTCTTCTACAGATATTCTATGATGGTACATTGCTTACTACAGATCATTCAATAGGTCTAAGACACCTCAATCAACCTTTACTCAGTCCCATATACTGTTGAGGTAGCCATCAGGTTCCAGGAGCAGTCATTTGGAAAAATGTATTGATACATTTTGACGGAAAAATTGTACTTCAATGTGTATTTGAAATCAAAATTACAATCTCCGATTATAGCTCAGTTTATCTAAGCAATCTGCAATGGAACCTCTTGGACTGTGATTGAGCTATTGGTAATCTGGCAAAAGTGAGGACTGCAGATGCTGAAAATCAGAGTGGTGCTGGAAAAGCACAGCAAGTCAGGCAGCATCCGAGGATCCATCGTGCTTTTGCCCGAAACGTCAATTTTCCTGCTCCTCAGATGCTGCCTGACTTGCTGTGCTTTTCCAGCACCACTCTAACTTAGACTATTGGTAATCTGTTGGAAAATGTCCTGCTGCAGTACTAAATTCCTGCCACCAGATGTTGCCAACATATTTTCAGATCTTCTTTGTTCTTTAGTTGTTTTAATGACATAATGTATCTACTGTGCACACCTCTCCTCCTGAGCATGGAAGCATTGTGGTTATGTTACTGGGCTAATGACCCAGTCCAAATTCCAGCACAGCACCCAAAGTATAAAAATGCCGTGAATTAACTGAAGCTCTGAACTTCTAAGCGAGGGCTCTTCCCGGTTGAAGCAGTCAGCAATCCTCGTTTCTTTATTCACAGGAGAGGTCCCAAAGCAGTGGAGATTAGCTGTTATTTAAAAGGTCAACAGGCATAAGCTGGGAGATTACAGGTTGTAGCCTTACATCAATGGTGGGGAAATTATTCATAAAGAGTCTTAGGGACAGGGTTAACTCATATTTGCAATTCCTGCAGTGAACAGTGGAGTAAGTCGTTGTTGACCCCACACTTCCTTGAGTTGCAGGTCCTGAAGGCATTTGCATAGCTGCTGAAAGAGGTTCAGCGTGTTAGTAAATTAGAGAGTGAGTAGAGTAGCAGTTGGATGGAGTGATGGTGGGGTGATGGTAAGATGCCAGGTGGGTGAAGGAATGTGTGTGGAGGTAGGTGGCAGGTGGCTGGAGGTGTGCCAGGTAGGTAAGGGGGTTCAGGTGCCATTTGGTTGATGGTGTAGAGTGACTGATAAATGGGTGGGGTGCTTATAGTAGGTCAGAGGTGGGCAGAGAGGTCTTGGAGCTGTCGGGGTGGGTTGAGTCAGGTCAGGGCTGGACAGCTACGAGGACTGAGGTTGGTCATGTTTAGGATTGGGTGATGCTTAGTGTCCAAGGTGGAGGTCAATGTAATTGATTGGAGATCAGTTTCATAGTCAGCCAAGAGTTACAGCAGATTTAAATGCCTCCAACTGTTCTTGGCTATCAATTGATATAATTCAGTTAGAAAATTTCACATTCTCCCATCTCAGCATAGAATTGGGGATATTCTACAAATGCTGGATAACGGCCCATTAGAAATTTCATCTTCCTGCGTAATTTGCTTCAGAACTTCCACATGGTGTGAAGGGGAAAATACAAGGAGATGAATGAAGCATAAGAGAAAGGCAAAATGGCTTATTAAAGAGCTTTTTTGGTTGAGACACATGGTGTTTTGTCTTCTGATACACATATGCTTAACATGGTGTCTGATTCTGTGAAAAAAGCTTACCCAGCATTATATTCTAAAGTATTTTAAAAAAATTAAAATGGAAGTCTTAAGCTGAAACACAACTTAACATAGGAAATCAAAAAACCTTGGAAGCGTAGGATAGTTTGATCTCAAACAGAAGGGTAGGGTAACATTTTAGTTTTATATCTCTCTGATGAAGTGCTCTGGCTGAAGTAGGAAACTCTCTTTTTCTGCTTCTTTATTTGCTCTGAAAGTTTGTTTCCACACTGTAAGTAATCTAATCTAATTACAAACTGGTGGAATTAAACTGTAGCAATATTTAAAAAGAGAGAGAAAAAAAGATGGCACAGTGGTTAGCACTGCTGCCTCACAGCGCCTGAGACTCGGGTTCAATTCCCGACTCAGGCGACTGACTGTGTGGAGTTTGCACGTTCTCCCCGTGTCTGCGTGGGTTTCCTCCGGGTGCTCCGGTTTCCTCCCACAGTCCAAAGATGTGCGGGTCAGGTGAATTGGTCATGCTAAATTGCCGGTAGTGTTAGGTAAGGGGTAAATGCAGAAGTATGGGTGGGTTGCGCTTCGGCGGGTCGGTGTGGACTTGTTGGGCCGAAGGGCCTGTTTCCACACTGTAAGTAATCTAATCTAAAAAGTGCCACATCTGGTATGCAGTGCAACTTAGAAATGTTTCTTTTTAAAATTAGTTCATGAGACGTGGCTGGACCAGCATTCATTATCTATCCCTTGTTGCCTAAGAAATAAATGACCTTCTGGGTCATTTCAGAGAACAGTTAAGAGTCAACCATTTTGCTGTGGGTTTGAATGGCAGATAGCAGTGCACTAGGAAGCTCAGAGGAACAGAGGGAACTTAGGGTGCCTATACACTAATGCCTGAATGTGGCCTGTCATTACTAAGGTGGTTAAGGAGGTATACGAGACACTTACTTTTATCAATCATGACATAGATTATAAAAACAAAGTGGTCTTGTTGGAGCTGCACAGGACCTCGGTTAGGCCAAAGCTGAAGTACTAATGTGCAGGTCTCCGCATTATAGGAGGGATGTGATTTTACTGGAGGGATGCAGAGCAGACTTATAGGGTATTGCTTGGGATGGAGCAGTTTAGCTATGAAGAAAGGCTGGATAAGCTCCAATTGTTTCTTTGGAGCAGAGAAGACTGAGATAGTTGTGTATAAGATAATGAGGGACATGGGCAGGGTGAATGGAGTTGTTCCCCATTGTTGAAGGGTAATAACAAGGGGACATAATTTTAAGGTGAAAAGCAGGTGGATTAGAGGGATTCAGGTAAATCGTTTTCACCTTGAGGGTGGTGGTATTCCAGAATGCTCTGTCTGGGAGTGCAGGAGAGGCAGGAAACCTCACAACCTTTAAAAGGTACTTCGATGAGCATTTGAAATGTCATAGCATTCAAGGCTATGAGCCAAGTGCTGGAAAGTGGGACTAGTGTAGATTTAAAGGGGTTTTTGTCGGGACAGATTCAATGCCTGAATGGTGTCTCTACATGGTATGATTCCAGGATTTCCTACCATTGAAGAACTAGAAAGGTCTTTACATCAATGCTACTAGGTAAGCTTTTCTCTTCATTCCATATTTTATTGAACTCACGAAGTTTTTGTATCAAAAGTTTGTGATTTCTGTCAGAAATTGCTGTTGTATTGTGCAGTAGATTGTCAGGTCTGGAGAAAGCAAAGTTTTAGCATGCCTGACTTAATGGATTTTTAATTGAAGAGAAACATTTTATAATACTGCCAAATAATAATAATTTGCAATTTACATTACATTTATCAGTTTTATTCATGTGTGGCTCTGCAACATTTCTATTCACTGTCGGGTGAATCATCAAACTGAGAAGGCAGGTTTAAGGTCATTTGTGAAGAGGTTGATTATAAGAATTTTTCAATGCGCAGTGTTTTGTTGCTGTAAAGGATGGTGGAAGCAAATTCAAAAATAACTTTCAAAAGGATAATTGTAGAAATACTTGGAAGTGTCACTTGTGGGGAAAGAGGAGGGGAATGGGACTAATTGGAAAGCTCTTTCTAAGAAGCAGATACAGGTATAGTGGACCAATTAACCCTGTATGATTCTGTGAGTAAAGAGATGAGGTGTCACCAAGTGAACCATAGAATCCCCACAGCATGCAAGCACATCATTTGACCCATCAAATCCACACCAACCCTCCAAAGAGCCACCCAGACCCATCCTTGTAACCCTGTGTTTGCCATGGCTAATCCACCTAGCCTACATATCCTTGGACACTATGGACAATTTAGCATGACCAATCTACCTAGCCTGCACATCTTTGGACTGTGGAAGGAAACCAGAGCATCCTGGAGGAAACCCACGCAGACACGGCGAGAATGTGTAAACTCCATAAAGACAGTCTTCCGAGGGTGGAATCAAACCCTGATCCCTGGTGCTGTGAAGTACCAGTGCTGACCACTGAGCCACCGTACCACCCTAGTGGGTGAGATCACTTTGTATTTTTGTACATTGTTGTGATTTTGTTGTCCTATTCAATGGCAAATCAAGACGTGAGTTATTATATTCAGTGTTTAGTGAGGGGTAGGGAATGAGAGGATTTCTGTGTTTAACTACATGAAGCCTACATTCCTTAGGAGGCAGGATGGTTCTCAGAGCTTAATAAAATGCAGCTCATGTATAGAAGACAGAGGGAATGTACAGCTGGGGAAAGAAGGGAAAGTATTCCACTGATACTCTGTCAATAAGCTTTCATAAACATGGCTGTAATCAAAGACTTGCTGATTTATGCTGAAATTTATTTCTTTTATTTGGAATATGTGAGATATAGCATTGCCTGGTTTATATGACCTAATTCATAATGAGGAAGCAATGCATTTTTTGTCTGTCAAAGACTTTCTTGTAGCTTGGTCCACATAACACAGGAGAAGCTAAGCATCCTGTGGTTATCCTAAGTAAAGCTGGACTGAAGAACATACTTACACAGAATTGTTGCTTTCTGGTTAATGGAGTGCCTATGATAAGTCCAGTAGTTATAACATTGGTTTTCCAAACATACAAGCATATAAATTAAGAGTAGGCCAATTGAGCTGCTCCCCATTCAACAGAGATCACAGTCCAAATCAAATTGTTACATCAACTCCGCATTCTTGTCTGCTCTCTCTGCTTCTCACGGGAATTTATCTATCCCTGTTTTTTAATTCAGTCACAGGATGTGGGGGTCTCTGGGTAAGCCTGTATTTGTTTCCCAGGTGGAGGTGAGCCACTTTCTTGAACTGCTGCAACGTAGGCCCTCTCATATTGTGCTGAGGAGCGTTCCAGGATTTTGACCCGATGATGATGAAGAGACAATGATAAGGTTCCAGGTTAGGATAGTGTGCGGTTTGGAGGGGAGGTCTCAGATTGGAGTGTTGCCATGCACCTGCAGCCTTTGTCCTTCCAGCAGGTAAGATCATTTGGAATGCACTGTCAGAGGAGCATTGGTGAGTTACTGCTGCACATCTTGCTGATGTTATACACAGCTTCCATTGATACAGATGTTACAGAGACTGAAATATAAAATAGGTGTTATTTGTAGATGTGAATAGTACTAGTTAGGTCAGCTGACTCTTATTTTGCTTCTATATCTCTGCTTTACTACCATCAGCACTCGTTTTTATCTTTTGCTCTGGCCACCCTTGCTATTAACTTCCCCAATCCTGTTCCCCCTTTGTCAGCCAGATTTTCCAGACCCTTTTGGTTCTGATGGAAGAGTCACATCAGACTTGAAATGTTAACTCTGTTTCTCTCTCTATAACACTGTGGGACCTCCTGAGTTTTTTCCGGCGCATTCATTTTTTAAAAATCTCAAATCTCCAGCATGGGCTTGCAGTGGTTTGCTTTGTTTCAACCAGTCTGCTTGATTGGTACCACATCCACAAACACCCACTACCTTCACCACCAACACTCAGCCCTATCGCAATGTGTGCAATCTACAAGATGGAATGCACAGATTCATAAGACTCCTTTGACAGCATCTTCCAAACCCACAGCCACCTCCATCCAGAAGGTTAAGAGTAGCCAATACATGGGAACACCACCCCTGCAAATTCCATTCCAAGCCACTTGTTATCCTTGGAAAAATATCATAATTTCCTCAATGTTGGTGGGTCAATATCTTGGAGCTCTCTCCCTAATGACATTGTAGGTTCCTACAACAAATGGAGTGCAGCAGTTCCCATTGAGTCCAATTTTACCAGGACTCATGGTTGCCACACTGTCAAATGTGGTCATGATGTCAGTGGCAGTCATTCTGTTGTATAGTTGCATAAAACATTGCCTTCTGGAAGCAGTGTGTTTACTTTTACTTTAATCATTGGAGGGTTTGAGCTTTAGGGAGAGGCTGAATAAGTTGGGGCTATTTTCCCTGGAGCATTGGAGATTGAGAGGTGACCAATTAGAAGTTTATAAAATCTTGAGGGGCAAGTATAGGGTAATTTCCCTTGGTTAGGGGAGTACAAAACTAGAGGGTATAGGCTTAAGGTGAGAGGGTGAAGATTTAAAATGAACCTCAGGGATAACTTTTTCAAGCAGTGGGTGGTGCGTGTTTGGAATGAGCTGCCAGAAGACATGGTGGAGGTTGGTACAATTACAACATTTAAAAGGCACCTGGATGGGTATTTGTATAGGTAGGGTTTAGGGGGATATGGGCCAAATGCTGGCAAATGGGACTCTATTAATTTACAATATTAATTTAGGATATCTGGTCATCATGGGCAAGTGGACTAAAGGATCTGTTTCCATGCTGTATAACTTGATGACTCTATGACTCATTGAACTATTTTATGATTCTTTCAATGGCGTCAATATTGTTCTATGTCATTAATAGACACGACAACTTGAAATAATGTTTTGAGTCAGTAACAGAAGAACCATTTCCTTCTGATTAGAAAGAGACACACTTGCTGTTTACTCTTGAATGCCAGATTTGCTGCAAAACTCCCCCAGAGTAAATTGTGCTGTCACCAATTTTCTGTGATCAATGCTTTGTAATAATTACATGTTGTTTCAGATGTGAATTTGTTCAGAGAGCCCACGACTAGTGGAATGATAGATGGCAATGTAGGTGTAATGTATATTGGTTGTGTTATTTGAAGTGAACTATCAGAATAAGACATGCAGAGTGTGTGGGGATTGACAGAAATCCTTGGAGTTTCAGAGCAAAGTCTAACCGATTATAGGCAAAACTGAAATGAAAGGAAACTTAGTTTTCACAGGGAGCTTTCAGGCAAGAAATGGAAATGCCTTGTACCAAGTTCAGAGTTGGAAATCTCCTGTGTACAGGTAAATGACATGAAACAGTTGTGAGGAAGGTTAACTGTTTGCTCTTCTCTGGCCAATCCAAGGCTGTGCAGGCTAAGTGAATTGACCACGGTAAATTGCCCATAGTGTTCTGGAATGTGTAGGTTAGGTGCATTAGTCAGGGGAAATGTAGAGGAATAAGTCTGGGTGGAATACTCTTCGGAGGGTCAGTGAGGACATGTTGGGCCAAATGGCCTGTTTCCACACTGTAGGGATTCTATGATATTTCTATGATATTCTATTTTGTAGTTTTCCTGCAAAAAGGTGGAGGCAGGTTTGAATACTGAGGTGATCAGTAAAGTTACTGGCCATGGTCTTCAATGGTGCAGGCTATCTATTGGTGTCACTCAGCTTGCAGTGTGTCTACAGTGCCTTGTAGTGGTTAAAGCATACAAGTATCTGCTAATTTGGTGCGATACATCCACTAAAACATTGCCAATCATGTTTGAATGCATTAGGATGTTCCATAGGGAACTACCTGACTCATAAAAACTCTATAGCTTGATGTTTACATTTCATATTATACAAAGGAATTCCCTAATTAAGCTGATGGGCACAAGAAAACCTCTCTTGAAACTACCTGAAACCTAGAGGGCATTGTGCCTCCTGTGGGATATAGCAGCTATGAATAGAAACAGAACAATAGTTGTTCATTGCAAGAACAAGGTAGACATGAGCCTTTCAAAATTAGTGTCTCAGGATAAAATAATCAGGTCATGTGATACTTCTTTGTATTTTGACTGTTGCATATTGAATACAACTTAAAGGCAATTCAAAGTTGACACTAATTTCCACATATACAACAGGTTAACTCATATGAGTTTTTTGAACATCTCTGTAAAAAAATGCGTCTGCATCCAGGCTTAACCAATCCAACACAGTGAGCATAGATTGGTTCCCAAACACTGAACTAGTGAAAGCTACAATGGCCAAACAAAACATCATAAATTCTGCTCTTCTTTCATCTGGGGTTGAGCAGGACATCAGCTAGATTTACAGAAGCACAATTTAAAGATGTTGAGCATGGCATTCAAAAACATTTTATACAATTAAAACCAATGTAAAAGGTTATTATGCAATGTTTAAATATGACTTTTAAAGTTAAAGCAATAGGTGAAATATCTTCATGAATCTGTGATGGCTTGGATCTCTTTCTTTTAATATCTTTACCCTGGACTATTATAGCTTCTCATGTGTTAGATTCCCCAAATCCAGTACCTTGTATGTTTGATAAATGCTAATCCTTACCCTGAGGTCCAGGTAAGCTTTTAGTAATATGTCTAATATAAGGAAAAGCTCATTCTGCCTTGCAAGTTTCAACTGGACAATCTTTCACCTACTTTGACAAAATAATTTAAAAATTCCAACATCAATGCTTGAATTTTCATACTTCTATCCATGTTGGGATAAAAGTGGTAGGTATTAAAAATAGAAGGCAGGATTTGATTCTGGATTCCTGCCCCATTCCCATTTGTAGCAATCTTGGCAGGCATGGGATAAAGTTGCAGGTATTGAATCTACAGTTTGTTCCTTGTCAGCTTCATTGCAGAGTTGAGCATTTTAATACTTTTGACAACAAAAGCAGACTAAAGAGATGATCAGGTGTCTGTTTTTCCAGATGGCCTCATTATTAATGTGTGGCTGAGCTTCAAGAATGACTAAATGCACTTAGCTCAGCATTCCTTGTGGACACAATCACAAAGTGGAGTGCAAGATTTGTTTGTTTAACAACTGTTTTACCTTATAATAAGTTGTTCTTTCTTTGATATGTTTTTTGATGTGCATTTATTTCTATAAGATTAAGAACTCTGAGTGATTGAAAGCTTCAGGCATGATGCTATGATTGGAGTTTTGGTTAATTAAGGCTTTTAAGAGATTGTACACTGAGCACATGTGTTTCCAGTATATTTTTCAAAGCCTTTGTTTATGTTAAAAATCACTCAACACCAGGTTTTGGTCCAGGAGGTTAATTTGGAATTTCCAAATAAATCTGTTGGACTATAAGATGGCGTTGTGTGATTTTATCCACCCCAGTCCAACACTGGCACCTCCACATTTGTGCTTATGTTGTCAGTTTCAGAATCATTTTTGAAGTCTTGCCAGTGGCTTATTAGTTCCTTATACAGTGGCTGCTGAAGCGTGGCTATGGTGGAAAGGCACGAAGGACATGGGATTCACAAGAAGGACGCAGGTGGAAATATGGGAAGAGGGATTCCGTTATGGGAACATGGAGAGAGCATGAAGGATAAGAGGGGACATGGCATGTATGGGCAGGTGAATGAGAAGAGGAAGAGGACGTGAATGGAGGTGACCTGCGTCTTCTAGCCTGCTGGCCTCACCATCTGCATTGCTGCCTTGAGTTTGCCTGTCTCCATTCCAATCCTGTCTCCCGAGAATGAAAATATGTAGGTGTGTAAGGTCAGGAACTTTTCTGATTCATGCTCCTGCCTTCTTCATGAATAGCCAGGCCATGCGTTTAATTCTGGACATCCAGTTAGAGAATATTGGAACCAATTTTATCCAGTCTTTAGTCAATACATGTGCAAGAGAAAACTCTATAGGGAGTCACTAAATAGACTGGTGTTATTTTCCCTGGAGAGTCAGAGTGAAGGGTAACCTTTAAACAGATTTATAAAATCATGAGTGCTGTGGATAACATGACTAGCCAAGATTATTTTTTCCCTGGGTGGGGGAGTCCAAAACTTGAGGGCATAGGTTTAAGAGGGGAAAGATTTAAAAAGGACCTAAGGAGCAATTGTTTCACACAGAGGGTGGTATGTGTATGGAATGAGCTGCCAGAGGAAGTGGTGGAGGCTTGTACTATAGCAACATTTAAAAAGGCATCTGGATGGGTATATGGATTGAAAGGGTTTAGAGGAATTTGAGCCAAATGTGCCTACATTAATTTGAGATATCTAATCAGCATGGACAAGTTGGACTGATGAGTCTGTTTCCATGCTGTATGATTCTATGACTCTAATCTCTCCTGCTATGTACCCTTTCACAGACTTTTTAGATTAGATTACTTACAGTGTGGAAACAGGCCCTTCGGCCCAACAACTCCACACCAACCCTCCAAAGAGCAACCCAAATCTTTACCCCTTCACCTAACACTACGGGCAACCTAACTTGCGCATTTTTGGACTGTGGGAGGAAACCGGAGCACCCGGAGGAAACACACGCAGACACGGGGAGAATGTGCAAACTCCACACAGACAGTTGCCTGAGGCGGGAATTGAACCCAGGTCTCTGGCGCTGTGAGGCAGCAGTGCTAACTTGCCTTTCACTTTCAAACCAACTTCCCCTTGCTTCTGGCTGTGTACTTGCTTATAACGTCTCTTACCCCTTCTAGTTCTGAAGAAGAGTTATCGAGCTGCGAAGTTTTGTTCTCCACTGATGCTGCCTGAGTTGTTGTCTGTTTCTAGCAACTTCTGCCTTCTTTCAGATTTCCAGAAGTTGTGCTTCTTCTTTGCTGAATTCTGAATGTCTGGAATTCACTTCTTCACACTTCTTGCATATAAATAGTTAGAGTTTTCATGCTTTCTTCACCCGTGAAAGAAGATACTCCCCTTACCAGGAGAAAAAGTGAGAACTGCAGTTGCTGGAGATCAGAGTTGAGTGTGGGGTGCTGGAAAAGTACAGCTGGTCAGGCAGCATCTGAGGAGCAGGAGAATAGACGTTTCAGACATAAGTCCTTCATCAGGAATGAGGCTGGACCCTCCTTACCATGAAGCATAATCTCAGCAACTTCATTGTCAACAGCCAGGAGTTTTCTTCCAAATCACGTTAACCTTGTTTCAATTCGTCATCAGCAAAACCAACACTGAGGAAAACTTAAAGACAGAAAATGATGGGAAGACCCAGCAGGTCAGGCAGCCTCTGTGAAAGTGAAACACAGTTAACATTTCAGTATGGGGTGGCATGGTGGCTCAGTGGTTAGCACTGCTGCCTCACAGCACCAGGGTCCCAGGTTCAATTGCAGCCTTGGGCAACTATCTGTGTGGTGTTTGCACATTCTCCTTATGTCTGTGTGGGTTTCCTCCCACAGGTCAGGTGAATTGGATATGTTAAATTGCCCATTGTGTTAGGTGCATTAGTCAGAGGGAATCTAATCTAAAAGTTTATTACTTTGTGAAATCAGAGTGAACAAATTGTCCATTAAGTAGCTATTTGCATTTATTGGATGATCATAAATGACAAAAACATGTCAGCTTTGGAAATTTATAACGGTGTTTCTTAGGGTTGTTGTTGGAGAGAATTTGATAATCACACATTGCTATTATACAGTTAACTGTTGGCAATGTGGAAACTGAACTGAAGTACATTTGAATGAGATGAGTCAGTGAGGGCAAAAAGAATGGAGGCTTGTGTTTCTGTAAAAAATGAGGTCTGCAGATGCTGGAGATCACAGCTGAAAATATGTTGCTGGTTAAAGCACAGCAGGTTAGGCAGCATCCAAGGAATAGGAAATTCCTTTCGTTCCTGATGAAGGGCTTATGCCCGAAACGTCGAATTTCCTATTCCTTGGATGCTGCCTAACCTGCTGTGCTTTAACCAGCAACACATTTTCAGCTTGTGTTTATGTAGCAACTTTTATGATTTCAAGATATCCCAATTTGTCTTACAGCAAATGAAGACACTGTCTTTGTATAAGAAACATGAGGTCGATAAAGTGTGGAGCTGGAAAAAAGCACAGCTGGTCAAGCAGCATCACAGGAGCAGTGGGATCGACGTTTCAGGTCAGAAACTTCCATCAGGATATCTTCTCCTCAGATGCTGCCTGACCTGCTGTACTTTTTCCAGTTCCACACTTTATCGACCCTGACTCTCCAACACCTGCATTCCCCACTATCTCCAATTACATTAAAACAAATCACAGGAGCCAATTTACATGCATAGCAAGTTCTTACAAACAACAAGGTGGCCATGACTAAATAATCTTTTTGTCTGTAGTTGAGGAGAACTCGTATCATTTTAATAGTATCACAACATCTTTTCTGAACCCCTAAGAGTATGGGATTAGGTACCAGAGTGCCATGTGATGGATGGAGAATCTGACTGAATATATGCCATTCTGGAGTGGGATTTCAGACCAGGACATGGGAATGTCACCCACTGAGCTTTGACGCTCAGGGCTAATGTGAGGACTGTCAGATGGGTTTGGTTCAAGGTGCCTAATCTGCGATTACTTGAGGGCAGTTTAAAAATGTGTTGCTGGAAAAGCGCAGCAGGTCAGGCAGCATCAAAGGAGCAGGAGAATCGACATTTCGGGCATAAGCCCTTCTAAAGAATTCCTAAAGAAGGGCTCATGCCCGAAATGTCGATTCTCCTGCTCCTTTGATGCTGCCTGACCTGCTGCGCTTTTCCAGCAACACATTTTTAAGCTCTGATCTCCAGCATCTGCAGTCCTCACTTTCTCCTGATTAATTGAGGGCACCCAAAGTACAGTTCTGAGGACCTGGGTTCAAATCCTGCCATGGCAGAATTTTAATTTAGCAAAGATCTGGATGTCAGAGTCTAATGATGACTATGAAACAATAGTTGATTGTTGGCAAAAGCTTTTCTGATTCTGTAATGTTCTTTAGGAAAGCAAACTGCTGTTCTTGCTTGTTCTGGCATATGTGTGATTCCAGACCCACAGCAATAGGATTGATCCTCTGGCAATTAGGAATGGACAATAAATGCTAGCATACCCAGTGATGCCCATATCCCATGAAGGAATAAAATAAAGCTGGTTAGATTGGAGGGTAATTTGGAATTAATTGTAAGTCAGTCTTTAAAACACAGTCTCTGCCAAGTTACAGTATAAACAGAATATTAAGTTGCATTAAATTGCCCAAAGTCCAAAAACGCCAATGGCACATTCATTAAAATGCAAGTTAGAAAAAGCCAAGGAGGAGGATTAAAAAGTGATGAATTAACTTTGGACAATGATCTTTGAAAGCAATTTTGATAAACTAAGTTTAGAGTCTTATGATAAAGAAGGGCAAGTGAAGCATTGAAATTGATAAGTTTAAAGGTAAACATAAACTTGTTTAAGTAAGAAATGAAAGAAAAGTGAATACTTATGAGAAATACTTGTATATTTCTCAAATGTAGCTGTGACATAACCATTACTCAATGCAGTGTATACCAAGCCCAGGCTTCATCTCTACAACATACTGTCTCCAACTTAAGGTCAGCTTCTCAAAAATGGGATGGAAATGCTTTTAATTATAAGACATTATGCACCATAAAGTGGTGTAATTTGTACGGCTCTCTACAGACTGTAATATAATTTGAATGACAAGATAACAAATCCCCAAACAGCTGTCAGAGTTAATTTGAATTGTCAGTTCTGTGTGCTCTTCATTACAATCAATTTTTATGACTTATAACTTTGGAAGTTTTCCCTTATGTTGCACTGTAAAAATTCACGACAACCTTTGCTACTTGTTATGTTGGCAGCTAGATTTTGGAAATTGTTGGTTTGCAAATAATCTGCTCCAGCAAATATGGTGAATCCAGCAGCATGTACAATGGAAACTCAGGAGGATTGAAATTTGGATCAATGTTATATGCTCCACAGTTGAGGATATAACAGCAAAGGCTGATTAAGATGGTGCCTAAATCTGCCAGTGATGCTAAGACAGGGAGCAAGTAAAGTTGTCAAGAGGAGGTGCAGAGTCTGCAAAAGAATGAGCTAAGTTGAGTGAGTAGTAAAATATTTGGCTGAGAAGGTGTAATATTGTTAAATATGAACCTGTCAAACTTGTCAGGAAGAATGGCAAAGCTATATCATATCTAAATGTGGAGAGATTGCAGATCTCAGAGTTACAGAGTCAAAGACCCTCCCATCACAGTTTATACTCTCATCCACCCTCTTCCTTTGGGCAGAAGATATAAAATGTATATACACGTACAAATAGATTCAAGAACAGCTTTTTCCCCACTGTTATTTGCATGGACCTGTTAAATATTAATTCTGATCTCTCTCTCTCTTTCTCTCTGCACCTTCTGTGCTGCTGTAACACTGTATTCTGCACACTGACATACTTTGTATGGTACAATCTGCCCGTACGCACAAAACAACACTTTTCACTGTATCTTGGTACATGTGACAACACTAAATCAATCAACACAGAAGTCTGGATATACTGATACATGAATCACAAGCAGTCATACGCAGATTAATAAAGCAAATGGAATGTTGGCATTTATTGCAACAGGAATACACTTTATAAGTAGGGAAGCTTTTAGTGCACCTATACGGGTCTTGGTAACACAACATCTGTGCACAGTTTTGGTCTCCCTATTTGAAAAAACCATTTAGTTACATTAGAAGCCATTCACTCAACTCAGTTCTGGGATGAAAGAGTTATCGTGTGAAGGAATATTTGACAGGCTGGGCCTGCGGTCATTGGAACTTACAAAGGTGAGTGGAGATCTTTTGAAATATATTAGGTACTGAGGATACTTTAAAGGTCAGATATTAGGATGTTGTTTCCTCATGTGGAGAGACTAGAACTTTCTTTTAAGAAGAAGATGATTTGCTCCAAAGTCCTAAGTTTCTGTTCCTAAATTCTGTCAAATAAATCATTATTGTTCTGTTGTTTGAGAGAACTGCCTGCGTGCAAATTATGTGCTGTGTTTCCTATTTTTCAACAGTGGCTGTACTTCAAAATTTACACCATTAGCTGTAAAGTGCTTTCAGACCTCCTGAAGTTATGAGAGGCACAATATTATCTGCAATGTATGCACAACAAGTATTTATCTTCTTTCATTAGCCTACCTTTCTATCTTCCATTAGAATGTTAAGTATTATGAAGTAAATTATGTCAATGAATGCCAAGCATTTGCATAGTTTGATGTGACAATTGGATTTTTATTGTGGGCACCAAAATCGTGCAATTTAATTAGATTAGATTAGATTACTTACAGTGTGGAAACAGGCCCTTCGGCCCAACAAGTCCACACCGACCCGCCGAAGCGCAACCCAACCATACCCCTACATTTACCCCTTACCTAACACTACGGGAAATTTAGCATGGCCAATTCACCTGACCCGCACAGCTTTGGACGGTGGGAGGAAACCAGAGCATCCGGAGGAAACCCATGCAGACACGGGGAGAACGTGCAAACTCCACACAGACAGTCGCCTGAGTCGGGAATTGAACCCGGGTCAGTTGACAGGGATTGTGAGTGAGTTTTCTTTCTAACACATGACCAATATTCCAGGAGATGAGGTCAATCTGCTGCAGATGATCTAACCAATAGATGTAAGAATTGTTCAGAATGCTATCAATTTAACACAGTTTCTTGTGTTTGAGCAAAACACGTGAAGAAATATCATGTGATAATTTTGCCCAGTGCTACATCATGAACCAGCACGTCCCCCATTAAGTACACAAGGATGAGCCATTTACCAAACAAATCCTTGCTTCATATCAAAAGATTCGGGGAATCTGCAAAATCCAAAGGGCATGTGGGGATAGAAAGCCATTGTGTTGGAAGAATACTGCTTGACCTGCCAAAGGGGCAATGCAAAAAACCAAAAATCAATCCAACTATCATGCCTGACATTTAAACAAAACATGCAGGATACAGTAAAGTAGTTGAACTAAAATAACCATAGTGTAGAACTGATCGAAAATAAATGAAAAATGCTTGGAAAACAATGGCTTTGACCTGGCCTGAAGCTTGAAGCGATTGAGGCATAAAATCGCCAGCAATATTTATTGGTGAATGAATTTGGTAACAGGTGGAATCATTGAACACAGGAATCTTACATTGACTAAAATGGAAATCCAGTCTTAGGTCAGCTTGCTTTCGAAAAGTTGATAGCAGAGTTGATGGTGTCTATGGCAATATAATGTTCATAAGGGCAGCACGGAAATAGTGTTCCATCGGGACATAAATATTAAATGCTGAATTCAGAAAGCAGGAGAAACTTTCACATAAACTGTGCAATGCATGACTGGAGTTAGTGCCTGAAGCAGAGATTATAGGCCAATGTTAAAGGAACTATTAATTAGACAGAAAGCTTTTGCCTTCCTTCATTCAATGTGGCCCTTGCTGGCAGAATCAGCATTTGCTGCCTTTCCTTCATTAGTCTTGAGGTGGTGTGTTGGAATGTTGAACTTTTGATGTCCATTTGGTGGACTTGCAACCATGATACTGCCAGGACTTTTATCCAGTGACAATGAAGAAACAGACTAAAGATAATCTTTGTTGAGAAATTAATCTGAGGCCTGACTGCCTGACCCAGGGCAGATAAAAGATACCTAGCAGGCACAGAATGAAGGATGTTCTCCTGGTGCGCTGCATCACTCAGAAGGTTGAGTGGATAAAGATTGGAGTTGGAAAAAGCACAGCAGGTCAAGCAGCATCAGAGGAGGAGGTGAGTCGACATTTCAGGTTGGAACCTTTCATCATTCCTCAAAAGGATGATGAACAAAAGATTTGTTTTCTGTCCATGCCACTGATGTTGTTGGGAATTTACAGGCTCAAAACGGTTCTTGCATCTCACTAGGTATAACCTGGCATTGTGTGACTTTTAACGTTTGTCCACCCCTGTCCAAGACTGGCACCTCCAAATCATATGTAACAAGAATAACTGCATTTCACAAAAGCCATCTTGTGAAACACTCTGAGGTGATCCACAGAGATGTGATAAGGAATCATATAAAACAAGTCTTCTTTCTTAAAAAGTTTGAGCTCACATTTCACAAAAGAAACAGGAGAGTGCACAACTGGTGTAATTTGGAGAGTCTTATTAATTCACAGCTTTGTGCACTTGCCATGCAACTCCAAAACACTGTTTAACATGGAAGCAAGTTTATGTTACTGGGATATGTTCTTTCTATCTCAATTAGTGTCATTGAGAGATTTTTACAGTTATGCACGTGCTCTGGTGTTTTCTTGCTAGTTGTTCCCTTTATCCATCAAATAATTAGTTCTGTGTGTTATCTTTCAGCTGAAAGGCAGATTAGGGAATCCTTTTTCCAGTAGGAAAAGAACACTGAATCAGTTGTCACACTGGTGCTCAACATTTCCTGTTGCTCATTACACTTTGAAACAAAGCTGGAACTAATTGATGCCAATGCCTGTGTGGCAGCTGTGTGTTTGCTGTTTTGCACTACTTATCCCTCCATTGGTATGTTGTTTCGTGAAATAAATGTTATTGAAATAAATAGTGGAGCATTGCAGAACAAAAGGAGATATCATGGCTGTGTCAACTTTTGAAATAGCTCTTCAATTTGTTCCATTTTCCTGCTTTTTCCCTGCAACACTGTAATTTTGTTCCTATTAAGCACTTACGCAAGTCACTTTTCACTGTCACTCTGGATTCTGCTTCCAACGTCCTTTCTAACACTTTTCTGTAACAACTTTCTAGTTTAACCGCAATGTTGTTTCTGGTTCTTTTGCCAATTACCTTTATAACTTATCTGATTATAGGCCCTACTGTCAGTTTCTTGTTATTTCCTCCATTAAAGCCATTCAATATTGTGAACAAAAACTGAAATTGCGAAAAATGCTCAGCAGGTCTGTCAGCATCTGTGGAGAGAAATCAAAGTTAAAGTTTCGAGTCAAGTGCCTGTGTTCTGTGAATTGTTGTGAGGAAGGGTCACTGGACCTGAAATGTTAACTCTGTTAAATGACGAGAAACAGTGGACCAGCATTGATCCATGGGGCACACCCCCGTTGGTCAAAAACCTCCAGCCTGAAAAGCAACGGTCCAACACCGGCCTCTGTCTCCAACCTTCTAGCCAATTTTGTATTTAATTGGTGAGCTCCTTTGGATTCCATGTGATCTAACCTTGTCAACAAGTCTACCATATGGAACTTTGTTGAACACCTTGCTGAAGTCCATTGCCCAGCTTTGTTCCCTAGAATTGGATGCAGTGTTTGAGCATGTGACCAAGACAGTCTTTTTGTTTGTACTTAAATTCCTTTCCTTTCTGCTCTTCCTCATGGATACCATCAGAGTCTATATTAGGACAATTTAAGTCATCCATTACCATCGTAGTGTGAACATTCTTCAGTAATTTGCCTGCACATTTGCTTCTCTTGTTTTCTTCCCACTATTTGGCAGCTTATTGTAAATAACCAATAATTAATAATTCTTCTTGACAAGTTATTTTTTGGAATGCTAAAGAAATATTGAAAACTATCACATGTCTAAGCAATTGATACTTGTAGGTTAAAAATATTGAAAGAGTTACAATATTCTCCTTCAAATGCATCTTTGACTCTTTGTTTGCCCCTCTGTCCTTATCTCTCCCTCTTTTGCTCTCAAACTCAGTTTCTCTCACTTTCTTTATTTGTCCTTCTGTCCCTCTTACTTCTGTCTCTCTTGGTCTCTCTCTGTCTCTCTCACATAATGAAAACAAAAGCAACATAGTAAAGGTGTTTCCACGCCTTCTTGGATTATAAGTTATACATATGGGAAGAAATTAGACGGCCAATTCCATTTTAATATGTGATGTAACATTACTTGGAATAGCTCTGTGCTACACACTGACCACCTGTTGTGTCATGCATCAGGCAGATAGACAAAATTTGACACAATTCAGTCTTAACTGTCAATTTAGTTGAGTTTCACATAGGGTTTCTCTCTGGGAGACACGCTGAAATTTGTCACAATACTATTCTCAACTTGCCTCGTGAGCTCCCTTCCCTGCCCCTGTGTCAACTCTGTTCTCCAAAGCAAATCTGATTCTTCTGCTTATCGTATAAGCAGAGGAGCTCAACACTGTAAGGATATTGGCACTAACCTCATCTTTGTAAGGTTTTTACAGGTACTGTCAGCCTTGACTTTTAAAGGTAATTGATATTTGCCCCAAATGTGGTAGAGAAGATGAAGTTGGTGCCTTACTATGCAGAAAGGGACCTGGAGGTCTTCCTGGTGATGCAGAGGAGGACCATCCTCTTCCTCCTTGGCTGGCAGTGAAGACCACAAAATGCCTAACTTTACTACCCTGGCCCCAGGTTGCCACCCTGATCAGTGTGGTTTTAACTGCTCAGAGGAATGTCCAGTAATGTAGGAAGATGTTCAGTGACCTTCATGATTTGGAGGCGCCGGTGTTGGACTGGGGGGGGGAGGTGTACAAAGTTAGTAATCACACAACACCAGGTCATAGTCCACCTGATGAAGGAGCAGCGCTCTGAAAGCTAGTGCTTCCAAATAATACTGTTGGACTATGACCTGGTGTTGTGTGACTTAACTTCAATGATCTTCTCCACTGCATCAAGTTAAGAACAACCATCTTTTCTCTGCTAACTCAAACTCACTCTGAAGTGAAGAAGGGTCACTCAACCTGAAACGTCAACTCTGATTTCTCTCCACAGCTGCTGCCAGAACTGCTGAGCTTTTCCAGCATTTTCTATTTTTGTTTCTCACTCTACTACTGTACCCATCTCCCATCAAGGCTCCTGCTCGACCACCCTCACCATTGCCTGCAACAACTCCCCTTACTTGCTGTCACCCATCCCAACCTGACAGGTATTCTGCACGGCCTAATTATTCGCTTAGGATAACCCATCACTTTTCCCTCACCTGCACTCGCACCAACAGCCCTGCCATCCATTTTCATCTCACTCAGTCTTTTTTTCTTTCCAGGAGAAAACAGTCCACAATAGGGCAGAAAGAGCCAAGACTCATAATGAGCTGCCGGACATTCAGTTCCTCACCCAGATCATGACGCTGACCACCTCCCATGGCGGATTGACCAGGTCATGACCCTGGCCTGGTATCACAGCCTGCCCTTGACCTACTGCTCGGATCCCCTCTAGACTGAAGGTTGACGTGACTGAGGACAGCTGATAACCATGACAATCTTCCTGGCTCTGTGTCTGTGGCAAAGGAAGGCAGATGTAGTGTGAGCTGAAAATGTGTTGCTGGAAAAGCGCAGCAGGTCAGGCAGCATCCAAAGAACAGGAAATTCGATGTTTCGGGCATAAGCCCTTCATCAGGAATGAGGAAAATGTGTCCAGCAGGCTAAGGTAAAAGGTAGGGAGGAGGGGCTTGGGGGAGGGGCGATGGAGATGTGATAGGTGGAAGGAGGTCAAGGTGAGGGTGATAGGCTGGAGTGGGGTGGGGGCGGAGAGGTCAGGAAGAAGATTGCAGGTTAGGAAGGCGGTGCTGAGTTCGAGGGATTCGACTGAGACAAGGTGGAGGGAGGGGAAATGAGGAAACTGGAGAAATCTGAATTCATCCCTTGTGGTTGGAGGGTTCCCAGGCGGAAGATGAGGTGCTCTTCCTCCAACCGTCATGTTGTTATGGTCAGGCGATGGAGGAGTCCAAGGACCTGCATGTCCTTGGTGGAGTGGGAGGGGGAGTTAAAGTGTTGAGTCACGGGGTGGTTGGGTTGGTTGGTCCACGTGTCCCAGAGGTGTTCTCTGAAACGTTCCGCAAGTAGGCGGCCTGTCTCCCCAATATAGAGGACCAAAGTGCCAAAAGGCAAGGCTGTGGGTATCCAAAGGATGCCTAATGTGAGTGTGTTAAGTGAGTGAGTGAACAGCCCTGTGATATAGAGTCGAAGATTAGAGTGGTGCTGGAAAAGCACAGCAGGTCAGGCAGCATCCGAGGAATGAAGGACTTTGGCCCGAAACATTGATTTTCCTGCTCCTTGGATGCTGCCTGACCTGCTGTGCTTTTCCAGCACCATTCTAATCTCCAACATCTGGAGTACCCACTTTAGCCCTGTGAAAAAGCCTGGCACAGTGTGTGGGCTGGATGCCTGCCTCTCTAAGCAGTGCCCACCATGTTTAGTTGCTGATGTGCCCCATGGTTCAGCATTGAGGTGCAGAAGTGTCCAGAACGTGGACCACAGAGTTGTCAACAGGATGCTGAGAAGCTGACAGGTATCAGATACCAACATCTGTGGACAAGGTATGTACAGCAAGAACCCTCGAACATACCTTGAGATATTATTGCCAGCTGACCAAGATGGCAACCTGGAGGAGTAAGCAGTGGGCTGGCTCAGATTTCCAGCTCAAGAATTGTCAACACCTATTTCTTTGCAGTTGGTGGTTGGATAGGAAGTGGTGTATTAAGGGGGTGAGATTCAGGGTTATTTAAGTTGTTAGCATGCAATAATCCCTGTTACTGGGCCATGACTGTGAATTCAGGATGGTCTGTTGCCTTCCTAGTGCCAGGGTCAAGGACATCCCAAAGGGGTTGCAGCATATTGTCAAAGGATAGAGGGAGAAGCCACACATTGTTACACACATTGGTAAGATTGACAGAGTTAGGGAAAGGGTTGAGGCTTTGCAGAGTGAGTATAGGAAGTTAGGGGGAAGGATAAAAAGCAAAACCTCAAGGTAGTAATCTCTGGATAACTCCTGGTGCCACGTGCTAGTGAGTGTAAGAATAAGAAGGTAGGGAAGAGGAGTGCATGGCTAAGATGGTGCAGCAGGCAAAGGTGTAGATTTTTTGGATCATTCAGATCTCTTCTGGTGCAGAGGAGACCTGTTCAAAAGGGATAGGTTTCCATCCTGACCATCAGGAAACCAGTATCCTGACAGGGAGATTTGCTAGTGCAATTTGGGAGCCTTTAAATTAGTGGGGAAATGGTGTGGGGGAGACGGGAAGAATCCTAAATAGTAGTGGGAATAGAAAGATGGAGGAGGATGGTTTTGAATTTAAAAAAAGAGCAAATTATTAAAGAAAAAGCAGACAAGAGCAAGTCAGAGAAGAATGATTAAATTATTTACAGTGTGGAAACAGGCCCTTCGGCCCAACAAGTCCACACCGACCCGCCGAAGCGCAATCCACCCATTCCCCTACATTTACCCCTTTACCTAACACTACGGGCAATTTAGCATGGCCAGTTCACCTAACCTGAACATTTTTGGACTGTGGGAGAAAACCAGAGCACCCGGAGGAAACCCACGCAGACAAAGGGAGGATGTGCAAACTCCACATAGTCAAAGTTTGTGCGAAGATTTGTAGCTCGGGTGCTTGTTGTAGTGGTTCTGTTCGCCGAGCTGGAAGTTTTTGTTGCAAACGTTTCGTCCTCTGGCTAGGAGACATCATCAGATGCTCTGGAGCCTCCTGCGAAGCGCTTCTTTGATGTTTCTTCCGGCATTTATAGTGGTCTGTCCTTGCCGCTTCCGGGTGTCAGTTTCAGCTGTCCGCTGTAGTGATTGGTATATTGGGTCCAGGTCGATGTGTCTGTTGATGGAGTTTGTGGATGAATGCCATGCCTCTAGGAATTCCCTGGCTGTTCTCTGTCTGGCTTGCCCTATGATAGTAGTGTTTTCCCAGTCGAATTCATGTTGCTTGTTGTCTGAGTGTGTGGATACTAGTGATAGCTGGTCATGTCGTTTCGTGGCTAGTCACATAGTCAGTCACCTGAGTCAGGAATTGAACCTGGGTCTCTGACGCTGTGCCACTATGCCACCCACTAATGTTACTCTGAAGAATTAAGTTACATTTATTTCAAAGTAAGGAGGAGTCTTAAAGTGCATTTTAGGGACTGGGACTTCATAGCTATTACAGAAACATGGCTAAGGGAGGGACAGGAGTGGCAGTTCAATATTCTGGGGTTTAGATGCTATAAGAAGGATAGAAAGAGGGACAAGAGAGATGGGGAGTGGCGTTTTTGATTAAGCAAACCATTAAAACTGCACTTTGAGAGGATATTTCTGAGGGATGATCCAGTGAAATCATATCGGTGGAACTCAGGAGATGATCATCTGGAAGTGATTGTACTATAGGTCCCCAACAGTCAGCAGGAAACTGAGGAGCAAATATGTGGAGAGATCACAAATATCTGTAAGAATAATAGGTTTGTAATGATAAGAGATTTTAACTTTCCAAAGTTAAAAGTGGCTCAGTGGTTATGGGTGACACAGTGGCTCACTGATTAGCACTACTGCCTTATAGTGCTAGACACCCCAGTTTGATTCCAGCCACGGATGACTGCCTGTGTGGAGTTTTCACATTCTCTGTGCATGTGTGTGGGCTTCCTCCCCCAGTCCAAAGATGTGCAGGTTAGGTGAATTGGCCAAGCTAAATTTCCCATATTGTTCTGGGATGTGAGGTTAGGTGCATTAAACAGGAGTAAAAATAGGGTAAGGGAAAGGGTTGGGGTGGGTGACTTGTCAGAGTTGGTGTGGACTTGTTGGGCCAAATGGTCTGTTTTCACATTGTAGGGATTCTTTAAACTGGGCCTTCCATAATGTTAAGGCGTTGTACTATAGGCTCCAACTATATTGTAATGCATCCTGAATTGTATCCATTGTGTTCTGCTAATTCAGCAAGCCTCAGTGATAGTGCTTTTGTCTCTGATGAGGTAGAAGATAGGTTCAAACACCACTCTTGAAACATTGTCTGGGATCTGTGACAACATGATCTGTGGTACTCAGGGAGTGCTGCACTAGCAGAGGTGTTAGTTTTCAGATGAGATATTAAACTCTCACTCAACCTCTTAATAGGATTGTTTATGGCCTCATTTCAAAGAGAAGCAGGCAGGAGGAATTACCCTGTTAACATTTATCTGCCTTAATGATTGAAAGTAGGTTGTGTTCTTTGTTGTATTTGTTGCTATGAGACATTGCTAATAGTGACTACCTTCAAAAGTATTTAAGTGCTTGGGATGTCCAAGACAGACTATACATTCAAGTTCTTTGCTTTTATGGGAACTGATAATTTCATTCCTCAGGTTTGCCCGATTGCATTAAACCTTACAAATTGAATTGAATATTGCAGCACCATATGTAGTCTTCCACTTCAATGAAGCCTGAGGATGTAGGCCGACCTCCAAATCAATGGTAGTTATTATGGTCTTCACCATTGAGAAAAGCTTCATATCCCACATCTTAAATTGATTTTAAATTCCACCAGCTAACAGTGGGATTTGAACCCATATTTCCAGAACATAAGATGGGATTGACACAAATGTCCCAACCTCTATCAAAGAGCAAACAACATTACAGCACAGGAACAGGTCCTTCAACCCTCCAAGCCTGTGCTGATCCATATCCTCTATCTAAATCTGCCATCTATTTTCTAAGGATCTGTATCCCTCTGCTCCCTGCCCATTCATGTATCTGTCTAGCTACATCTTAAATGACACTATCGTTCCCGTCCCAACATCTCCACTGGCAATGCATTCCAGGCACCTATCACTATCTGCATAAAGAACTTTCCACATATATCCCCTCTAAACCTTTCCTCTCTCATTTTTAACTCGTGACCCATAGTATTTGAGTCCCCCATACTGGGGAAAAGTTTCTTGCTGTCCCTCCTGTCTACACCTCTCATGATTTTGTAGGCCTTAATCAGGACCCCCTCAACTGCCTTCTTTCCAATGAAAATAATCCTAATCTAACTCAACCTCTCCTCACATCTAGCACCCTCTGTACCAGGCAGCGTCCCGGTGAACCTCCTCTGCACCCTTTTCAAAGCATCCACATCCTTTTGGTAATGTGGCAACCAAAACTGTATGCAGTATTCCAAATGTGGCTGAACCAAAGTCTTATATAATTGTAACGTGACCTGCCAATTCCTGTACTCAATGCCCAGTCCGATGAAAGAAAGCATGCTGTATGTCTTTTCGACCACTCTACTGACCTGCTTTGCCACCTTCAGGGAACAATGGACCTGAACACCCAGATCTCTACATCAATTTTCCCCAGGACTTTTTCATTTGCCACACAGTTTGGTCTGGAATTGCATCTTCCAAAATGCACCACCTCACATTTGTCCGGATTGGACTCCATCTGCCATTTCTCTGCCCATCTCTCCAATCTATCTACACTCTTCTGTATTCTCTGACAATCCTGTTCACTATCTGCTACTCCACCAATCTTAGTGTCATCTACAAACTTGCTAATAAGGCAACCTACACCTTCCTTCAAATTATCAATAAAAGCTCAAATCCTTTTTTCTTTATGCATTAATCTAACTTTTCCTCAAGTTCACCTTTGTTATTGATTTCCTTGTGGCAGTTAATGTCACATTATATCCAAACCTCCCTGACCGAAGCAATCATAATTTGAAAGCCCTTATCAGGCAACCTCTAAATCATTTGTTTTTTTAAAACAAAAAGCCTCAACATAGACCAAGAAAATAAAGAACAAAGAACAATACACTACAGGAACTCGCTGCTTAGCCCACCAACCGTTGATTCCAAATCCTTCCTTACTCACTTCTTATTGCCCTTACATAGTTTCTATCCCTGTTTGTCTCTTATTCATGTGTCTAACAAGGTATGCCTTAAATGTTACTAATGTGCCTGCTTCCACCACCTTCACTGGCAATGCATTCCAGGCATCCACCGACCCCTGTATGAAAGATTTCCCTACAGTTCTCCCTTAAACTTCCCTCCCCTCACCTTGAATCAGTGCCCTCTTGTAGTGGATCTTTCCACCCTGGGAAAAAAAAGTCTCTGACTATCCTTCATATCCATGCCTGTTTTAATTTTGTAGACCTCTATCAGGTCGCACCTCAGTCTCCATCTTTCTAGTGAAAACAATCTGAGTTTATCCAACCTCTCCTCGTATTGAAAGCCCTTCAGACGAGGCAACATTCTGGTAAATCTTCTCTGCACCATCTTCAAAGCATCCACATTATTCTGGTAGGACAGATTGAACTTCTTCATGTTCAATATTTCCTGATAACAAATTTCTCTCCCACTTTATACACTTTTTCCAATGCTTTGATGTCCATTTTATAGGATTGGGACCAGAACTGTGTGTGACACTCATAACTGGAGCTTGCCAAACTTTTGCATTCCAGTTGTTACGATCCCTGACCAGATCCCTACAAAACTTTGGGAGAAGATTTGTAGCTCGGGTGCTCGTTGTTGTGGTTCTGTTCGCTGAGCTGGGAGTTTGTGTTGCAAACGTTTCATCCTCTTCAGCATTTCCGAACTGACAGCCAGACTGCTGTGACCACTAGGACTCATAACAGCACCCAAACCAACAGCCACTCTCAGACAACAACTCACCAGGACAAAGGACCCGATACCCAGCATGAGCAAAACCAATGTAGTGTACAAAATCCCATGCAAGGACTGCACAAAACACTACATAGGACAAACAGGAAGACAGCTAACAACCTGCATCCAAGAACACCAACTAGCCACGGAATGACATAACCAGCTATCCTTAGTAGCCACACAAGCAGATGACAAACAACATGAATTCGACTGGGACAACACTACTATTTTAGGGCAAGCCAAACAGAGAACAGCCAGGGAATTCCTAGAGGCATGGCACTCATCCACAGATTCTATCAACAAACACATCGACCTGGACCCAATATACCGGCCACTGCAGTGAACAGCAACTGACAACCGAAGCGGCAGAGACAAGCCACTATAAATGCCGGAGGAAACATCACAGAAGCGCTTCACAGGAGGCTCCCAAGCACTGAGGATGTCACCTAGAAAGGGGACGAAACATTTGCAACACAAACTCCCAGCTCGGTGAACAAAACCACAACAGATCCCTACAATTAGGGGTCAGCAACTAAGCAGGTGACATTTGAGATTAAAATGAAACATTTACCAAGAGAATACAGCCACAATATTCCATTGTTTTAAGCAAATGTTACTTCACAAGAGTCAAGAAAGCAGTCAATACTATCTATCAAATACTCTAACATCCAGAATTAACAGGAGGCAAGTCTGAAATAATAGACAAACTGTAGTTGAACACAAACCAAACTGCATATTAAGTGACGGTCAGAACCAAGATGAATCCCACAAATTTGTGGGCACAAATAATGTGGATCTTGTTAATACTGATCTTGCTTCACGCGCCTCTTGTGCAGTGTAACCTGTATGCCTCACTCTGTCTAAACAGCCTATGATCTGTATGTCCTTGCTTACTATGATTTGCCTGTATTGCTTGCAACAAAGTTTTTCTTGTACTTAGGTACACATGACTACAATAAATCAAATCAAGTCAGTGATCACTGTGTCAAAAAGTGCTTTCAGCTGGGTTAGGGAGAAATGTTTTCACACAGAAGTTGAGGCCAAAACATTGAAAGTTCTCAAGAATTTGTTAGATATAGTTCTTAGGGCTAAAGGGATCAAAGGGTATGGGGAAAATGCAGGAACCCTACTGAGTTGGACATTCAGCCATGATCATATTGATTGGCAGAGCAGCCTTTAAGGGCTGACTGACCAACTCCTACTCTTATTTTCTTTGTTTATCTGTTTTGTCATCCTATATCGCCATGAGAGACTTCTTTTGTAGGTTTAATCTTCTCAACAGCAGCTCCAACTAAACTTAACAGATCTCTTGCTTCCTCTGCTCCACTGACTTGTCAGGCAGCAGAGATTACAACTCAAACAAGCCCAACAACTGCTCACTTTCTACCATCTCAATCTTTCCTCTGAAGACTGCTTCTTTCTAGGTTTATAACACTGGCAGCTAATCATCACAAGATTCCAGTTCTTTGGCTTGAGAAGGATTTTCTTTTTAATCCTTTGATCCTATAAAGACCAAATGAGACTTAGGTTTATTTGTCTAAGCATTTATTCAAGAATGCATTAAAAGTGTATCCATCAAAGATGCTGCACATCCCCCCATTTGCTAGTAAACAGTGGTTTTATATTATTTTTTAAAGAAAGGTGTTTCAATTAAAAAAAATTACACATTTACACTCTGGCCCCTGACCTACTATATTCATTCCACTCTACATTCCAAGTGAGTGTGCATGATTATCCAATCATATTCAAATCTGAACATTGTTATTAAATCCAATCAAATCATTACATGTACACGAGTATATTATCAGATCAAGTCATTATGTGTTCACATCTACTTTGTGATTATCAAAAATTCTTTACAATCCTTTCACTCTCTCTCAGAGGCAGAGCAGCCAGCTAATGTTCACAGGCTTTTCTTTGCTCTAGCTTGGCAGAGTAGGCAGCTCCTTTAGCTTCGCTGAGTTGTCTGTGCCTCAGCTGTAGCTGGTGCCCTGAGCTAGTGAATTCCGCTCTCAGTAAACTTTCACAGTCGGCATGCTGGCTCAGTGGGATAGCACTGCTGCCTCGTAAGCACCAGGGTTTGATTCTACTCTTGGCCGACTGTGTTGACTTTGCACATTCTCCCAGTGTCTGTGTGGGTTTCCTCTGGGTGTTCCAGTTTCCTCCCACAGTCCAAAGATGTGCAGATTGGGCAGATTGAGCTTGCATGTTGGGCCTGAATCCAGACTCCTCGATGAGGCAGTGGAGCTGGGGGCTCCTGGGGCATTGGCTGGACACTGAACAGGGACAGATAGTGACCCAGAGACTGGAATACCTTACAGAAACCCTGGAAACATTCAGGGAAACCTGGAGCCATGCTTGGCAAGAAGGACAATAAAGTTGAACATTATTTCTTATTATTCTGCCTTTATATTTTTCTGTCAATTGAACAGAAGATGAAACTCGATTTGAATAATGTAGTTTTATTCATTTTGTAATCCAAAATATTGTTGGATTCTGGTGACAAAACACTTCTCACTGTATTTTGTGACCAAATACAAGTGACAATTAAATCAGTCAGCCAAGACAATACAGTGTGAACCCAAGCATACAGAATCCCCTCCAACTCCAGAACTAAAGCCAAGTGTAATGCTGGGTTTGAGATTGAGATAGATTGTTGGATTGGAGCCAAAGTACATGCTTTCTGCAGCTGGGTTTGTTTGGTCTGCTCTGTGAGCTCTTAGTGTTAACATTGACAGTCTGAAATCAGAAAGTCCTCCATTCTCTGCTGCTAACATCATCATTGACGTGAACAAAGCAGATGATGCAAAAGTGGGTGGATTAATAATTGGCAAGCTGGTAACAAGAGGGAACAAATCTAAGGTAACTTCCGAAAAGAAAGGAGGGGGGCTAGAGAAAATAAACGAAAAGGAAGTGATTAGGAGGTTGAATTTGTTGCCATAAATGATTTTAAGAATATTCCTGACATAATTTCTCAAGGGAATTTGAGAATGAGGGGGGATTATTTGGATAGAGATTGTGAACAGGGGTGGGGGAAAAGGCAGGAGATTGACATTAGGGAATAGAACAGGTGCAGACACAATGTACTTTCTGTGCTGCAAACATTCAGTGATTCGGAGATGCTGCAAGAGAAGAGTATTAACTATATGGAGTGTGAAGAATTGGATCACAATAATGGGATCTTACTGTGGCTGCCCTGCCCATTGTATCTGTGCTGACTATTTGATAGAGCTATCCAAGCTCCTTCATTCCTGCCCCACTCACTTATCCAAGACCAGGTTGCTCATCTGGGGAAAAGTACGAGATCAACTTGAACTCAATGTAGATAAGGTTTCCTACAGTATGGAAACAGACTGGCCCAACACTGACCCACTTGAAGACAGGACTGGCTCAAATGTAGAAGACAGAGGGTGGTGGTGGTGGAGTGTTGTTTTTCAGATTGGAGGCCTGTGACCAGTGGAGTGCCACCAGGATCGGTGCTGGGTCCTCTACTTTTCATCGTTTATATAAATGATTTGGATGTGAACACAAGAGGTATAGTTAGTAGATGACAACAACATTGGAGGTGTAGTGGATAGTGAAGGTGGTTACCTCAGATTACAATGTGATCTCAGCCAGTGGGCTGAGAGGTGGCAGATGAAGTTTAATTTAGGTTAATGTGAGGTGCTGCATTTTGGGAAAGCAAATCTTAGCAGGTTGTATACAATTAATGGTAAGGTCCTAGGGAGTGTTGCTGAACAAAGAGACCTTGGAGTGCAGTTTCATAGCTCCTTGAAAGTGGAGTCACAGGTCAATAGGATAGTGAAAGCAACGTTTGGTATGCTTCCCTTTATTGGTCAGAGTATTGAATAAAGGAGTTGGGAGGTCATGTTGTGGCTATACAGAACATTGGTTAAGCCACTGTTGGAATATTGCATGTAATGCTGGTCTCCTTCCTATCGGAAAGATGTTGTGAAACTTGAAAGGGTTCAGAAAAGATTTACAAGGATATTGCCAAGGTTGGAGGATTTCAGCTATAAAGGAGGGATTGAATAGGCCTTATAGAGGTTTATAAAATCATGAGGGGCATGGATAGGATAAATAGACAAAGTCTTTTCCCTGGTGTGGGGGAGTCCAGAACTGGAGGGCATGGGTTTAGGGTGAGAGGGGAAAGATATAAAAGAGACCTGAGGGGCAACTTTTTCAGAGGGTGGTATGTGTATGGAATGAGCTGCTAGAGGAAGTGGTGGAAGCTGGTGTAATTGCAACATTTCAAAGGCATCTGGATGGGTATATGAATAGGAAGGGGTTGGAGGGATATGGGCTGGGTGCTGGCAGGTGGGACTAGATTGGGTTGGGATATCTGGTTGGCATGGACAAGTTGGACTAAAGGGTCTGTTTCCAAGTTGTACATCTTTATGATTCTAACAGTAACCCATCTCATTCCCACTACTCTATATTTACACCTGACTAAGGCACCTAACGCTGTGGGCAATTTTAGCATGGCTAATTCGCCTGACCGGCACACCTTTGGATTGGGAAGAAACCTAGGTAGACGCAGTGAGTGTGCGCAAACTCCACACAGACAGACAGTCACCCAACAGGAGATTTGAATCCAGGTCCCTGGCACTGTGACGCAGTCATGCTCACCATTGAACCACCATGCCTACTTGGCACTTAAGTGCATTTCTAAAGAAACTGCATTGTCAAAGCTAATTTGTCAATGAGATGTCAAAATAATCCTACTGTTTCCTTTGCACTGTTTGAGAAAGGGCACCTAGGTGGCAAAAAGTCTCAATAGCACAATTTGGTCATGGACTCATTTGCTGCTTGTGGGGTCTTGTTGAACAGTGAAATCTGGACATCTTGACAACATGAGAAGATACTCTCCACATTCTTTTTTTACTCCAGCTACATTTAGAGTTGATAAAAGGTTAGCGCAGAATAAATCTTTGACTAATCATTAGATTCTCTTTTCTTGGAAGAATGAGGGAAGAATTACTAATCTTTGATTAGATTAGACTTACAGTGTGGAAACAGGCCCTTCGGCCCAACAAGTCCACACCGACCCGCCGAAGCGCAACCCACCCATACCCCTACATTTACCCCTTACCTAACACTATGGGCAATTTAGCTTGGCCAATTCACCTGACCCGCACATCTTTGTGACTGTGGGAGGAAACCGGAGCACCCGGAGGAAACCCACGCAGACACGGGGAGAACGTGCAAACTCCACACAGTCAGTCGCCTGAGTCGGGAATCGAACCCGGGTCTACAGGCGCTGTGAGGCAGCAGTGCTAACCACTGTGCCACCGTGCCGCCCTAATCTGACAGACATGCTTTTGTACGCAACTTAAATTAAATGATCTGGTATTACATTTTGCCCTTATTCCATTTTTCTCTTATGGCTGCTCATCTTAGAATCTAGTCAAGAAATCCAACTTAACCTTTGGCTTCTAAATACTGACATAGTAATATCCATGAATATGAGGATTCCTGTCCAATACTATTGCTGCACATTGAGATATCATCACTGTGGTTCCAGTTCCACTCGAGAAACCTCAGCCTATTTATTAGAATGACTCTTCTGTTCAGCACTGAGAAAGTGCTGCATTGTCAGTTTTTAGAGAAGACAGTAAACCATGTCTTTTCTGCCAGGTGGATATAAAAGATTGGCATTGTTGTGATTCCAGCTGATGGCAATACTGGACAGGTCAAATCCTAGATGAAACTGGATTGATTGTCAGTTTTAATTCTGCAGTTGGTCACTGCACATGTTCATATGAGACTGCCAATGTTCTTTAACAAAAGAGCACAAGTTTATTACATAAAAGAAACAAAAAGTCAAAGATATGTACGTAAATCAATTCAAAAATATTGGAAACTCAACACCAAAAATATAGATTAAACTTTTTTTCTTCCAAATACCCCTTACAGGTAGTCAATTTCAGAGAAATACCACTATCTTAATTTTTTAATTTCTTATTCAAATACTTTTTTCCAGTTTTCCTTCTTGGCCTGCTGAAATTGTTCTAAGACTTCCTTCCAATTCTGATGGGCTGAAATGCCTTTCAGTTCAAATAGCTTAAACAGTTTTACACCAACTTTCACAGCTTGGAGACTTCACAAACTGAAGAGCTTCTGTTTGTGTGGAACTTTTCAGCTGAACTGGAAACCGGATTCCTCTGCTTGGATGAAGCAGAAACTGGATTCTTGTGACTAAATGCAAACTAAACTCCCAGAATCCCCTGATTGTCTGGTTTTCTGAATTCCATAAAGTCAGCAGAATAAACACTTCATCGATTAACAGCACAGGTATCTAGTGAGGCAGTTACGAAGTCATTTGCTTTCTTGGAAATAATTTATTTAGGTCTCTTTTCAAAATGACTTTATGACCTCTTCAAAATAAAACTTCACAGAAGTGGAATCAAAACCAATCTCTAATTTTGAAGTCCAATTTCCAAATGATTACATATTATACACCTTTACTACACACTTCTATTATAGAGTAGCAGTTTCCTCTGCTATGTCCATGACAATATGTATTTTTTTAACCATGATCCAATGTAGATAATGTGTTCATTTATTTTGTTGCTCTGTGTGGAAGTATCACTGCACAAATTGGCCCCATGTTCCTTACAATGTAGCAGTGACTACATTTTAGTAAGTTCTTTATTAACTGTGAAACAAATAACATTTGTTCCATTTGGTGGATAAAAAAGCCATTCTTTACATACCAGGTAGTCGTGGCACTACTTTTCATCAAATCATGTACCTTCAAACCTTATACATGCATAAAATCCATTTATGTGCTAGATGTCAATCGTGAAATAAAAGCAAAAATTTATGTTGATTCTTTGTGACAATTTTGCCAGTTAAACTAAAATAAGTACTATTCTTCAGGAATTGGTTTAATTCCTTTTCTAACTTAAAATCTTTTATACTGATACTTTTGTTGTAGAATGGGCTGACAGTTGAGTAATAGCAGCATCTTTCCAGACAGCTGTGATATATTAGAAGTTTTATAATAAATGCCCAAATGTATTGTGTTGAAAAGTGTGGCACAAGAAAAGCACAGCAGGTCAGGCAGCGTCCGAGCAGGAGAGTTGACCTTTCGGACAGAAGCACCCTCATCACATTCCTGGTGTTTCAGGCATAAGCCCTTCACCAGGAATGTGATGAGGGGCTTATGTCCGAAAGGTCGACTCTCCTGCTCCTCGGATGCTGCCTTACTCGCTGTGCTTTCCCCGTGCCAAACTTTCCGACTTTGATCTCCAGCATTTGCAGTCCTCACTTTTTCCCAAATGTATAAGTGTACCCTGCAATATAAAGTTTTACAGTAATTTGAAGTTTGGAACTTTTGAAATATTGCATGCAATTCTGGCCTCCTTCCTATTGGAAGGATGTTGTGAAACTTGAAAGGGTTCAGAAAAGATTTACAAGGATGTTGCCAGGGTTGGAGGATTTGATTTATAGGGAGAGTTTGAACATGCTAGGGTGTTTTTTTCCTGGAGCATCGGAGACTGAGGGGTGACCTTATAGAGGTTTATAAAATCATGAGGAGCATGGAGTGGGGGAGACCAGAACTAGAGGGCATAGGTTTAGAGTGAGAGGAGAAAGATTTAAAAGAGACCTAAGGGGGAACTTTTTCACATAGAGGGTGATGCATGTGTGAAATGGGCTGCCAGAGGAAGTGGTGAAGGCTGGTACTATTGCAACATTTAAAAAGACATCTGGATGGGTAAATGAATAGGAAAGGTTTGGAGGAATATGGACCAGGTGCTGGCAGGTACGACTAGATTAGATTAGGATATCTGTCGGCATGGATGAGTTGCACCAAAGGGTCTGTTTCCGTGCTATACATCTAAGTTTATAAACATCTAGATTTGGAGACCATTATAAAAGATTGGCCTCACGCACAACTGGGTGCTGGGGAAAAAAATAAGCATTACCTCAGTTAGACGGCAGTGTGGGGGTTTTAATTGAAAAAAAACACGAGTGTCTGAGGTTATGTTCACTTTGAGAGCTGGCTAAAAAAAAAGGTAAAAAAGATTGGCCTCACTACACTGATGAACAAAGCTACTTGTTTTTGATTCAACAAAGCAAATATGTCTAAATGCACTAGGTTTGCTCATATAATACAATGAATTGCAAATTATTCATTATGTGAAGGGCTTTGAGATGTTTTGACCTCATCAGGCACTAATCAAGTGAAATTCTCTCTTTGTCACAGAGTATTAAGTTCAATGTGACCTGAATGTACCACTGGGGCAGTCATAAAGATTATACCTTTCACTGTATAATCTACCATTTGACCTTCCTCTAACACAACCACAAGGCCATGACTAGTGGAACATAATCGGAAAATGCAATTAATCTTAATGGCTACTTTGCGGCATTCATTAAGCAAATTCTTTCAGATGCATAATGTGCAACAAAATTATTGCTGTCACCATAACTATATTATCAATTAGCTGTTTCGATAATATGCTATTCCTTTGCTACTTCAATTCTTTCATTTCTTGAATCTCCCTTGTTTCCTTCTTAATCGTTGATTTTCTTCGCATTTTTCCTTTTTAAACATTCAGACCACAATGAGTACTTACTCAGTTTCTGTTGCAGGCAAAGTTATCCAGTTGCCTGAAGCTCTGTCTGATTTTGAAAGATAATGACCTCCAATGTTCAGGGACCTCAATAAAAACATATCTCACATTCTACTTATTTTCCATTTATTTACTTGTAATGTGTATTATCCTTTATATGTGTTGTTATATAAAACGCTGAGCTGTTCTGCAATGTGAGCATCTATTTTGTCGAAGATTCTGAAAATCAAAATGTATGATGGTTGTTTTTACTGTCATCTTCTGAAGTGGAGTACGTTGTGACATTGTCCTGGAGATACCCTAATGTAACCTTCTCTTGGACTTGCTTCAATGTACCACTGCTCTAAGACAATGGAGGAACCTCCCAATTTCTACTCTCCCAAGGCTTTATATGATGCTAATATAGTGTTTCTCAAACCTTTGGTGACTGACAGACATTTCCCAAATGGCATAGTCATACCAACCTTCCATCTGAATTGTAATACATAATAGTCTTGCACATGTGAATTCCAATGTGTAAAGTCCTGGTTTAAGCTTGCCAGTAGGTGTGTTACCTAATGCAGCGATATTTAATGTTATCTCCTGGAAATCAGAAACTCTGTGGATATTGTGGTGTTAAAGAATCTAGCAGACATTTATTGCAATTAACTAATAGATACAAACATTACTTTCCTCAAACACTTAAGTGTCTGTGCTATTATTTATAAAACAGCAGAGAATCCTTAGTGTGTAAACAGGCCCTTCAACCCAACAAGTTCACACCAACCTGCTGAAGAGTAACCCGCCCAGACCCATTCCCCTACATTTTACCCCTGACTAATGCACCCAACCTACGCAACCCTGAATACAGTGGACAATTTAGCATGGCCAATTCACCTGACCTGCACACCTTTGGATTGTGAGAGGAAACCAGAGCACCCGGAGAAAACTCTACACAATCACCTAAGGCTGGAATCAAACCCAGGCCCCTGGTGCTGTGAGGCACCATGTCACTCAATGATTCTGATCCTGTGCCTTTCTTCAAGTGATCTGAGATAAGCTGGAATTTGAGACCTTTATACCCTCAGGGCATGTGCTCTGATGCAGTAATGATACCATAAGCATATCGCTTAAAGATATTCTGACATATTGACTGTGAGACTTAATGAACAGCAAAGGTGATTACTGTCTGGTAGCTGCATGGAAGCTTCTGTCAGATATAATGAATGCTGATGTGGTTTATGATGTGAAAACTTCTTTCTTTACTCAGCTGAGAGATAACTAGACAGGGTCAGTAACACTCCAGTTGTGTACTTCACCACACACCTCACATCTTTTATTAAAAAGAGAGACGAGACCAGCACCTCCTACTGGTAGTTTCAGGGGATGTGGCGTTTGAGTGTTTCAGTTTCTCCACCCCACCCCCCCAAACTCCATAACTATATACTGGCCTATCCCAATTAGAATATTGCAGACATATGGCCAGGAATGCAGAAATTCTGTCATCAGGAAAGGGCTCATCAACAGGAATAGCAAGCGACTTGTGCCATTGCAGCAACGGGTTACCTTCATTGTATTTTACAGACCTCTACAGGCCTTCAGGGGTCTGAACTCCAGTTTGAGAATCACTGCTTTCAAACAGTTCTTGGTAGATGCTTAACTGGTTGAAATTAAACTTCTCTGCTCATGCGCAGGAGCTGACCCATTTCTTTTGCTGAACATAGGAACACCTTATAAATGATGGAATTGTTGTTTGATATGGAGGAAAGGTCTTACAAGGAAAGGCTGAGGGACTGGAGGCTTTTTTTCGTTGGAGAATGTGGTTGAGAGGTGACTTAATTGAGACATAAGATAATCGGAGGGTTAGACAGGGTGGACAGCGAGACCCTTTTTCCTCAGATAGTGATGGCTAGCACAAGGGGGCATTGCTTCAAATTGAGGGGTGATAGATATAGGACAGATGTCAGAGATAGTTCCTTTACTCAGATTTGTAGGGGCGTGGAATGCACTGCCTGCAACAGCAGTAGACTCACCATTTTAAGGGCATTTAAATGGCCATTCGATAGGCATACGGACTAAAATGAGTGTGGTTCTGGAAAAGCAAAGGTCAGGTAGCATCCGAAGAGGAGAATAGACGTTTTCAGCAAAAGCCCTTCACCAGAAAGCCAATCTCCTTCATCTGCAGTCCTCACTTTCACCCATATGGATGAAAATGGAGTAGTGTAGGTTAGATGGGCTTCAGATTGTTGTGCCAACCTGTGAAACCAATCTAGTACTGAAGGGCTTGTACTGCACTACAATGTTCTATGTTGGCCTGGTTTGTCCACAGACACTAATTCTAATTGAAAGATCAGTTATCATTGCTCATGGAGTGAACAAACACTGTCTTTCGATAGGTTATTCTAAGCCTCACTGATAGCGACATTGAGCACAGAGTAGAGAGGTTATGCTGAACTTAATTAGATTAGATTCCCTACACAGTGTGGAAACAGGCCCTTCAGCCCAACAAGTCCACACCGACCCACCAAAGAGTAACACACCCAGACCTATTTCCCTCTGACTAATGCACCTATTACAGTGGGCAATTTAACATGACCAATTCACCTAACCTGCACACCTTTAGACTGTGGGAGGAAACCTGAGCACCCGGAGAAAACCCATGCAGACACAGGAAGAATGTGCAAACTTCACACAGATAGCCACCCGAGGCTGGAATCAAACCCAGTCCCCTGGTGCTGTGAGGCAGCAGTGCTAACCACTGAGCCACACTACATTTAGGATATCATTGAAACTCAGCTGGAATATTATGTACAGTTCTGGGAACCACACTTAAGAAGTACATGAATGCAGTTGAGAGAGAGAGTGCAATAATGGTTCCAGGGATTGGAAATGACAGTTCGGAGGAAGGAATAGAGAAATCGGTAATATTTGCCTTGGAGAGGAGAGCTAATAGAAGCTTTCAAAATCAGGAGTTTGAACAGGATCGATTGAGAGAAACCATTCACTCTTGAGGACCGATAACCAGACGGCACAGATTTAATCACACTTTTTCACACGTGAATTGTCAGGACATGGAATGTATTGACTGGAAATATGGTGGAGCCAGATTATATTAAAGCATTCAAGAGGGCATTAAATGATACTTTAAATAGAAGTGATGCATAGAATTACAAGCAGCAGGAGATTGGTGCTAAGGCAAAATGCTCATAGAGCCATTGTAGACACAATCAGCTTCTTCTGCATCATAATCTTTCTGCGATCCTGCACAATTTTGATGAAAAGTAATCGCTAAAACTTGCTCTCTCTCCAGTGATGCTGAGTATTTCCGGTTGTTACTTACTACACACTTGGAGTAAAATATAATGGGATGCTGAAAATCTCAAGTGAAAATACAAAATGCTGGGAACTATCAGGTCAGATAGTGAATGAAGGAAATGTGATAACAAGTGGAATTGTAACTCGGAAAAGAGAGAGTTGATTTGGAACCGAGTGCCTAGCTAAAAGAGTTGAAACTGACCCTGTGTCAGGGACTTGGCAGCAATCTGCTTGCTTTTGCCTGATGTCACAGAAGACAACCTCCATGGAAGAGGTAGGTTCCCAATTCTCATTTGTGAAGGAGTCACTAAGGGATGAAATGCTTAACTGTGTGCGCAAATATTTTCTGGACCTTGTAGAATTTGGTATTAATGCTATTGTTTGTTAATTCAAAAATCCATCTGTCCTGCAGGACTGCCACTCATCTGGTTTCAGCTTAGATCTCAGGTGAGGGCCAAGCTGAGCAACTGAAGTCATTGTAACACCAGCAGCAGAAACTTTCTCCTCACTCATCTGCTGCTCCACACGACAAAGGGAATGAGCAGAGGTGAGCAGCTTAGAGGAGATAACACCCTCCACTTGTAAACCTACAGGAGATATGTTTCTAGATTAGGCTTGAACACTAGCAGCAACGAGTGCTTTAATATGCACTGAGGAAATTCAGAGTCGAGAGTGTGTTTCAGAAATGAAATTATTGCCATTGACTATTGGACCAAACAGCTTGATCCTGTGCCTTTCTTCAAGTGATTTGAGATAAGCTGGAGTTTGAGACCTTTATACCCTCAGGGCATGTGCTCTGATGCAGTAATGATCACCTTTACTGAGTTGAGCATATATTATAGTGCAGGAAGCCTTCATTCAAAATGATTTAATCTAAATAATCAGCTAACACTTGCAACAATTGAGGATTAACATTTTTTCAGACTAAAGTAGCAAAGCAAATTCCTTCTGACATAATTGCTCAGGGGGGGACTGGAATCTTACCACAGTTACATCAATAATTTTTCCTCCCTTCATGGGACACACACTTGAGCTGATGTAGTAGCTTTGACCAATACTCTCAGACAACACATATCACCCAAGGATTTACATTTTCTGAGCTTATTGCACTTGGAAAACAATTTTCATATGCAATGACAAATAATAGATAAAATTCACAACCCTGTCATACTAACTGCATACCGTTTCTTTCACTGATAATATAAGGTCTAGGAGACATGGATACAAAGGTTTAGGACAAGAGACAGTGGAAATATGGGAAATAATATCTTTATACAGTTCATGTGGAACTCACTGTCCAAAAAGGTGTCGAAACCAACATTCAATGATTGTCTAAGTTCCTGTTCCTGAGGGAAATAAACTTTCAGGGCTTTGGAAATAAAATGGGATGGTCTGACAGGCTAGATTGACTAGTGAGCGCTCCATGGATAGACCTGATGGACTGAATAGTCTCCTTCTGTGCTGTAATTCTATCTTACAATGTTATAGCTTACCAAACATTCCAAAACACTTCACTGGGGCATTATAAAACCTAAGTATGACACAGTCATGTAAAGCGATACCAGAGTAGATCACAAAAGGTAGAAACATTGAAGACAGGAGCAGGAGGTGGCCATTTGTCCCTTTGAGCCCGGTCTGCCATTCATTGTGATCACAGGTGATCATCCAACTCAAGAGCCTAATCCTGTTTTCTCCCCATAACCTCTGACCCCATTCGACCCAAGTGCTATATCTAACCGCCTCTTGAATGCATTCAATGTTTTAGCATCAATTACTTCCTGTGCTAATGAATTCCCCAGGCTCACCACTCTTTGGGTGAAGAAACGTCTCCTTGCCTCTTGTTCTAAATGGTCCACCCTGAATCCTCAGACTGTGACTCCTGGTTCTGGATGCACCCACCATCAGGAATATCTCCCTGCATCTACCTTGCCTAGTCCTGTTAGAATTTTTAAGCCTCTATGAGATCCCCACTCAGTTCTCTGAACTCCAATGAAAACAATCGTCAGTCTCTCCTCATATGTCAGTCCCGCCATCCCCAGAATCAGCCTGGTAAACCTTCGCTGCACTCCCTCGAGAGCAAGAGTATCCTTCCTCAGACAAGGAGGCCAAAACTTTACATGATATTCTAGATGTGGCCTCATCAAGGCCCTGTATAACTGCAACAACACATTCCTGCTCCTGTACTAAAAACCTCTCACAATGAAGGTCAACACACCATATGTCAAAGAGGTGAGTGTAATGGCCTGGTGATAAAAAGGAGGAAACATAGGTAAAAATATGGTGAGATTTAGAGAAGAAATTCCAGTGGGCCCAGCTGAAGACCTGAGCACCAGTGATAGAATGATTAAAACTGGACTTACGTGTTCAGAATTAGAGGAAAGTACAGGTCGTTCTGATATCACGCGATAATAGTGTTCCTCCACTACCTCACGCTATAGAAAATGGCACTGTAGAAGATTGTTAATAGAAAATCACTTTGCCCATTCAGTAGAAAGCTTGCATTATCCAAACAACATTCACATTCCGTCTGCTATGACGAAATGCATGTCATAGCAGAACAACCTGTAGATAATGCAGAGGGCTGTGGGACAGAAAGGGATTATTAACAGATAGGAAAGCATTGAAGCCATTGAGGGATTTGTGGGCAAGATTGATTTTTAAAATGAAAGCTGTTGGTTGGCACACTACCAGTGGTCTGGAGGTCTCACATAAAACAAGCGTTTTCGTAATTGACAGGCCGGCCATGTTAAGCTCCATTCCATCTCTACAGAACAACTGAATGAGGAATTGAATGCGTTATCCTTGTTTGCATGTCCTGGAAGAGATTTGCATTGGAGCCAAGACAGCAGTTATCAAACTTCACGCTGCGTTTGGCTTCATTATGTGGAACATACCTGAAAGCATATGTTTTTAAGAAGGAGCTGCCTCTCAGGCTCATGTGGCTAAAGAAGTTAAGCGATATGGAGGGAGGGCAGGATTAGGCTACTGAACTTGATAATCAGCTAAGATAATGGAGCTGCCTCACAGGCTCAAATGGCCTACTCCTGCGTTTCTATGACCTGTGAGGTCTTGAGGTTTTGTTTAAGATTCCCTACAGTGTGAAAGCAGACTACTTGACCCAACTCCACAATGACCGTCTGAAGAGTAATCCATCCAGACCCGTTCCCCCACCCTATTACTCTACGGTTTCCCTTGAATGAACATTATGGGCAATTTGATATTAACAATTCACCTAACCTGCACATTTTTAGATGGTAGGAGGAAACCGAAGCACCCGCAGGAAATCCACGCAGACACAGGCAGAATGTGCAAACTCCACACAGACAGTCACCCGATGCAGGAATTGAACCCAGGTTCCTGGTGCTGTGAGGCAGCAGTGCTAACCACTGAGCCATCATGCCACCCCCTGGGGGTGCTGGGGTACATTTAAACACGGGGTGGTGAACAGGGATCTAGCTGCCTTTCTGCCTCCACTCCAATTAATTCAGTGACAGAAGGCCGGTGGACAAGCTTCCTGCTCAACTATCACATAAGTGTGCAACTGATGCTTCCACATATTCTCATTCTGCTGTTTGCTGGTATTAACCCAACAGCGAGAGGGGAATCATCACGTGGGCAAACCAACAAGACTGACCAGTCTCCCACAGGCTACTCTCCACAAAGTTAAGGCAATTCAAGATGAAATTGCTCATGTCGTAACAAGGCCCATTCATCCATCTTCCTTGTGCTTGCTATTGGGATACTGGTTAAACATGTTGTGGACCAGACTAGATTCTGCGCCCCCCCCCTCAATCCCACCAAAGTATAGTAAGGAGATAGCCTAGGTCCTAACTTTTATATTTATTTAAAGGCATGTGTAAGATGCTGTATTCCAGGTGTGATTTGATTGGTCCACCACTAGCCTTTAATCAAACAACACATTATTCTTATGCACAGTTAAAATACAAAAAGAAGAATTTGGCATAATTTTAACTCTGTTGAAACACTTAAGGTAATGTTTTATTTAGCCACTAATCATCAATTGTTTCAGTACAATCAGCATCATAAACATACCCTTTTGCAAAATGCAATTCAACAAGACAGTTATAATTCTCATGTGCTGTCTCTCACCAGTCCAGAAGAAGAGAAAAGAATCTGCCTTCTTTAATTTTGTTTTTTAAAAAGAGGAAGCCTCATTGTCTAAGACTTCACTCCTTCAGCCAGAAACTCAAACGTTTAGTTCAGCTGTTAGCAGAAAGCATTTCGCTAACTGAAGGCAAGCCAAAAAACCTTGCTGAGTCTCTGAGCCCTGACCCTACTCATTCATGATTTTTTTGTCACAGTTTTTAAAAAAAAAAGTACCCAGGGATAACTCCAAGCTACTTATCAACTGCCAGTCTGAAGGGGACATTTCAGCAGTGCTATTATAATGCCACTATGCAACAGAAATAGGACATATGTCTTAAAAGCACAGTACCATCACAAACACCACATCAATTTTAAAATTCTCTTCTGTTTTAAATCATTCCATAGCTTCCTTACTTTATCTCGGATCTCCTACATAGTCCTGCTGTGATTTCTACACTCTGCCAATTTGTGGCCTTTATTTTAATTGCCCTACTGCTCAGCTGCCAAGATTGTAAGAGCTGGAATTTCCTTTTTAAATTTCTCCACTGTTCAAGTTTATTTTCTTGCTTTGACAATCTTTTTAACTAAAATCTTAATTATCTTATTTAATTTTCCCTGATGTGTACTGTTGGTAATTTTAAAAGTAGTAATATTTGTAAAGGTGCCTTGGGATGGTTTATTTTGCTTGGATTTTGATAGACACTAGTTATTCCAAAGTAAGTGGGATTTGCACACATTGACCCTGCAGAATTTCCCTTGTCACAGACTCTGAAGGGATTTCCCAGGAGATAGAGGAATTGCTTAACAGAATCTTCAATGTGTGGAACCCTCTGAAAGTCTACATTGAAAATAACTAAACTGTTCCTGAGGAAATTAAATACATAGTCTAACTTCTGACTAACTATTCAACTGGTTCCATACTTACGTCACACACCTACACCATCCACAAACACCTAATACTTCTGGATTCTATCACCTCCTCCCAGTTCATCATCTTGGATCCAAAGCATATTTCTACCCCAAACCCCTTCAATGAGTCAAGCCCAGCTTAGAGAGAGCAAGAAATAGGAGCACATCATGTCAGTTCGTAGAACATGTTACAAATATTGTATCTAAATATCACTTGTATACAATACTCTTACTTTTCATACAGTCATAGAGCTGTACAACATGGAAACAGACTCCTTGGTCTAATTCATCCATGCTGACTAGATATCCTAAATTAATCTAATCCCATTAGCCAGCATTTGGCCCTTATCACACTAAATCCTTCCTATTCATATACCCTTCCAGATGCCTTTTAAATGTTGTAATTTTATCCACCTCCATCACCTCCACTGGCAGCTCAATCCATACACACACCACCTTCTGTATGAAAACGTTGCCTGTTAGGTCCCTTTTATCTTTGCCTTCTTACATTAAAGCTATGCCCTCTAATTTGGACTCCCCCACCCCAGGGAAAGAGCTTGGTTATTCATCCTATCTATGCCCCTCATGATTTTCTGAACTTCTATAAGGTCAGCCCTCAGCCTTTGATGCTGTAGGGAAATTAACCACAGCCTATTCAGCCTCTCCCTATGTCTCGAACACTCCAACCCTCTGTGGAAACAGATCATTTGGCCCAACAAGTCCACACCGACTTTCTGAAGAGTTTCAGAACTTCCTTCCTATAGCAGGGAGACCAGAATTGAATGCAGCATTCCAAAGGTGGCCTAACCAATGTCCTGTACAGTCACAACATGATCTACTAACTCCTATACTCAATGCTCTGACCAATAAAGGAAAGTGTACCAAACACCTTCTTCACTATCCTAGTTCAGCAATGCTCCTCAGGATCTTACCAGTATAAGCTTGTTTCTCTTGACATGTTCACTGGTCTGTGTTTTCAAAGTCTTCAAAGAGTTCGATATAGTTGGCTCTACATCAATTTAATAGAATCATGGAATTTCTACAGTGTGGAAACAGGCCATTTGGCCTATACTGACTTTCTGAAGAATAACCCACACAGATCTACTCTCCTACCCTGGCACTGAGAGTCAGCAGTGCTAACCACTGTCTAGGAGCTAAAGAGATCAAAGGGTGTGAGACAAAAGTCGGAACAGGAGACTGAGTTGGATGGTCAGCCATGATCATGTTGAATGGTGGAACATGTTCAAAGTGTTGAATGGCCTACTCCTGCACCTGTTTCAGTTCACAAGGACACCAACACACTGAACACCTTCTGCATTATCTTGTCTACCTGGATTTTTTGTTGGACATTTGTGTAAAATTTCTTTGTTATATGTTCCTGCTTTGATATAAACTAAGACACTGATATTCAAACTGGTCACAAAATGATTAATTTGACAACTAGGTTAGATCCAGCAACTCAAATGCAAGAGGGTGGGAGCAATTTGATTGGTGGCTCATTTGCTTAATCCCCAAGTACAGATATTTGGGGTTGGGTCAGGGGTCAAACTGTTGATATCCAGTTCAGCCCAAACTGGTCAATGACTCTGTTGAGGCCTGTACACAGGTACAGTGGAGGTGAACAGTCAGTGGGAGGCATAAAAGGGAGAAGAGTAGTGAACTGCAGAACAAGAATTTGCTGGGTCCCCCTATTTCCACTCTCCCCATTCAATTTTATACATTCATGTGAAGGCCTATAAAAACTGGAATCAAATGAGTATCGGGGGCAAATTTTCCACTGTTCCAAGTCATGCCTGACACAGGCAGATGATTGTAGTTTTTGGAGGTCAGTCATCTCAGCTTCAGGACATCTCTGCAAGAATGCCTGAGGGTAGTGTCCTAGGCCTACCATCTTCAGCTGCTTCATCAATGACCCTCCCTCCATCATAAAGGTCAGAAGTGGGGATGTTTGCCAATGATTGCACAGTGTTCAACACCATTTGCGGTTCCTCAGATATTGAAACAACTTATGTTCAAATGCAACAAACTCTGGACAATACCAAGGCTTGGGCTGACGCGTGACAAGTAACATTCATGCCACACAATTAGGAGAAAGTGAGGACTGCAGATGCTGGAGATCTGAGCTGAAAAATGTGTTGCTGGAAAAGTGCAGCAGGTCAGGCAGCATCCAAGGAACAGGTGAATCGGGCTTATGCCCGAAACTTTGATTCTCCTGCTCCTTGGATGCTGACTGACCTGCTGTGTTTTTCCAGCAACACATTTTTCAGCTCATGCCACACAATTGCCAGGCAATGTGCATCTGCAATAAAAAGATCTAATCATCACCCCATGACATTCAAATGATGTTACCATCATTGAATCCTCTACCATATACAACCTAAGACCAGAAATGCAGCAGGACTCACTATATAAACACAGTGGCTACAAGAGCAGGTCAGAAGCTGGGAATACTGCAGCGAATAACTCACCGCCTGACTCCCAGAGCCTGTCCACCATCAGCAAGGCACACGTCAGGAGTGTGATGGAATACTCCCCACTTGCCTGGATGGGTGCAGCCCCAACAACACTCAAGAAACTTTACACAAATCAGAGCAAAGCAATCCCTTGATTGGCACCACATCCACAAAGAACCACTCCCTCCATCACTGACACTCAGTAGCAGCAGTGTGTATTATATACAAGATGCACTTCAAAAATATTCTTAGACAGTCCATTCCAGACTGACAACCACTACAATCCAAAAGGCCATGGACAGCAGATATATGGGAATACCATTACCAGTCCTTGTCCAAGCTACTCACCATCCTGACTTGGAAATATATCACTGTTCCTTGACTGTCACTGGGTCAAAGTCATGGAATTCCCTTCCGAAGGCCATTCTGAGTCAACCTATAGATATGGACTGCAGTGGTTCAAGACGACAGCTCATCGCCAACTTCTCAGGGGCAACTAGGGGTGGACGATAAATTCTGGCCAGCAGTGAGGCCCACATCCCATATGTGAATTCAGAAAATTTTCATTGATGCTGAGAACAATCTAAGTTCTGTGAGGAAGCTCAGCACTATCAAAGAAATTTAAAAGATTGTGTTGACAAGTTGGAACCAATGGAATTCTGCATCTTGGCAAGTTTCTGACGCTTACAAATGTCAAGCATTGCCATCGTCATGGCAATCCCTGTTGCCATAAACATTAACAAATAGAAATTTTGTGACTATATTTACTAGAAGAACATAATGGGTTGACTTCGTATCACAACAAGGTACTTAAGACTAACATTAATATCTGTGAAGACTTCATGGGGTGAAGGGCCTCTTCTGTATATGCTAACTATTACTAATTATAAGCTCTTTATTAGCAGTGGTAAAGTTTGCAGTACCTAAATGACTGGGAGATGTAGTGTTTATCAATTAAAATTATCTGATTAGCTCTCAATAAACATAATAGGGCAGGTGATGTGCTGTGACTAGAATGGTATGGGATCATGGGGACTGTAATGTAATCTAAACACTTCTGCAGTTAGTACATAGTCCTCCAGGGATTTCAGCTCAGAATCAATGGACAGGAAAGGGGAAACTTACCTGGACACTTTATTGCCGGGCGTGGTCACACCAGTTAAGATATGATCTTCTGATTTGGTCAGTGAGTAGGGGCACGAAGGTGTGACTATGAGTGAGGCAGGTAAGGGATCCAGAAGGAAAGAGCACAGAAGCCTCAGTGTTTGCAATTATTCAGAAGGTTGGAGTTTTTCTCAGCCTATTTAGATGCAAGTGAAGACTGAAGGGTGGACGAACTAGCTAGCACCAAGTTACAAGACGACATTCACTTAAGGGCTGCAAAAGGGAATGTAATGCCTTCTGGGGACTGTATAATGAGGGTAATTCACACTATTCTCTGGAGCAAAGGGTGTGAATCCAGACAATAATGTTTTTCTGCCCAGTGCCAGCAGGGGGAGGAGGACGACATAATTGTCATGGCCTTCTTCAGTACCAATGACAAAGGTTGAATGAGGAGAAAGGTTCTGCTTGGATTGCATGCAGAAGTTCCGAAATTAAAAAGCACACAGTCATGGAAGCAATAACCTCAGGATTACTGTCTAAGCTATCTGTAAAATATGCTTACTGCAAATAAGATTAGAGAAATGAACGCATGATTCCAAAACTGGTATGGACAAAATAGATTCCCGAGAAGCCACATTGATACTGGGGAAACTAGGATGTGTATCCTTGGAGCAGTGTATATCTGAACTCTGCTGGGACTGGTACTTTAGTGTAGATTAGATTCCCTATAGTGTGGGAACAGGCCCTTCTGCCCAACAAGTCCACACTGGCCCTCTGAAGAGTAACCCACCCAGATCCGCTTCCCTCCAACTATTGCACCTGTCACCATGGGCAATTCAGCATGGCCAATTCACCTAACCTGCACGTCTTTGGACTATGGGAGGAAACCGGAGCACCCAGAGGAAACCCACACTGACATGGGGAGAATGTGCAAACTCCACACAGACAGTCGCCAGATGCTGGAATCAAACCTGGGATCCTGGTGCTGTGAGGCAGCAGTGCCAACCACTGAGCCACACCGTACTGCATCACTAGTGAATTATAAAGGACATAAAATGAACATGGCAATAATGGAGCAAACTTGGGTAGATGTATCAATTCAAAGCAGAGGCACAGCAGAACAATAGTATGATTGGAGTTGAAGGTCAGCAAAAAGACAGGAAGGGTCAGAAAGAATAAGCACAATAATACATCAACAGTCAAGACTAAATGTTACAAAGATAGCATAAAGAGAAAAATAAATGTTTCTGAATGTGCACAGCATTCATAAAGTAAATGAATTGACAACCCACATTGAAATAAGTAAATATGATCTGATAGGCATTCCAAAGATGTGGCTGCAGGAAGAGAAGGAATAGGTCCTAAATTTTGAGATGTATATAAGATTCAAGAAGGGTAGAAGCTAAGAAACTGTAGAGAAGTAACACAGTTCACCTAATATGACTTTGGTGCTATGGTTAGAGATGACCGTGGTTCAGGAGATCAGGATATAGAACAAATTTAGGTTGATGAGAGAAATAAGCCAATAGTAATTCATGATCTACAGTCCCCTACCATATTTGCTTTTGGATTATATTAGATTCCCTCCAGTGGGGAAACAGGCCCTTCAGCCAACAAATCCACACCGATCTTCCAAAGGGTAACCCACCCAGACCTGTTCCTCTACATTTACCCCTAACCTACACATCCCTGAACACTATGGGCAACTTAGCTTGGCCAATCCACCCTAGCTGGCACATCTTTGGACTGTGGGAGGAAACCAGAGCACCCTACAGAAACCCACACAGACATGGGGAGAATGCACAAATTCCACACAGCCAACTGCCCAAAGTTGGACTTGAACACCGGTCTGGGATTGAGCCAGGTCCTTGGCACTGTGAGGCAGCAGTGCCAACCACTGAGCCATCATGCCACCCCATAACATAACCTAACATGTATGTGATGAAACGGGTGCTTTCGATAAAGGGATGGCAATAATCATGGATTGCTTTAGTCTGCATATAAACTGGAAAAATTAAATTGGAAATGGCTCACATGAAATTTCTAGTAGGATGGAAATCCTGTCACCAGTAGATTCTACATTGTTGTTTGTTGCCAGTAATGCATTGAGGTCCAGCTCCAAGACCAATGCTAGATCCTAAGACACAGATGAGTGAGGGCAGGTGGACATTGTGGGGAGGGCATCACTTGACAGCATGGATCAAGGGAGTGAAGGATTAGGAGTTGGGGGTGATGGCACAGTCAGGAAATTGGCCATGAGACCTCAATCAGATCAACCATTATCTTATCAAACAGTGGAGTAGACTCGAAAGGTTGAGTAACTTACTCATCCTTCTAGTTTGTGTATTCTTACATTCTAATAAGAATAAAATGAGATGGATTGCACAGCTTGGGCCTATCACAACTCTTCAAGATCATTTGGATCAAAACCTGGAATTACTAACAGCACTGTGGGTGCACTTTCATATAGATTGCAATGGTTCAAAAAGATGGCTGGCTCCCTTATCAAGGATAATTAGGGATGGCTAAATAATGCTGACCTTGCCAGTGACACTCCAATTTCATGGATAATTAATAAGTGCTTGAAGAGGATGCCCTAAAAGTCTTGCTTTTGGAGAATTCCATCCCCCGTACTGGGAAATCTGTTTACTTATGTGTCCAAGGTTGAGTCATAGAATCAGAGCTGAAAATGTGTTGCTGGAAAAGCGCAGCAGGTCAGGCAGCATCCAAGGAACAGGAGAATCGATGTTTCGGGCATGAGCCCATGCCCAAAACATCAATTCTCCTGCTCCTTGGATGCTGCCTGATCTGCTGCACTTTTCAAGCAATACATTTTCAGCTCTGATCTCCAGCATCTGCAGTCCTCACTTTCTCCTCATAGGAGTCAGAGTCAAGGAGAACAGAAACAGACTCTTTGATCTAACTTGTCTATGCCAATCAGGATCCCCAAGCTAAACTCGTCCCATTTGCTTATGCCCGAAACATTGATTCTCCTGCTCCTCAGATGCTGCCTGACCAGCTTCTTTTTCCAGCAATACACTTTTCAACTCTGACCTCCAGCATCTGCAGTCCACACTTTAACGACATTTCTCCAAATCTTTCCTATTCATGTACCTGTCCAAATGACTTTTAAATGTTGTAACTGTACCTGCATTCACCACTTTTTCCTGGTAGGTCATTCCACATACAAACCAGCCTCTGTGTGAAGCAATAAACTCAGCATTGTACCACAGCACAAACATTTAAGCAATTTGAATCAAGTGATTCAAATTGATTACATTAAGTTCTGCTCCACCCCTGCAAAGCTGACATGATAGAATATTATTTCAATTAGGAATTTGAACGAAAGAAAACCAAAAACAACTGCTGTCATTGATTATGCAAAAAGGTCATGCCCTGACTGGCAATGCATTGGGGTCTTCATGTGACTTTGTTACTCATATGATCCTTGTTTGTTGATTGTTTTGGAAAGGACATGCATTGAAGTTAATTAACTGTTCATCAGAATTGATCAGTTGGTTTAAGTATATTTATACATGTAATGGTTCAGCTGGCTAAGGCAGTGAATAGGTGTTCTTTATGAACTTAATTAGGTGTCCGCGCTCCTAAGTTTATTTATAGGCAAAGTTTTCCAAGTTTCCTGCTCCAGTCTTGTACTGCAGTGTACCTCCCTCAACTGAAGTTGAGGTTAGGATTGAGCTGATGTTCAGAAAATATGAATAACCTAAACAAAACTCTTTAAAATAAAACAAAGAACTGTGGGTGCTGGAAATTGGAAACAGAAATTGTAGGAGAAACTCAGCAAATCTGGTAGTATCTGTGCAGGGAAAGCAGAGTTAATGTTTCAATTCCAGTAGCCCTTCTTCAGAATTCTGCACTCAAAATGTTAACTCTGCTTTCCCTCCACAGATGCTGCCAGACTTGCTGAATTTTGCCAGCAATTTCTGTTTTCGTGACAAATTGTTTACATTTAGACAAGAATAAGAAAATTGGACTTCTAAGGAAGGTCAAAGTAATTAGCTAAGAAGTGTCATGTGTTAGATGTCACAAGATACTGTTAACAATATTTAAAATGAATGGATAGAAAATGGTACAGAGCACTTAAATTCCATTCTTATTTTCTGGTTGTGTGAGGCTTTGACCCAATTTACAATTTGCTCCCATATTGTTACAATGCTAATGATGCCAAGTGAAAATTACAAATAAATGTTGAAAAGGCTGTGGAGCAACTAAAAGTGCATGTTATGGAAATGAAAGTCTGATGAAACAAAGCTGAAACTCAAGGAGACCCAAGGAAACCTAAGCACATGAATAAAAAGCGGGTCATATCAACAGCGCTTCTCTGGAGGCTCACTGATGATACTGCCAAGCATGGTGACAAAATGTCTGAAAATGAACCTTCCAGCTCAGCGAGCAAGCTTACATCCAGAAACTCAACTTGAGCTACAAATCTTCTCAAAACTCACTAACATGTGGAACTGTTTCGGATGTAGCATTTGGTCCCTCTTATGGTGCAGTCTGGACCGAGAGGTCATAGAGGACAGGGGATAGCTGGATTAAAACATACATGAAGAGCAAATACTTCTTTCAAAGGGTGATGAACAGGTGGAATTCACTACCCCAAAGTGCAGTAGATGCTGGCACATTGAATAAATTTGAGGAGGAGATAGAGATATTCAATTAGTCATGGTTTGAAGAGTTACATAGTGTGAACAGGAAAGTGGAGTTGAGGCCAAGATGAGATCAGCCACGATCATTATAAGTGGTGGAGCAGGTTTGAGGGGTTGAATGGCCTACTCCTGCTCCTAGTTCGTATGTTAAATTTATTAATTTCAGTCTAGAACACATTCATTGACTGAACTCCTACAGCCCTCTTATGAATGAACAAGTTCCTCCTATCTCAAGCATATTTCTCTTTCTGGTACTTTATCCCCTTGTGCTGGATCCCCAAACAGAGCAATTCAAATCCTAAATTGATTACAGACTATAACATGTAGGAACAGAATTATGCCATTCTGCCCATCGAATCTGCTCCGCAGTAAGCTAATGAGACAATGAACATCAAACATTGTATTGTTAAGGTGCTGCATGTTCAATATATTTCATTTACTTTAATTCATTTGTATGCAATTTGCACTGAAGAACACAAGCTATAAAGATCAGGAATTTGCAAGACTGTTTAATTTCCATGAAACCACAAACTCAGTAACTTGCAAAACTAGTGACAAGTGAGCTGCAGCAAAATCATCGTGTCAGCTTTCCCCTCATTATATGCCCAGCAAAATGTATTGAATAAGGAGCTGGATTTTATGGCCAGTGGTGAAGGGATAGTGTCCAATGCTGATCTCAAAGAGTTGTTCCAAAGATCAAACTAATGCCCGTAAAGTGATTAGATTAGATTACTTACAGTGTGGAAACAGGCCCTTCGGCCCAACAAGTCCACACCGACCCGCCAAAGCACAACCCACCCATACCCCTACATTTGCCCCTTACCTAACACTGCGGGCAATTTAGCATGGCCAATTCACCTGACCTGCACATCTTTGGACTGTGGGAGGAAACCGGAGCACCCAGAGGAAACCCACGCAGACACAGGGAGAACGTGCAAACTCCACACAGTCAGTCGCCTGAGGCAGGAATTGAACCCGGGTCTCTGGCGCTGTGAGGCAGCAGTGCTAGCCACTGTGCCACTGTGTCTCCAAGTGCTTTGAGATGTCTAGTGGTTGTGTACAGTCTTATATGAATGGAAGATTTATTTATTTTTTCATAATGAAGGAGCTCTTATCCTTAGTAACAGCAGCTGATGTACTACTATGTAGAAAGCTGATAGGCATGTAATGTGATTTACCCAATATAGAAAAGGCTATAACAGGGTACTGACTATCAAATGTTCTGCTGGATTTTGGAGATCACTATTGAAGTTGTGTTACTGCAGTCAGCGTCTGATATAATCTGTAATCCCATGACATTTGGAAGGAATTACAGGAGCTGTAGTATGTCGCAAGAAGAGCTGTTGCTTACTTGAGAGTGTTCTTGAATTCAACATATTTTAATTAGGTCATGAATATATAAATCACTTAACACACTAGCAACCTTGAAGTTATGAAAAGTCTCTTTGGTCAATATAGCAATTGTTCATTTTACACCTGAACATTTTATGTGGTGAGGATTCTGCAAAGAGATTTCCCTATTTAAGATGTCAGTTGAATCGTACATCGAATAAAATTGATCTCCAGGCATCTAACAACAGTGATGTCATCAAACAGGATACAGATGCAAATCAAATAGTAAAGTCTTCTAAATTTCCTTACTGTGATTTCATGGTTTACAGGTAGCAGAATATATAAATGTTGATATATGGGCATGTGATTAAAGTGGAAACTAAACTATCATAAGCAAACTGTAATATAAATAATTTTAAAATATGTGGAATTTCTAACTGAACTATTGGATAATTTGACAATACAAAGTTACTCTTTGAGGACCAGATTGGCAGTAATGTGAACTTAATCCATTCTGAAAACTTATTTTAAGCCTATTTGACAAAATGTGTATCTTTTTCAATTGTTTTTGTACAAAGTAAAGATTTTATCATAAAATGCTCTTGGTGCCCCATAGCATGGAAGTAAGTCATTTGGCACATCAAATCCACACCAACTCTGAAGAGCATCCTACCCAGACTCATCCCCCTGCCAGTAACCATACATTTCCCATGGCTAATTCCCTAGACTGCACACTATGGACAATTTAGCATGGCCAATCCATTTAACCTGCACATCTTTGGACTGTGGGAGGAAGCTCACGCAGACACAGGCAGAACATGCAAACACTGAACAGAGAGTCACCCAAGAGTGGAATTGAACCTGGGGTCCCTGCTAACATGAGGCAGCAGTGCTAGCCACTGTGCCACCCAACCCATGCTGCCCTAACTGTACTAAAGGAAGTCATTCAGCTAATTTCATTCCCCTGTATTTACCCTGTAAGATTGCAATTTTATAAATCTTCACGTGTTCATTCAATTTCCTGTTGAAGCCCCAGTCAAATTTGCCTCCACTGCACTTTCAGGCAAAGAATTCTAGAATTTAACTACTTGCTTCATTAAAAAAAAAGTGTTCTCGTTTACTTCCTTTGCCAATCATATTCAAACTGACCTTTTAGTTCTCAATTTTTCCAATTCCTTCTTAATTACTCTGTCCAGGTCCCTCATTATTTCAAGCACCTCTATCAAATTGCTTCTTTGATGTGGAGGTGCCGGTGTTGGACTATGTTGGACAAAGTTAAAAATCACACAATAGGTTATAGTCCAACCTGGTGTTGTGTGATTTTTAAAATTTCTTCTTAATGTTCTTTCTTCTAAGAATAACAAGCCCACTTTCCTCATTACTGAAGTCTCTCATCCTTGGAATCATTCTCGTAGATATTTGCTGCACTGTCTCTAAAACCTTTCTAAAGTGCGCTGCCCTAAATTGGATAGAATATCGGACAAACGGATTGTGAAAATTCATCATAACTTCCTTGCTTTGTTCTTCATGCTTTTTTAGTCATTTCCTTAACCTACCCAACCACCTTAACAAATTTTTATGCATACAACCTAATAGCTCTGTTCCTGCACATCCTTTAGAATTATATTCTTTAATTGTTTCTAAAAATATTTTATTGAAAAATTTTTCTTTTCAAAATTAGAAAGTTACAGAAACATGAAACTATGGCGTCGTAACCTCAAAAACAACAATAAACAATAAACCAACTACTTACTATATTACCCTACAAAAGAAATCAAAACTACACTTACTACAAATCAATTAACAAATAAATAAAGCCACTCAATGCAATATATTATTTAATTGTGTTGCTTTGCCTCCAGCCAAAATATATCATAGAACATAGAACATGCAACATTACAACGCAGTACAGGCCCTTCAGCCCTCGATGTTGCGCTGCCCTGTCATACTAATCTGAAGCCCATCCCACCTACACGGTGACACAGTGGTTAGCACTGCTGCCTCACAGTGGCAGAGACCCGCGTTCAATTCCTGCCTCAGGCGACTGACTGGGTGGAGTTTGCTCATTCTCCCCGTGTCTGTGTGGGTTTGCTTCGGTTTCCTCCCACATCCAAAAATGTGCAGTTTAGGTGAATTAGCCAAGCTAAATTGCCTGTAGTGTTAGGTGAAGGAGTTAATATAGGTGAGTGGGTTGCACTTCGGTGGGTCAGTGTGGACTTGGTGGGCCGAAGGGCCTGTTTCCACACGAACTAATCTAACCTACACTATTCCATGTACTTCCAATGACGACTTCAACCTGGTGAATTTACTACCGTTGCAGGCAAAGCATTCCATACCCTTACTACTTCACATCCATCAGCTAAAATGTTAATCTATGTATGTGCCTGTTTCACCATCCTGTCCATGTCCTTTAGAGATTTATCGCTATCATCCTCACTTTTCAGAATACTGCCAACAGTTATGTGCCTGCAAATTTTGAAATGGTATCCTGTACACCCAAATCTTGGCGTTAATAAAAATCAAGATCAAATGCTACCTGTTTCTCTCATACTTTTGTCCATGTTGTTTATGCTTCCTAATACTACATCTTGATTTCTATTTCCAGTCAATTAGAACTGATCATCAGATTCAAAATATTGACTCTGCTTCCTTTTCGCAGGCGCTGCCAGACCTGTTGGGTTTCGTCAGCAATTTCTACTTTTCTTTCAGATCTCCAGCATCCACAGTTTTTTGTTTTATGATATAAACTTGTGAATGTTTTGGGAGGAGCCATTGGCTCCCTGAAAATGAAGGAGTTGTCCTTTGTCTCTGTAGTAAAATAAATCACCTGAAGCCTGAAGAAAGCTATCTTGGCTTAATTTGAATGGTTGTTGTAAGCTGTGATTTGTAATTAATAAGTAAGAGACTTTATAACTTGTGATCCAGTTGTTCTGTGCCACCTGCAAACAAGTGAATGTGCCTGGAGAAGAAAGGAGTAGCGCACCTTGATATACCAAAACATTCTTCGCAGCAAACCCTTTGGACAAGGACCATTGAACTGCTTTCCCAGTCTTTCCCTCCATCCATCACACTAAGGTTTGGGTGAGTGTTCCTTTAGCAACATCCTCTCCCACCCCCACCCCCCCCCCCCCCCACCACAAAGCATGCTGGCACTGAAAAGAATGGCAGGTCACTGGGTTGACTGAGTGGGGCTTGCATCTCAGGGAATGGCCCACTGGGTCACCTGTCTGGTACCTCCCTTGTGCATAATCACAGAAAGTGGCCATTTGGCCCATTGTCTCTGCATTGTCTTTCCAAATAAGCATTATGACTTTGTAATAAGGGTAGTCCTTCCTGATAAGAGGTGAAACTGGCATCTTGCTGAGCCTGTAGTCAGTGCTTGAGATCCCTGTTGCCTGCACAAGATTTTACACCAGGTGTTCAGTGAGAAAGGGGCCCCAGCAAACTCTCAAAGAAACAATATCTAAACAGGTATCTGATTATTACCCTTCATGGCAGGTGGTCACATGCATCAGAACTTCTCAATGTAACTTGAATTTTGTCCAAGGATTATTGATGCTGGTTAGCATACCTGACGACATTTTTGTGCTATTGCTGGAAGTCACCTGGGAATGTAGACAAGGGCTGCCTAATTTCATTCTGTTTAGGATATTCAATGGCCATGAGAGACTCATATTTAACATCTGGCCATCTGTTAGTGTCGAATTTCATTTTAATTTGAAGCCAAATCCCAGATGGGTAAGGACAGCATTCTGAGAAATTCACCACTTCATTTCGAACGGTGTTCAGTACATGTATTCAAATTAAGGCTGATCCACATTTTTGAAAACAAGGAGTCAGAACAAAATGTCAAGACATTTTTTGATGCATTCTTCTTTCCATCGGCTTGAAGTGTCAACCAATGGTGTGTTTGAAGAGGTGACCATCCACTCCTTGAGCTGCTGTTGCAAGTATTTGTAATCCTGTGTTGTTTCACCATCACGTCTGACATAATGATGGACTGCTGAGTGCCAAATGCTTCAGGCATCTCTTCTTGATTTTTAAATTGATCCCAAGGCATTGAAATTCAGTGATCACCAGCATCAGGCGGCCACTTACGCACTTTATGTACCTTGTCAGGGTCTTGCAAAGACATGTGATTGAATCTCTGGCACGGAGACACACAGTTGCCTGAGACATTGCCACACTGACATCTACAGGTAGAATGAGTGCTATCCATGCATCCTATCTACTGGCTATGTCTTTGCTTGGGTGGCAGTGTGGATGGCAATTTCTGGAGACCTCCGTCCCTTTGGCTTCACCCATACCCCTACAAGTGTTTGGCCAGCAGGGTGCTGTCATTCCTGACCAACTGCCCTCCCCTCTCCCTTTCCCCTGATCTCCTTGCTTGAGGAACCTCCACCAGGGTGTGCTATTCTTATGGCACCAACTTCCTTTGACTCCTCTGTGTCAGCCTCCCACAGTGAAGGTAGCTCCATGGCTGGAGATCTCCCTCACGCTGACTCCTCTCAGTGGAACTCCCCTCAAGAGATATGTCCAAAATAATAAAATTACCATTTTCTTCTGAGGCATGTTCCTCCAACTCCTCAAGCTGAACTCTTCAGCAATCCTTACATTACATGTGTGTCCAAAGACTAAACTGCTGGTGTCCCCTGCCCGTCTCCCACCAATGAAGAACATCCAACTGCATGGGGAATCAAGTCAGGGTCTACTGGCAATTTAATGGTAACAACCAGCACATAGTTGACCTCTGTTGGAAGGTGACTGAGCTTCAAGGTTGTGACCTGCTCGCCATCTGTATGCTTGTTGGAGACAGACATCAGTGCGTCGGCAACTGGATCCAATGCCTTGATGGGACCCCCGCAAAATCCAGCCCAAAAAGATTAATAAGGCAGAAGCTGGGCACAATCTGGAAGGAGCGAACATGTCAAGGTGAGACACAGCCTGAGTGAGTGTAGGTTGGTGAATTTGGAGGCAGTGTGGAAATTCAGTGCAGAGGGAAAGAGGTGCTTTTTGCTTGCAGTTTGGCTCATAGCTTCTAAGCTCATTTTTTAAAAACCAGATAAATTGAAACCTCGGGTCAGGTGCCGAACACAAAAGAAAGAGTAACATTGCAGGAAAACTGTAAGTTCATTGGTCAGTAATAGCTGCTCATTTGAGTATCTATTATAGATTATAAATATGGATTATAAATACTTTCAGACTAAAGGTAAATGAGGGAAATATTTACTGGTTATAAACTATTTTACTAGTAGGAAATTTTCAAAAATCAAATTAAGTACTGAGTAGCTAAAAGAGAGTTGCAGGACCAGGTGATGTGTTGTATCTGGATGGTGTGGGAGCTGGTTGACCCCTTTGTGGTTAATAATGACCACATCTGTAGCAAGTGTTAGTTGCTCAAGGAACTCCAACTCAGAGACAATGAACTGGAGTCTGAACTTCGTACACTGTGACGCATCAGGAAGAGGGAGAGTTACCTGGATGCTGTGTTTCAAAAGGCAGTCATACCCCTTAGATTAACTATGGCGAATGCAATCAGTGGTCAGGGACAGGATGATGTGACAAGTGAGGCAGGTAGAGGATTCCAGGGAGTAGTGCTGAAGGAGCCTCAGCAGGTCTAACAGGTTTGAGATTGTTGTTCCCTGTATGGATGAGAGCAGGGGCTGTAGGGAAGATGAACAAGCTGACCATAGCATTATGGTACAGGGTGCCATTCAAGAGAGGGCAAAAAGAGAAATGTAGTTGTAATCAGGGACAGTTTAAGTCAGGGAAAGTTGGGGAAATAGACAATCTTCTGTATTCCTGATGAAGGGCTTTTGCCCAAAATGTCGATTTTCCTGCTCCTTGGATGCCGCCTGACCTGCTGTGCTTTTCCAGCACCATTCTAACCATGACACTGTCCTCTCTGTGGCCAGGATCGAGAGTCATGAATGTCGAGTTGCCTGCCTGACACCTGGGTTCCTCGTGACATCAAGAATCTATCAATCTCTGCCTTGAAGACATTCAGCGTCCCGGCCTCCACTGTACTCTGTGGCAATGAATTCCACAGGCCCACCACTCTCTGGCTGAAGAAATGTCTCCGCATTTCTGTTCTGAATTGACCCCCTCTAATTTTAAGGCTGTGTCCATGGGTCCTAGTCTCCTCGCCTAACGGAAACAATTTCCTAGCGTCCACCCTTTCCAAGCCATGTATTATCTTGTATGTTTCTATTAAGTCTCCCCTTAATCTTCTAAACTCCAATGAATACAATCCCAGGATCCTCAGCCGTTCCTCGTATGTTAGACCAACCATTCCAGGGATCATCCGTGTTAATCTCCGCTGGACACGTTCCAGTGCCAGTATGTCCTTCCTGAGGTGTGGGGACCAAAACTGGACATAGTACTCCAAATGGGGTCTAACCAGAGCTTTATAAAGTCTCAGTAGCACAACGGTGCTTTTATATTCTAACCCGCTTGAGATAAGTGACAACATTGCATTCGCTTTCTTAATCACAGACTCAACCTGCATGTTTACTTTCAGAGAATCCTCGGCTAGCACTCCCAGATCCCTTTGTACTTTGGCTTTACGAATTTTCTCACTGTTTAAAATCTGATTGATTTCTCACTGTTTAGAAAGTAGTCTATGCTTTTATTCTTTTTTCCAAAGTGCAAGACCTCGCATTTGCTCACGTTGAATTCCATCAGCCATTTCCTGGACCACTCTCCCAAACTGTCTAGATCCTTCTGTAGCCTCCCCACTTTCTTCAGTACTACCTGCCTGTCCACCTAACTTCGTATCATCAGCAAACTTCGCTTGAATGCCCCCAGTCCCTTCATCCAGATCATTGACATATAATGCAAACAGCTGTGGCCCCAACACTGAACCCTGCGGGACACCGCTTTTCACTGGCTACCATTCCAAAAAAAAACCTTTTATCCCAACTCTATGCCTTCTGTCAGACAGCCAATCCTCAATCTATACCAGTAGCTCACCTCGAACACCATGGGCCCTCACCTTGCTCAGCAGCCTCCCATGTGGCACCTTATCAAAGGCCTTTTGGAAGTCTAGATAGATCACATCCACTGGGTTTCCCTGGTCACCTCTTCAAAGAATTCCAACAGGTTTGTCAGACACGACCTCCCCTTACTAAATCCATGTTGACTTGTTCTAATCAAACTCTGCTTTTCCAAGAATTTAGAAACCTCATCCTTAATGATGGATTCTAGAATTTTACCAACAACTGAGGTTAGGCTAATTGGCCTATAATTTTCCATCTTTTGTCTTGATCCTTTCTTGAACAAGGGGGTTACAACAGTGATCTTACAATCATCTGGAACTTTCCCTCACTCCAGTGACTCTTGAAAGATTTCAACCAATGCCTTTGCTATTTCCTCAGCCACCTCTCTCAGAATTCTAAGATGTATCCCATCGGGGCCAGGAGATTTATCAATTTTAAGACCTTTTAGTTTTTCTAGCACTTTCTCTTTTGTAATGGCAACCATACTCAACTCAGCCCCCTGACTCCCTTTAATTGTTGGAATATTACTCATGTCTTCCACTGTGAAGACTGATGCAAAGTACTTGTTAAGTTCTCCTGCTATTTCCTTATCTCCCATCACTAGGCTTCCAGCATCAGTTTGAAGTGGCCCAATGTCTACTTTTGCCTGTCGTTTGTTTCTTATGTATTGAAAGAAACTTGTACTATCATTTCTAAACACTCTGTTGTACCCGGGGAAAAAGTCTCTGACTGTCTACTCTATCTATTCCCCGATCATCTTATAAACCTCTATCAAGTCACCCCTCATCCTTCGCCGTTCCAATGGGAAAAGGCCTGCAATCTGAAGATGTGCAGGTTCAGTTGAGTGGCCATACTAAATTGCCCATTGTGTTCAGTGATGTGCAGTTTAGGTGCATTAGTTAGGGGAATTGGTCTGGCAAGTTACTCTTCAAAAGGTTGGTGTGGATGTGTTGGGCCAAAGGCCCTGTTTCCACATTGTAGGGGTTCTGTTCAATTCTATATTTAATGTGTCAGTCGTCATGGGATTTTGTTATTCTGTGTAAGTTGTTGTTATTTGTTTAGTTAAAAACTACACAAGTAGATCTTTACATGATTTATACACGACTCAATCATTTGGAGGTAAAACATTGCTTATTTACAGATAAATAACTGTGCATCCCTCATTTTTATATGGAGGGGAGTAAACTACCCTAATCCTTGATGCCCTGCTGTCAATATTTTCTAATCATTTTCTCTAGTTTTATTCCAACAAGCCATCTGTCTGCAGATGATAAACAGAAGTCTGCAGCATTTTTATTATTCATCGCTTAGACAAATCCCTGATGTCTTTTTATAAATAATGGGCTGTATTCAGTTGTGAGGCTTCCTACTGGCAGTCACACACAGGAGAGTGGATTAAAACCACAGGGACATTCTTAGGTGCAGTATTATTACCCAGTCAAAATGACTTGAGCCAATCTGGTTGAACAGTATGATATAAACTGATGACCTCTCGCTGATTACTCAAAAGACAATACTCCTAACCATATGATGATTGTTTAGGAAAATATTTCAGAAAAGAAGAACAGAATATCCTTCATTGCTGTGTGTACTCAACTACAGGAGTACAGTGAAACGTTTACAATGTTGCCTCTTATGCTGCTATCTGAAGTACAAAGTACTGAGGTGCAAATCTTAGATACAAAAATGGGAATAATAAAGGAAAAGTAGTTGCATTACTATGCAGTGATTCATAGTATAAGTTAGAAATATGCCATAGTTAAAAGGATAGACATTACAGTCAGATAAACAAATTGCAAATAAACATTACGTTGCAGTAGCTCAGCGCAGGGGCTTCCACACATGGTCTGACCGACTGTGCCAGACCCCAGTCCAATAACTGTCCCCACTCCATTCAAGCCTCCAGCCTGTTCCGCCCTGGCTCTCAGCTACTCCAAGGTAAGTTTCCTTCAGGACTCACTTCACCCACAAGGGCGTCTGTTCTACAGCTCACTCCCCCTGTGCAGCCTCCACTCTGTAGCTCAGTCCTCCCATGCTGGCCTCCTCTGAGACTCGTTTCCCTCCACGCCATCCTCTGTTCTGGGGATCACTTTCCCCTCACACCACCTTCTGTTCCACGGCTCACTCTCCTGCACTGGCCTCTGCTCAACCGACTGGCCTCCAGGACATCCTGGTGAAGGCCTCTCGCCTGGAGCCGACTCCTCCATTCCATCTGGGTCTGTCAAAAGTTGAAAAATGAATGCAGAAAAGAAGAAAAAAACTGAAAAAAAAAGAATGGGCGGAGTAGAGGAGCTCTGGGAGGTTACTGCCATCTTAGCCAGTCAGTGCTAAAGGGTAGAAAATCAACATGAACATTAGCCTATTATTTGTCAACTATGACGGATGAGGTGCAAAACTGAGGCCCTGTCTGCTTTCTTCGGTACAGACTGAAATAACTCCAAGGAGACCGGTATCCCATCACCAAGCCACCTTTTATTTACACATGCGCAGTACATGGCCTCTGACTATCTTGATCAGAGCCAATCTCTAGAATGAGGAGACTCTCTGAATCTCCTATCTATACCTGTCAGCCAGGGCTCTCTGATTGGCCCGGGTTAACAGCCCAAATCAAGGATCTCATAATGAGATCCATCTAGCCCTCATTCCAATCACTACATAGAGGATCCCATGATGGTATTGCAAAGAAGAATACAGGAATTCTCTGCAGTATTCTGCTCAATCTTTATCCCTCTACAAACCTCACTAAAACAGATTCCATTGTTTTGCTGTGTACAATTGGTGATCATGTTTCTCACATTTTAAAGTACTTCGATGGTTGTACAATGCTTTGGAACTTCTTGAGGTTAACAATAATGCCATTACATAACAATTAGATAAAAATGCTGTGTAATTTATCAATTCTTTCTTTAATTTGCTGTGAAAGAACTTTCAGTCAGGGCTACTGGAGAATCGCTGTGGAAATGGTGGCTGAAAAAACAATATTCAAGCTTAGCTCAACAATATTTTCTTAGCTTTTCCTGTGGCACAAACTCGTTTTCTGTGGAGCTAAAATCTCTCGGGCACTGAACATTCACGGCCAACAGAGGTGGGATCAGGCCTAGTTGATTGTGGAAAGTCAAGGCCTTCTCACCTGAATTTAATCAATGTGGAGGCTGTTGTATTGGGTAATGGGGTTGAAAGGGTTAATTTTGGAGATTGCATTTGGCCGCACCTAAACTGATATTGTCACTGAGTCTTTATGTGGAGAAGAGGTAGTCCAGCATGAGTCCAGAAAGAGATAAGTGTATCATCTCTGGCTCCATTTTGTTTTCATGTCAATGTGTACCTAGTCAATGTATCTAGTCCCTCTTGCGATGATGACTACATTTTGTTCTGTAAGGCAAGTGCATCTTCTTGTTGTTAACACTCAAAAATGCTTCATTTTCTACCATTGCAAATTAGATAGGCTTAAGTGCCTGCCTTTCTTTCATGGATATGTCACACCAGAGTGACCTTGGAGAGGGATTAGCTGGTATGTTTCAGGCCTTCTGTGATCAGTGCTGAAAATGTGTTGCTGGTTAAAGCACAGCAGGTTAGGCAGCATCCAAGGAACAGGAAATTCGACGTTTCGGGCCAGAGCCCTTCATCTGGCCCGAAACATCGAATTTCCTGTTCCTTGGATGCTGCCTAACCTGCTGTGCTTTAACCAGCAACACATTTTCAGCTCTGATCTCCAGCATCTGCAGACCTCACTTTTTACTCTTCTGTGATCAGTGGGCATCAGCCATAGGATTTCCACACACCCAAGACAATATTTGAATTTATAACATTTAAAAATTTTCTTCTGTAATTTTGATTTTTGTTACAACAGTGTCCCCAAGGGGCTGTTAGTCTTCATTTTGTTTTATTATTCATTTGTTTTAGTTTTAAAGGAGGAGGAAGAATGACTAGTGGCAGCTTTCTATCTCAATCACAAGCCACAAGATTAGATTCCCTACAGTGTAGAAATAGGCCCTTTGGCATAACAAGTCCACACCAACCCTCTGAAGAGTAACCCACTCTCCTCTGACTAATACACCTAACATTATGGACAATTTAGCATGGCCAATTCACCTGACCTGCACATCTTTGGATTGTGGGAGGAAACCTACGCAGACACAGGGAGAATGTGCAAACTCCACACAGACAGTCGCCCGAGGTTAGAATCAAACCTGGGACCCTGGATGCTGTGAGGCAGCAAAGCTAACCATTGAACCACCGTGCTGCCCCAAGTGGTTGGTGCTGCAACATGTGACAGAGTTGGGCAGTTGACTGGCTCCTCAACCTCACATTTTGGAGGACACCACCATCACCATCCCTGGATTTGTCCTGTCTCACCGGCATGACAAACTCAGCAGAGGTAACGGCACTGTGGGATACATTTGGGAGGGAGTTGCCCTGCGAACCTTCAACATTTACTCCGGACCGCATGACTCTTCTGGCTTCAGGTTAAGAATGCACAAGGAAACCTCCTGCTGATTAACATGCCCCGTTCTCTGTCAGCAAATGAATCAGCACTCCTCCATGTTTAACAACACTTGGAGGAAGCACTGAGGGTGGCAAGGGGAGAAAGTGTACACTGCTTGGGGGATTCCCATGTTCACCACCAAGAGTGGCTTGGCAGCAGCACTATTGATTGAGCTGGTCGCGTCCTAAAGGTGCTCGACTGGGTGTGGGCAGGTAGTGAAGGAACTAACAAGAGGGGAAAACATACATGATCTCATCCTGACCAATCTACTGACTACAGATGCATCTGTCATGATAGTATTAGTAAGAGTGACCACAGCATAGTCTTTGTGGAGATGATGTCCCCTCTTTACATTGAGAATAACCTCCTTCATGTTGTGTGGCGCTATCACCATGCCAAATGGGACAGACTTCGAAGGGATGGAGCAACTCAAGACTGGGGCATCCATGAGGTGCTGTGTGCCAGCAACAGCAGCAGAACTGAACTCCAGCACAACCTGTAACCTCATGGCATGCATATCGCCCACTCAGTCATTACCATCAAGCCAGGGGATCAACTCTGTTTCAATGGAGAGCACAGGAGGGCATGCCAGGAGCAGCACCAGGCATACCTGAAGATGAGGTGTCAACCTGGTGAAGCAACCAAACTGGACTACTTGAATGTCAAACAGCTAAGCAGCAAGTGGTAGACAGAGCTAAACGATCCCACAATCAAAGTATCAGATCTAAGGTCTGCAGTCCTGCCACATCCAGTTGTGAATGGTGATGGACAATTAAACAACTCACTGGAGGGCGAGGCTCCACAAATATCCCCATCCTCAATGATGGAGGAGCCCAGTGCAAAAGGTAAGGCTGAAACATTCGCAGTGATCTTTAGCCAGAAGTGCCAAATAGCTGATCCATCTCGGCTTCCTCCAGTGGTCCCCAGCATCACAGGTACTCGTCTTCAGCCAATTTGATTCACTCCATGCGATATCAAGAAACGGTTGGAGACACAGGATACTGCAAAGGCTACAGGCCCTGACAACATGGTGGCATTAGCACTGAAAACTTGTGATCCAGAATTTGTCTCTCCCCTAGCTAAGCTGTTCCAGTACAATTACAACACTGGCATCTACCCGACAATGTGGTAAATTTCCCAAGTATGTCCTGTATATAAAAAGCAGGACAAATCCAACCCAGTCAATTACCCCCCCACCAGTATATTGTCAATCATCAGTAAAATGATGGAAGGTGTCATCAACAGTGCTATCAAGCAGCACATGCTCAGCAATAACCTGCTCAGTGGCACCCAGTTTAGGTTCTGCCAGGGCCACTCAGCTCCTGACCTCATTACAGCCTTGGTTCAAACATGGACAAAACAGCTGAATTCTCGGGGGGAGTGGTTGAGAGTGACAGCTCTTGACATTAAGGCTGCATTTGACTGAGTATGGCATCAAGGATGCCCTAGCAAACCTGGAATCAATTGATATTGGGGGGCAACTCTCCATTAGTTAGTGTCATACCTGACACATATGAAGATGGTTGTTGTTGTGGGAGGTCAGTCATCTCAGCTGCTGGACATCTCTGCAGGAGTTCCTAAGGATAGTGTCCTGCGCCCAGTCACCTTCAGCTGCTTCATCAATGACTTTCCCTCCATCCTAAGGTCAGAAGTGACAATGTTTGTCAATGATCACACAATGTTCAGCACCATTCATGACTCCTTAGATATTGAAGCAGTTGTGTTCAAATGCAACAAGATCTGGACAATATCCAGGCTTGGGCTGACAAATGGTGAGTAAGATTTGCATCACATAAATGCCAGGCTATGACCATCATCAAGAGACAATGTAACCACCAGCCCTTGACATTGAATGATGTTACCATCATTGAATCCATGGCTATCAACATCCTGGGAATTACCATTGTTCAGAAACTCAACTGGATTCACTACTTAAATACAATGGCCACAAAAGCAAGTCAGAGGCTAGAGATACTGCATTGAGTAACACACCACCTATCTTGCCAAGCCTGTCCACCATCTACAAGGCACAAGTCAGGAATGTGATGGACTATTCCCCATTTGCTTGGATGATGGCAGCCTCAACAACTCGCAAGAAGCTTGACATCATCCAGGAGAAAATAGCTCACTTGATTGGCACCATATTACAAGCATGAACCCCCTCCACCACTGACACTCAGTAGCAGCAGTGTGTACTACCCTCAAGATACATGGCAGAAGTTCAACAACGATCCTCTGATGGTATCTTCCAAACTCACGACTGCATCCATCTAGAAAGATGAGGGCAGCAGATGCATGGGAACACCACCATCTTCAAGTTCCTCTCCAAGCCACTCACCATCCTGACTTGGAAATATGGCCCTGTTCCTTCACTGTTGGTGGGTCAAATTCCTGGAATTCACTCTCTAATGGCAATGTGGGTTAACCCACAGCAGGTGGACTGCAGGGGTTCAAGAAGGCAGCTCACCACCACCTTGTCAAGGGCAACTAGGAACAGGCAATAAATGCGATGCCCACATCCCACAAAATGAATAAATAAAAAAAACATAAGATTTTCACTCTTCTGGTCAGATCATCCTGTCTGAGGAGATTGTCTATTCTCCCTTTGGTGTATGCCTCTGCTTTTATGTCTATTGCACATTTTCAGCATCTTCCTATCTTGCCACATTTTTGCCTTAACACCACCATCACTGCACCCAGTCTGTTCAATCATAACATCCCTACAGTGTGAAAGCAGCTCACACTGACCCTCCAACGAAATCCCATGCCCCCATCCCTGTAACCATGCATTTCCCATGGCCAATCTACCTAGGCTGCAGTTCCTTGTACTGTAGGAGGAAATCAGAGTACTTGACAGAAACCAACGCCGTCATGGGGAGAATGTTCAATCTCCTTCCAGGCAGTGACTTGAGGATGCAAACCATTGGGCCACTGTGCTGCCTGGGAGGGAGTGATCTAAATGCTGCCCTTTGGATTTCAGTATGGTAACAGGCACTTCCTCCTCAGACTTCATGTAATGTTTTGGCTAAATCCATCAACAAATCTTGTAGCAATAGTTAATTCCACCACTTAGGGTCCTCAAAGTTTCCTTTATTTTATTCTTTCAATTTGTTTTTTTGATTGACCCTGGGTTGATCAGTATTTATTGCCCTTCCTAACCGCCCTTGAACTGAGTGGCTTCCTGGACCATTTCAGAGGGCAGTTAAGAGTCCACCAAATCTAGATCTGGAATCACACATTGGCCAGACCAAGTAAAGACAGCAGATTTCCTTCTAAAAGGACATTAATGGGCTTGATAGCCACGATAATTTCATGTTCACCATTATTGAGCCAAATTTTGAATTTCAGATTTCATCAATTGCTTTTCAAAGTGCCAGTTGCTGTAGTGGGATTCGAACCCAGAGGATTAACTTGTGTTTCTGTTACTAGTCGACCATACAAGCGAAGGCCTCTATAAAAGGATTAATCTTTCATTAATGGCACTCAAATTCTCAGTCAGTGAAAGTCATAGCATCAATAACGGATGATTTGCTGTTTAGTTACAGCTAGCAAATAGTGAAGTGCACATTGAACAGAAACCCCCCTTGCACATTTTTGTGGTGAGGAAGAATATCTTGCCACTTTTTGACAGTAGGGAGCATTAAGTAGAAGGGGTTCATTCCTGGTATGCTCTTGTAAGTGTGCATCATCAATGTTATCAAGGTAATGTATAACTGGAACCTAAGGAAAGAATGGTCGAATGGATTCCCAAATAAGCCTGCCTCTGCCAATAACAGTTCAGTAGCTTACATTCACGTGGTTTCCAGCTAATGTCTATCAAAGGCAACCATAGCTTGGTCATGACAGTGATCCAAAAAAGTTTGTTTTCCAATAGCACATCAAAACCAATTTAGTTAAAAATCACATAACACCAGGTTATGGTCCAACAGGTTTATTTGGAAGCACTAGCTTTCAGAGCGCCACTCCTTCATCAGGTGGTTGTGGAGGATACAATTGTAAAGCACAGAGTTTATAGCAAAAGTTTGCAGTCTGATATAACTGAAATTATGCATTGAAAAATACCTTGATTGTCTGTTGAGTCTTTCATCTGTTTGAGTACCATGATAGTTTCACTTCTTTCATGTGTGAATCACAAAACCTTTTTTTAAAAGTTGCATTCTCAGGTTAACCATTGCATTCCAGTATTAGCTGGACAATATGTTGAAGGTGTTAGCCCCCTGTATTCTCTGTCTGTGCCATGATGTTTAGATCGATTCTAATCTAAAAAGTGAGATAACAGAGTTTTACATGAATTCACACAGTAAACTGCATGAATTCATATAAATCTCTGTTATCAAACTGCATGAATTTATGTAAAACTCTGTTATCAAACTGCATGAATTCATGTAAAACTCTTATCTCACTTTTTAGAATAGAATCAATCTAAACATCATGGCATTGACAGAGAACACAGGTGGCTAACACCTTCAACATATTGTCCAGCTAACACCAATTGTTACAGCTAACCTGAGAATGCAACTTTTAAAAAAAGGTTTTGTGATTTACACATGAAAGAAGTGAAACTATCATGGTATTCGAACAGATGAAAAACTCAACAGACAATCAAGGTATTTTTTAATGTATAATTTCAGTTACATCACACTGTAAACTTTTGCAATAAATTCTGTGCCTTACAATTGTGTCCTCCACAACCACCTGTTGAAGGAGCGACGCTCCGAAAGCTAGTGCTTCCAATTAAACCTGTTGGACTATAACCTGATGTTATGTGATTTTTAACTTTGTATACCCCAGTCCATCTCCAACTCACAAAAACAATTTAAGTAGTCATTCATTTCATTCCCCCTTTTGGAGGTAATTGGATGTGAAATTAATTGTGGAAATGTGCACAGTATAAATGCAAGTCTTTCTTTCTTTCCAGGTGTTCTTTGCAAATTTAATGTTAGCAGATACAGTTAATTTCAGTTCTTTTTCAAATTGAATTTCATGATTGAGTCTCTGGGTATGAAATGGAATAAAGTGGAAGCATTTTAACTGCTGGCCATTAAGGCAAAGTTTATATGTTAAAGGGAAAATGCTCACTGTGAAGATTAGTTAAATCACATATTGTAAATATTTGAGAAAAATAACGCTATGGTTGCTTGGAAACAATACATGCTTGAATGTTAGACAAATAAGATAATTGCAACGACAGCTGTATAAGATGCTTGTCAAAGTTCCTTACAACTCAGATGTTGCACTGTAATTCACAAATGATATTCACAATAATCTTGATTCGAATTCTGGAGCTGAAAACCATGGGTAGATATACCTCATAAATTGTCACCATTTGATAAGTGAATTAATTTCAGCTACTGATCCCACCAAATAGGTAAACAGCCAGACTTTGTGAATTGCTGCTGCAGTGGGCTCTTGTCTCACTGAAACAAGTGAAGAACCATATTGCAAATTTTGTGCTGCAAATAGAAGAATTATGAAAAGAAAACAGTGATTGAATAACAGGTTATATTTAAGATTTCCCGGTGAAATTGAAACACTTTGGCCAACATTTTCTGATGACCAGATGTGATCATTCCAGCTGTGCATAAGGACCCTGTAGAATCCCCACGGACTCCCAAAGATCTGCCCAGGAAATCGAAGAATCTGTTGGATAACTATCCCATGCTTGGAACTCTCCAAAAATTTCTGTGTTAATTGAAGAATTCAGGCAGTTCCTCTCTGGTCAGGTGAAGAGATTATGAAAGATTAGACAATTATATACTGAGTCTAAACCCTAAGTAACTATTCAGTTGAACCTTAACCTACCTCATGTACCCTCAACTGTGCTCTCCAAGACCCTTAGTGCTGCTAGAACCTGACTGAATAGCCCCCACACCCCTAGGACCTGACACCCCCTCTGCTGGACCCTTTCTTTTGAGAGATGACAAGCAAGCCACACTGTTTTATCAGTAGCGCACAGGCTTGCCCACCCCTCGGTTAACCTGTGTTGATAGAATGGGCCATTAATTGACCACGTAAGGACTTCAATGGGCAGTGGAGTGGGGACGTCTGATCATTGGTCTTCCTGCCCCGACTTAATTCTTGGTTCACGGTTCATGTACGCCATCATCCTCTGAACACATCATAAGAGAGTGCAAGATAGTTTGCCCGTTACCTTTTCCTTTCTTCACAGATGTTGTCTGACCTGCTGAATACTTCCAACATTGTCTGTGTTTTTATTTCTGATACACTGTAGGTGTTATGTCCAAAAATGGCATGAACTAAATATTTACTTGGTGATATTGTCAATTACATGCATTGTATGAAAACCAGTTGCCTGTCGATCAGTCCAACGATTAACAATGGCGAAGATTTTCCTCATCAATTGAGACAATGCTCATTTCAGATTCATACTCTTGAAAAGAGCCTGGGTTTTCCACTTCTAGCCCTTTGTTTTATATGGTACAATCTGTGCTGTTTGCTTTTAAATGGCAGGGGCTCATGTTGGAACATTGCAGGTGACCCATGACCTGTTTCAATTAATTTGTGTTCACTATGAAGTGTCAAAATCAAAAAGATCAAAATTTGAGCAACTCTGTTTAACATGTGCTGTCCTCAGGGAAGTATTTTGTGAAGCATTTATTGTCTGATACACATAAGTGGCATTGCTCATGGTACGAGTCAAAGATGTCCTCCATCACCAGCAGCAACTTTACTCTCCTTTCTTGCATATTTCATCTCTTCTAATTTAATAGGGTTCCATGCTTTTCCAAAATTCTCTCCTATTTAGTATTTTCTCCTTCAATAGCCCTTCTCTGCACAAGAGATTGTCAGCTTATCAACAACCCCTTCCTCTGTTGCATTTAATTTGCCTCCTTTTTCTGCATTAGAGTCTTTCTCGGACCGAGATAAATGGCCATAGATACACCATTAAAAGTAAAACTTAGAACAGGGGGGAGATAATACTTGCTCACAAAATTGTGGTATGAAGCTGTGGAATTTGCTGGCGTAAAAAGTGAGGTCTGCAGATGCTGGAGATCAGAGCTGAAAATGTGTTGCTGGTTAAAGCACAGCAGGTCAGGCAGCATCCAAGGAACAGGGCTGATTCCTCATTGAAGGGCTCTGGCCCGAAATGTCGAATTTCCTGTTCCTTGGATGCTGCCTGACCTGCTGTGCTTTAACCAGCAACACATTTTCAGCTGTGGAATTTGCTGGCCAAAATAAAAACAATGTACACATTCTAGTTTAGATTGGCCCTGGGGCATGTAGGAAAAGATAAAGTTGAGGTATGGGAAAAAGGGAGGGTTAATGTGATTAAAATAATTTGCCACTGTAAAGTATTGACAGTTGGGCTGAATGACCTGATTCCTGAAGAGTGTAGCTGGGGAGGATTTTCTCGAATATGATTGGAAAGAAAATGGAAATTGATGATATAGACATAAAACAACAGATTGATTGGAAAGGAAATCACAGTGTCTTAACCATAATCAGCTAGAGGCCTATTGAGATGTAAAACAGATTTGAGGAATTTCATATTAACAATTAAGAAGTATTTGTCTTGATTCGTAGGAGTGAGGTACAACAGATTTCTTGAAGGTAATTTTTGCCTTCTGATTTTATTTTCCATTTGCAACCAACCATGCATGTGCTATTGATTGTCTGTTCTTGTAAAGAATTAAATAATACTCACGTTCAGACTCAATACTCTTCTCTGCACTTAATTTTGAAGTCTGGAAATAATAACACAATGAGAGTATATGTGTTCACGAGCAAGCTTTATTGAATGCAATTTTATTTCAAAGGAATCAATTTCATATAGTTTAGACTGATTCAAACCTATTCAGCAGAGAGTTTTATACAATGTAGGAGTTGATTGGTTACAGACATCTCCTAATTTCTAAACCAGCTAATGGAAGTTCTGGACAATGATTATATCTCTTGAAACCATCAGCCATTGGAAATTTCGAGGAAGTTCAGATCTTGTGTCTTAAAACATCATCTTTCAATCTCTGTGCAAAGATGGGTCTGATCTACAAGAGCAGAAGGCAAGGGGAAAGGTCGTAAATCCAAATGGAACAGTCATCGCATTCATGCTGTCCACAACAAGCTAGGCCACAAACCAGCCAAAGAGCCTGGGTGTTTATGGAAACACAGACTTTTGCCAGATCTGTAGATAGTGAACGCAGAAGCTTCCAACTATTTTCATTGCATGGCTCAACAGGGATTTCTCCTGCTCATACCACTTGCCATTAACAAGTGTTGGAAATATTTACAAGTTGACACCTAAGCTGTTTGACCGTGTTATGTGTGCACCTTCAATAGCTAGCAGATCCTGGTGTGGGATTTGAACTTGAAACTCTGAGTGGCTTAAAATTCAGGGATACTACAGACTGTACAATACATTGTGGAGCAGAGAAATGAAGAACGCAGGTGATTTCAAACTGCCTGACTAAATTAAAGTCAACAATTTGCGTGATGAGAAAGGGATTCAGTGGTGTCCATTTTACATCCCATCTAATGGATTGCAAAGATTGTCAATGTGTAAAGGGAGCCATGTAGATCAAATTGGCTCATTCATGACAGGTAGGTTCCGTTAAAATAGAGACTCTTCTCCCTAGGAGGAACCAAGAATCATAAATACTTAACAATTGTGGTGCTCAATAACTATCGAAGCATAAGTAGCAGAATGTGTATCAATAGGACTGAACCCCTTGCGATCTGAGCTGAATATTCATGTCTTTTACTTATGCTTTCCTCAACTTCTTCAAAGGCAGGGTGAAGAACATGGTGTGAGCTGGCTCATTAAATTGAAACCCCCTTGCTCCTAAGAATGTTAATATCTCTTTTGTGAGCATGAGCAGTAATATTATCCCATGCATGTCTATTTTTTGTTTAGCTTAGTGCTGAATTGGGAACAAGGTTTATCTCTTGTTAAAATAAATCAACTGAAGTTCCTTAGCCTATGACTCAGTTAAATTCCCGAACCACCATCTCCGCTGAAATCATAAGGATTTAAAACTTGGCTCATGACAACATTTAATGAGATCTAATAACTAAGCCTGCTGTTTCCTCCCTACTTTGAAGTTAACTCCATATGTAGCCCAACACTCTCTACCTTGCCTACTGGAGTTTGGTTTAGCTCAGCCTGCTATACATGGGTTTATACAGCAGTATAATGCTAATAATATGGGTTCAATTCCCCTCATTGTCTGAGGGTAGCCATGAAATGCTCTTCTTTTCCACCCTCAGCTGGGGCATGGTGCCCCTCAGGTTAAACCACCCCCAGTCATCTCTCTTTAAAAAGAGTGCAATTGTATGGCCTGGTAAGACCAAGGTGACTTGACTTTGACTGCTGGACAAGTAAGGAAAAGACAATGACTCCTCCACAGTCTAACTCTTGAACATCATTGGATAGAGGTATTAAGACCAGATACATTCACATATCAGCAGCTCCTTACTGAGGGAGAATGAAAGAGCTAGCATTTATTTAACCCTTTGGACAACCTCAATATTTCCCATAGCACTTCCTAGTCAATAAATAATGCATACATTGCTGTAATGTGGGAAATTCAGTAGTCAGTTGGTGCATGCATGAGGCCCCAACTAGCAATGAGATAATTGAACAGATGATCAGTGATAGTGTCTGAGGGATATATGTTATTCAAATCACTAATAGCCCCTGCTCTCCTTGGTCTTTTTTTGGTCCATGAGGGAGATGTGCCACCAAATTAAAATGGACAAACATTCCCTTTTTTACCACGGGTGCGAACAATGAGATCCAAATTGCCTGTAAACAATATTTTAACAATACTAGTTTTGTTTACCACACAAGATTAGAGTGGTGCTGGAAAAGCAGAGCGTGTCAGGCAGCATCAGGAAGGACTCCTGCCTGAAACGTTGATTTTCCTGCTCCTCAGATGCCGCCTAGCCTGCTTTTCCAGCACCACTCTAATCTTGACTCAGATCTCCAGCATCTGCAATCCTCACTTCCGCCTGTTTACCACACAGTCCAGTCTCCTTGACCACTGAAGGCTTCAAGCATTCAGTATATGCTCCCTCATCAAGGACTGTAGAAGAGAAGCAAGAAGGACTGAAGAAACCTTCAGTTATGGGCACTCGGTCCTGTTAAAGGTGACTTTTCTGCTCTTTCTTAAATGGCATTATTTATGGCTTCTTATAAGGAAGACAGGATAACAGTTGAATATCTCATTTGAAGAGGTTACCCCCAACAGTGTAGCAACCCTTCTATTCTTTGTTGGTGTATCAGACTGGGCATTGTGCTCACCTCCCTATAACCACAATGTTCTGACTCAATAGTGAGACTGCTAAGCTGAAACTGTGTTGCTGGTTAAAGCACAGCAGGTTAGGCAGCATCTCAGGAATAGGGAATTCGACGTTTCGAGCATAAGCCCTTCATCAGGAATGAGAGAGAGTAGCCAAGCAGGCTAAGATAAAAGGTAGGGAGGAGGGACTTGGGGGAGGGGCGATGGAGGTGGGATAGGTGGAAGGAGGTCAAGGTGAGGGTGATAGGCCGGAGTGGGGTGGGGGGCGGAGAGGTCAGGAAGAAGATTGCAGGTTAGGAGGGCAGTGCTGAGTTGAGGGAACCGACTGAGACAAGGTGGGGGGAAGGGAAATGAGGAAACTGGAGAAATCTGAATTCATACCTTGTGGTTGGAGGGTTCCCAGGCGGAAGATGAGGCGCTCCTCCTCAGCCGTCGTGTTGTTATGTTCTGCCAGTGGAGGAGTCCAAGACCTGCATGTCCTCGGTGGAGTGGGAGGGAGAGTTAAAGTGTTGAGCCACGGGGTGGTTGGGTTGGTTGGTCCGGGCGGCCCAGAGGTGTTCTCTGAAGCGTTCCGCAAGTAAGCGGCCTGTCTCCCCAATATAGAGGAGGCCACATCGGGTGCAGCGGATGCAATAGATGATGTGTGTGGAGGTACAGGTGAACTTGTGGCGGATATGGAAGGATCCCTTGGGGCCTTGGAGGGAAGTGAGTGTGGAGGTGTGGGCGCAAGTTTTACATTTCCTGCGGTTGCAGGGGAAGGTGCCGGGGGTGGAGGTTGGGTTGGTGGGCCAAAACATCTAAGGTAGACCTTGGAGGAATTTCTTTAAGTTACAAGCAGCACATTAATCATTGATCATACCTACATGCTTTCCACAATGGAATAACATGAACAAATACTCGTGAAATTCCAAATAGTTCCCGACTTGGAAAAAAGATGCAGCACAAACTCGTTTCCAAATTTAAGAAATGCTCATCACTATGACTGGATATCCTTCTGTGACCATTGCTGTAGTAACAGAAACAAACATGATGCCGTCATCGTGTGCTATGTTCTTTTCATGACACTAAAGATTGAAGAAAAGGAGAATTTCAGAGGAAAAGTGCACTATTAATGGAATAGAAATTGCCTTCTGTGCTCATTGATTCAGCACAGCAGGAGATCATTCAGTCCGTCAGTGAAAATTAACTAAATAGTACCACACTTCTTCTCCCTAACCACACTGTTCAAATTTCACCTTCAAGAGGTTTTCTGATAATGCTCCTTTGAAGCACCTTGGGATGATTGACTGTATTAAATGTGCTATATAAATGCAAGTATTAGTGTTGGTTGGGGATAGAAAGCCACTGTCTGTAACATGGCTTTGGGCTGCATCACAGAAAAGTCAATGTAAAATCATTGGCAGACATTTAATATCTAATAGGTAACTGTTCGTTTCAATTCATTTTTAACTAGACTGCAATTGAGCTTGCATTTGCATTTAATGATAGCAAATTAATTTTTAACTTGGATAATGTTAATGACTTTTCAAGAGACAAAATACTTCAGCTCTGATTGCACAGGACATTCATGACAAAATTCACTGTCCTATTGATAAACAGTACACCTTTGTAATCATTGTGTTTAGTAGGTGTTTACTTGCTTCCTGTAAAAGCTGTAATCATTCAGTTTAGTGTTAGAATAAGTTTCTGGAACATCCAGAGAAATAATAATGTTTAAAGGACAAATACTGATGTTATGTTCTTTAACATGATTGAAATGTGGACCAAAGAAAGCTACAGCAAGGTAATAACTAAACCATAGATTGCCTTTGTTGTCAAACTTATTGATGGTTGCACTCTGTTTTTTGAAAGGCTGCAATCAAAGGAAGTGTTGGAGGCTGCAAGGATTTCCTTGTTGTCAAAATTGTTGTCACCTGTTTCTGAAATGCAGCAATCAAAAAAAGTGATGGAGTCTGAAAAGTAGAGTGTCTGCATTATGATTACTGCGTTAACGTTTCGATGGATGACCTGTTTGATCTCACACTTTTAAAATCCATGGGGTGCAAAAATTCAAAACCGAAAGACCTGCAGATCTGGAAATCAGACACAAAAACAGAAATTGCTGGACAATTTCAGCACGTCTGGCAGCATCTGTGGAGAGAAATCAGAGTTAACGTTTCAGGTCCTGTGACCCACCTTCAAAACACTGCAGGACATTAAAAAAAATTACAACAGGTCCATCTTTCTTGTTTCTTTTTATTGTGCACTCACTGTTGGATATGTTGCTAAACCAAAGGCAATACACAAATGTAAGTTTTTGTTCTCACTGTAGTTACCTTTTCTTTCTCTGGTGACTCACGACAAATACCTTGACTGCATGAATGCGATGACACCCCAGACCCACTGTGTATTGTCCCAAAATGTTGAAAACCACCATTAGTTCATAGGATTGAACTGCCTACTGCTGACTTACCATGTAACCAGTTAAAGCCTGTCAGGTCAGGATGGCTCATTGGCTGGTTTGCAAGTTAAAGGTTGCCAATAATATGGGTCCAATTCCTGCGTCAGTTGAGGTTACCTTGAGGACTTGCCTTCTCAGAATCTCATGGTGGTTCAGTGGTTAGCACTGCTGCTCATAGCACCAGGGTCCTAGGTTTGAGTCCAACCCTAGGCAACTGTCCATGTAGAGTTTGCACATTCTCCCTGTATCTGCATGGGTTTCCTCCCACAATCCAAAAATGTGCAGGTTAGGTGAATTGACCATGCTAAATTGCCTGTAGTATTAGGTGCATTAGTCGGTGAGAAATGGGTCTGGGTAGGTTACTATTTGGAGGGTTGGTGTGGACTTGTTGAGTTGAAAGGCCTGTTTCCACACTGTAGGGAATCTAATCTAATCTTCCCTTTTCTGAGGCACGGTGACCCTCAGGTTAAACCACCAACCAGCCTCCTCTCTGCCATGAGGCAGCAGCCCCATGGTCTAGTTAGACTATGGGCTCTTGACTTTAATTGGCTTAATGTAGACATATATCAGGATGATGAGCAGCCTTCACGCCTCTAACAGACAAAGATAGATTATGTGTGTGGGGGCGTGGTCAACCAGCCCCTTGAGCCTGATCCTGGTCGATTTGATTACTCCACATTTCCACCTACCCCCAATATCATTTCCCCCGCCTCACTCATAAAGAATCTACTTACCTCTGCCATAAAAATATTCAAAGACTCTGTTTCACCACCGTTTGAGAAAGACAGTTCCATCCATTCACCACCTTCTGAGAAAATGTCCCCTTATCCCTCTCTTAATGGGTTGTTCTTCTGATGATGCTGTCACTTTAAAAAGTTATTGGCCTTGCTTTTTTTTGAAGAGAAGTTGTAAAGTGATTTAGAGGAGATCTGAGCAAACTTCTTCTCACCCAGAGGGTGGTAGATATATGGAATGTATTGCCTGAAAGAATAGTGAAAGCAAGTAATCTCATTTAATAAGCATTTAGATGAACACTTAAAATGCCAGGGTATAAATAGAATATGGACCAAATAAATGAAATTAGTGTTAGTTAGCATAGACATGGTGGACTAAAGAGTGTGTTTCTATGCTGTGTGACTCTAGGACTCTACATAGAGCAACATTTTACACAGTATTTCTGATGTGGTTACATCCATACTGTATGTATAACTGAAGCATAATCTTCTTTCCTTTGTATCCTAGTTCCCGCACAATAAACAATAGCATTTTATTACCTTTCCTCATTCATGATGAAGAGTTATGCCCGAAACATGAACTGTCCTGCTCCTCGGAAGCTGCCTGACCTGCTGTATTTTTCCAGTGCTACACTTTATGACTCATTGCTTGGTATCCCTGCATACTAACCTTTTGAAGATCATGCATGAGGACACGGAGATCCTTTTGCATCTTAGAACTCTGCAATCTGTCACTGCCTTTCTTTTATACCTCCTGCTAAAATGTACAGTTTCACATTTTTTCACGCTATAATCCATTCGCAACATCTTTGTCAACTCCCTTAAAATATCTGAATTCCTTTGCATTTCCCTTTCATCCTCTCCACAACTTATTTTCCTACCTGTCTTTGGATCACTGGCAAATTTAGCAAGCATACCCTTGGTACCTTCATCCAAGTCATTGATAAAAATTGTATAAAGTTGAGGTGTCAGCACTGATTCCAGTGGCACATTAATCATTAAACCCTGCCAACCAAAGAATAGATCCATTTGCATTTCTTCTGTTTCCTATTGGTTAGCCAATTTTCTATGCAAGCCTACACTGTTATAAGTTACCTAAACCATGATCTGTTATTTCCCGCAATAATCTTTGATGTGGTGCCTTATCACATGCCTTTTGGAAACATAAGTGCAGGAAATCCATCGGTTCTCCTTTATACATAGTACATGTAACTCTCTCAAAGTCTTAACTAAACATGATTTCCCTTTCACATTACCATGCTGATTCTCTCTGATTGCTTAACCTTTTCTAAGTGCTTTGCTAAAACATGCTTAATAAGAACTTTGAACATCTTCCCACTGACAGATGCTAAGCTAACTGGCCCGGAGTTTCCTGCTTTCTGCCCCTCCTCTGTGGATAAAGGAACTAAATCTCTCTATTATCCAATTTAATGGAATCTTCCCTAAATACAGAGAATTTTAGACAGTTGAAACCATTCTACCAACTGTCTTTCCAGAGATAAAGGGTTTGTCTGGTGAGGAGAAATTGAGCAGTTCGAGCCTGTACTTGCTAAAGCTTGCAAGAATGGAGGGAGATCCAACTGAGGTATATAAGATACCAAAGGGGATTGACCAAGGAGACTCAGAGAGGAAGTCAATGAAATCAGCCATAAAAGTATTAAATGGGAAAAAGAAATGGGGTCACAGGCCCAAGGGGCTGAATTGCCTGTGCTTATTCCTAGTCCTTATATTCTTAAATACACCAGCTATTTCATTTAAGATCCCAGGATGAATTCCATCAGGATCTGAATAATTGTCAGCCTACAACTCCGCAACTTGTTCAATGCCGTTACCATTGTAAGCTTCTTGACCCCCCCCCTTTCCATTTCCTGAGTAGCTGTTATTTGCTAATGTTTTGTATTTTACACAGTGAAGATTGATGCAAACTATCTGTTTAATTCACCTGCCATGTCTTCATTTACCATTATTACTTCCCAACATTAATCTTCTATGGGACCAACTTTCAGTTTATTAACTCTTCTTTTAAATTTTTTTTATTTTATTCATTCATGGGCTGAGGGTATTGCTAGCTCGACCAGTCTTTATCACCCATCTCTGATTACCCAGAGGGCAGTTAAGAGTCAACCACATTGCTGTGGGTCTAGTGTCACATGTAGGCCAGACCAGGTGAATGTGGTAGTTTTCTTTCCTAAAAGACATTTGTGAACCAGATGGGTTTTTTTTTAGCAATGGATTCAAGGGATTAGACCCTTAATTCCAGCTTTCTGATGAAATTCTACTATTTGCTATGATGGGATTCAAACCCAGGTCCCCAGACTTTTACCCCCATATCCGAATGGGTATTCCTATGATAATATCACTAAGACATCACCTCCCCTTATCTGTCTGATTTTTTAGATTTTGGAATTTTAGCTATCAAAAGGATAGCTAAACTCATTGTAGGAATTTGAATTCACTGGCTGATATAGGTATGCTGGGAAACTATCTAAGATTTAAACAAATAGGATTTCATAGTGAATTTAATGTACTTAGTGAGCAGCAAATTTGCATTGTCAATTATGAATATTGTTTTGAAGAGACAGGATTTATCTCTGAGTGATTTGCAACAATTAGCCAAGGTTAGGCTCATAGAATTAAGGGGAAATATGAAGTTAAACATGAATACTGGAGGCGAGGTTCAACACTAAGTATGTGGTTGGAATTCCGTTATAAGTGAAGCAGGTGGAAAATAGAACCGTAGAACTGAAAATGCTTCAGCCAGAAACGGAAATAAAACACAAATCTCAAACTTGCCAAGGACAGAGAGAAAAGCAACTTATTCTGGGAACATTTAGAGGTAGTTCAGTTTGCGTTTTTTGGGGGAAAGGTAGGCAGAATTTTTCCCTGGCTTGCTGCTGGTTGAAAAAGTCTCTGGTGGTTCTCACACAGAAGTCAGCCTGACTAGATAGCTCGCAAAAAGCTGTCCAAATGCTCTGGGTGCTGACTTGGAAAGAATGGCCTCGCTGAAAAACCAGATAAATAACTGAAGGGTCCACCGTTGCAAAGTCATTAAAGAAGATTGAAAAAAAAATTAGCCCATAGCTAACAGGAAGAACCCATGTAATTTGCACCTGAAAAGAATGGTTTGGATAGTGAGGATAACTGAAATACATTCTGCAGTTTTGTGGCATATTTCTGGAGTTGATCCTGTAAGAAGTGAATGAATCTTTAAGATTTAATGAGATTTGGGAACTCTTGAGGAGGAAATAAAAAAGCAGAACTGTGTTTATAGCACAAGTCCTTATAAGCAAGAACCAGTGATGCTTGCTTTGTTCAATTTCTCTTCACGATAGTAGCATTTCTTTTTTTTTAAATTTGTGACCTTTAATTTTTGGGTGTTCATATTTCTTCTTCAAACCATAATGGTCCTGAAGAGAATTGTGACAATAGCAAGATTAGAGTGGTGTTGCAAAAGCACAGCAGGTCAGGCAGCATCCGAGGAGCAGGACAATTGACGTTTCGGGCAGGAGCCCCTCATTCTGATCTTGTCTCTCATCTCCAGCAACTGCAGTCCTCACTTTTGCCTTGTGACAATAGTATCAGATCTAACAGGCAATTCAGGTGACTGCATTCAACTGGAGATGTTAGATTGGTTGCTCCTGATCACAGTGGCTGATCTGTCCTCCTACATGCATAATTTCATGTCTTTGTCTCAATGTTGAACCATCTGCTCAGCATATCAGCAAGCCAGCAGATAATACAAAGGCCTGGTGACAGAGAGAAAATAGAGTCATGCTATCTTGTTTGAAAATTTCAACATTGCAATTTTATAATGGAAGATAGATAGAGATGGTGAATTTATAACTTAAGATCATCGTTCTCATCTGAAGATGGTCCCAAAGCACTTACTAACCAATGAATTGCCTTTAGGTAGGGGAGTATTGGGGCTATTTTGCCGCATGTCAAATTATTATTCAACAAGTGGAATATATTTCCGAGATTTCGCCAAAAAGTGACAACTTATAATGTAGGCAGCAACGGCAGCCAATCTTTTACACAGTAAGATGGCACATACATAAGCCTGATAATGTTTTATTGGCGGCGTTTGAGGGATAAATGTCAGCCAGCACCCCAGCAAGATCGCCTCTCTTTGTTGACTAGTGCCATTGAATCTTGTACATCAAGCTGAGAGAACAGATGAGGTCTCGGTTTACTTTCTCATCCAAAGATTGGCATGTCATCAAAGACTGCCGCAGTCTGGCTGGGGTAAACTGGGAATGCCATCCGCAGTTGCATGCTCAGAACTTTGGAGTTGAATCTGAACCTGCAATTTCTGACTCAGAGGCAAGACGGCTACCCATTGTACTGAAGGTGAACTTTCTCTGAACTGCTTAGAATCCAATTACATCCTGTCCTTTGCTCTTCTTATTTAGGAAAGGATATAATTGCATTAGAGGCAGTTCAGAGAAGGTTCATGCAGTTGATTCCTGGGATGAAGGCGTAATCATTATGAGGAAGGGTTAAACAATTTGGAGTTGTATTCTTTGGAATTTAGAAAGTGAGATGATCTTAATGAAAAATAAGACTGAGGGACAGGCTGAGATGCATTGAATATAAACATAGGGAAGCTTTACTCCAGCTGTTCAGAGAATTGGTGAAAGCGTACTAACAGTATCATGCATATTTTTGGACAAGAGGATGTTTTGCCTGTGTGGAATCTAGAACTGGCTGAGTACTATTAAAAAATATAGGAGTGTTGTCAAACCCCCCCCATCCTTCGAATTAGATAAGTGTATCATCTCTGTAGTGCTTCCAATGCAGTTATGACTTTCCTTAAATCAGGACACTAAAAGTATGTATGATACTGTTATTCTGCTCTCATCAATGCTCGAGATGGCTGGAGCAAAACTTCCCAATGTTTATATTCCATTCTCCTTGCAATAATTTGCAATATTTCATTTGTACTTCTAAACTCCTGCTGTACCTGCATGTTGGCTTTATATGATTCATGTATCAGGACACCCAGGGTGAAATCTTCCCAGGTGTTAAACAACATGGGTATTGACAAGAGAGCTGGGCAAGTCAGTTGATTTGCCAGTGGGGAGCTTCCCACTGTCAAGAGCAGAAAATGCCATTTTGCAAGCAAGTTGAATGGTGAGGTGTGATACTTGCAGGTGAGGGATGAAAGACGTTTGCATTCTTGCATGAACATCTCCATTACTACATCACTCTCATCTTGAAATGTGATTTTCCATTTTCCTACCTGACAGAGAGAAACTGGATGGTGACACTGCTGACAGAAAAGGCGAAGAGGGTATATTGGAAAATAAACTAAGAGCAGGAGTAGGGTACTCGAGCATGCTCTGCTGTTCATCGTTATCATGGCTGATCATCCAACTCAATAACCTGTTCCTGCTTTTCCCCCATATCCTTTCATTCCTTTAACCACAAGTAGCTATATCCAACTCCTTCCTGAAATCATACAATGTCTTGGTCTTGACTGCTTTCAGTGGTAGTGAATTCTGGGTGAAGAAATTTGTCCTCATCTCAGTCCTAAATGGTTTACCTTGGACTGTGACCCTTGGTTCTGGGCTCCCTAGCCAATTGGCACATCCTTCCTTTGTATGCAATTACTAAATATCGAGATGTTGAGAAATAAATAGAAGCAGTCAAAATGTATTTCAAAGATGAAGATGGTGCTTGATAAATTTGATTGATTTTCTTGAGGATGTGATGGATAGGTTGGAAGAATTTGATGCCTGTACCACAATAAGAAAACATGATAATTTGTGAACAACTATTCTTGAATTTAATACAGTCTATTAGCTAGAAAGTAAATGTTTTATTTCACGTACATATTCAGCAGTTCTCTTTATCATTGGGTAAATCTTTATAAGTGAGTTATTTAAATCTTTCCAGGTTCTTTCTAACTAGGAAAGATTAGATTAGACTTAGTGTGGAAACAGGCCCTTCGGCCCAACAAGTCCACACCGACCCGCCGAAGCGCAACCCACCCATACCCCTACATTTACCCCTTACCTAACACTACGGGCAATTTAGCTTGGCCAATTCACCTAACCCGCACATCTTTGTGACTGTGGGAGGAAACCGGAGCACCCGGAGGAAACCCACACAGACACGGGGAGAACGTGCAAACTCCACACAGTCAGTCGCCTGAGTCGGGAATTGAACCCGGGTCTACAGGCGCTGTGAGGCAGCAGTGCTAACCACTGTGCCACCGTGCCGCCCACTAACCACAAGTTAGTGGTTTCAAGAAAGCAGGACTATTCAGTCATGTGTTTCCTCACAATCTGAAATTGATGTGACAGGAATTGTACTGTTAACTGAAAATCAGAAGGAAATTTGAAACTCCTAACTGCCCTGTATTATTCAGCTCTCATTCACTTTTTCACCTATGAATCTGAAATTTGAGAGCTCAGTTCCATTCCCAGGGCTTTGGCAAGTCATCCAACTGGTGCAGTACTGAATCAGTGATCTGATCTTTTGAATGAAACATGAAACTTGGAGCATAACTACTTACCTCCATTTGAAGGAGAGGGGTCGTTTCTTCTTTGTGACACTGCAAATATATTTCTCAGAAGCAGTCACCATATAATGTACAGTAGGTGGTCTCATCATTATCATGTTGCTGTTTATGTGAACTGTGAAGTACTTGGACCTGACACCCTTCATCTATTCAAGTGCTTTCAAGTAAATAATAATCTGTAACATTCATGTCCTCATGATTAAAATCTTTCACCAGAAATATCTAGCAGAACTTCTTAAGTCTTTTCAACAATACTGTGCTGTGTATTCAACTGTACAATCAATTTGCAGTTGTGTAATAGAGAGATAGCCATAGGCATCAATTGACATTAAGTATATTTAATCTGCAGTTATAAAAGAAAGAAGCAGTATTGAAACATCTTGTTATTAGATTTCTCAGAGATGTCCCAGTTTTCTCCATACAATGAGCTGATTTAAGTCCAGTCAAATTTGGTACATCAAGTGTGTCTCTCTCTCTCTCTCCTCCTATCTCTGTATTTGTACAACTTGCGGCAGTGTTCCCCTATTACAATTGTGACTATCTTTTGAAACTATTGACGGCTTGCAAAGTACGATCTGATTTCCAGATGTAATAAAAAGCGTGACATAAATGCAAACCATTTTTGAAACATACCAGTGTCAGACCATGGCAATGAGAGTACAAAAGCTACAGTGTAAAACATGTGCCAACCAGACTGGACTTCAGGCAGTCCCAGAAAACTGGGACTCATCAGGAATCTAATACCAAAATTATTTCAATACAGCTTCTTTCTTTTATAACTGCAGATTAAATGTACTTAATAGCAATTAATGCCTATGGCTATCTCTCCATCACACAACCACAAATATGTTAAAAGGTGCAATTGAATATAGAGCACTGTAATGTTGAAAAGACTTAAGAAACACCACTAAGTATTTCTGATGAAAATATTTTAATCACAAGAACATAACTTTTTTCCAATTTATTGTTTACTGGAATGCATTCGATTGGATGATGGGTGTTGACTCCAAGTATTTCACAGTTGGTTACAATGCAAATTAGATTACCTACAGTGTGGAAACAGGCCCTTTGGTCCAACAAGTCCACACTGACCCGCTGAAGAGTAACCCACCCAAACCCATTTCCCTCTGGCTAATGCACCTAACGCCAAGGGCAATTTAGAATGGCCAAATCACCTGACCTGCATATCTTTGGACTGTGGGAGAAAACCAGAGCACTCAGCGGAAACCCATGTAGACACGGGGAGAATGTGCAAACTCCACACAGACAGTCACCCGAGGCTGAAAATGAACCTGGATCTCTGGCACTGTGAGGCAACAGTGCTAACCACGCCGCCCCAAAATTGCTCTTTGTTGCTCATGAGTAGCCTCAGAAACAGGCTGAATCTCATGCTTTTTTTAAGCTTAGTTCCATGTTGCATTGGGCTTTTGGAGAGATTTTCACCGTGAGGCCAAGTGAGTTTGCTCGCCCTATCTTACCAAACTCACTGCGTTACTTAAACACCACTGTGGTGCTTATCACATCGAAGTTCTGTTCCATTTTGTTTCTGTTCCACTCTTCCCACAACAACTTGTCACTCAGTGGATATACAATGAAAGGCTGGTGTCCCAGTCTCCCTGCCATTCCTGAAAGGCCGCTATGCACCTGGATGGGTGATCACACTCTGCAGCTGGACAAAGTCAGGACATGGCAGAGAAAGGGAAGATGGCTCTGGGTTTCTACGACAGGTTCTTGGTGATGGGGTGATGCAATGGAGAGGAGTCCTCTTCTTCTGCGCCATGAGACACTGCCAGCCCAGGCCGAAGTTACCACTCCAGCTGTGGAAGGATGGCCAACAAAACACAAAGGAAATCAATCAGCTTTGGCACTCTGCCAAGGTAAGTGCCATGCTCTCCTCTCTGCTGTCTCACACTCACTCTGTCACTGCCTGTTCCCCCCACCTGCCTGCAAGGCTCACACTCTTCCAAATCCCCTTCTAACATCTTCCCTTACCTGGTCACACTCCCCCTGAAACCCCCACATCACTAACCCTGCATGCTTTCTGTGCCATCTCCTTAGGCTGTGGCAATACTTTGCCACCTTCTAAATACACCAGCACTAATAACCATGCCCCCTGCTGTCACCTTACTCATTCCCTAACCCATTTCTTTCATTACAGGAGAAGGCATGATGTGGCCAGGTAGCTGGGAGGAGGGGTTGCATGACGTTTGGACTCTCTGCTAGGAGAGAATCCTTTTCCACACAGGAGGAGACCAAGACCTGGAGACTCCCATGCCCAGCCTCTGCATAAGTACCACTCTGCATGCTAGTGCCACTGTCAGTCACATACACTCCATTGTTAATTACTGGCCAGGATGTCATCTATCTGTCTGTCTGTCTTTCTCTCACTTGTGTCTTGCAGGTACCACCAGCCTCTCTACAGAGAAATGCCTGGCTCCCTCAGAAGGGCCCCCTGGACATCTGAGGATGAGAGTACTTGAGGTGTCAGAGGAAGCATCAATAACACTGCCTTTCATGTCCCCCACCAGCTCAGGCACTGAACCATCTGGGCAGGAGGGGGAAATCTTTAGGTGTAGAGGAGTGTGGGTGCACAATCTGGCGAGCGACAGCTCTATAGTTAGCTGAGGAAGATATTGACTTGGCAGCTGGCATTTGAACAGTTACCAGAGACAAGGTATCTGGTCAGCCCCAGGCATGAGAGGACCCTATGACCTTCGCTATCAGAGACATCAGCCCCACATGCACATGTGCATACACAGACACACACACAGACACACACAGACACACACACACTCACACGGTGTGATGGCCAGCAGCTGCCTGTGAAGCAATGGTCATCAATGCTCAGATGGCACTGCATTGCAGTGAGTCATGTGACCTGTCGCCAGTCTCCATGGGCAGGTTGGTGGTTGCCATGGAGATCCAGGCCCACCCACCTCAGGGTTTGCTGGTGTTGTGCTCAAACCTGCACTCCACTAGCCCAGCTGTGGGTTCGGGGGAGGTGGGGCCGGGGGTAGTGATTAGTGGGAGCGGGGAATCTTGACACCAGTTCAGATGCCGCCTCCTCACAAGTAGACAGGGCAGGGTGAGGAAGCAGCCAGCTGGGGAAGGAACCACATGCTGGCCTTTCCAAAGTGTCCTCTCAGAACACTCCAGAGATGGATGGGCACTCCACCTCCACCCCGCGAGCCCCACCCGCCCCCCAACAACGTGGGAGTTCAAGCCGAGGATGGTCAAACATTGCCTCTGGCAAGAAACCCTCAGAATGTCTAGTCCGTCCAGTCACACAAGCTAAGGCCGATGGACTCCCCTGCTGAGCAGGGTCTCTTCTACCACAGCTGCAGAACTAGGCAGTACACTGAGATAGAGTGGTAAGGACAGGAAGGGGAAATCTTACTGAGGCCACTTTACTGGCATGGGTGACAATAGCTTGCATGTAACTCAGCTCATGTCTAAATCTTTGTACTTCAGTGTACCATGTGGTCGTAAATCTCTCTATGTCAGCCCGTGAGGCATCGTTACAACAATCGGCAGCCGTTCCATCTTTACTTCCTGCTCAGAAATGCAGCCAATGTAATCAAACACGCCTCCCACCCCTCCCTCACATACTCTCTTCCACCCTCTTCCACCAGGTAGAAGATATAAAAGTTCAAAAACAGATTCAAGAACAGCTTCTTCCCTGCTGTTATTAGACTTTTGAATAGACCTCTCATATATTAAAGTTTATTCCTCTCTGCACCTTCTCTGTAGCTGTAACATTGTATTCTGCATTCTGTTCTATTACTCTGATGCGCTTATGTAAGATATGATTTTTCTGGTTAGCACGCAAAACAATACTTTTCACCGTATCTTGGTACATGTGACAATAACAAATCAAATCAGATCAGAATGGTCACATTCAGTGGATGAAGGTCTGCTCTGAGGTAGCATCTGCTTCATCAATATGTATGGTATTGGATCACGCTGAAACCTTTCACTCTCATTAACCAACATCGGTAATACTTAAAACAAAGACAGAAATGTTTGAAGAAACTCAAAAGGTCTGGCAGCATCTGTGCAGAGAAAGCAGAGTTAACATTTTGAGTCCAGTGACCCTACTTCAGAACTAATAGGAAAGGTAGCTAGGAAAACGTGGTATACATGCTGAAGACAAGGGGTGGGGGCTGAAGGAGTACAGGATAGGTGGAGATGAAGTCACATTAGGTAGACAATGGGATGAAGGGCTTATGCCCAAAATGTTGATTTTCCTGCTCCTCGGATGCTGCCTGACCTGCTGTGCTTTCCCAGTGCCACACTCTCAACTCTGGTCTCCAGCATCTGCAGTCCTCACTTTCTCCTAGACAATGGTATAGGTAATAGCCAGGTAGAAGGAAGAGCTGATCATAATTTTCACTTAAATGTCGAAGGATGGAGGGCGACCTGATAGAAGTGTACAACATGATGAGAGGCATTGATAGAATGGGTAGTCAGCGTCTTCTCTCCAAGGAAGAAATGCCAATTACTAGGGGATATAGGTTGAAGAAAAAAGGGGGAAAACTTAAGGGAGCTGTGTGCGGCTAGTTTTTTTTCTGCAGAGGGTGGTAAGTGCCTGGAATACACTGCCAGAGGAGGTGGTGGGAGTGGATATGATAACAATAATTAAGAAGTGTCTTGACAGATACATGAATGGATAGGGAATAGAGGGATATGGACCATATAGCAGCAAATGTGTTTGAGTTTAGAGAGGCGTCACATGTCGGCACAATCTTGGTGGGCTGAACGGCCTGTTCCTGCACTGTACTATTCTTTGACTTTTGTTCATAGGGACCATTAGTAGATGAAAATAGGTGAGCTGTGCAGAAAACAGCCCTCGTGTTTGGTTCCCCCTGTACACAAAGGTATATTGTTGTCAGTGAGTTGTCCAGCACACGGCTAGAGAGCTACTGAGCAGCAAAGCAAGCTGCCTCATTGTGTGACTGCACTCAGTAGCAAAGCCAGGCAAGAAACCCATTCTCCAGACATGTCATTTGGTGCTTCGTGACAAATGCTAATAGTGTAACAAAGGAGCTCTGAGATGCAGCCTGATCCCATCAGTGAACCAGGTGCCTAACGCTGGGTGCAAAGTGTCCCTGTTGTAACCTTTCAGTACAACATGATGAGAGGCATGGATAGAATGGAATACTGTTACCAGTAGTGGTCACCTTACTATAGGAAAGATACAGAGGCTTTGGAGAGGGTGCAAAGAAGATTTACCAGGATGCTGCCTGGACTGGAGGCCTTGCCCTATGAAGAAAGGTTGAATAAGCTCAGACTTTTCTCTCTGGAGAGAAGGAGGAAGAGAGGAGACCTGATCGAGGTATACAAGATAATGAGAGGAATAGATAGAGTCAATGGCCAGAGACTTTTCCCCAGGGCAGGATTGACTGGTACAAGGAGTCATAGTTTGAAAGTATAAAGGAGATGTCAGAGGTAGGTTCTTTACTCAGAGAGTTGTGAATGCATGGAATGCGTTGCCAGCTGTGGTGGTGGAAGCAGAGTCATTGGGGACGTTTAAGCGACTGCTGGATATGCACATGGATAGCAGCGAGTTGAGGGGGCTTAGGTTAAGTTACTATATTTCACATTAGGATTAAACCTCGGCACAACATTGTAGGCCAAAGGGCCTATTCTGTGCTGTATTTTTGTATGTCTATGTTCTATGCTAGTGGTGAATGTGCCCTGCAATATAAGTCTGTGCTTCAGAGCTAGCTGCTGGTGTGATAGTGAGGGGCTAGCATGGTCTAAAGGACTTGCCAGATGCTGCATGCCAATATCTGAGAAGAGAGTGTGCAAGTGTCTGTGCCCGTGGATCGCTCCCAGGGCTGCAGTTTTGTTGTAGAATCATAGACTCATAGAGATGTACAGCATGGTAACAGACCCTTCGGTCCAACCTGTCCATGCTGACCAGATAGCCCAACCCAATGTATTCTCACCTGCCAGCACCCGGCCCATATCCCTCCAAACCTTTCCTATTCATAAACCCATCCTGACGCCATTTAAATGATGCAATTGCACCAGCCTCCACTCATTCCATACATGTACTACCCTCTGCAGTTTTTTTATATCTTTCCCCTCTCACCCTAAACCTATGCCCTCTTGTTCTGGACTCCCCTACCCCAGGGAGTAAGACATTGTCTATTTACCCTATCCATGCCGCTCATGATTTTGTAAACCTCTATAAGGTCACCCCTCAGTCTCCAACGCTCCAGGGAAAACACCCCTAGCCTATATTCAGCCTCTTCCTATACCTCAAACCCTTCAACCCTGGCAACATCCTCGTAAATCTTTTCTGTATCCTTTCAAGTAAAACAATATCTTTCTGATAGGAAGGAGAGCAGAATTGTTGTTGACATCTTCGAGGTCATTCAGTGATGAGCAAAATCCACCAGGATTCCCCTCTGCTTTCTGGGTTTCTCAAGATTTAGCTTGTTGGGTGAGTTTGGAAGGAAGATGAGCGATAGTGAGGTAAGTTGTGTTGTCAGTAAGGCCTTTAATGGCTAACTTGCTGCTGCCGAGTGGTAAACAAGCCACCCTACTCATGCAAAGCGTAAAAGATGCAGTGAGTTGCTCCCAATGTTGAGATGGGCTCCATCAGTTTTCTCATCTGATTGTATCACACGTGGCACCATAGCCCAGGTCACTCAGAGTCTGCTCTACTTACAAATCAGTGAGAATATCGCTGTTTCTTTCACGAGTCTTCTAACAGCAGTCTGAGTGAGGTGGGTTTTGTTTTGTCGATGGCTATTTGCATTCTCAGGATTATGAGCAATATTAGCGATGCTGGAAGGTGTTAGCTAGCTTGTTCAGCTGCAGTCTGTGTGGTGTAACTAATTGGAATGTGTTTGTGCT